>NC_133768.1:64613823-65272323 GCF_036562045.2 Rhinolophus sinicus
GCAGGCCAATTAACAATGGATTGCGGACCGCAGTTGGCCCGTGGGCCGCAGTTTTGACACCCCTACTTTAGAGTAACTGTCTTCGGGATAGTTTACTGTAGGTTAAATTCAGGTTGAGGTTGCCATGTCTTTACTAGGCCCCTAAACCTTATTTTAGAGACCATAGGATATTCAATAAGTGAGAAAAATATATTTTAACCATCAACCGCCTTCAATATAGAGTAGGAAGACTTAAGAATAAAATCAAGCAGCTAGCTTATATAATGTATTTAGGTATTTCCACTAAAGAAATCCGTGCACTGTAATCATTGTTTCTTAAGATGTTAGTGCTTCCATTTAACCTGAGTATTTAAAAGAAATCTAGCATTTTACAGTTGGAAGGAACCTTACAGGATTACTCTAGTTACTCTGTTTTCATTTCTATGAAAAATGAATCCTACAGACCACCCTATCCATGCAACAAAGGGATTAAACCTCTTGCCTCGGTTCATAAGTTATTCAAATGCCAGAGTTGCCTCTTACCTGTACGAGGCAACTTCATTTGGAAGATTTTTTTTCCCCTTCTTGTTGCCACTTGTTTACCTCATTGGTGATTTTAGTTAAGGAAAGGTAAGCAAGAAATAATAAAGCATTATCAGCTGTTTGAAACTACTGTTTGGGTTGAAAATGCATGTTTGGAAACTGTCTACAATTCTTTATAATAATCCTGAAACCTGAAATGAGGCATTTAAAAACAAATGTAGGAAAACTAGAAAAATAAAATGCCCAGAGAATTCCGAGAATTATTTTACAGTAATCATTCGATCCCAAATACCTAGACATTCATTCAAAAGCAGCAGACATAGCAGAAGTAGCTGGTGTAGTAAAAATTAAAAAATGTGAAACACAAAGAGTGTACACAATGATGAAACAGTGATTCTCAGATAGTTGGCATCACCATTTCTAATTTCATAACTGTATACAGTTATTCTTGAGTCTGTAGTAATGCCTTAAATTCCTTTATACCCTAACTCTCTCACTACCCAAAACAATAAGACTCAATTTCTCAGGGACATACCCTTTGGCAAAATCCACACTGTGTATTTTGCTTCGTTGACATTTGTAATAAAATGATATTTTATGATCATTGGAAACTGTTAGCACAGACTGTGGGATCTGATCTTTTGCTCTCTTAGCTAAAGTTTTAATTCCGGAATGTTCTAAATTTTCGAGGGAGCATATCAAGAGCAAACATATTCAGAAGAAGGGCATGTTCATTGAACCAACAAGAGTGTTAGGGGAGCACTGTTAAGGCCCCGTCCTGATCTAGATCTGATTCGAAAAGGAGGAAGTCTGTGCTTCGTTTTCCTGGGCTTTGCAGTTCCCTCCGCTGCCACCCAAGCTGATCTCCGGGGTATCAAGAAGCCCACATATTGCCAACCGCCTATTAGATACGACCATCCCCATGTCTGAAAACAAATGTAGGAAAACAAATGTTCACATCTATTTGTAGACAACTCCCACTCACTGTGTTGGGATTTAGTCATTATTTTCCCTCCTACACCCCCGCATCCAAAATAATGTTACCTTTTTTGTCTCCTAAGTTCTGTGTTGTTGTTTTTTTAAAGTATACACCAAGCATACTCTGAGTCACGTGGACTAGAAAACTCAAGTGGTGTCCTCCATGCTTTCCTCTCTCTAACTGCTGACAGCTAGTCAGTTACCATGTCGTATGGACTCTACCTCCTCCATATTTCTAATATCTACCCTCTATTCACTACTCTCTTAGCTTCCTGGGTGTTCTCCCAGGGTTTAAGGTCTCATTTCCCCAAACCGTTCTACCCACTGTCGCCAGAGTTAGATTCTTACAAATGGGTAAGATCATATTACTCCTCTGTATAAAAACTGTTAATTACGCATTGCCTACCAAGAAAATTTGAAAACTTTAACATGCATTAAACATCTTTCTGGCGTAGGGAAGGAAAGACTTGCCCGCTGAGTTCCTAGGTGTGGGAGCTGGGTCAACAAAACAAACTGCCGGTAGGCAAATTAAGAGGAGAAAAGGTATACAGATTTATTTTGAATAATATGTGCACAGGGATATCACAGGGAGAAAAAAGTGAATACCCTAACAGTGAGCTCTGAGAGCTCACATACCATCCTAACGGGATGGGAAAGGGAATGTAGGCCATTCAGAGGAGAGTAAAGGATTCTTAGAAAAGATGAATGGACCCTTAGAAGAATAGATGGGAGATATGATAGTGTGTGATGAAATTTGCCTAGGTGTGGTATCAATTTCTAGTCCCTTCTGTGATAAGAGTCACCCTTCCCTGGCTGGTTAAACTCCCAGGGAGGAGATTTACGACAATTGAGTTCCTTTTGCAGGATCTGTCTTTAAATTAAGCAAATAAAGGGAGTTCAAAGAAAGCCTCTCCCTGCATTTGCTGTTTTCTTCAGTGCCTTTAACTCAAAATAACCCTCATTCGAAAGAGGCATATGTTGGGGTGAATAAGCCTGTGATGGGTGTTCTGCCACCCATCACAGGCTTATTCACCTCTGCGTCTCCCTGCGGACCCAAACTATTTATCCCAGAATAGTAAAAGCTCCTTGGTAACTCCAGATACTCTTATAGCCTGCTCATGCCATTCTCATTGCCTGGGGTGTCTTCTCTTTGGGTAGAAAAATCCTTTCCATACCTCCAGATGGAACTGGAAAGTTACTTCCTTCTGAAACCTTGCCTAATAATGTCAGAATTACTCCTTTCTATGTGTTTTCCCATCTTTCTTGAATTCCTTTGTGGAGCTTAGTTTATTTTCCCATTCACTTTTATCCATTTTTTTAAACAGGGGAAGGAGTGTATCCTGCTAGTTAAATGCATAGTTTTGTATCCTTAGGGAGTTGGGAAGGGTACCCAGGTTCAAATCCTGAATCCACCGCTTACTGTCTCAGAGAAAGTCAATTGACCTCCCTGAGGCTAATTTCATCATGTGTAAAATGGAGTTACTAATAGCATACATGCGCCCTAAGACCACAGGGAGGGTTAAATAAGACAAGGCTTGTAATGCATTTAGCTCAGTATCTGGTTCTTTGTAAGAATTCAGTAAACATTAGTTCCCACTACTGCTGCTCCCCTGTCCCAACACTGCTTTATAAACTTCAGTGAGAGTTAGGAGCCATGTGTGATCACTTCACTTTCTTTTTTCCCTACTTAATCTCTCATAGTTTCTTACACATTGTAGCCACATGATAAATGATTCTGAGAGCTGAATGTGATGTAGGGCTGGAGGTAAGACTTGATCTAATTAACATGTGTGTGCGTACTCTGAATGTTAAATAATACTGACATTCCAAAACATACACATCAATCTCAAAATTTGATTATTATAACTATTCTGTTACTCTAAGCACGACTGTTTTTATGCCCATCTCAATAGTTATGTATTGCCTAAGACTTGCTGTTTTTCAAGTTACCAAATACACTTTAATTGGATATTTATATAATATTTTCTCTTCTTATCAGTAGTTAGGAGCTAGCAACTAGAGTTGCTATCATTTGGACAGTATTCTATGTTCCATTAGTCCTGGGTTTTTTTTGTTATTATTGTCAGTGCGTGTTGTGTGTAGGTGTGTGTGTCAATTGTAGCTAGCATTTGTTATTCCTTTGAGCAAAAGACATCAGATCCTGTCACTTCCCTGTTTAAAACTCTTCAATGGTGTACATTTTTCTGAGGAAAACTTTCAAAATGCTCAAGAGACCTGTAGAATCTGGTCTTTACATACCTCAGGAACCATCTCCCTCCCATCTCCCAATTACTCCCAATAGGCTGTAGTCTTCCAGGCCTTTTTTCTCTTCTTTGTGTTTCTAGAATGTTTAAAAGCCTTCAGAGAGCTTTCACTCACCCTACCACAATGCTCCTTCTCCTGGATTTTCCCCTCCAGGTCTCGATTTTAATATTTCCTCCTTCAAGGGGCTCTACCAGACTCATGGCCCACCCACAACTCCCACAAGTCAGTTAGGTCTCACAAATATACATTCTTTAACAACCTATGCTTTGCAATCACATTTCTCAATTTGTAATTGAAATTGTTTTAAATTTATTTCTTTAATGTATGTTTTCCCACTAAACTGCAATCTCCGTGAAAGCAGTGACCAGTGACCTTGTGTGAATAGTCACTACTATATCCTCAGCACCTAGGAGATACCTGGCACATAGTAGGCAATTTATAAATATGTTTGAATAAATGAATGGCAAAATCACTCTGGGGGGTATCTAAGCATGTAAAGGTAGAGTCTGTTTTCAAAGGAAAAGTAAAAAGAAATGCACACAAAAGACACAAGGGAGGGAATAATGAAAGGGAGTAGACAAAACCAGGCATGCTGAGTCTGCCTCTTACCTCTATAATAACCATCGCCTTTGTGGCTTTAACTGGAAGCTGATTTTAAAGCATTTTCTTTATGCCAAGCTGACTCAGGCCATCTGCTGAAAAGTGGGGTCTTTACAAAATTGTTTCATCTCTCCAGTAATTGCCCCCTCTATGTTTAAACTGGGAACTTTGTTTCCAAATCCGTGTCATTGACTGTGCTATCTTATTTAAATGAATGTCCTATGCTTACTATAATCTTATTTTTTTTTTTAAATGTGTAGTCTATATCACCAACTATTTTAAAGTATTGTGTTGAATCCAAACGCAAATTCGTATATGCATTCCGTATTATACTTGTTAATGTTTCACATTTTAAAATATTTGCCAACACATATTTATCACATAATGTGTGATTTGTAAACACATTTCAGCTGCTTTAATATGCCTTAATATTGTTTTTAAGGTACATTTTTAAAATAATTTTTTACTTAAATGAGGTATTCAAATTAAATGGAAAAATTAATATTTTGTTTTTAGCATTTAGAAGAATCTTTTCTGACAGGTTATGAAAAGAGGAAATGCTATCTGTATTCTTCAATAGATTGTATATTTGTGACTTCCTTTTATTTTAATGAATAATTATGCTACGTTGCTAACTAAAGCTTGTGTGAAGGTTAAGTGGGTCTCAAGTTGATTTTTCCATGTTCTTAACAATCCAGCAGTAATAATATTTAAAATTTCAAGTTTGTTATTAAAATCATAACTAATGTGCTGCCTACAAAGATGAGGAATTCTAAAACTGATTTGACTCAATTCACTGTGAAATACATAGAGTCCTTCATCCCCAGAGCTCTGTCAATGCTTATTACAGTTCTAATGGAACAAGTGTTCTGTGTTAATTACTTTTTACATCAAAATTAAGTATAATGATAAACAGTTTTCTCTGCCTAGTATTTGATGAAATAATACTTTGAAGAAGAGAAAGAAGTTTTCCTCAGCCTTCTTAGGGTCCCTGGCTGAGTCTAAAAATTAAAGTGACAGAGACAGATTCACAGGAGAAAAGTATACAGATTTATTGAATATAAATTGCACGTGACATGGTAGCCTTTATTCGAAAATTAAGACCCAAGGAAGTCGTTAAACCTGAGTATTTTTATGTTAGGATTGATAGAGGGTGGAAAGTCATGGAAAGATATGATAGGGCAAAGAGTATGAGGTAAGTGTAATAAACTGGGGGAAACTTAGCAAGGTCTGTTCATTCGGATTCTTCTTAGTGTCCCTCCATCTTGGCGATAAGGGTGGTCCTTTTCCTCTGGGTGTAAAGAAGACACCTCTCAAATGAGGGCCTTATGACTTACTTCAGGAGAAAAGGGCCAGGAGTAGGTCAGAGTGACTTTCCTGCGTCTTCCGTTTTCTCAAACTGCTTCAGCTTAAAATATTCAGCATGCCACAGTGCTATATTTTGAGGTGGCGTATTCTGAACCCCATCACCTATTTTATTAGAGGGCAAAGGTTACAGCACCCGCCTTCAACCAATTTATGTATAGGCAGGTGCAGTTACCAAAAATAGTCAAAAACAACATATAATGTACTTAAAAGTGTAAAGAAAATACTTTCTATTCGAGTACATGCCTATGGATGAATTACAGCGATCTCAGGTTGGATTTTGTTTAATTAAAGTATAATTGACATACAACACTATATTAGTTTCAGGTGTACAACATAACTGATTCAACATTTGTATACACTGCAAAGTGGTCACAATAAGTCCAGCCACCGTCCATCACCATACAGAGTCACACATTTTTTTTTCCTTGTGATGAGAACTTTTAAGATTTACTTTCTTAGCCACTTTCTAAGTTGCAATCTAGTATTATTGACTGTAGTGACCATGCTGTATGTTACATCCCCGTGACCTATTTATTTTATGTCTGGAAGTTTGTACCTCTTGAACCCCTTTACCCATTTCACCCACTTCCAATCCCCCTTCCCTCTGGCAGCGACCAGTCTGTTCTCTGTACCTCTCAGTTTTGTTTTGGTTTGTTTGTTCATTTATTTTGTGTTTATATTTCACATACAAATAAAATCATATGGTATTTGTCTTTATCCCACTTATTTCACTTAGCATAATACATCCATCCGTGTTGTCACAAATGGCAAGATTTCATTATTTTTTATAGCTGAGTAGTAGTGTGTGTGTGTGTGTGTGTGTGTGTGTGCGTGCGTGTGTGTGTATCACACCTTCTTTATTCCTTCATCCCATCAACATGAAATAATTTGCATGCCAGCAAGGCACATTCTGGGGATACTCATTCTGGACCCATACAAAGTATTATGGTTTCCTGTCTTACACTGAAGTCATCAATCCATTCTGAATTACTTTTTTCATATGGCGTAAGATAGTGTTCTAGTTTCATTCTTTTGTAGTTTTCCCAGCATCATTTATTGAAGAGACTGTCTTTTTCCCATTGTATATTCTTACCTCCATTGTCATAAATTACTTGACCATATCCGTCTGTTCATTTTTCTCAAGGTGGCTTTAGTGATTGGGTTCTTTCTTGGTTCCATACAAATTTTAGGATTGTTCGTTGTATTTCTGTGCAAAATGCCATTGGAATTTTGATAGGGATTGCATTGAATGTGTATATTGTTTTGGGTAATATGGGCATTTTTGCAATATTAAGTCTTCCAATCCACAATCATGGAATATCTTTCCATTTGTATCTTCCTCAGTTTCTTCCATCAGTGTCTTATAGTTCTCAGTGTGCAGGTCTTTCACATCTGTTTAAAATTTACTTCTAGTTATTTTATTCTTTTTGATACAATTATAAATGGAATTGTTTTCTGAATTTCTCTTTCTAATTGCTTGTTGTCAGTGTTTCAATATGCAACAGATTTCTGTATATTGATTTTGTACTTTGCAATTTTACTGAATTCGTTTATTATTTCTAACAGGCTTTTGGTGGAATCTTTAGCGTTTTCTATATATAAAATCATGTCATCCAAAAATAGTGACAGTTTGACTTCTTCCTTTCTAATTTAGATGACTTTGATTTCTTTTTTCCCTTGTAATAAAAGACAGATTAATGAGAGAAAACTAAACAAGTTTATAACATGTATACCTCATGGATACATGGGAGATACTCAGGTAAAAAGGAGTAGCTCCCTGAGGTAGCCTAAACCATCAGCTTAAATACCATCTTCAGCTAAAGACAAAAGAAAGAAAAGTGTGAGGACACCAGTTATAGGGGAAGGAGGTTACCAGGAAAAGCACCATAAAACAAACGGTAAGCTTTGTTGTGTGCATTTAAATCTGCGACTTCATCATTGATGCCCTTGTTCCATTGGTTCATCCTTCTCTTCTTGGTAAAGAGAGGGAGACACCCTTTCAAATGGACATTTCCTTTATAAGTATAAATGTTCCTTTCAAAAGGCCCTCCTTTATTCGTTTCTGTGGTTTTCCTGTCTCTGCTGTTTCTCACTCAATCAGCTCAAAATAATCTGTGCTGAAGAGGCTTATCTTGGGGTGGCATATTCTGCCACATTTCACTACATTCCAACCCTAGGTGGATTGAGCGCCTTTTACCTAGTTTCCACAACTGTAAAATCTGAATAGTGGTATTTCCCTGCTTCTTTGATAAGGTTGTTATAAAGAATGTGGGACAGAATGGAAGGAAAAGTATATCTTAAACAGCAAAGTCCTATACAAATGCCAATTGACAATTATTTGTAATATTAGATTATAAAGTTCTTCAGGGTCTGGGTTAGGCTTTCGTGATCATTGGCTCCACACGGGGCTTATCTTAGCATAGTACTAATCACTATCTCCTGTATTGTGGCTGCTCAAAAAATAAAATGAAATAAAAATGTCCTAACTGAAATAAAGGGATGAAAAGGAATGATGGTGTTGAGTTCCTTTTTACCTGCAGTCCCGAGTAGGATTTGGTAATGTGCTTGCCGCTGGGAAAGATTCAGTGCTAACTCATGCTGTCCTTTTCCGAAGTAGTCACTCTGAAGATAAGTGAGGGACTTGGAAACTGGGCTGCTTTCCATTTATTCTTTTGAAGATTAACCATTCCCAGAATTTTTCAGATTGTCTCACTTCGGTACACAGACAGAATTTCCGAAATCAGTTTCTGTTCTAGGAGAACAAATGTAGGAAATTGTGTATCACTACATGGACATATTTTAGCTGGTGAAAAATTGTGTTATGATAAACGGGAAACACACAATTTTTTTTGACATTTATATCTTTGGCTTTTTCTGTGCTGTACAGATGTTGAGCCTTCTGAAATATACAATTTAGTACTTTGCATTGCTGATAGAGTACAAGTGACCTTTGCAAAGTGTTTCTTCCTAGTAAGTCTGGCATGAGTCTGGTTTATTTGGGTAAGAGAGACTAGAAAACAAAAATCTCACTTTCATTCTGTGCTAAAAAATGAAGAATTGTCTTATTTCTGCAATTCTTAAATAGGATGTTTAACTCTTTTTAAATTACAGTTGACATTCTGTATTCTTTTATATTAATATCAGGTGTACAGTATATATAATTTATGCAGTGATCCCCCTGACTAGTCTATAGTACGCACCTGGCACTGTGCATAGTTATTACCGTATTATTGAGTATATTCCCTATGCTTTACTTTTTTTACATCCCCGTGGCTAGTTTGTAACTACCCATTTGTACTTCTTAATCCCTTCACCTTTTTCACTCTGCCCCCGACCCCCTCCCATCTGGTAACCATCAGTTTGTTCTCTGTATCCACGAGTCTGTTTCTGTTTTGTGTTTTGTTTGTTTCTTTGTTTTGTTCATTAGATTCCTCATATAAGTGAGATCATATGGTAACACTTTCTTAAAAATCAAAAACTACATGGTGACATTCTCAGAGGTGAAATCAGAATGCGTATGTAGCATTACATATAACTCTTTTGTTGGTAAAAGGAAAGCAGAGTTAAGTCAGAAATGCATTAATTCTTTCAGGTCTACTGACATCAAAATGGACTTGAGGGTTGAAAGATTTAATGTCACTTATTAGGAGGGAAAAGGTTGTTGGATTGCTAATGTGGATGCTAATACTAAAGTTGCAAAAGAAAGAACATAGGTGGGGGGCCATCTCTCTTGTAAAATCGCATTGTATCTCATAAGTGTCAGCTGCAAAATAATTTTCCAGAAATGGTCTGATTTCCCCATTGACTTCCATTGTACAACTAGAGCTGTGTTCCCATGGAAAATGAATTTGGCCCCAGGTTATAATAAAACACACTGAAGAATTCAGAAAATCTTAATAAAAGCAAGTATTTCAAGACACAATTATCAGTATGCAATAAAATAGCACTAGCCCAAGATATTAATACACTATAGTGGATCTTAAAATAGCATGCCCCAAACTGTGGTATTCTTCTTCTTTCTCAAGTCTATTACCTTTCCATTTAAAGATATTTTACTTCTGTGATTATTATTGATGTTTTATAGATTTAACTCTAATGTTAGAAGGTGGACTTGGTTTCCTATACTCTTCATGGTTAGCCTGCTTACCTTTCTCTGAAGCATTGTTATCAATTAACATTCAGAAGTTATTAGCCATAGAAGAAAGGCCAGAAGGGAATGCCTGAAAAGGTTCACAATACTTCTTCCTGTGTTGTTGAAATTTTTAATTTACGTAGTTACGTTTTTATATTTTTAAGTCCCCTAAAGAAATTATTTTCTATAAGTATATCTTCTATAATCAGGAAGAAAGTATTGCAATTTCTGTCTTTAAGTATAAATTTACACATAATGAGATACCTTCAGTCAGACACATTTATATATTTGGTTCATCTTGTGCTTTGATAGTAGTTGTTGTTATCACATTTTTGAGAAAATTTGTAAAACAATGATGTAATTAATATCTAAATAAATCAGCATCACCTGGGAGCTTGTTAGAAATGATAGTGCTCAGGCCCCTGGGCTCGGGCTCAGCAGACAGCAATCCTGGTTTTAACACGTTGCGTACGGCAGGGTTTAAATCCCTCGTGAAGATTCTCGTGATCCGTATGCAACGTGTTAATAAGCCCTTGTGGTGTAAGGTTCTAGAACTACTACAGAACCTCTTTCTCTGTCTCCCTTCCCTAGCCCCTCGCGCTTTTTCCTCCTCCTCCTTCCTTCCTCTCCTCACGTGGGACACACACTCACTCACTCATAACCTATATGTAGAATTCACTGTAATCTCTCTATATAGGATATGTATATTAACAATGAGATAATATATACTTTATATAATATATATAATATATACTTTTTTCTAACTTTTTTGTTGGTGTTTGTTTCTACCTTACTTTATTCATAAAAAGGTAGGAGGCAGTTTCAGGTATTTATACTTATGTGTTTTCATTTAGCAAACCTGTTCTGCATGGTTCCACATGAAACACTTCTGCCTAATTTGTAGATTTTTGAAACTCCCTGATCGATATAATGACCACAGCAACTTGTTATGGGCTAAATTGTGTCTGCACCAAATTCCTGTTGAAACCCTAACCTCCAGAACCTCAGAATGTAACTATTTGGAGATAGGGCCTATAAAGGGGTGATTAAGTTCAAATGAGGTTCTAAGGGTGGGCCCCAATCCCATGTGACTAGTTTCCTCATAAAAAGAGATTAGGACAGAGACAACACAGAGGGACCATTATGTGAGGACACAGGGAGAAGGCAGCCATCTACAACAAGCCAAGGAGACTGGCCACAGAAGAAACCAAACTTGCCAACACCTCAGTATTGGATTTGTAGCCTCCAGAATTGTGACAAAATCAATTTCTGTAGTTTAAGCCAGCCAGTCTATGGTATTTTGTCATGACGACTCTTGCAAACTAATATGTAAGTATTTATCGAAATAGTGGTAGAGTTCAATCTGAACATCTGGTGATTGCCCTTGAGATACTATTGGATCGTGTTCCTTAACGGCAAGCTACAGCTTTACAAAGAGTGCCAGAGACCAGTATGAGAAACTGCTCACCATGCACAACAACATGGTAAAGCTCTATGAGAATCTTGGAGAATACTTCATTTTTGATTCTAAGACCGTGAGCATAGAAGAGTTTTTTGGTGATCTCAGCAACTTCCGAACTTTGTTTCTGGTGAGTAATACATCTGAAAGCACTGCAAGGCCTGTTGCTTTTGTTTTTATGTAATTTCTTCTTTTGGCATTTTATGTAATTATTGACCATATTGATTTCATGTTATAGCCCTTTAACAGGAATTGACAGATATTTTATACCTGTGACAAGGATAAAAATTGTTGGCTTGCTTAATATATAATGGGGGACCTAAATGAATTATCTTCAAGTTTAGGTATGCATGGGAATTTTTCTAAAGGAAGTTTATAGAAAACGAATGAATTGGTGGCTTAAATGGCCCTGATTTTTATAACACATAATATTGTAATTTGACCTCGCTTTAAAAGTCATATCTAAAATAGTCTTTCACTTAATACATAAATGCGGTGATTTATGAACAAGTTTCTTTCATAGTCTAGATGAGAAACTGATTCTAAATTGGACTGTGTAAGTGACCTTGAATATTGAATACCTAAAGTTTCTTTCAGAATGTGGGCTCTTGTTTCAAACTGTAACTCTTTGGGATAACAATAAGCATTAGCATTAATCGGAGGGGGGCGATCAGGGTGCCAGTTATGATGCTAGCGGGAAGCAAAAGCTTCATTGTATAAATGCCACGAATATACCTCTCTGCATCAGTGAGAGTAGAGAAGCACCAACTGTGATTATGACAGTAAATAAAGATAGTTGATATCAAACAGTTAAAGGTCCATATACTTTAAAGAAGGAATTCTAGCCATTATCCTCAGCAGGAAGATCAATTAGCAAACTAATTCATTGGGGTTTGAGCTGGTTCTATCTCCAGGGCAGTTGTTTGCTAAGTAAGGCTCCCTCTCTTAATTGATGGTGTTGCCCATGAAAGCATTTGATTTTGTTACGATTTGCAAATATGCTTATGAACAGCATTTGCTTTCATCTACTGACTTAAGACCTGGAGCCAGAGCATACCCCAGCTCTGGTCATAGAAGCTAAGCCAGAAACTTTCACAGGTATGATCATTTGTCTTCTTTTTGGCTGAGACTATCAGCTTATTTTGGTCTTTGGTCTTTTCCCCTTAATAGAACACATTTAACTTGTTAGCTGGCCAACAAGTAGTAAAGTGTGTTCTACTGGTAATGAGTGATCAAGCTATTTTCAACACTTAAAAGTTATAAATATGATATGAACACCCAGGATTATTTTCGAAAAGAAAAAAAAAGTATGTTGAAAAGGAATGGGGACAAGAAAAGACACTTTAGTTGACAACTGAAAAGGTGAATTTTTGTAACATCAGTGTCTATGGGTGAATGGGGAAAAATAAAGATAATTAATATTGTCAACCTCTATTAAAAAGTGCCTTGTTTGAACACACTGCCTGTGCCCCTTACCTCCCCAATAAGTAGACACAGTAGAATTTAGTGTACTTCTCCCATGTTGCAGCACCTGATGAAGGACAATTTCTGCATAACAGCCTATGTTTAGTCATATTGGCCAGATGCTTAAAAAGCTTGCTAAGAATTATACTTAAACAATACTTCTCCATCATAATTTCTTTTAAAAAATGTAAGGATATCATTGTTAAGACCTGATTCTGTGTCCTCGTGCTGTCAGTAACAAGCTGTGTGATTGTAGGTAAGTCATTTATTTTTCTAACTGTTTATTTTATTCATTCATTCATTCATTCATTCATTGACTCACTCATTCAGTACGATGAAGGGAATGTACTACCAATCTCTAAATTTGCTCTTATTTAGTAGTCTCTGAGTCATGGTCAGAATTTCAGAAATAGAGTCATGTGGATTACATACATAAATAGGATCTTTTGTTTTTGTTTTGTTTTTTTGTCTACTGGCTTCACTGTACATGTAGCTTGAGTACAGGGAGATAATTTGTTACAAATCGTTCCCATTGTAAATAAATTGACATTCTGAAGTACGGTTTTGTGGATGTTTAACTTCTTGAGAACCTGCTACTGTGTTTCCCCGAAAATAAGATCTAGCCAGACAATCAGCTCTAATGCATCTTTTGGAGCAAAAATTAATATAAGACCCAGTATTATATTAATTATATTATACCCGGTCTTATATTGTAGTAAAATAGGACTGGTCTTATATTAATTTTTGCTTCAAAAGACGCATTAGAGCTGATTATCTGGCTAGGTCTTATTTTCTGGGAAACAGGAAAGATTGAGTTTGGGAGCTTTCAAAAGAGGTAACCAGCTCCTACAATGTGTCCTGGCCAGCCACAGCCATCAGTCTTACAGAACGCTACTATAGCCGCTTCTATCTACAAATCATTATTCACTGACCGGCATGAAAACTAGGGCTGCAACTTATGAGCTGTTTTGACCTTGAGTTGATTAGGTAACCTCTCTGGGCATCGATTTCCTCATCTGTAAAATATGAACAATAATTCCTGCCATGTCTTCCTCACCACTATGTGAAAAGAAGTTGTAGCCTATGCTATGCAGGTGGAGGGCATTATTAGCCATTCTCTGTCCATCCATTCGATTATTATTTATTGAGAACCAACTTGATTTTGGTATTGCTTTAGTCTAGTGATAAGAGGAAGAGAATAGTCTCTATCTGTAAATGGAGGGACACTGACAAGTAAATGCAATATAATTTGATAAGTGCTGCCATAGGAATATGTCAGGGTACTACAGTAATCCTCAGGGGGAACTTCCTAACCCTGCCTGAGCTGGCCAGAGAACCCTTCATAGAGAAAGTGACATTTGAGCAGAGTCTGGAAAAATCCATAGGACTTTGACAAGCAGACTTTGACAAGCAGATTTAAGGGTTTTTACACCTGACCTATAAGCCGAACACTCCTAAATCAGCATCACCAATGTGAGTTAATCATTTGTGCCGACCATGTTTCTGTTTCATAGTGAACTTCAAGTGATTTTGTTCTCCCACGGGAGGGAACAACCCTGAAAGAGAGACACAAATTTTAATCACCAGGAGTTCCCATTTTCGTACTGCTTTGTATGTTTGGCCTCGGGGTTCTTAGTGCTAAAAGCATATTGGACTGTAGAGATGGAAGCAATAAAATACCAGTAGTGCTGAGAAGCAAATAAGAGATCTGATGCATGAGCTACAAAAAATTACTTCCAAATGAGATCAGAGTTTCTTTTTTGAAGATCTATTTGTCATGTGTAGCATAAACAAAATGCACTTACCCAAAACTCTTCCTCAGAGAGATATCCTGTAAAGGATGGGAAAATGGAATTAAACAAAAGGGGTTGATATTATGGATTAAGATCTGTTTCAAAATAATCACATTCAAATTAATGAAAGCAAAATTGGGTAATCTTTATGAGATGGTGCTCTATTAATTATTCATATCATTCGTATTATAAATTCCACTAATGAGGATATTAAAGTTATTCAAGATGAATGTCCTGTATATTGGCATGAAGATATATGTAATTGGAAACATTTCTAAGTTCAGAATTAAGATGCTCCTTCTAGTTAGCTTCTCTGAGATCATCAGAGTTTTAAAAACTGCTTATAATATAGGTGAGATTAATTAATAATCCCGAAATTTCCATTGAATGTTTTGTAGAAGAAAATAAAATTCCATGTTTATGTAATGTCTACACATCTTTTTTGCTTATTCTCCTTTATGTTTCAGTCATTCTACCAGTTCAAATAGTTGACTGCACAGCCTTTTTCCTTCTGAGATGTTTTGAATAGAATATTCAAAATCACTGAACCTTATATGTTTCAGCACCATGCAGTACCTTGCTTAGGCATAAAAATTAATTTCAGCTGTTGGGAAAGTGTTCGAGGCAAGTATTATACTTCAGTAACTTTTATAGCTCCAAATAAATTACAGAAAAAATATTTTTTTCTTTTTTAAATCTGTCAGTTTCCTGCTGCTCCTGTGTGTTTTTGTTTTGTAAAGAGAAATGTTTTACCCAGGCACTCAATAAATATTTGTTGTATGAGAGAGTCTTCATTCTATATACCATATACTAGAAATATAGGAATAGGGCTTTATAGAATTAGATTCATTGACATAACTTAAGAAGAAAATGTTACCATTACTACTAATCTTGCTTGAAGATTTCTTCTCAACAAAATAAGTGTTTGCTACTGTTCATTTGATAAATTTTAATTTTTTTTTTAAATCAGGACTTTTGTTGAACAATGTTTGAACAGCTCTTAAATGAGTGTTAAAATAGCTAAGTGCTGGGAGGCTAAGTGATATCTATAAATTACAGAGTTTTAGACCATCGTTTAGTCTTGTCGCTTCTACCTTCTAAATACCTTTTGAATCCATCCATTTCTCTCCAAGCCCACTGACACTGTTTTAGTTCTGGGCCTCCGCCGTCTCTCAGCTGGACTATGATGATGATGTTATGGCTGGTATCTGTGTCGACTTCTTTTACCGTTTCTAACTTCTAATACATTCCCCACATTATAGTCAGAGTAAAACTAAAACCTAACAAGATAATTTCCTGACTTAAAATTCTTTAATGACTTCCCTGTGGCCTAAGGATAAAATCTAAGCTGTTTAAAATTAAAGTAGTTTACAAAATCAAAAGAACTCTGGTTACTTAAAGGGCAGACCATCTAAGGTTGGCTGAATTGAGCCATAATCACTTAGCATGAACCCTCCTCCCAGACTGGGAAAGGTCAAGTATGGGGAGTAGAAGCAGCAGCAGAAGACAACAGCAAGTACCCAAGAGGATTTGAGCATCTTAGAATAGAGAGAGACTTAGGGAGCGCGGTATCAAAACTAAACGAAGGCTCAGAGGCAAATGTATGTTGTCATGATGCCTTGATTTGCTTAATTGCTCCCATAGCTCCTAGGGCATGGGGAGTTATGACAACTGAGGTCACTCTTGTCTTAAATCTCAGTTTGGGATGTGCTTCCTTCCCCCCTTAAGTAATTGTTCCTTTAAAATCTAAACTTGTGTGAGAGCTCTTTGTGTAGGCATATTGGCTTATGGAGATGCTTAATTTTGAGAAGCTCTCATCTCCCTCAAGCCATTTTCCTCTTTATAAGGCCTCAATCATGTCTAAATCGAAACTATAATTGGAAAGCCAAAGTGAGCATCTGCATTTAGTTAGACTCAAATGACTAAATTGACAATACACAGGACATTTTACTCATTCATTAAAGGCAATTTGCCTTTAAAGAAATGAGGATGAATTTTTGCATAAAAAGATTGCATATATAATTCCTGATCCAAAAAGACTTAAGTTATTTTGACATATTTTTAAACCTTCAATTCACAAAGCACTTGACATTTAAAGGAAACTTGAGTGCAGCATTATAAAAATTGTGGCCTTACATAAGAAACTAAATGTATTCTTTAACAAATAAGTCTTAATCAGTCATATAAACTGTTAACTAGAATCCCATCATCCCAAATCTCTACTAAATGCCTCATAAGTTGACGTGTCTTCACTTTGCCAATAAAATGGTAATTAATACTATGAAGATGCCCATGAGAAACTGCGAACACCCTGATGTGTCTCTTGACTAATATAGTTTTATTTGTAAGATAAATGTCTCCAGGTTTCATCATCTGTGAATTCAAATGGGGGTCACCTTAGTAACAGTGATTCCAATATCCCACACTATCTCTTCTTTACTCTTTACCCCCACTGGCAGGACTCCAGCTCCTTGCAAAGTTTCCACTCCCAGAAGTACATCTCGAGTTACCTCCCGTGGGCTCAAAAACATGCCATCTTTCGTCAGCACCTGACATTTGTCCATGAGTATTTGAGTGCCTGCTCTCCTAGGGTAATGAGCATATAGCACTGAACAAACAAAAGAAGGCCCTGCCCTTCCTGACCTGTTACAGCTCCAGCTCCCTTTTGCTAAATACCTTTTGCTGACAAAGTTGCTTCAGGTTGGCCTTCAATGAAAATGCCTACATCTGGGCTGAGGTTGCAGACTCCTACTGCTCTAATTTTACCACCAATCCTTGCAGTACCACAGTGGTATTATGCTCAATGCACAGATAGCCGTGTTTCCCACAACCCTTCCTAAAAACAGTTCCTTTTGCTTCTTTCCTGACCCCTTTCCCCTTGGAGGCTTAAAAAACATTTCCAGTCCTAGAGACCTCAGACCATAAACCCCACCATCGCCCCTCTTCCTCCCTTCTGTTCAGGCACCTAGGCATGTATCTTCCTTCTCATGGAAGACAGGGATAAATAAAGTACCAGCTTAAATCCTTTCATGCAAATAGAATCCCGAGGGTCCACCAACTCCCTCTATTTAATCTCACACACAGAGATAATTCCCTTTGAGCCCAGCTGGGACCACCCAGGCTACATAGCTTTAGGTTTATTTTGATCTAGTGCAACTCTTTGAAAATAGGCAATCCATGTAAAATATATGGTAACTCTATTAAGCAGAATATTTGACCAGAATACTTCATTCCACAGCTGTGCCAGAGAATAGACCTTACTGTATTATACAGACGTCATTGAATTCTTCTTTAGAAAAAGATGTCACCTTTCAACTGTTGTATTCTGTTTGACTCTTTACTTTGGGCCAAAAGTAGATGTCTTGTTTTTCTGATACGATTGTTGCTTGTATAAAAAAGCTAAATATTATAAGGAACTAAAGGAATATGTAATGATGGCACACATGGTTTAAAGAAAACCCCAATTTCCCAATATGATAGAAGTGCCTACTGGTATGTATAGTTTTAAAATATCTTACACATTTTAGATTAATATTATCAAATTGTAAAATATAAATATTTCTAAAAATATTTCTATAATTTGTCGGAATTATTTATGACAAGCTGAATATTGCCCTTTAAAAATCTAAGGCAACATAATAGTTAACACTGAAAAAATTAACAAAATCCATTCAAGTCTTACTTTTCTTATTAAAGTCTAGTAAGAACTAGAACCAGGAAACAAAATGCAGTATCTTTAGTTCTAGCAACGCCTCACATAGAACTTTTCAAACAAGTGTTCCCCATAAATAAATTATTGTTGAATTCTAGCCAAACACCAGGAAGTAGAAAAGTTATGAGATCAGCAGTAGGTATACAAGCTGACCTCTTCCAGTGAGTGGCCTTGAGATTGGCCAAAGCTATTGATTGTTATCAAAGCTCGCCTGTTAACAAATGGAGCAGGAAGATCCCAGAGGCTAATGCTGCTGGCACCACCCTCTCAACCTACTGAGTTTTTCTTCATTTTGCTTCATTCTCATTTGTTTGTCCATCCGCTAATCTTTTACCAGAAAAGATGCCTTAGCTAGTAGGAGGCTGGACTGTCTCAGGAACCATGCCCACGGAGCTCCTTTTGCCTGCTGTGCTCACTCCCTCCTCCTCCTGCCTCTCTAGTTGTTTGACCAACTTGTTCAAGTAACTTCATCTAAGAAGCCCTCCCTAACGCTGCCATTTTGGCATAGATCACCCCTCTGTGTGCTTTCATACCTCCATCCCCGCACAGTTTGCCCTGTAACATGTTCACCTCCATATCCTCTGTGATCAGCACCATAATTAGCTTATTCTGGGTGGAGCACAGTGCTCATCACTAAGGACATAGATGAATGAATAATAAATTAAAACAATGAATGGATTAAACAACCAAGGATGAAAAAAATCAGAATGTTGGCCCTCCAGAGCTCACATTCTTGTAGGAAAGGCCGTCGGAGGAGCAAATATGAGTAACGAAATAAGATACATATATACAAAGAGCTTGTGTGCGCAGAGGAGAGAGGCATTTCTTTTGTGGGATTTGAGGAAGGCTTTAAAGAGGAGGTGGCATGTTAACTGGGTCCAGTCATTGTTTTCCTACTGTGTGGCCTTTCACATTTAAAGGTCTTTGCTTTTTGTTCTTCCCCACCTTATTTGGTGTTTATGTTTAGTTATAAACATATTGTTTCCTAGTTTTCCACGCTGACTTCAAAGTGGAGAAACAGCAATTTCATGTCCAGGGAAGGTGCACTGAGGTCATTATGATGATCAAAAGGGTTCCCATCATATGCTTGGATAAGCAGTAACCAAGCTTCAATTACTTCTTATGACTGACAGCTGTCCTGAGCAATAGGCCAATCCATGCAGATTATCTAGGTCAAAATCAGTTGCTTAAAGACTGACTTGTGTCCTGTTACTTTAGGGCATTAGTCCTAACCCACGGCAGCTTTTGTCCCCCGAGGGACATTTGGCAAAGGCTAGAGACATTTTTGGTTGTCAACAACCAAGGAGGAGGTGCTATTAGCATCTAGTAGGTGAAGCGAGGGATGCTGCTAAACATTCTACAGTGCACAGGACCGCCGCTCCCCTCACCCCAAACAAAGAAATGCCTGGCCCAAAATGTCAGTAGTGCCGATTAAGAAATCCTGCTTAGGATTATCTGCTAAAGATTTTTGTTTTTAATTTTCATTTGGCAAACCGATGTGAGATGATTCAAATTAGTATGCAAAATTTGTACTGGATAAGTTAATAATGCATCTGTCACATTAATATAATGATAATTTCAATTAGCAACTTGATCACTATTAGGTATTGTTTTAGTTGCTAATATTTTCTATATCATTGAAAGATGTCCTAGATCATATGGCTTGTAATATTTTTAATTCACGTGTGTAAATTGTAACAAAATTGGAAATCAGAGGAAAAAAAATCAGCTGAAATTCTACTACCCAGAGATAATTAATATTAATACCTTGGCATTTATCCTTCCAGGCACTTCTCTGTATATGTACATAGGTATTCAGATGGTGAATATAGTTTTTTAAAATAATAGTACAAATCTTGTGGAAATTTAAGCCCTGAAATTTATATTTCCTTGTAAAAATCCTAGTAGCTTATGCCTATATGGATATGACCATCAGCATTTAGGGTATAATGCCATTGGTTATGTCTTCAGTTGTGATTAAATGTTGATTGGCTTATTTCATGGTGTCTTTTCCAGAATACCTGGTCTCCGGTGCCATGCTAAACATCATTGACTATTAAAAGCCACTTGTAAATAAACCAATGAAATCTTGCTTTCTCTTTTTGTTTTCTACACAACACCTTCATCAAACTTGCCTGTGGCAAGGCACCTTAAATTGGTAATTGGTGGATTGCCAGTTGGACCTATTCACACTAGTGTTTCATAAGCATTCTGCTACAGTCTACTGTATATTTTGATTTAAGAACTATTTACCTTAATTAGGCTGTTTTTCAGTTTACAAGTGCAAATTGTTAATTATATAAAGGTTTAAAATTTAATCACAAAAAGCTTTAACAAAAGTAATAGTATGATTTTAAAATCAGAGTTTCCATACAAACACACACACACACACAGTGCCAAAAAGTATATACACATTTTAAGAAAGGAAAAAACTGTATTAAAATTACGCTGATGGTAACCACTTTGAGTACCTCTTGTAACTGCAGAAGTCAAATGTGACTTGTATTCATCTTTTGTTTTTGGCATATATATTGAGTATTACAATTTTAATACAGTTTTTTCCTTTCTTAAAATGTGTATACATTTTGTTGATATGCTCTGTATATTTCCTTTTGTTTTCTCTCATTCTCTCCTTGAACCAAATTTCAAAGTCACAGAATACAGTTTTTTCAACCTTTTTTGTCGTTGTTGTTAGATCTGAAACATACTATAATCCTGATCAAACGGTTGCTGATTTTGCTCATATATCCGTTTTGATTTCATTTTCCGCAACTGTTCGGTCTCTTGATAATCAGAATTTCCTTATGTTCTTGATGGGGTTTATGAGCAAATCAGAAATTGCACAATATTCCTGAAAAGCCAGGGAACATACCATTCATCTCTTAAAATCTTGGCATTTTGAAATGGAAGATGTTCTAAGTCCATTATTCTCCAAGATCCTATAAATTCTGTGTTCAAGTTAATGGATTTCTCAATATGATGGTTTAGCTGAAGTCATTTTCTTTTATTTTTTTGAAATGTTATTTATAGTGCACAAAAGAACCAAACTTTCTTGTACTCTAGACGGTATAGTTTGTAATAGTGTGTAATTTGTTTTTGCTTGTCTTTGGTCTAAGAGTAAAAATCCTAATGTTTCATGTGTATTACAGATATATAAATGCAACAGTGATAAGGAAGAACAAGACAGATGATGAACTAAAATGTTGATAAGATAATAAGTATAAATGTAGTGACCAATTTAATCTCTAGATGGGAGATATGGGTTGATGACCCCACCAAATTGAAAACTTTGTTTTGAAGGTTAACTATTTTTAGTGTTACAAGCTGTCCTCCTTCATCAGGTGACATCTACCAGAAAGTACTTGCTCAAGTACTTACTTGGTCCTTAGTTTAAAATACAAGATTTATAAATAAAAAATTAATTTAGGATTAAGCCTCTTTAATACATCATAATTATGTGGTTCTTTCATACTACATTAAAAGTCTGAAGCATATATCATAGAAATATACATTTATTACATTTGAGCATTATTTAGGCAAAATATGTTTTCATGCATATTTCAGGCTTTAAAGCATAGGCCAAATTAATTTATAACTATTACTATAACTGCTTGTGTATGTAGGTATTGTTGCTCAAGTGTTTTTGTAAGCACCTGAAAATAATTGCTGTAACTTTGCTTTTAAACAGACTAGCATGTTTTGGCATTTGTTCTTTTTCATAGTCTATCAGGATGCTTTTAGCTGCCAAGTAACAGAAAGCATAACTAAAATTAGCTTAAGAATATGGTTTTACTCTCACACATCGCAAGCAGTGTAGAGGTAAGGCAATTATAGGATCGGTTAATTCAGTAGCTTAGTGATGACACCCAGGACCTCAGATTTTCCAAATATTTTTGCCTGCCATCCTTGGCATGTTGGCTCACGGTTGCAAAATGACTGCAGTTGTTCCAGACATCAAATGCAAATATTATGATATCTAACAAAGAAAAGGATGTTGCTTCCCATGAACCATTTTTTATTAAGGAGAAAAACTTTTCCAGAAGCTGCTGGGCAGAGATTTCCTTCAAATTCTATTGTCTAGGATTGATCACATGCCCATTTCTAAACTAATCACCATCAAGGAGAATCTTAGACTAATTATGATTCACCCCTGGGGCCGGGATAGGGCCCATTCCCCGAGTATGTAACTGTGTAGAGAGGGAGCAGCAAACAATCTAGGGCACTTGCCAGCAAGTAAGAAGATTGATGTTAGATGGATTCAGGCAGGCAACTAACAGTTTCTGTAAAATAGACAACACAAAAGTACATTTCTGCTCAGCATTTTTTGAATGGTCAAAAGTTCCAAATTGGCAAAATACAAATGAATGGGATATATTTGCGAAATGCATACTTGTGCTCATTTAAATATATATATATATATATATATATATATATATATATATATATATATATATATTTTAATCTTGGTGAATAGAAATGTAAATGTAAATAGAAAACATTATTCATTTATTTTCAAGTTATCCTTCCCTGTTTGTTTTCTATCTTTAGCTGGAATATACTTATACAAGACACCTCTGCTTTTCCAGTTTTCTTGCTTACTTGTTTTTTCTCATTCATTCATTCATTCATTCATTCATTCAACAAATAGTTATTGAGTGCCTGCTAAATTAGAGACACTGTTGTATCCACTGGCCCTGTTTAGTTCACTAAAATCTTTGGCCTGGTGGAGCTTAATTTGTAATGGGGAAAGTGAGACAATAAGGTATAAACTTAATTAGTAAAATTATATTACATGTTAAACTATAAGTGCTATGGAAAGAAAAAAATGTGTCAAATACAATGACAATGGCTGAGAGGTTTAAGCATTGGTCATAAAGTTCCTTGTACAATTACTATTTTAAGTTAAGATTTAGATTTTGGCATTGTAGCTTTTTCCTTAAATGTAGGAATCACTGAGCTTTCCTATTTAGAAGATTTCACTACTTATAATTAGATGATTTTCATACAAACCCTATCTGGTTCATAAGGTGTGTTTTCTAATGTTGTATAGGAAAAATAAAAATTAATTCTACCACACTTGAGAGAAACAATCTTGCCAAGTGTTTATCATGTAAGTTAAATAATTGTAACATTGTGTTCTGGAAGATGGAGGATATGCAAACAGATCTGTACCTAGAAGCATGGCACGCTGACTACTTTTAGACACAGGTGAAGTTCAAAACTTAAAAAAGAAAATTCATGAGAAAATGTCCTTTTATCAATTTTATTTCGAAAGCTATGGTTCTTGTCCTTGTTAATGAACTTAACACCTGTACTTTGTCAAGAGAAAACAGAACAAAGCAAAACAATACTTCAGACAAATACGAATCCAACCTCAGTGACTGCTTCTTCCCCGAGATAGCTCAGATTCCTCATTTTAGAAGCTTGACATTGATATTCCAAGATGAGTTTCTAGACAGGAAGCTCTGACAAAAGATGGCATGTATAGCAAAGCATGTTAGTGGAGTAAAAGCATATTTTTACCAAATATTTTTTGCCAAAAATATGAAAAATTGTAAGGAATTTACAGACATTTAGTTCATCTTGGATTCCTTTCGCCCTGGTCATTGTTCTCTGCTAGCTGTCATCCAGTTAATCTGATAAACTCATTCGAGACTAGTGTGGGGGTGAGTGACCCGTTAGCTCAGTTGGGTAGAGCTTGGTGCTAACAACACCAGGGTAGCTGCTTCGATCCCCGCATGGGCCACCATGAGCTCCTTAAAAATATATATATATATATATATATATTGCTGTAACAAACACCCGTGTTCATCAATAAAAAAAAAGAAAAGGACTAATGTGTCACTCGTTCTGTGCTACATACATGCCCTTTAAATCCGGGATGACGCCTTAATCCAGCAGAGGAATTTTACTGTCAAGACCATCTTGCAGCCTGACTAGCTGATAGAGGAAATATTTGGGGGAAATGCAGCTCTTCTTCTCCCTCTGGAAGAACATTATGTACATGGCTGCCTAATCTTCCTGGGTCTGAGAATGTTTTTTCTGCCAAGAACATCCTGCATCTTACCCTGTCTGTTGTTCTCATCACCCCGCTTCATGATCTTTGTTTTTCAGGTGGGCATCCTCTGGAAATGGCCTCCCCCATGATAAAGATCAGGGATCAGCAGTCTGTGACCCCGGGGCCATATCCAGCCTGCCCTCTGCTTTTGTAAAGTTGTATTGGCATAAGGCCATGCTTCTTTATTTGTGTATTGTCTGTGGATGCTTTCGCAGGAAAATAGCAGTGCTGAGTAGTTGAGACAGAGTCCATATGACCCACAGGGTGAAAGATACTTACTGTCTGGCCTTTGACATAAAAAGCTTGGGGACTCTTAACATAGAGCATGCAAACAAGGGTGCAGAAGAAAAATTCTAATAGGGAACTTGTAGAAAGCAGATACAGTCTCTTGCCTTTAAACTTTCCAATGCAGGCCTTCCTTGAGAGTATGGGAGCTTCTGAGAATATGGGAATTTCGAGTTTGATTGGAAGAGCTGTGGTATCAGCTTAGCTGTTGATTTCCCCTGTCCTTTCCTGGTGACATTCATTTCTTCATATATTGTCCCAGCGGCAGAAGTACCGCACTCAATTTGTGTGCTGGGCAGGATGACTGTGGGGGCTGAACCCAGACTTGGTGTGTGAGACCCAAGTCATGCTCAGCTAGTCGTCCTGAGGTTCCTTTCACCTCCTGGACACAAAAGAGTCATGGTGTCTGTATTATGTTAGGGACACAATATATGCTTTATAGCCCAAATTGCCCCCCACGCTACCTTAAAGTACGATACACAGGCAGCCTCATCAGTAGAACAATCCTGTGTCATAATGAGGCAGGATTTTTTAATTTTAATTTTCAGTTTAAATATCTCCTCAGTCTGTTTCTTTGGATCCCCATCCTTCAGTCTTAAACATGAGCACTTCCAAGGGCCCACCCGCAGCCCAACAAAAGTTTCCCTGGGCAATTCATCTCTTTTCTCATGGTTTCTACTCTTTTCCTGAGTTGTGATTTTATTCATCAACTCTAGACACAAGTTTATTGCTTGTTGGATGCCTCTAGATTTCACACAACTCCCAAGCTCAGTGTATTCAAAATGCAACTCATTACATCTTTTCCCAACTTCCTCCCATATACTCTGTTTTGGTTCATGGTACAACTTGATATCTTCTCCCTCATCATTCACATCTGTTCTTTTATGTTGATTCTGCCTTGAAATGTCCTCACTTAAGCTGCCCTGGTTTTGGTATTTGTTGTCTCTCCCCTGGACTACTGCAGTAATCTTTTCAGTCATCTGACTTCAGTCTTAGCACCCTCTAAACTCTCTTTATACCACTGCCAGGTATTTCTTTCTAAAACATAGATCTCACTGGGACACCTACCTTCTCAGAAACCATTAATGGCCTCCCATGGGTGACAATAAAGTCTCAGCTAGCATTTGAAAACCCTTGGTACTCTAATACCCCCAACCATCTGTGCTTTCCTCTGCTTGTAATGCAGTCATGCTCACAACCTCCCTTCCACCAGGGAAATCATCTTCATCCTTAACTCCATTCCGTGGCTACTTTCTCCATTACATCTTTCCTAGTACCTCCTCCCCAACTCCAGGGAGAATTCTTTGCTTCCTGTTTTGTACACTCATATCACGTGGTTGACCCAATGTGGTAATACTCACTCATTATAATTGCTCGTGTGCATATCTGTCTTCTTCTTTATACTGTGAGTTGCTGTGGAGTAAATGCATGTCACTTGTCTTTACATTTTTATCCCACAGCAGAGTGTCTGGCACATAGAGGTAGCCAACAAATATTTATTGATCAGTAACCATATGTGTAACTGATAATCATGCTCCTCCTGTGCTAGAAATCTAATAATACATGGCCTTTTGTATTAAATGCTTCGCAGCCATCTAGCCGTTCTCTCTCTTTGCCCTCTCACCCTCCCCTCTCTGGTGTTTTCCAAAAACCTTTCATTATTTTAATGACTCCCTTGACTCTTCATCAACATTGTATCAGCAAGTATTTGACTAAAGTACTTAAACTTGTCTACATTCACCCCATCACTCTAAGTTGTGAAATCCCAAAGTGAACTCTATTTTCCATGTTTAACTCTTGAGTAGAGAGCTTTCCTTTGGTGCGGGAAGTTCCCTGTGTTTCCTCCATTTTATTGGTATGTTCTAGCATCCAGCCGCTCATTTGTCAGCCTGACTTCATGATTTACTACTCACTTGTGACTGACTGACTACAACACCTTAAATCTTCATTATTTAACCATAGCCAGCTAATTCCCTGCTTATGTCTCTAGCATTTTTTTTCTCTTTATGATAGAAATCATAGAAGAGCTGTTCTTTCAACATATACCCGATCTTTCCACCTTCTGTAAGTCTTGCCACCTACAAAGACTCTTTGAAGAGAATAAAAAATGTTTCCCTTTCTCTGTTGTGGGGAGTTGCTACACTTTAAAAGAAGAGAAATAGGCATACATTTTACAAGATAAAATCTAGTCATATTAAATGTCTTAGGTATATCACAGTGTCATAATTTACCTTTGTAAGTACTTAAGTATAAGCACTCACAATATGCAGATAGTAACATTGAGACTTCATTGTACTTGAGTACCTATGAGTCAAACAGGCAGATAGAAGTTTACACTGAAGGAAGTCAAATCTAAAACATGGCATTTATTATTGCAAGTTTTGTACAGGATATAAAATCCAGTGTGTCTGTAAACTCCCTAAATCCCCTAGTAAGTTGTTTGTCCAACATGTCAAGCCTAATGGCAAAATCCCTCTGTACCAATAAATAAGGCAACTTAAGCAGAAGATTCATGATGAAGCCAGAAAACTCCTCTATAAATAATGGTATCATACCCCGGGGAGGAAGGAGGTAAAGGAGAGGGCAGTAGATCATTAGCATAATGAGAAAAGGATATTCCCATCAGTAAGTAAGTAAGTAGTGATATTTGACCAAATCTAGGTCATGATCAAGGATATAATCACAAGTGAGATGGGTTTTACATTGTGGAATGGAGCCGCAGTGCTCATATACAGATGGAATGGCTTGCTTCCCAGAATGCAATCACCACTATAAAACAATGTCCTTATTATTTCTGGTTTTGAAAAGGGGATCTTAAAGCAAAATATCTCTGGTTCCGACCTCTATCCCATCCAAACCCAATTTTGAAGTGATTTGCCTTATAATATTGTTTCCTGGTATTTTCACAGATCAACTCTTTCTGGCTATAACAACTCCAGATTCATGGTGTCAAAGAGAGGCATGAAATTGTATATTCATTTTATTTATCCTGTTTTATAAACTAATGACTCAGACACTTACACCCATACAGCCAAAATACCCTAGAATAGAAACTGAGGCATTCCCAGTGGATGTATCTCATAACTCAGGCACCTGGCATGTTTTCCCAACACCTTTAGCAGCTAACTAGCTAATCTTTCAAATACGTTTCTAGAGAAAGCAATTTCATAACTTGACTTGTTCCACTGCTTTGCCATTCTTACTCTAAAGTTACTTGAATTCTCAGGGTTTCTTTTCTTAGAATTCAAATGCAGGCCCTATTATTTTGCCTTCTGGAAATAGGGAAGATGTCTGATAAGCTTTTCCTTTAAATCAATATCCAGTTCACATCCATAGATATAGTTACATCCCTTAATCCCATCTTCCCTGAACCTAATTATCTATCTTTTGTCTATAGTTTGGCATTTCCCAAACTTTTGGCACTTCTCTTATTCTTCGTCAGACTTCTTTTCAGGTTTGCATGCATCCCTTATACATTGGAGGATTCACATGTGTGAGTCCTGCATGTATACAATTTGGGAAGACCCTTTTAAAGCAAAGAATATAAACATGTCTTTCTTTTGCAGATCTTACAAAAACACTTTGCCAGCGCCCCTCCCATGCAAGGCAGAGGTCCTGATGCTTTTGCTTCATTAGCTTCCTGGTAAATCCTTCTGGGCCTTTACAGTTGTTCCGCCATATTCTAAGCACAGCTCTTTAAAAAGGCCAGCTTGTCAAAAGATTAAACTCAAATAAGAATGTTATCACACATGCAAAGCTAGTATTTACAATAAATTAATCATCGCTGTCTTCGTTAATTAAGAAATAATACATGGTGTGCCTCCTTTGTATTAGGTGCTATATTGGGCTTAAACTTAACAGCGCTTCTCTGAATATAATACCACACATGAAGCAAGCGAAACCAACACAGTGCCTGCCTTTTCAGAGGCTGTTAAAATAAGCCAAGACTGAAGCAAATGTACATAAAGGAAACAATATGGGTATCTGAATGCCTGTTAAATATTTAACAGATATATTAACATCATATATAAGAAAGGATGAGTGCATCTTGTAGTGATGGTTAGTGAAACAGCCTTTGGGGTCTGGAATTTAATGAGGAAGGAGAGGTTTACCAGTATGCTCTCTCTCTTCTGATTAACAAAAATGACACTTCCCTTACCAACAATCTAGCATGGATTTGTGGGGTTAACTTGAAGACCGCTCTGACCTCTAGGGGCTGTGTTGCCGTTTTTTTACCCATGCCTCGTCAGTGCTCCCTTCTCCATTTGTGTTGTTTGCCTTGCACTAGTTGTTTAGTGTGTGTGTGTGTGTGTGTGTGTGTGTGTGTGTGTATTTCTCTACAGATGAAAATTACTCTGATTGTCTGATTGTTCAGGCAGCATCAATAAAGGGAAAGGTGCTACCCCATAATTACAGTAAGAACATCTTGCTGTCAGTATCCTGGAAGGTAGGACAATTCATCAAACAATCACTTTCTACTTAGAAGAACAGAGAGTTCTGACTGGCAATCAAGATGTCTTTGTGAAAAGCAAATTGAGCAAAACCATTTTAATTTACTTTGGAAAAAGAATTGGTGCCTTATATCCAAGAGAATGAAATCTCTCTTTATTTGCTAAGATTTTGATTCCTTCCCATGTGACATTCATTCTTAATGATGATTTACAAAACAAAAACCAAAAAAAACAAAAAAAAACAAAACCAGGATCTAGATTCCAGACTCTAGAATATTATTTCAGCTGACAGTAAGACAGTGCTCCGGGCGAGTGAGTCTGGGAAATTGACTAAAAGAGAGTGAGCATTCTAGTGCTTCTTGGATGACCCTTAAGTGCCAGGAGTATAAGAACCTTGTCCGTAGTGCTCATTGTTGCTCCCTCAGGAACTAAAACAGTATGTGACAATACATGGTAGATACTCAATGAATGAATGAATGTTTCCTGGTTCTCAGGGAAGGTACAAGTCACTAGATACAAACAAGGCTACATTTCTCTTAGCTTTTCTGCTTCCTTGGCCATGTCTTTCTTTCCCTGTCTCTATATCAGTGGCAATATGTCCGGAGGGATTTCTAACACTCCGTTAATTTTTTTTTTTTTGATGTGTACATTCCCTCAGAAATAAGATCAAGGTCAGTTAGGAATTAGTAAAATATAAAATAATTAAGGGCAGCAAGCAGATAGCATAGAGATAAGAATGTGCACAAATTTCCTAGAAAAAGATTTTTGATTCTTAGTGGAAGACAACTGACCATGAATCAGCATTATATGAGGTGTGTCTATTTTTTAAAGTCAAATCATATGTAGTGTCATGGGAATTTTATCCCCCTTGTTATCTTAATTGAAAGATGAGGACATTGCCCTCAATGTTTTGGAAAGGGCTGTTTTGATTTTTCCCTAAGGGTTATGTAGCATGTGCTTTAGATCTTTTCAGGGGTACTAAATCTTTGCAATTTCAGAGTGGATTTGATTTTTGAAAATGATCAAAAGTGATACTGAGCTGAGTTTGATGAATAAGATATATAAGCAAACTGGGCAACAAAATGTCTGGTCAAAAATACTGTGCATCTAAAACAATGAGACTGAATGTCATTAGATTCAGAGGTTAATTCTGAAAGAGCAGTTTCAATCACCAATGGCCCTCACCAAGATAAGTTTATGGCTTCCCAAGGTGGTTATTTGAAGGACGGGATTCATGGTTTCAACAGATACATCGGAACCAATCTTAAAAGTTTACACTTGCCCCTTCAAATGTTACAGAACAAATGCTATGATATGAGTGTGTTAGGAGAATTAGAGCATGGAAAACTGGGAATATCCTTACCCCGCATATTGGTTAGCCCGTCTCTTGTTTTGTTATTGTTTCCTGCTTTGTCTCTTTTGGGGGGAGAAGACATATGAAGATGGAGAAGCCTATAATTTAAAAAGCAATGTCCAACAAGTGGAGAGAAGACCCAGAGGAAAACGTAAACATTATTAAATTTTTAGAAAGAACTCTCTATGAGAGAGTTGTTACTCTAGAAAATGGTATCGCGTGGCTTAATTTGGAGTCCAAACCAATTTTCCTAAGGGCCCCTCTGACCCCATCCCACCTCCCCAACCTTTACCCTACAAACTAAGAAATTCCCCTGCATTGCATTTAAGAATTTTGTGGGACGCAGGCACCACTTGTCCTGGGAACAAGCTACACCTCTGTGCAAAAAATTTTAAGGAAGATATTGACCAGGTTTTTATTTCTCAGTGACCAATATACATAAGATGTGGCCTTAAGAAACTGACAGTTTTTAGTTAACATAAGGAAGTATTTTCTTTTAGAAGTAATAAAGGATCGGCACAGGTTCCTATGGGCAGTCACGGAACCCTATTCACAGGTAGGAGACGAAAACAAGCATTTTCCGAGGGCCCTTCCTGTTCTGAGGCTGTATTCCTGCTTGTCAGGGTAATTTGATATTCTTATCCAAATCTCCAAGGTGCTTTTCAACCCACCCCAATTGGTCTCATCAGAAACCTTACTGATTGTGCTGCCTTTCCATCTTCTAAGATGGTGACAGTAAGACGGCAGTAAACTCAGCTCCCAGACCTGTAGCATACCACTTGTTTTGTTCTTTTCCCCCGCCCATACCTCTCCAAAACGTTTTCCCATTAAAATATTGTATCAGTCACTTTAGAGTTTCATTTTGTTCCTTTGATTCAAGATAAAAAAAATTTTTTTAAGTTATAGATTAACTTCCTATATACGCTCAAAGCGCTTCATAGATTTTAATCAAGTAGAGTCCGTAGAGGCATGTCGAACTCAATTGTTTTTCTTTCCCAGATGGAAAAAAGGGCTACTCAAATACCTGCTAAGAAAAATGCGTCTGCAGAAACCTGTAGCATTGGAAACCTTTTCCGTGCTGCAGATTGTAGATTAACTTCTAACTAATCAGAGTTCAGCATTCTAATAGACTGTGACGGGAGAGGCAGTTTTTCCTCCAACTTCAGATCACTTGGTTTTGCAGTTGTAAAGGCAGATTTTGAAAGAAGGCCTTGGGGATCACAGCCAGCCTTCATTATCCGTGCATGACCGCTTTGTAACCAACTGCAAGTTTAATATCCAAGAAGATTTGCACATAACAGTCTCTTTTTTTCTTTCTTCTCAGTTTTAATAATTTACCTTTGCGATTCTCTTCGTGACCACGCTGGTGTACAAAGATCTGTTTGTCTGTCAAACCTCCAGATATGTACAGCATGTGAAAGAGACATTAATTTTTTATTTGTTTCCTAAGGAGGCTGAACAGTAAGCTGGTTGTGCTAAATACAAGAGGGCTAATTCAGTGAATGTGTACTAGGATTTATGTGTACTTAACCTGCTCCCTAACCTGCAGCAGACCAGTTTCTTCTATGAGTCTCCCCTCCGTCTAAAGGGAGTCATTTATACAAATAAACTCAAGGAACTTTTCATCTAAACCATCCACCCAAACCTGAGATGGCTTTGTCTTAAACCAAAAGATCACTGGAAAAGCTATGTATTACTGGTGTTTGTGAATCCTGAAAATATCTCATTCAAAACAAAGACTCATTTTCAAAATTAGAATGCATCTTTTCTTTTAAACCTTTGGAGATTCTTTGTAAACACTAATGTCTACACAAGTGAATTTTCGCTGCAGAGTGTTGAGCTATGTCAGTGTGACATGTCATGGGTATTAGGCCTCAGCAACACTAAGCAGTGGCATTTTTAAGAAATGTTATATAACTCAAGTAACCCCAGCTGCTAATTCTTAGCAAATGTGAAGGGTATGAAAAGTTTCACTAGGTTTTGCCCTTTTGTGTTATGAAGACTATATACAGTAGGGAATTGGAAGCTAGGGAGTTGGTTGGGGGTTAATGTTAGGTGGTCAGGGAAGTCCTCACTGATAAGGAGGCATTTAAGCAGACCTGATGGAGCTGTCAGAGTAGAGGGAACGGAAATGTAAAGGTGCTGAAGGAAGGAGACCGGAGAGCTGGGACAGAGGACTGAGGAGAAGATGACGTCAGAGGTGGGAGGGGGCCCGGTCACATAAGGCCTTGTTGGCTGCTAGAAGGGCTTTCTTGTCTTCAACTCTAAGTGGGAATAAATGGATTCTCTGACAGGCAGACAGGCAGAGAGAATGGAGAAGGAGGGAAGGCGGGGGAAAGAGATGAGGACAGAGCTTTAGGAGAAGACAAAAATTAAAGGATGGGAGACAGCAGTGTAGTCTAGAAAGGAGATGGGGAGAAAACAATCTGTTTTGTAGGGAGGAAAGGACATAGTATCTCAGGAAACTAAGAGGGCAGAAAATGTATATTTTGTTTGATTTGGTTTATCAGGTTACCTATGACCCATTATACCTCTGTGATGCTCATATTTACATAGGTGTTCAGTGTCTATTATTGAGACACCTAAGTACTAGAATAAGGTAATCAATGTTTCAGTTACCCCAGTGAGAAAGCTATACCTCGCAGTTACAATTGTGTTGATTGGTTGGTGAAATAGTCATGAAATCTTGCATAAGAGGAACCCTATAGGTCATTTGTACCATAATAAGTGGACATCTCTGGAAAAGAAAAAGTTTAGCAGTGTTATAGTGCCAACAAAATCTTCTCGGGTACTAATTCCCTGAGTGTAGTTGCTGCAGCTGAAAATTCTTTGCCCCAAGCATTTGTCGTGACTCCTTCAATCCAATATGCCCTTTAAACACTGTGAAAAACTATAGAAAAGGGATATCTAATGTTGTTTGATGTTAATTAAAGTGTAGGATTCTTTCCTTGCTTTCATGGAAAGCCTTAATTTGTCCCCAGTTGCAGTTGAAAAATCTAATGAATCACTGCCACCATCTTATGTAGGATTTTTCTCTAATCACCTGGTTGTTCCATTCTTTGTTCCAATGCTGAAAAACTCATCTCCGCTCACATCTTCCCATTCGTAACCTGACATGGTCATTCTGAAACGGGAGTGAGAAAGATGTGGAAGAGTATACGAGTCCCGATTCACTATTACCTTTCGTATTCTTTGGGATATTCATCCACCGATACAAACACGTAGGGACGCGGTCCAGGTTACACATCGGTGAGTGGTAACATGTTGGGATCTGTGCTTCCCAGAACTCTTATCCTTGGTTACAGGCGAGTGTAGCAAATTGCAAAAGTGTCACTAGCTGCCAAAACAGTTCAAGTAAAGAATGTATTAGGTATCTAGCCATCTGAAGCAGAAATAGAAGGGAAGAAAGGAGAATTTTTTTAAAATAAAATGATGGAAAGGCATTGTCATGGTCAGGACGTCTCTGGGACAGGGAAAGAGCAATGCTGCTGTAATCGTAGTTCACTGGTTTGGACACCCTTTCCATCTCTACCTATTTTGCCGCCCGTGATGCCTAGAATTAAATGAGAACCCCACCAACAAGCAAAGAGGTTATACCATTCATCTTACCTTCCATTTGAAATCCTTCAGTAGATGGTTTTCCAGCAGAACTAGCAGCCTCCTATGGGTAAAGATAGGAAAAGTATAAGAAAGCTTAGCAGGGCCTGGAGTAGAGGACTGAGTAGAGGCTAATTCTCCCGAACCCTCTATAAATCTCAAGGCAGATCAAGTGAATACCACGTTCTGAGATAAATACAAAAGAAATAAAAGCAAACTTCTAATTTCCAAATCAAATGGCCTCTTCTTATAGTTTATACTTCATTTTCTCAGGGACATCACAGAACTAACTCCAGATGTTACAAAACAAACAATAACACCAAAAAAGAAAAAGAAAAACAAAACCCAGTCGTTCCCACAGGAAACTTGATCCCTCAGTTTATGCCAACAGCCCTGTAAGGTGTGTTGAGCGTTAAGTAAGCTGATGTGTGAATTTCATGATTAGTCCACAGAACAAAATATTCCATGATGTTTTTGTTTCTTAGATTTGTCCAATATGGTTTGTTAACACAAGAATTTCACTCCTCCCCCCAACTTCCTGTTGTTCTAGCTCTTCTATCTGTATCTTTTGTCTCATGGCTCTGAAAGGCAAGTCCTGTTCTCTGTTTGAAATTTCTGAGTATGAGAGAGAACATGTGTTTTTTTCCTCATATGTTTACCTGATACTGTAAGAGTTCCGTATCAGAAAGGATACCTCCTTCTCCCTAGTGTGCATGCACAGAGGTGGGCATGTTCGTGGGCTGGGGGACGCGGAGTACAGACCCTGAATTGCATAGGGCATTGGTACTGCCCAACTGTGGAATGATGGAATAATGTAATAACCATTAATTGTACACTGTCTGTGTGCCAGGCACTGTGTTGAATGGCAGCATATATTGCAAACAAGCACTGTGAAGTATAGGTATTTCACAGATGGGGAAAGGAGGTTTAACTCAGTTAAGTAAATAGCCCAAGGCAATAAAGCATGATCGTTGCTAGACAGCTGGGATTTAAACCAGATCTCTCAGCTCCTCAGGCCGTCCTGGGTTCACCAGGGTATGCTGTTCTCCTTAGAATGTTTAGATTGTGGGTCCTGACTTGAGAGGAACAAAATAAATAGGCCTCTTTCCCATTATTTTTTACTGTGGGCATAAAATGACAGGTCAGGAATTTTTAGAAGTCTTACCGATGAGATGCATAAAAAATGAAGCCTCAGAATCATCATACTTATCTAGGAAAGCTAGAAATTTACAGTATCCATGTCAGCAGTTCTTTAATTTAAATTTTAATTTTTCTGTCTTATTTTAAAAAGAGGTGGTTGAAAGAAACATTTTAAAATTCTGAAGTGGTTAGCAAAGAACAAAGAAGGCTAAAAAAATATCTAAAAGCACAGTTTGGTTAAAGCTAAGAGAGAATCAAGTGCTAGGACAGTTCAAGATGAAAAATGTGGGGAGAATTTCACGTGTTTCACTGAGTTTTTATGAAAAACAGTATCTCGGTGACACATGTTTAGTGTATAACAAGATTTTCAGTATAATACATGCCAGGCTTCTGTATATTGCTGCCAAATGATTTGACTTCGTATCATTTGCGAATCCTTCTAACATCCCTGATGAATGGAGAAATACTCAGCAGAGTGATCACAGTAGGCCTCTGGCACCAGAGTTACCAATTTATTTACCGGGACATTTCCAATTTACATTCTCTTAAGGTTATGTGACTCTATTCTCATGCAACTTCAGATACGGTAATGAATCGCAAATCTTGCCAAGTATATTCACACAGGAGGTACCCAGGATGGTCCAAAAGAGAAAACAATAAATTTCTAGTTTCTTTTTTTCATGAGTGCCAACTGATGCTGATATATCACTGTTTTTTAAAAAATGACTTTAGAGGCCAGTAATATGGGGCGATTAAAAATGATGTTCAGTATGTTTGTGAGGGTAGACTGTGTCACATGGTGCTACCTTTCTAGTCAGAAGTCACATCCTCATGACTTCCAAAAAAGAGGGAGAGGGTTGTACAGAATAAACCATTGTTAACACATGTGGTCCTTTGTGTCTTAACAATCAAATTCTTGCTGTTCCAAGTGTCAGATATTTCTATTACACACAATAATCAGCATCAGTGTGTATCGGGCATTTCTTCTCTACCAGCCATTGTCTTTAGTGTTTTATATAAACATTATTTCCTTTCATCTGTTTAGCAACCAAATGAGTTTGAGTACCTCCATTCTGAAGATGTGGAAACCAAAACTCCAAGAGATGAAGTAACTAACTCGTTCAAGGTCACAAAGCTTTTAGGTTAAGTCATGGGAGCTTGGATTTGAAACTAGGTTTACTGACTCCAAGAGCCATTTTCCTTCCTAATGTCTCCACTTCTCCATCCCTCAAATATACCTGCGGCTTTCCATGAGATCACAGTGCTTGCAAAGTACTTCTGCAGTCAGTACTAGGATAGTAAGCCACTGAAGACAGTGGACGTAAGGAATTGTTTTTGGTGGTGATGGTTTTCGTTTTCAGATATCACAAGGTTTGAAGATGCTTCCTTCATGTAGACCTGACATGAATGAGGCTGGCATCTGAGCCACTTGGAATTTTCTGAATCAGTTTCATCCATTTCTTAAAGCTTGATTAGAATAAATGGGAGGACTTAGCATTTTCATGCGGGTCTATTTTTTTTTTTTCATATGACATTTTTAGTCCATACGTCTCATTTGTTAATTACGTACAGTAAGGGAACTAAGATTTTAAGTGCATTCATATTTTTCAGCGAGGCCATAGAGATTTCAGTAAGACATTTAAAATTAGATTGGTGAATATATTTTACAGTAAATCCTAGACACATTATCTGTTATATTTTGCTCCTTTTGTACTTTGTACTGCCTTTTGAAAAATTGATATGCCAGTAAAACTGAGACTTTGTTTTTCTGTAAACATTTCTTATCTTGTTTGAGGTTCCTACCAAAACACTCTCTTCAATTAGCATCCTTTTAACAGAACACAGTCCTGTACATTGACAGAATGGAATCAGTTGGAATTCTCAGCCCTAAGAAGTAACGACTGATGCTTACTTGAAGATGATGTTTAAATACTCATGAGTTAGTGTTTTAAAATGTTTAGTGAGGGTTTGCAAATATAAAGTGTTGCTAATCACAGTCACTTATTTAAGGAATTAAAACAAAACCCTGAACTTAGATTTGCCCCTATTGCTTTTATTCTTTTAATTATTTGGGTTTTGTTTTATCGGAATTAGGATGAAAAGAAAATATCTCATCCTTCAAAAGAGCTCTCTCCCCCATCAGATTTCATATTTTTAGGAGAGTTAAACCAAGTCTTGAAATGGCTTATCTTTCACTCTAGTAAAACTCAAGATTGTTGATATGAAACCATGGTTAAGATTTCCCTTCCTCTTTTTCATTTTTTTTTCTTAAGGAGAGAGATTTCAACAGGCACGTGTTTCTAACCCCTAATTTCCTAAAGCCAGAGCCAAAAGGTGAAAACACCAAGAGGAATAGGGTCTTCTTTTCAGCATGAGACCTCTTCGTGAAGACAACTGGTGACATCAGGACCAGAATCATATTGCAGTCTGTGTGGCTTGAAAAATGCTTTCATTCATGTTCATTGATATCAAGCCATAGATATTATTTTCCTTGTCTGTTTGGTCTCTTGAGGATTACGCATGCCATTTCAAAGCATGATAGTGGCATGACTGTTTCGCAGTTAAATCTATTCCTGAAACATTTAAAATGTTAACTGATGGACCTATTATTTGGTCCGTTTCATAATTTACTGTATCTAAGTTCATGTTGATTTTGTAGTGCCAGTTGCAAGTCTCATAGTGACAACAGCTAAATAAAATATGATGCATCCCTGCAAAAAAAAAAGAAATTGAATCTGTTCACATATGCCACATTTCTTCATTAGCGATTATTTAATATTAATTATTGACTTATTTTACCCCAAATTGTATCAGTTTAGATTTTTATGTACACATATTTTTAGTTTTGCTCTATTTTCAAGAAATAAAAAGGAAAGAAATATATGGAGAATGCTATAGAAGTAGTATGATTCCAGTCCCTGAATCACATAGTGCTTATCAGTAATCTATATCGCACTTCTGTTCCTCAAAATATGGTTTAGATTTGGGGTTCTTGTGTGTTTTTGTAATCATTCTACTGTCTGCATTAGATGGTCTTAGTCTGTGAAAGGATGCCTATAAAAAAATCAATAGTCTTGGGAACAGGATTGCCAGATTGATCAAATAAAAATAGATACCCAGTTAAATTTGAGTTTCAGACAAACCATGAATACCTTTTTATTATCAAGGTGTCCCAAATGTTACATGAGTTTCTGAGTATAAGTATATCCCAAGTACTGTATGGGTAATGAATAATTTTTCCTATCAATGTGTCCCAAATGTTGCATGAATTTTTTTTAGTATAAGTATAGCTCAAGTATTGTATAGGATATACTTAGACTAAGAAATAATTCATAGTTTATCTGAAATTCAAATTTAACTGAGCGTCCTGTATTTTGTCTGACAATTGTACTTGGAAGACATCATGGTAGTGTAAGTGAACGAACTGGTTCTGGTACTTAAGCAGCTGAGTAGCCTTGGGCATCTCACTTAACCTAGCTGAACCTAAGTTTCCTCATCTGTAAAATGAGAACAAATAATAGATAACTTTGAAGATTTTCTGTAAATGTTGGAAATCATTTACACCTAAAACACCTGGTACATAACAGATTTCCATGAAAGAGTAACTGTTATCATCAGAACAAGGAAGAAATACAAATGCAGGTTACCAGTTTTTTTCCATCTTCATAATAAATGACAGCACTCAGCAGCTCAACAGTCCATTAGATTGATAATAGAAGAGTTCACCCAGATGTCGGTGACTATTTGCCAGGTCAGAGATTCAACCAGTAATAAAATATACACAAGCATTAACCTCCCTTCTCTCCTCTATTACTTGCCTCATATGTTACTTATGAAAGATCATACAACTTGTATCACAGCCTGAGAATATGTTGCCTTTTCACATTATATTTTTTTCTAACTCAAAGTTTTGTTTCAATCCTGCCTTTCTCAAACATCTACTTTTAAAAATTTTTATTAATTTTTATTAGGATATAGTTTACATATAAAATGCATCATTTTCAAGTATACAATTTAGTGGTTTTTATTATATTCACAGGATCGTCCAACCATCACCACTATCTAATTCCAGAATATTTTCATCAGCCCCAAAAGAACCCCATAATCATTAGCAGTTACTCCCCACTCCTCCCCTCTCCCCGCTCCTGGCAACCACTCATCTACTTTCTGTCTCTTATGGGTTTGCCTATTCCGGACATTACATGGAAATGGAATCATACCGTATGTGGCCTTTTGTGTCTGACTCCTTTCACTTAGCATAGTATTTTAAGGTTTATCCACGTTGCAGCATATATCAGTACTTTATTCTTTTCATGGTTGAATAGTATTCCACTGTGTGTGTGTGTGTATGTATACATATACATATCTATGAGTGGCATTGCTGGGTCATATTGTAACTCGTGGTTTAACATTTTAAGCAGCTGTTTTCCAAAATGACTCACCATTTTATATTCATACCAGTAATGCAAAGAATTCCAATCTCTCAACCTCCTCACTTGTTATTACCTGTTTTTTTTATTATTATTATTATAGCCATCCTAGTGGGTGTGAAGTGGTGCCTCATTATGGTTTTGATTTGCAGTTCCCTAGTGATTAATGACGTCAAACATCTTTTCATGTACTTATTGGCTATATGTATCGCTTCTTTGCAGAAATACCTATTGAAATATTTTGCCCATTTTTAATTGAGTTATTTGTCTTTTTATTGTTGAGTTATAATCGAGTTTTCGTATATTCTTGACAGATAAATGATTTATAAAGCTTTTCTCCCATTCTGTGGGTTATCTCTTCACTTTCTTGATAGTGTTTTTTGATGGATAAAAGTTTTTCATTTTGATGAAGTCTTACTTATTTTTTTCTTTGGTTGCTTGACAAAAACTGTCATATAATATTATCTTTTTTTCCTTGAAAAATAAAACAAACACTAAACCAGGAGCAATGAGACGTGAGTTCTATTCCCAACTTTGCAGTTATAAAAATCTGAGACCTTAGGCAGGTACTTAAACTCATTTGGAACTCAGTTTCCACATCTGTGAAAAGAAGCTATATTCAGCCTAGTAGGCACTTTGTCATTTTTTGTGAATAAATTATCTCTATGAAGCTGTCTAGGTTAGTAGTTCTCATCCTGGGCTACATTTGGCCATGTATGGAGACATTTTGGGTTGTCACAACCGGGGAGGGGTGCTACTGGCATCTAGTGAGTAGAGGTCAAGGGCGCTGCTGAACATGGTACAATGCACAGGGCAGCTCCTACAACAGAGAATTATCCAGTCCAAAATGACAGTAGTGCTGAGGGTGAGAAATCCTGCTCTAAAATTATATTTCTGTTATTTCCGTTTATTTGAAGTTTGTCTGCAGGAGCCAGATCATTTTGTGCTTTTAACCTAATGCTAGCCTGACGGGGTCAGCCGGGAGAGGTACCAATAATTCTTGCAAGTCGGGAGAGGCTTTTTTTTTTTTTGAAAGTGTTTTCAGGGCTTTTTATAACTATTGTGTCTTCCAAAATGAAGAGAAAAATATTTCAATATACACACCTCCAGGCAAAGTCTTGTCGATGTATTCTTGTTATTCAGTCCTTTTCTTTAGGGTTTCTGGAACAAAATAGTTTTTGTGAAGTAGTTGGTACATGCTATGAAGTATATCTAATCAATCATAATAGGAAGAAAGAAACAGAACAGCTTGATGGAAGAAACTTACAGTTGCTGTGTCTCTGTATTAGTGAATTCTCCGAGCTGAAGGAAGTTAATAATATTATTTCGGCTGATCAGTTTACTTCAACTTTATCCCATACCATCTACTGCAATGTACTGATTCACTTCAGTTCCACAAATAATCTACCTGGAATAAAACAGATAATAGTTTGAAATATGTTTCAGTATTTCTAAAGCTCTTGGCATGTAAAAAGCTATTAACTTGCAGGTATTTCTTTCCTGTGAGAATATGGCTGATTATTCCATGCCTTGCACCATTAGATAAAATCGTTATCACCACAACCACCACCATCATCTTCATAGACTAAATGTTCTAAGCACTTTATAAGTGTATTTCATTTTTCCTCACAAAAATCTTATGAGGATTTATGTTTTTTAAATCCCCATCTTGCAGATAAGAGAGAAAGGTACAATAACGTGGTAAAAAACACTTGCTAAACCATAGTTCCATATTAAACCTTTTCTTGTATATCAACATTTTCATATTTCAACAATGGAGAAAGTGTATTTATTGTTAAATCTATAAACATTTATGTCCCTAATTTTCTGGCACCCCAGGTAACGTCAAAGCCTGAGTTATTTCTAAACTCTTTACAATGTCTTAGAATTTTGGTTTCTCTCAAAAGTATATGCATGCACCTTGAAGCTACTATACTTTTCCATCTCTGAGAGCCCACACATGTGTGTATGTATAATTTTAAAATTGAACATCTTCTCTAATATATAAGTAATGGAAAGATTTTTATTTCTCTTTGTTTATATGTACAGGAAGCAGTGAAAGAAAACAACAAGAGACGAGAAATGGAAGAGAAGACTAAGAGGGCAAAGCTTGCAAAAGAGAAAGCTGAACAAGAAAAGTTAGAACGCCAGAAGAAAAAGAAACAACTCATTGATATAAACAAAGGTATGAAGTGCTTCCAATTTGTTAAAAGATCTATAAAGTGCAAAATAATTGCACTTACTTAATTTTGGACCATAAAGTAAATAATTGTGTTCTTGGTAGAAAATTCACAATATTATTAGTTACTTGTGTCAAATTTCTCTCATGCTATTATCTGTATTTCTTGTCACCTTTCACTGAGCACTCAGGATTTTTGGTAACCAATGCAAGGTAATATGTTTGTCGAAACAGTCTGTGTTTCTTCATTGTTTTACCAAATTACATTATGTTCTGGATGAGGCAGTGGTGAGGGAAGAAGAGGGTGAGATGAAAAGAGAAAAACTGGTATGGGGCGACGAGCCTTATAGCTCTGATTTCTTTTTGTTGACACTGTCTGTTGACAGAGCAATAACAGTTAACACTCTTGTGTGGGGGCTTGAACATTTCAAGTCATAATGGATATTGAAAGCACTCTTATAAATTGAAAAAATAGGGAGAGGCATCTTGTTCAGCTGTGAGCCTAAGAACAAGGTTCTCATATGTCCCATAGTATAAAGTACTAGTAGTTTTCTTTGTTAGCAGGAATGAGTGCATATTAAAGGTAGGCTTTTTGTTTGTTCTTGTTGTTTTTAAAGAAGTGAGGGTAAATAAAAAAAGTGATTGACACCAGGAAGCTGCATTCTGAAAATTTAAGAATGAAAAAGCAAAGCCTTTGCCACTGAGGGTTAGAGAATTTTAAAACAAAACAAAATCTGAACAAGATACAAGATAATATGATTAATATGGATCACCTATTTCTAAATATAATGATGGTGAAAATTGCAAGCGTTCTATATTGTTGACCATGTTCTATGCACTGTTCTAAGACGATTTCACATGTTTTAAGTCAATTAATCTTCATAACACCTCTGTGAGGTAGATATTATTATTATTATCTTATTTTACAGTTGAGGAAACTGTGGCTCATAGAAATTAAGGAACTTGCCCAAGATCACACAAATAGAAAGTATTAGCACCAAGATTCGAATCCAAGTAGTCTGGCTATGGAACCTTGGCACTTATAAATGCACTGTCAAATGATAACAGTAAGAAAAAAAACATGTAGCACTTAGTATGTCCTAGGAACTGTACTGGAAGATTTACATATATGAACATACTTAAGCCTCATAAAATCCTATTAGGAAAGTGCTACTATCTCATTTTAAGAGGAGGTAACTGAGTCACAGAGAAGTTAAGTGACTTGCTGAAGTTCACAGAGATAGTAAGAGGTAGAAACAAGATCTGAATCTAGGCAGTCTGTGACCCAATTATTTATTATTATGTACTTTTAATTATAATTATTAATCAGTATCAATTATTCTGCAGAGATTTCTCTGAATGGCTAATCTTCTGAAATTATATTTATACCCATTAAGCTTATCCTTCATAACTTTAAAATATATAAAAATCTTCAGGAATTGTCTATAGTTTCTTTTCTACCCAGGAAATAAATATAAGAATTTAAAAAAAATAATAAACAGCCGTGGTAAAATAGAGTAGTATCAACATAATTTAGCAAACAGACGTCATAAGTGGAATCAAAAGAACTGGTCCTGACCGAAGATCACTCAGTTAGGAAAAACATTAGAGCTCAGCCTGGCAGTGGGTATTTATAGGAAATCCTTGCTTAAAAAATGATGGAGTCCGCAGAATAGCCCTGCAAGTTAGCTCCCTTATGTGCATGGAGGAGTAGTCACAGAAGAGGCTAGAGGAGGTAGTGGACAGATTGTGCATTCTATTGGCTATGCTAAGGGTCTTACTCTGAAAGCTCTGGAAAGCCTACGTATGTTTATAAACTGTAAAGTGATATGCTTGGATAAGTTTCTTCAATCATTTAGACAGAAGCGTAGAGAATGGATTGGAAAGGGAAAGATCAGAGACAACAGAGGTTATGAGGCTATTAGCATAGTCCTGACAAGAGATGGTGGTGGCCAGAACTAATGCCGTGGTGGTAAGGTTTAAAGAAGTCACAAATAAGAGGTGTATTAGAGTTCTTTAGAATGTGTACATGTAGAGATAGATTTTAAGGGGTTGGCTCACGTGCTGATGGAAGATGACACATCCAAAATCTGCAAGGTAGGATGGCAGGCTGAAAACTCAGGAACAGCCAACGTTGCATTTAAGGTCTGAATACCATCTGCTGGCCGAATTCTCTCTCGCTTGGAGAAGGTCAGTCTTTTGATCTATTCAGACCTTCAACTGATTGGATGAGGCTCACCCACATTGTGGAGGGCAATCCTCTTCACTCAGATTCCACTGGTTAGAATGTTAATCTCATACAAAAACACCCTCACAGAAACATCTAGAATAATGTTTAAGCAAATATTTGGACACCATGGCCCAGCCAAGTGGACACATGAAATTGACCATCACCAGAGGGATATTGAAAGGAGATGATGAATTAGATGTGGAAATTGAGAAAAGGAGGCATTAAAAAAAGTAGTACCCTTTGTAAAGAAAAAAATTCAGGAATAGAACATTTCATCAGGCGGGTTACAATGATTAGTGTCATTTTGAACAAGTTTCATTTTCAGGTACGTTGTAAACGTGGGAAATGTCTAAGAAGTCATTGTATGTATGTGAATGAAACTCAGAAAAGAGGTTTGAACTAGACAGACAGACTTGGCAATCATTAGTTTTTGACGATTAAAGTTAGGGTGTATTAGTTTGCTAGGGTTTCTGTAACAAAGTACTACAAACTGGGTGGCTTAGAACAACAGAAACTTACTGTCTCAGTTCTGGAAGACAGAAATCTGAAATCGAGGTGTAGGTAGGGTCATGCTCTTTCTGAATGTGCTAGGGAAGGAACTGCGCTAGGCTTCTCTCTTAGTTTCTGGTAGTACCTTGGCTTGTGACAGCCTAACTTCAGTCTTCACATGGCATTCTCCCTGCGTGCTTGTCTGTCCCTTCACATGGTGTACTTCTCATAAGTATATCAGTCATATTGGATTGGGGACCCAACCTACTCCACTATGATGTCACCTTCATTCATTAGACAATTCAACCCATAACTTATGGGATTGAATGCGATTTCCAGGGTAAAGTATAAATCAGAGATTCTGAAAGTATCTCATCTCAGAGCCCATTTCCAACTCTTAAAAATTATTGACCCCAAATACATTTTGTTTATTGGGGTTATATATTGGCATTTATCATATTAGCATTAAAAGAGAAAGACATAATGAATAAAATTATTCTATTAAAATGACAACACTAAACCTATTATATGTTAAATAACATTTTTTTTTAATTTATGAAAAGTAGCTTTAGCTTTCAAAACCAGAAAAAAATAGTGTTATAAATCTCTTCAAAGTCTGGCTTGGTAAAAGATAGCTTGATTCTCATACCTGCTTCTAGATTCAATCTAATGCAATATCATTCACCATGTAGCTTCTGGAAAACACTGTATACTCATGAAAGAATGAAAGAGAAAAATTCAAAAAGGTGTCAGTATAATTATGAAGATAGTTTTGACCTTGCAGATCTGAAATGATCTCAGAAGCCCTGTGAGTCCCCAGATCACGCTTTGAGAATCTCTGGTGTTGATGGTGAAAAGAGCAAGCAGCTAAGATGGAGTCTATCCAGTTTTGCGCCAAGATATAGTCTTGCTCCCTTACCACACCACTCCCCGGTTGAGTATTTAGCAACCTTTGGCCAGTTTTCTAAAAATATACCTATAAGGAAAAAAAAAATAAAGGAATTATTTTGACCCACTTTGATTATGTCTATAGTATACATTTTTATTTGCCAAGATTTCGTTAATTACCTCTTCAAATACCGTTGAAGACATAGGCTAAAGATCCAAATACGTTGTTATGCAAATGCTTAGCTGAGTGATCTGAACATGAAAGACACGCTTTAAAAGTAGGATTTATCTTTGTGTGTTGTTACCATATCTCTACAGATCAATCAAATGGCAGACTTCACCACGAGGTTTTTGATTTGTGGCCCATATGTTGTAAATACTTATTATTTATCGCAATATTATTTTAAACTTAGAGTATAAGTTTGTTAGTCCTTATAAATGTGTTTCAAAAAGACAGCCTTCCACTGGAAGCGTGTAGTCTTAATTAAGGTGAACAGAAAGAATAAGAACAGTGTTGAGTATCAAGATGGAACTCACTGTCAGTGAGTAGCTCAGTGTCTCACAGAAGATGCTGTTGTTCACTAGCTGGAAGTTAATTCCAGACATTCTGAGAAGCCAGGGAGGAAGCATGGTAAAGCTACCGAAAATGTGAACCCATGGGAGATGGGAGAATAGCTACAGTAAGAAAGTAATTTAGAGAACTTTAAATGTCTCCAATTAGAACAGTGCATTCCACTTTCCACTAAAAGAACATTGTAATCTGCCTTTCCACTGAAAGAGAGATGATGTAGAATATTTGACTGCCATTGTGAGATACATATTGTATAGAGTGTAGAAGTATTTCACGCACATGTGACTAGAGATACACACTATTGGAACCAGAGGATCTTACCTTTAACAAAGGTACTCAAGTAAAGAGTCCCTTGGGTAAAGAAAAACACTTGAAAATTACAAACAACTTGAAAAACAAATGTACTCTTTCTGTCAAGTGCCTGCTTCAGATCAACTTAGCAAAATTGCAAACCCCTCCCACTTTAAAAATATCCGCTGTGATCCCATATAGCTAGTAAGTAACAACAGTAAATCATATTTATCTGGCATGCAGCATTGTAAACATTCATCATGGAAAAATATTTTACAATGTAATTATTCATTCATAAAATAAAGAAAACACAAAAGATTATTGTTGTAATCTACATGTGATCACCGAGCTCAGAATTAAGTAAAGATATCATGAAAACCAAGCAGCCAGAGAATTATATCTTTCAAGTTAATTCCATAAAAAATACCATATTCAAGGCTCCATTTTGAGAGAATTGGGGATCAGAAGGCAAAGGCAAGGATAAGAAATAGCATTTTTTATGTTTGTAAAATTTTCATTGGGAAATGTTGGGGAACAGTGTGTTTTCCCGGACCCATCAGCTCCAAGTCAAGTCATTGTCCTTCAGTCTAGTTGTCGGGGGGAGTGGGGGGTGCAGCTCAGCTCCAAGTCCAGTTGCCATTCTTCAATCTAGTTGCAGGGGATGCAGCCCATCATCCCATGTGAGAATCTAACCGGCAACCTTGTTATTAAGAGCTCACACTCTAACCAACTGAGCCATCCAGCCACTAATTAAGAAATAGCATTTTTTAATTATATAAGACATAAAAGGCATGACTGGGGCGGCTGGATGGCTCAGTTGGTTAGAGCGCGAGCTCTGAACAACAGGGTTGCCAGTTCGATTCCCTCATGGGCCAGTGAGCTGCACCCTCCACAACTAGACTGAAGACAACCAGCTGCCGCTGAGCTGCCAGAGTGGCGGCTGGATGGCTCAGTTGGTTAAAGTGTGAGCTCTCAACAACAAGGTTGCCGGTTCAATTCCCACATGGAATGGTGGGCTGCGCCCCCTGCAACTAAGATTGAAAACAGGCGACTGGACTTGGAGCTGAGCTGTGCCCTCTACAACTAGATTGAAGGACAACAACTTGGAGCTGATGGGCCCTGGAGAAACACACTGATCCCCAATATTCCCCAATAAAAATTTTTCAAAAAATAAATGAATAAAAGGCATGGCTGTATATTAAAGAGACAGTAATTTTGTAAACATTAAGTGGTATGTGTAAAAAGTTATTAAAGCCTATATGTCAAAAATAAAATAGAGATCAGTCCTACCTCTGCCACTTACGACCTTTGTGTTTGTTCTGTTCCTTAATCCCTTTGTGAGTTACCGCATGTGTGATATAGGATAATGACATTTACCTCATATAATATAGTTTTAGTGAAGATAAAGTAAGATGTGGAATTTCCGGTAAGGATGGCGGGGAAAGTAAATGCTGTGCTCGCATCCTCTAACGACCACATTAACACGTTGCGTACGGCGGGATTTAAATCCCTCATGAAGATTCTCATGATCCGTACGCAACGTGTTAACATTATAACTAAACGGCAGAACAAGCATCATTTAGAATCACCTGAAGTCTAGCGGAACCGAAGCCCTACAACTATGGACATACAGAAGATGCCACCTTGAGACTGGTACATGTGGCAGAGACGTGGAATGGGGCAGGTACCACATCTGAGTGTGGTGATTAAAAAATTGGGAGGGAAGTTTCAGCCGAGGAGTTCTCCATGGAGGAGTGAGAGGTCCCAGCCCCTCCCCAGCCCAGAGTTCCAGTGCCAGGGAGAGAAGTCCCCATAACTTCTGGCTGTGAAAACCAGCAGAGATTTTGGCTGAGTGAGATGGAAGGTGGCTGCAATCCCAGTTGCTCCTCTTAAAGGGCCCATGCACGGACTTACTCACTGAGGGACTCACTCACTCTAAGCTCCAGTGCTGGGGCAGGACCTGAATTATCTGGCTGCAGGGTGAGGGAAGCTTTCTTCCAGACAGAAGTGCTAGCAGAAGCCATTGTTCTTTGTTGAGCCCTCCCCCCTCCAGGCATGCAGACACAGGTGGGTGACATATCTGAGTCTTCATCAACCTGGCTAACACTGTTCTTTGCCCTGCCGTGCTAATTCCCTTAGACCCTGCCTACCCAACTTTCAGTGCCACCCAAGCCACTCTCAGTGGTTTTTCCATCGAAACAGTCTATCTTGGTTAATGCTGCAGAATTTCCTAAAATCTCTGAGAGGTTCACAAACCCCAAACAAGCAGCATCTAGCCTCAGCGCATCCCATACCTCTTGCTAAGTAGGAATCTTGCAGATTCCTATGTGGCTCATTCCAGGTGGCCCTGGGCAGGGCACAAGCTGTGGCTGAATTGGCCTGTGATGGGTGCCAACCCAGAAGGCCCCAGGCCTGGCATGCCCAGTGACCAGCTTTGGACCCAGCTAGAGCACCACCCAGCTGCCTCCTCAGACAACACTCCCAAAGGGCAGACTGGGTAGGCACAAGAGCCCTTCTAAAGCAAATCCTGCTCCGAAGGGTCAGACACTGCACAACAGCTCCTCCACTTTTGTCTTAATCAGTCTTCACAATCAATCAGCCCTCTCATGGACATGGAAACAGCAATGAAGGCTTAACTCCAACAGGAGCACCCAGCTCAGGTGACCAGGTCGAGTGTGCCACTGAGCCCCACAGGACACCACTAGATAAGGCCACTCTTCTAAGACTGGGAAGCATAGCAGCCCTACCTAATACATGGAAACAAGCATAAGGAGGCAGCCAAAATGGAGAGACGAAGAAACTTGTCCTAAATACAAGAACAGAACAAAGCTTCAGAAAAAGAACTAAACAAAATGAAGACAAGCAACCTACCCGATGCAGAGTTCCAAACACTGGTTAAAACAATGCTCAGTGATCACAGTGAGAACATCAACAAAGAGATAAGAAACGTAAAAATGGAGATAGAAAATGTAAAAAAGAACCAGTCAGACATGAAAACTACAATAACTGAAATAATACATTAGAGGGAATCAACAGTAGATCAGATGAAGCAGAGGATCGAATCTGATGTGGAAGATAAGGTAGCAGAAAACACCCAATCAGAACAGCAAAAAGAAAACAGAATCCAAAACAATGAGTATAGTTTAAGGGGCCTCTGGGATGGCATCAAGTGTACCAACATTCGCATTATAGAGGTACCAGAAGGAGAAGAGAGAGAACAACGAATTGAAAACCTATTTGAAAAAATAATGACAGAAATCTTCCCTAACTTGGTGAAAAAAATACACATACAAGCCCAGGAAGCACAAAGAATCCCAAACAAGATGAACCCAAAGAGACCCACACCAAGACACATCATAATTAAAATGTCAAAGGTCAAACCCAAACAAAGAATCTTAAAAGCAGCAAGAGAAAAGCAGTTAGTAACCTACAAGGGAACTCCCAGAAGACTGTCAGTTGATTTCTCAACAGAAACTTTGCAGGCCAGAAGGAATTGGCACAAAATATTCCAAATGATGAAAAGTAAGGAGCTACAACCAAGATTACTCTACCCAGCAAAGCTGTCATTTAGAATTGAAGGACAGAGAAAGAGCTTCCCAGACAAGAAAAAGCTAAAGGAATTCATTGCCAATGAACCAGTTAAAGGAACTTCTTTAAGGAGAAGAAGAAGAAAATAGTAATAATAATAGTATAAATAATAAAATGGCAATAACTACACATCTATCAACAATTACTTTAAATGTAAATGGATTAAATGCTCCAATCAAAAGACATAAGATAGCTGAATGGATAAGAAAACAAGACCACACATATGCTGCCTACAAGAGACTCACTTCAGATCGAAAAACACACAGACTAAAAGTAAAGGGATGGAAAAAGATATTCCGTGAAAATGGAAACAAACAAAAAACCTGAGGTACCAATCCATATACCAGACAAAGTAGACCTTAAAACAAAGGCTATAATTAGAGATTAAGAAGGACCCAGTAATTCCACTTCTGGGTATTTATCTGAAGAAACCCAAAACACTACTTCGAAGGGACATGTGCATCCATATGTTTATTGCAGTATTATTTATAATAGCCAATATGTAGGTAACTTGGGTGTCCATCAGTGGATGAATGAATAAAGAGGTGGTACATATATACAATGGAATATTACTCGGCCATAAGAAAAAATGAAATCTCACCATCTGCTACATCATGAATGGACCTAGAGGGGATTATACTAAGTGAAATAAGTCAGATAGAAAAAGATATATACCATATGACTTCCTTTATATGTGGAATCTAAAGAAGAAAATAAAGAAACAAAACTGAAACAAACTCATAGATACAGAGACTCTTTTGAGGGTTGCCAGATGGGAGGGGTGCTGGGGAGGCACGTGAAAACGGGGAAGGAATTAAGAAGTACAAACTGGTAAGTTTCAAAATAGTCATCGGAATGTCATAACATTATAACATAAGAAATATATTTAATAATACTGTACTTTAGTGTGGTGTCAGATGGGTACTGTATTTATCAGGGTGATCACTCCATAGGTTATATAAATCTTTATCACTGTGTTGCATACTTGAAACTAATGTAATATTGTATGTCAACTGTATTCAAAAAATTAAAACTTATTTGAACATAACAAAGTAGTTTAATAAAAAAGATTAAGTGAGATAGTTAAGTAGAGTATATATAGCACAGGGCCTGAAATATACTTGTAGCTACTGACGATAGGTCGTTTTGTGCTCATTGAAGAATGTGGGAAAAGTTCGAGACATAGTTCCTACCCTTACGTGGTTTACGGTTTTGTCAGAGAGATGTATAGGGGCAGAAAGTTGTTTTCCAGCTACCCGTTTTAGATTTATTGACTGGAACCCTGTAAATCAGGCTGACAAAAGACAGATTAACCAGAGAATGACAAGTTTATGTAATGCATGCGTCACACATACATGTGGGAGCACTCAGTGATTAGTAACTCAAAGGGGTGGTTAGAACTTGGGCTTATTATATAGCCTCATAAAAAATACATATGTAGAAATTTTTAGGTAAGACGAAAGAAAAGGATTTTGAATTTCTAGGGAGGCAAATTGTGGGAAGGTAAATCTGTGGAGAAACTAATGGAAGGTAAGGTCTAGTTAGTACTGTTTGCTGTGTAGGTTCCTCTGGGGCTGTTACTGGGCTGATCAGGGTCTATTTTGAATTGTTTGTGGTGATTGACTTTTGTCCTGCCTGGTAAAGAGAAGAAGAGGGACATCTTTACAAATATATATCCTGCCCTTAGGTAAATAGTGAGAGAGCAGTGAGCTTTTCTTGTATCTTCTTCTAATTGCCTTCAGCTCAAAATAATCCTTATGCCAAAGTGGCATATTTTGGGATGACATATTTGGCTATCCTTCAGCTGAAATAAGCTGAACCAGCAAACAGTAAACTGTGTACTGGTATCTAATACAGATTATTTAGAACTATCTAAAATGGGAAATCAATGAAGTCTGGTAAAATGATGTAAGATTTCATGGAGAAGGCTAAGTAGAGTCTCTGGGCCTATCAGAAGAACTAGACACTGAAGGATGGGTACTATTTGGCTAAGCAGAGGCAACACTCGTCAAGTAAAAAGGAATAATATCATCATCAGTGTAGGTCAATCCGTAAGGCAGCAGGCCTCATGTTTAATGACCCCCAGGAAAGTACATCAAAATGATTAAAAGGCTAGGCCCTAAGTTCAAGTCTCAGATTCACAACCAACTAGCCATGTAATCTCGGACAAGGCATTTCATCTCTCTGTCCTCAATGTCCTCATCTGTAAAATGGAATAATAGTACCTTCCTTGTTATTGTGAGGGCTAAATGAGTTAGCCCTCACAGACTGCTGTTATACTCTAGTCTGTCAATTATATATTGATGTCTTTGGTCTCTGGTAAATAGTTCAATATTTAGTAACTATTTTCTGACGTTGTTACTGACCTTGTTGTCATTGGCAGGGAAGGGTTTGAAATGATAAAGTGTTGGAAAGGTGGGAAGACTGTTGGAAAAATGTGAAGAGCCTTCCAAGTCAGACAGGGGAATTGTGACGCAATGAAGTAGGAGAGCCAAGGTGATCGTAGGAATTTGTTCAGGGATTACGGAGGTAGTGAGCCAGAAGCACAAGAAGGGAGAGGTGACTACGAGGTGGATGTAGCTGGAAAAGAACAGTGAAAGGTGAAAATAAAAAAGAAGAATTAGCTCATACCTGATTCTCCGCTCGAAGGAATTTAAACCTGAGGCAGTTTAAGAAGGTAGTAACAGGAAGAGAAAATTTCATGAAAGTGATGGAGAAAAATGCAGTGGGAGTTGCAAGCAATGGATTCACTAATGGCCAAGACTTTTTTTTTTTTTTTTTTTAAAGAAAAGCACATTTTTCCAGTGTATAATTACGCATTGATGTTTTTTGACATATTAGGTTATTTCATTCATTCAACCATCATTTATTGCACCATTTCCCAAATAATTATAATTAGAGTATGCACAGTAATACACTATTTAAATGTAAAATTGAGAAAGCTATTTTAAATGCAGCAAGAAAGATGCCAAATCAATAAATGTGCTCTAAGATGTGTAATAGTATATAAACTATGCAAAGTACTTAGTATAATCTATGTTCTCCAACCTTTGATTACATTAGTATAGATTATAATTAACTTAGGGACCACTAAAAATAAATTAATTAATTCTGTAGGTAGAGTAAGTAAGCCTTCCAAATATTTATAATATTTGTAAATAAATCTCTTTATGTTTATGGAAGTCAGCATTTCAATTTCAAGGACTTGGGAGAAGCAAAAAAAAAAAGAAATGCATTAAATAAAGGGGTGTTTTGAAATTGGCAGCTCCAAGTGTGTTTTGTATGCAAATATTGTTTAATCAGGAGCAGTTTTGCTCCTCATATAAGATTATATTAAATTAGAATTGCGTATTTACTTCTATTAGGTTGGTGCAAAAGTAATTGCGGTTTTTGCAATTTTTTTCTTTTTAACCTTTTAAACTGCAATTACTTTTGCACCAACCTAATAGTATGATGATAAAGAATGAGCTACCTTAGAGCTGATGATAAATCAGTATTCTGAGAGTGAGTTAGCAAATTTTAACCAATAAACTTATAAACATTTAAATTCTGTCCTTACTGGTGGATAGCAATTTTGCTTTTTTGTGTGTTTTTTCCAAGTTTTAAAATAATTACATCTTGTAGGAAAACGAGTTTTTTCACATTACATTATTTGGATCTGAATAGGTCAAAACCTTGCTTCTTAATGTCATACCCCAGACATTAAAGTACAGTAACCAAAATTATAGATTAGAATACCCATTAGTAATGGAATTGATCCCAGTAATACTAAAGGACCCCTGATGATATAAATTACTTAGACAATACAATACCATCATTCTGCATATTTTACAAATGTTAATGAGCAGCCCACAGATGCTATTGCAAAGCTAAACAAGTGTGTATACTTCATGGACCTAGAAAAGAATCATTGAGCTAATATACCCTTATCTATGAAGAAAAAAAAGAATATCTGGTTGATACTCTGTTTAAATGGCCTTGTGCCTTCCCTATATTAGCAAACATTTCAAGAAACCTGTGTTTATTCAGTCAGGACTTTTTCTCTTTGTTCTCTAGGTTTGGTTTTTTAGAGGAGGTTATGGGGCTTTTCCTCAAATAAATTGTTCAGTACAATAAAGACTTCCCCAGGTCTTTAGGGCTTTAGCAAACTAAGGTATTTAGTAAAAATTTGGGACTTTGTTATTTTAATGAAGCATTCTTAGGTCCATGCTGCCGTTCATTCAATAAACATTTCTTGAATTTCCAAGTTCAAGTACTGGGTTAAGGCACTGAGGTGCAAGAGGAGCTCCCCCAGTAGCAACCATCCAGCCATAAGTCACACCCTGCTGGGTGATTCTGCTGGCCCTTGGTGACATGTCATCTCAGATTTTTCATTGGGTTGGCCTGTGATTGAAATGAGTTCACCCTCTTTTCCTTTGGAGTCAGACAAACCTGAATTCAAATCCTGACTCGGTGTCCTAAATGATGTAACTTTGGGCAATTCACCTAACCTCTGTGGTCCTCAGCTTCCTTGCCTGTGAAATGGGAAAGAATGGTGTCTCCCTCCTGTGATTTTCATAAGAATTCAATTAGAGAATCCACGCAAATCTCAGCACTTGCCTGACACATGGTTAGTACTTAATAAGTGTTAGATGTTGATGTGCCATTAATAATAATAATAATAATAATAATAATTTCCGGGAACATACCAAGGAAAACTATTGATGGCAATAATCACTACAGTACAATCTTGGTTGACTAGAATGCCTGGGGAAGAGATGTTTTGATTAATTTGATTTTGTAATTATGTAGACAGACATGTATGCATCAGTCTGTATCATTAGCAATCTTTCTGAACTCTACCAGTCCACAACCCTCTACTCACCTTCCCAACTTCCCCACTTCCCTCCCCGTATTTTTGGCTTTATTTGTTATACAGGTGAAAATGTGCAGCATGTAGTGCTTACATATAATTTTGTGCAGATAGCCAACACACAACGTATAAATCACTGGTAGAACATCAGGACTTTGTTATTGTCTCTGGGCCCTTATTCAGAGCATCGGTTATTGTTGCACACAAGTGTCGGAGAGTGGGCTTCATCTGTACTAATTCCCGAATACCATCTACATGAACTGAGGGGTCTAGTTACTTTTTCCTGTTGCGTATTCGAGCCAGTTATCACTAATAAATTTTTTCTGACCTCATACTAAAATCATTAAATTTCTGGCATCAGTTCACTGGAAACAAGTGCTAAACTCTCATTCTGTCTGCGTTAGCAGTGAAACAAATGTCTACATCTGCTAAAAATATTCTTTGAAATAGGAGACAAAAATAAATATGTGAGACAAGATAGGTAATATACTTCTGATCTCATTAAGAGTTCTTACATTCTAAATGCCGAAACTCAGATTTTCAGAAAGTGTAAGAGCTGTCTTCAGCATGTTGAGCATTGAATAAGACTTCATCAGTTCTTATGTGGGAGATAAGTGGCGCCGGCAGTTGCAGATTTGTTTTTTCTCTACAGTATGTGCTGGTTGCCATGCACCCCTTATGTGACTTTATTCGACAGAAAACCGTGAAAATATTGGAGCAGGTGGGATTGAAAACACTCCAATTGGCTGCATAAGAAATGGCCAAAAAACATTGTAGGTGGCCTAATCATTTATTAGAAACAGGATTTGGTTCCATATTTTAATATTCTCATTCTTAATCGAGAAAAGTGTCAAATGAATAACAGCTGTTATATACCATCATTGCAATTAATTTGGCTCTGTTCTCAGTCAAATGTGTTTAGATTCATGTCAGTAATTACACCTAACAGATTCATAGAACCAACACACTGCAGTGAACCCAACTGAGTCTGTAATGACTTTTATTTTTTTTTTTTTGAAAATTATGTTTGTTCCACCCACATGGAATGCCTGAGCCCCTGGGCTGCTTCAGAATCAGGACAAAAATCTATCTTTACACTAAATGTGCAAAAGGATTATTATGGATGAAAACCTTTCAGTGATTTTTAATTTAATTCTACAAGTATTTATTGAGTGCCCACAGAGTGCTGAACAGGGGTGACACAGCCTGATCACAGTATTGTTGTCTGATAACGCAGCACCGTTAACCTACTTACAAGGTTCCCGTCAGCCTTTCTCCCTCTTTGTGTGTATGTATCTCTTCTGTAAGGAATCATGAACTTGCTGCATATGGATGTCTGTGTGTGTATCAACTCACACAGGACCGTGTGTAGCATATAACAGTTTTATTTCGTCATATTTTTTATATGAAAACTTCTCGTTTTCTTTTTTCTGTCTGGTCAGTCCTCAGTTGCTCCCTTCACAGATGAACACTCTGTAACTCTAACAGTATTTTGACTAGTTAGTGGGATAAAATGGAAAAAAGAAATTGTATCTTAGTTTAAGAAAACAGTTATGCCTTTGTTATAATGATGCTAGGAAAACATTATAACGTAAATTTAGAATACTGATTGTCATCTAAATGAACAATGTGTTTCATATGCTATTCCATAATATTAGGTTGGTGTGAAAGTAATTGCAGTTTCTTCAATTATTTTTAACTTTTTAAACCGCAATTACTTTCGCACCAACCTAATAGCTCAGAAGAGCTACTATGATTCATTTTTGGGGAAAAAATAATCCTTTGAAATGTGCAATTAACTATGGATGGCATAATACTTTTGTTTGAACCAGTGTCAGAATCTACTTTAAGTGCATACTGTGGGGGGAAAAAACACAACACCTCTTTTTATCAGAGGAGATATTTCAGAGTTCTTGACTTTGATTTAGCCTTTTCTATTTGCGGAGCCTGGACAGGGCTGCCTAGGAATTGCTTGGAGCATCACTAAGCAGGATGGATGAGTACAGGTCTAAGTAGCTGCAGGCACAGCCCTACTGAGTGTGGGACAAGGTCCCAGAGGGTTGTATCCTGACCCACGTGATTCCGTGGTAGAAGAACCGCATTCTCACAGCATGCTTGGGTTAAGCTTTGCTGTGATCTGAAAGTCATAATTGATTGTTTTGTTGGCGTTTAGTCTCTCATTTTTATAACATAACCCCCATCTCAATTTTTAAGCTACTAATTTTATGTAGCGGAGTGTCTCAAGGTGAAGAAGTTTTCCAGATACCCTGCTTATCTAGTTCGCCAATATGTATGCATTCCTGGTTTGAGTTGCTACCTCCTCTGATTTTCTTGAACAGTAATTCTGCAAAAGGAAATTGTGTTCCCTCTAGTCCTCTTTTGTCAAAAACGCTTTGCAGTTGCTTTCTTTTGCCAATTGAACCTTTTTTGAAATGCATCAGTAGGGAAAGCTTGCCCAGCCTTTGCTAGACAGGAGTAGCTGTAGGTGCATTTAAACAATCCAACTGGAAAAAGGGATTTTTCTCTTTTTATTTGAAGACAATTGAAAATGAAAGGTGTGTGTCTCAGGACAGAGCACTTAACCGACCTCATTCTCCTAAACTTCAGTGTGGTGTATGAAACCGCTTCCCCTGTGTCTTGCCCAGTGTTTTTAAAACATGCTTTCCTTGTTTGAGGCAACTGGTTCTGAGTCAGAGCTGTATCTGGCATAACCAGAATCTGTTAGGTTGTTAGGCCTTGCTCCCTTGTTCTTTGCATCTCTTTTCCTTTGCTCAGAGTCAGTGCGGCTTTGTTCTAACAGCAATCTGATCAGATTTTGAGGGGAAATGAAGATCGAGCTATATGATGGACTATGGCTACCTTGAGCTTTTGGTGCAACCACACTCCGTCCCCCACAGTATAGACGCCTTTCCTTTTAAGTCATCCAATGGAAGCTCCTATGACTCAGGCCATGTTGAAAAATATCCATTTTCACGGGAGTAACCATGACAGTTGAAATGAAAACCCCGAAAGGCACCTCTCTCCTCATGAGTGGAAAAGGTGGTGTGAGGCGTTGGCAGTGCAGTTCCAGGCCTGTCTTGCCTTGTCCCCTCTCTCATTTTAAAACCCCAAAGTCAACGCCTTTATGAGGAGATGCATTGGTCCTTCCTTTTAGAATCATAGACAATTAGAAACTTCAGAAAAGATGCTGTGTACCCTGGACTTGAGTATTGAACACTTCCGAAGGATGTGGCTCTTCAAAGGCAAAGTAACTAAGAACTGATTGTGCTTACACGCCAAAGTAAAACCACAGGTTTGTGTTCTTGAGGCGCCATGGTAAACAGTTACTCGGAGGACACTAGTATGTCTTACAGAAAAAAATGCTTTCTTTAAACAGAAAATGAGCCCAGATGCCAGGTTTTTGTTTTGTTTTGAGGGGGGAATAAGAAGCTAGTTGCTTGTCTGCCAAGTAGGGTAGGGGAGGCATACCTTTTTGTGGAAGCTGCCTATCTCTAAATCTCTGATATTTAAGAAATACCAGGTTTCAGTTCACAACATGTAAGTCCTTTGTTGTAAGCCTCTTTTTTTGGCCTGCGGGCAGTTTCAGAAACTAGTTTCTGATTCCCATGTACTGCTTTTATGTGATTTTTATCCATAAAACCATTTAGATGTTTTAGTTGATGATGCCTTTTTATCATTCTCCTCCACCGCTCTCCCCTTCTTCGGGATTGTGGCACTGTCACACTCTTCCTGATGCATTGGTTCCTGGTGGGTAACATCATGATTTGTGAGTAATCTGATATATAAATTAGCTGGTGTGAACTGCCTCAGCAATTCAGTTTCTATTTGAAAGGAATTAAGCAGTCTCTTTGTTTTCTTACATTTTCCTCTACTTTCTGTTTTCACAATTATATTACACACTATCGGAGGGCCTCTTCTGCTTTCATTCCATTTCTAAGAAGCATTGAGTTGACTCAAAATCTACTCGTAAATGTAATGCCCCATGTGTTATAATAGACCTTCCTACTGTATAGGTTTTTGTCATGCCAGAATGTTCTTGGTATTCAGTAATAGCTAATTACTAATTTTCTAGGAGCAGCCCAAGAATGCCTTGATCAGTATGGTTTTTATTTTCTCTGAGAGTAAAGAAGTGTTTATCTAGGAAGAGGTATGAAAAAGAATGTATCAAACTTTGACCTCAGTTCTTGACTGTGTCGACATGTATTCATAGGTGTTTTGTGGGCTTTGGTAGATATGGAAGTATGTGTGAGATCAACAAAAACTTTACTTCAGTATGTTCAAAACTGAATGCTGTATGGTTTTACTAGATGAACTCATTAGCAAAGATGCCTTTTAAGTATAGCAAAAGTGACAGTATAGCGGGGGTGCCAAAAATATGTATACAAGTAGACACTTTGGTCAACATTGCTCAGGCAGTAGTTCGCTGTAATCAGAAGTGTCTGGGCACTGATGGTAACCACTTTGAGCACCTCTTGTAATTGCAGAAGTCAAACGTGACTTGTATTCATCCTTTGTTATCGGTATATGTTGAGTATTACAATTTTAATAGTTTTTTCCTTTCTTAAAATGTGTATACTTTTTTTGGCCCCCTCTGTACATAATGTGTGTGTACGTACATACACACGTACATATTATTACATAGACTTCTACAAATGACTATTTATGGGTGTCTATGTATCATAATAACAATTGATTATCATAACTCATATTTTAACCTCTATTAAAGTAGTTAGAAAGGCTTACAGTATCGATATCCGAGTCTTGCTGGATCCACCTTAGAACAAGACAGTATGATAATTGCTTCCAAACAGTTAGTGTTCATTGACACTTACCCAGGTGTTGCATTTCAGACCATCCATTTGGATTTACTCTTTTTGCCAGAAATACATGTTTTAGAATTTCCTTTGGGTGAAGATGGCAAACCCAAAGCCTGTTTAGTAACTTTCTGGGCCAAGAGAGACCCAAGGCTTGTCCCACCCCACTCCCAAGGCGTGGGACCTCTGGCCTTCATATAGACCTCAGGGGAGTGTTCATTCCTAGAGTTCCATCTCCCCAAAGGTGTTCCTCCTGTGTCCTGACTTATTGCTTTAAGTGATTCCCACCCCCTCAGTTTACGACAAGTCAAAATGTTCCATGAGGGTTTAGTGCACTGATTTAAGGCTTTGCATAGTCCTATTAGTCTCAGTTTTAGGTTACAACTTCCCGAATTCCTCCTGGATCACCCCCACCCCCACCCCGCTCCTATTGCTCATGACAGCCTAATGCAGTGTCATCATTCAGCTCCAGTGTCTTCATTTGAGTGAGCACTGCTGTCCTTTGTGGGACACTGACAGGTGCCTCAGAGACCCGCCCACAGTGGGGGCGCGTTCTTGCCCTTCAGATTCTGGGCATTGTCCCAGGGCGGTGGTTCTCCAAGTGTGCTGCCTGGACCCGCAACTTCAGCGCCACCTGGCGTTCGTTAGCAGTGCACATTTTCTGGCCTTACCCCAGAACTCCTGAACAGGAATCCAGGGTGCAGAAAGGGGGGCAGCAATATGTTTCTTTAACAAGCTCTCTGGGGGATTATAATGCATACTGAAGTTAAAAATCCCCTGAGTCCAGTGACTGTACCCATCTTGTCATTTTACAAGTGGGACAACTGAAACACTGACAGCAGTGGTTCAAGGATCCACACAGCTAGTCTAGTGCAGGATAGTAGAGCCGCAGTAGTACCTTCCTCAGCACACAGCTCTTTCTACTATACTACTCCCCATTGCCAGTGCTTAGACTGGCTTTTAGTTATTTAAATTTGGTCCTGACAGATTATTGTACATGTGAACGTGAGTGGCTTATCCCCCAAGCTTTGCATTCCTATAATTTTTGAACCTACTGTTAGTGGCAGGATCAGTCAGAATCCAGTAGTTTTCAGTAAGAAGGTGGGAGAATATCCTTGGCACTGGAGCTTTACAGGGAACTCAGTAGACTTTGTGTCGCCCAGGCTGGCTGTGATGGATGGATATTGCCATGTTTTTCAAACTATTACATTGGTAAAGTCATTGCAGTTTAAAAGGTTAAAAATATTTGCAAAAACCGCAATGACTTTTGCTGCAACCTACTGCACCATCCCACAATGAACTCAAGCAACTGATTTACTAAGGAACGATCATTTGCATTGTGTGTGTATGTTCATGTGTGTGCTTGTGTGTGTGTGTGTGTATTTAGTTTGTAAAACGAGTTGTCAAATTTCTTAAGTAGCGCTGTCCCTAGTATATTAAAATAGAATTCCTTGGTTGTGGGGAGGAGGTGGATAATGAATTAAATAACTGTTTAGGACCACATCTAATGAAGAGCAATTTCACCTTGTATTAGTTGTTAATTATTAGTATACTTGTTCTATAATTATCCTTATTTGTACGTACTTTAAGGCGTTTTGTTCACTCTGGATGGAAGTTCTTATGTAGACTTCAAATAGCAAATAAACATGTCTGAGTTTCCATTTGTTTTAGTTTGACGTCTTTGCCCTGCATACCCTCGTGGATCGGAACTTAGAGGAAAGACAATCCAAAGCTATTTCATTTTTTTCTGCTTTCAATTTTATTTTCAACAGCCAAACATTTCTTTTCAATGATAATTGGAGCACTGAGAAAATTATCTTACTAAATCACGCTTGAGTGGATTGAAAAAGTTAGTGCGGCCTCTAAAGGAAGTGACTTAACCACTGGGAAATTCTTCTTTGGTATGATTTTATGAATGTTAAAGAAAAGAAAATAGCATTAAGAAATTGTCAAGAGTAGTAACTATTACATCATTTTGAAGACGTTGTAATCTTTTTTGAATATTAATAAGAAACTTCTGAGAAATGGACAAAGATACTTGATTATGGTACAGAGGGGTTTTATTTTTCCCGCATTGGCTACATAATTTGTAGGACTCACCGTAAAATGAAAATGTGGGCCTCTTGTTCAAAGATTATTAATTTCAAGATGGCAGCATTAAACCAAGAGCAGTAAACCAAGTACAGGGCACTTCTGAGCGCCGGGCCCTCCCTGTGTGACTGCACAGGTCGCACGCCCAGGAAGTCCCTGTGTTTTGACTTGGTGGTGCAGTTAATGAAAGAAGCAAAATGCACACTGCTTTGATCATGAACAAAATGGACGTTTTAACTTGAATAAAAGTGAGAATCTTTTAACAAGAATCCACTTCTAAAAAAAAAAATCTCTTCCTGCAAGTGATCTCTTTTATTTATTTCGAAATGTCTGTCTTTTCCCATCAATTCCAGCATGATCTCTGTAGCAAATATAAAAAGGTAGCTTGTCCCTTGAGAACTTCTGTCAAGAAACAATCTTCTTCAGTCCTCTTCCGATATATTAAGAAATAGTTCTCATCTTTCTTAAAGTAGGTTTGAACATTTTTCTCTGATGAATACTTTACATACTCTGGGCAAACAGCTTCAAATTTCTCACACATTTTGCTGAAGAGATTCCTATTTGTCTTTTTTAATCCCCAGTGGCTTAATGTATCATATCTACAGATAGTTTACATCACATTCTATGTAAGTAATGTAGAAGGGCTTATAGTATTTCATTCTGCAGTATTGTCTTTGGGTCTGTTTGCAGTTATGCTGAGTTCACTTAGAGTAATAGCAATCCTTTGAAATTTGTTTTCTGTGATTTGGTTTTCATAAAACATTAGGAGGCTCTCTAGATTATCCAGGCCAGTTCCCCGCCTCAAGGTATACCTGTGTGTAGCTCTGTAAGGCAATGGTTAGACAGTATATTTCTACATGTCCCAGGAGAAGAAAGTGTGATAGCACCAATAATCCTTGTATAGTGAGGGATGTCTAGGGAAATACCAACTGCACTTGCATTCCTCACAAGTCCCATTGTTCTTGAATGCAATCATTATTCTTTTTTAAAAAATGAAATTGTTTAGTGTGTCTTATTTCTTTCCTTTAGGCAAAGCGTTTTATTTCCAAACCTAACCTTAATTGCATTCTTGATGAGAAAATACAAAGCAGATTTTTCTAACCAGTGTATTCCACCATGTAAAACTCTTGAAAACTGTCATCACAATTTGTCCATTTGTCGGTCCTTTCCGATATGTAGACAAATCTTGGTTAATCGTTATTATTGCACATGTTTCTCTCTTTTAATGAAAAACTATTGAATTATTCAGTTTTTCTTAAAAGTTCAATGATTTTATATTTCAGATGCTTTTTAGTATTCAATACATTCACAGCATGCTCAGTTTCCCTCACTGGTCCACTGGCTCTACTATTTATTAGAATAATTTTATTTACCGTATGTTTGTGTCATATTGGAAATGTTAGGAGAAAAATATTGAATTTTGAATGTGAAATGTTCTTTCTTCTTTTATAAAAAGGAAAAAATGCATTCTCTGACATTATTAAAAGTCATGCTGGTGTTCTCTTTCAAGAAACTCACTAAAATGACAAAGAACATGAAAAATGTAATTAGACGTTTGGTTGAACTGAGTTGGTTGGTTTGTTTTTCTATCTGATAAATTCTAATACACAGAAATAAAATTACAATTAATAAGAAAGTGCAAACGTGGCAGATATATTGATATTCTAAGTAATATTGAAGCAATTGTCATTATTTCATGTGCTTACAATAGAAAAAGTACATTTGACTTTTTTGCAAATATTGCTGAATTTTTCTCTGAAAAATACTATAGTGAGTGAATGTATTTATTCAGTTCTCAGTGAGGTACTAGCTGTATCAAGGTTTTGGAAAAACAAACATGTATTTTCTATCTCTAAGTATATTAACTAATCTATAAAGGCTTGACGTTCATTATTGCTTGCTGAGGGAAAAAATGAGTTCTACAGATTGTGTTTTGCTCAGTACTGCATAACTTACTTTCACAAGTCCTACTTAAGCTTTGATTTCTAAATCTCTCCCCAGTGAAATCATCCCTCAAAGATGTTTCATTAAAATGACAAGATAAGCTGCCTTGCATTCCGATGCTGGAATGGGGGCAAGAGACAGACTTCTGGAAGATCTTGAAAAAGCATTCCTAAGCTTTAGGGAAACAAGCACAAATTATTGACCTCAGTGAAAAACTGGCAACATCTCCATCATGAAGATAATAGCCAAAAGGACGCGCCAACTATGTGCCGCGTACTGGCTTGTCTTAATCTTGTATTGATGACTCATACAGAGTTAGAACATGGAGGTTGGAGTTACAGAATATAAGGACTGTTAGAAGGACTGTGCCTTTCAAGTTAGGTATTTTAGAAAATCTTTTAAAATGTATATTTTCATTGATGTAGCCTCCGCATTGTGTAGTCTTCCACTTTTTTTTTTTTTTTTTAAGATTTTATTGGGGAAGGGGAACAGGACTTTATTGGGGAACAGTGTGTACTTCCAGGCCTTTTTTCCAAGTCAAGTTGTTGTTCTTTCAGTCTTAGTTGTGGAGGGTGCCGTTCAGCTTCAAATTGTTGTCTTTTCAGTCTTAGTTGTGGAGGGCGCAGCTCAGCTCCAGGTCCAGTTGCCGTTGCTAGTTGCAGGGGGCACAGCCCACCATCCCTTGTGGGAGTCAAACCGGCAACCTTGTGGTTGAGAGGACGCACTCCAACCACTGAGCCATCCGGGAGCTCAGCGGCAGCTCAGCTCAAGGTGCTGTGTTCAATATTAGTTGCAGGGGACGGAGCCCACCATCCCTTGCAGGACTCGAGGAGTTGAACTGGCAACCTTGTGGTTGAGCCCCCACTGGCCCATGTGGGAATCGAACCAGCAGCCTTCGGCGTTAGGAGCACAGAGCTCTAACCGCCTGAGTCACTGGGCCGGTGCCTAGTCTTTGACTTTTGTTTACCCCTCTTCTATTTTTCTTAATTGAGGTGACACTGGTTTATACCTTATGTAATTTGCAGATGTATGACATTATAATTAAATATTGGTATATATAAAGAACCCTTCTTCTATTTTGAAAATTTTCTCAGAGAGTTATTTAGCAATAGTTCATATGGCTTAATTATATCCCTGAATATTAGTTTGAAACATATGACATTTTGCTATTTGGCCACTGTTTTGTCCTATAGAAATGATAACTTCGTGTGGTTCAATCTAAGAAAAAATATATAATTCCCAAGACAGAAAGGTAATAATACCTTACTATTACTTAACCACTTTGTGTTGTGGATGAAACTCAGACTGTGACTTAGCTGATCATTTCCTGGCTAAGTTTGACATTTAAGAAAATCTTCTAGCAGATTGTTGGTATTAAAAAAGAGATTGCAAATAGCAAAACCTGCCCCCTGTTCATGCAGGGCCATCCTGGGAAGCAGGCCTTAGTGAAGTCACCTAATCGGTAGCCTGGTCTCCTGTGGGTACAGCTCTTCTGTCAGCAGGTATTTCTTCAGAGAAGATGCAGTGTGGTTGGTTAATGTATCATTTTCTTAATTTTTGTTCCAAGTGAATATGCCCTGGTCATTCTAATGAGATTTAGAGACCGTGTCATATTCATATCTTGGAGAGCGCTGGATGTTGACCCATTTTCCTGAGCCACCCATGTCCAAATCACCTCTTAAATGAAGATGATGAATCCATCCAGCACATGACTCCTCCAGGTTTGACTCTGAGGTGGAAGTGACCTTTTCTGCAGTTTACTACCCAATGCAGGGTGCACCTTAAAATAACTTCCTCTAGACTGGACATAAAGATTTCAGCAATGGAGAGATTCTGTAAATATGCTTTTCCTTCTTCGTCAAAGATAGTGCTACCGTAATGTGAGTGCTTAGTTAGTAAAACAAATAAAATGGTATTTTTAAAGCCTCCCAAGGTAGATAATTGCTTTAAGAAATCGTAGTGCGTTGCTTTCTTCCTTTTCCTGAAGCAGAAAATCATAGTCCTGTTGAACACCCAGGATTCCATAGGTCGTAAGATCATAGGTAGTGTATTCCTTCTAAAGGCTGAGGATAAATTTCCCTTATAGTAAAAATCACTAGCTGCCACAGAAGTGGAATGAAAAATTGTCCTGACCATTTCTTTCTGGATTGCAATTTCCCTCTGTTGATGTAGGCTATAAATAGGAAATAAACAGTCCAATGAAATCAGATAGTATGCAAAGATTTCACTGATGACTTTAGGTGAGCATATCATAAAAAGAACAAAATATTGCCTGGTTCTAAATCTTTGCCAAGAAGTGTTTAGTAATCTCCGCACTCTCCACCCTTTTGGCAGATAACACTTTTTAACCTCATTTTTAAAGTGTAACAAATATTTGATTTTGAATAAATTTTTTTACTAATCTAAAAGAGGAAAAAATAATTGAGAATATTAAAACTTATTGCTGTTCAGTGGACAAGCAAAATAAACACAGTATTTATTATCCTTTAATAAAATCAGCAGTTCCTCTTTTTTATAACGTATTTATCTAAGGCAATTTATCAGTATATGGACTGTACAAAAATAACTTGCTTTTCTAAATGGTAGCTCTTTGGCTCCTGAAAACACTTGAGCTCTGCCCAAAGTATAACATAAAAAGTAGGCTGTTCTAGTCAATTATTATTCCAAGAGCCAAACATCTACAGTATTTTCTTCTCTCTGTTCTTCAGATATTTTACATATGAAACAAGTAGAGATTTTTACAGAGTATTTCATTTTTAGTCCATTTGACCAGCAAGGCTCTTTATTAGCCAAAAATTATCTTAGTTTTCAAATTAGACTATGTGGAGAAAAAAATATACAATTTACCTATTTGTAGCAATGTAACCTTGAGATGATGCCTTAACAGCTAGTTCTCTGTTTTGCACAGTGCTATCCTCTGAGTGATTGCCCAGTGGTTATGTGTTCATAATTTGAAGGAGTAAATTAAAAACTAAATAAGGAATGTGCTGAAGGTATGATTGAAGCACTACTGATAACTGTGTCTAGTCCTGCCTGCTTTCCTCTCTGGAGCCTACTGTCTGGAGAAGAGAGTGGTTGAAACAAATTTGAAATTGTAAATCTTTTCTACTTAATCCCAAGCAAGAAATGAAGTACCTATTTACAAGTCTGTCTCTGACCACAGCTATATCCATTTCAGTATATACAGCAGTATTTACAAACTGTAGTTACACAACAGTAGCCTAGGTAGTGGCGTCGTTACTTCATCAAATAACATATGACATAAACCATGGATGTTTTTTAATTTAAAAAGAAAAATCAAGGAAATGCAGAGATCAAGTAGACACATCCACATAAAATAAGCACTTGTGAAATTTAAGCTCCTAGGAATGACAACCTTTAAATGCCAATATTTTCTCTGGTTTTACCAGCTTTTAGCAGGTTATTTAAACGTAATTATCATTCATGACTTTATTTTAAAATAACCACATAATGTTCAGAAATTGACATAATTACATCTCTGTGGTATTGGTGCCTAATTTTGTAATTCTATACCATTTTCTACTAACTGATCGACTCTCGTGTAATTCAGTCTCATCCATATTATTTATTCAGTAATCTGTAATTATAGACTTCCTCTAATGAAGCACCCTATGCTTTATGGCCCTGTGTTCTTGGGAGCTTTGTGGGTTTCAATTTTAGAAAAATTGAACTTGGAAGACCTGTTTTATCCCAGATGAGCATTATAAAGTAATGAAGAGGTTAATCACTGTTGCCTTGATTGTTTAAAACACCAAAAGGCAGTACCACCTAATATACAATTATCATATTACTTTTAATATGTCTTCTTTTCCAATTTAAAGGTTGGATTCAATTAAATGGTAGTAGCCATATGTTAAATTTACTATGAACATCTGCCTTAGGGATTTATTCATTTATTTACTTACTTAGAAATTTTTTTTTTTCTGTCGGAGACCAACTTCCTTTTATTCAATGAAATATATAATTAAGGTCTATCTAAATTTTAATTGTTTAATAGAGCAGAATATTGTTAACACATATTTATATAAATTGTCCAAATTACCTGAATTTAGGTCATTTATGTTGCCAGAACACTCACTGTGCAAATTTGACCCCTTGAATAGATCTGATGAGCTAAAATATATGCATGTAATAATCTTTCCAAAAGCCATAGCCATTTAAGCTTGAGCGTATAAAGTATCTGACTTGTTTTGTTGTTGTTGCTTTTTTTATTTTAGAATTTACATTAATCTCTTATTTCTTAAATTAGGCACATTAGGGAAAATGTAATAGGTGTGAATATTCAGGACATGTACAATATGCTAAAGAGAAGTAGCCTGGCTGGTGTGGTTGGAGGAGCCAAAGAAAGATCTGGAAACAATCAATGCTTTGTCATTTGGATCTGACCTGCTGAGCGTTGAATGTTGGGAAAGGGATAATGTGATTAAAGTTATAGTTTAGTAGGAGACTAGAAACAGAGAATTCAACAACTGAATTCATATAGTTGTGATCCAAGTTAAATGGATGAGTGATAGACTTGGGGAAGAAACTCTGGTTCTGTGAGAGATTGCCTGTGAAGAAGTGGTACAGTTTAGTCACTGTTTGAATTTGGAGGTCAAGAAAACACACCGGAGATCATGCGAAGGTTCCAAGCCTGGGGGATAGTGAGAAATGAGGAAATTGGGATGAGAAGTCATTAGGGGTGTGATTGGGTTTCAAAACTCGCGGATGATTAAATCAGTCCTAGGCACATTGAGTCTGAGATGATGTGAAATTTTGTAAATAACATTATTTGGCAGTAGCTGATGATTTGGGCCTGACATGGGAATAAGAGTTAATAGCTGGGCTGCAAATCAAGGCATCTCCATCTTGGAAGGGAGCTGGAAAGCGGCCTCGAAACTGAAATCATCGCTTCCTAGAGTCCAAGAAAGAAAGGCCATAGCTGTTCAGTGACACTTTGGTCTGCTTTCTAAATAATCTTTCAGCAACTTGTTTCAATTCCATCAGGAGACAGCAATGAAATTGCTAGGAGGACAAATCCATTCTAGTTGATAGGAGAAAGAATCCAGCCATGCTCAAAGTCAGACTGGCTCTCCTGGAGCAGGTTATTGAACTCTTAAGGAATTGTTAAGGGATTTAGATGAAAGCTTAAAGGTAAATCTTTCCATATCCTGTTTTAAAACATCAATGTAAATTACACTATTGGGTTATGATAATGTATATCAAAAGTACATACCTTCAGCTCCTTTTCTGAGGCAAGTGGCAATAGGCAGCCTCTTAAACACTGCTGATCATGCTTTATTCCCTGCTACCGTGTTTCCCCGAAAATAAGACCTAGCCGGACAATCAGCTCTGATGCATCTTTTGGAGCAAAAATTAATATAAGACCCAGTGTTATTTTACTATAGTATAAGACCCAGTCTTACTATTATATTATATTACATTATGTTATGTTATATTATATTATATTATATTATATTATATTATATTATATTATATTATATTAACCTAGTTTGATATTCTATTATATAAGATCTGGTATCATATCATATCATATCATACCATATCATATCATATCAGACCCGGTCTTATATTATGGTAAAATAAGACCGGGTCTTCCCCCCCGCCATTTATTTACTTATTTATTTATTTATTTTTATTAGTTTCAGGTGCACAAAACAATGTAATAGTTAGACATTTATCATTTATATCCCTCACACTGTGTCAAACCCCCTCCCCCCATCCACTATCCCTCTGACATCGCACACAGCCATTACATTTCCACTGTCTCTATTCCTAATGCTGTACTCTGCTTCTTGTAGCTATATACATAATATACGTATATACATATATATACACATACATATACATATATATACATATATATATATATATATATATATATATAAATACATACATACATATATAATGAGTTGACATTCATTATTGTTCAGCTTCAGCTTCAGGTGTACAGTGCAGTGATCAGGCACCTACATCATCCCTGAGGTGGTCTCCCTAATGAGACAAGTGTCCATCGGATACCCTACCGAATCTTTACAAAGTTATTGATCACATTCCCCAAATTTACTTTCGTAACCCCATGGCGATCTTGTGGTTACCGATTGTGCTTTCTAGTCCCCTCACTTCCCCCTGATCCCCACCCCCCCTCCCATCTAGCAACCCTCAGTTTTTCCTCTATGTCTCTGAGACTGTTTCTGATTAGTTCATTCATTTATTCTTTTCTTTAGATTCCACATATAAGTGAGATCATATGGTATTTGTCTTTCTCTGTCTGACTTATTTCACTTACCATAATGTTCTCTAGGTCCATCCATGTTGTTGCAAATGGTAAGATTCCTTTCTTCTTTATGGCCGTGTAATACTCCATTGTATAAATGCACCACAGTTTCTTAATCCAGTCATCTACCGATGGGCATTTCGGTTGTTTCCAGGTCTTGGCTATTGTGTATACTGCTGCAATAAACATAGGAGTGCATAAATTTTTTTGAATTAGAGTTTTGGATTTCTCCGGATAGATACCTAGGAATGGAATTGCTGGATCATAAGGTAGTTCCATTTTCAGATTTTTGAGATACCTCCATACTGTTTTCCATAGTGGCTACACCAATCTGCAAACCCACCAACAGTGCACAAGGGTTCCCTTTTCTCCACATCCTCGCCAGCACTTATTATCTGTTGATTTATTGATGATAGTCTTTTTGACTCGGGTGAGGTGGTATCTCGTTGTGCTTTTTATTTGCATTTCTCTGATGGTTAGTGAGGTTGAGCATTTCTTCATATGTCTGTTTGCCATCTGTATGTCCTTTTTAGAAAAATGTCTCTTCATGTCCTCTGCCCATTTTTTAATTGGGTTGTTTGTTGTTTTGGAGTTGAGTTGAGTGAGTTTTTTATAAATTTGGGATATTAACCCCTTCTCGGATATATCATTGGCAAATATCTTCTCCCATTCAGTAGGATCCCTTCTTGTTTTATTGATGGTTTCCTTTGCTGTGAAAAAGCTTTTTAGTTTGATGTAATCCTACATGTTTATTTTTTCTCTTACTTCCGTTGCCCAAGGGGATATATCAGTAAAAATCTTACTCCAGGTAATAAGACCGGTCTTATATTAATTTTTGCTCCAAGAGACGCATTAGAGCTGATTGTCCGGCTAGGTCTTATTTTCGGGGAAACAGGGTAGCTTCCACTGCTTTCATATTGGGCCAGAGATTGATTCTTGACTCAAGGACAGCCATCTCTAGTCTGCTCTATTCTGTCAGAGATAGCCTGTTGTGAACACTCCTCCCAAAAGGCTGTTCTACACTGGTTGAATCGGTTTCATTTTTTCTCTTGGGTAGTTTGGGCTCAAAGACAGAAAGAGAGATAATTAGTTTGCAAATGGCAGAAGAGAAAATAAAAACATACTAAGAGTAGGCGTACTTGGGTAGAATGCATGGGTAGGTGAGAATGGACATGAAGGTACTAAAGTAATAACATCGATGGATGACTAGGGCTGTCATTGTAGCTGGAGGGTTAGAGTCATGGTCGTACCTTGAATGATGCTTCAGTTCTTTGTGGGGCCTGATCACATAGCTACCGAAGCCTGTTTCCTACTCCTTACTTCTGCATACGTCCACACACTAAACCCCTAACTTTGTTTCTTGCAAACTATTTAGCATGTTTATCAAGAGGGTTATAACAGTAGCCAGTTAACAGACATTCCCTCTGTTCCTTTTCCTTCCTGCATGCCCCAACCCCCCTGGGAACTCTAATAGCTTCATGAGAGAGGAGGGGGAGTAAGTGAGGGATCAGATTATGCCACTTGTTCTCTGCTGTAGGTACCTGGGTCCAAAAGACTAACCAGCAGTGGCAGAATAAAACACCTTGAAGCAAAGAAAAGATTAATATTTAAGCTACGACCAGAAAATTATGGGATCTTACCAAGATGTCATTAAGGGACATGAAAGGGAGATTTGACATTGCATGTTTAGGAGCAATGGTGAAGAAAGCAAAAACAATTTTATGTTTATACCTTTACTGACTTGCGACTGCTCGGTAAATGAGTTAGTTATACCTGCCTGTTTTCAAACTGCTTTTGCTTTCTAAGAAAAGCAAAGGTGTATAATGTCATCATGTTAAAAAAAGATACGCTACTGAATGTGAAAGGGGTAGCTGTAATAAGGACACATACGTTTGCAGCAATGTGCCTTTCCAGGGCAATGCAGAAATAAGGTGGTCACACACACACACACACACGCATGCACGCACACACACACACATGCACGCACACACACACACACACACACACACACACACACACGACTCCTTTCCTGTTCAAAACAAGGAGTTAAATCGTCATGGCCTTTCTGCAGTTAGGCAGGACCTTAACTGGAGATTTGACCCACTATAGAATCTGGTAAACAAAGGGAGAACACTGTGATCAATCTGAAAGTTGAGGTAGCAACTGATGAATTGCCCACTTGTTTCCTACACTCCAAGCATCAGCAATTAAGAGTACCAGTTTTACCATTTACAACATTTTTATACTTGCTGCTGGGCTGCTGGGCTGCCATTGTTGCTATGGTGTGTGTGGCTTTCTTAAAACTGCCTGTGCACACTCTCATGAAGTCCGTTTTTTTGTTGGTTTTGTTTTGTTTTTTTAATAAATTTTATTGGGAAATATTAGGGAACAGTGTGTTTCTCCAGGGCCCATCAGCTCCAAGTTGTTGTCTTTCAATCTAGTAGTTTTGGAGGGCGCAGCTCAGTTCCAAGTCCAGTTGCTGTTTTCACTCTTGGTTGCAGGGGTCACAGCCCACCATCCCATGCAGGAATTGAATGGCAACCTTATTGTTGAGAGCTTGCCCTCTAACTAACTGAGCCATCCAGCGCCCCTCTGGCAGCTTAGCTGTGGTTCATTGTCTTCACTGTAGTTGTGGAGGGCGCAGCTCACTGGCCCATGTGGAAATCGAACCAGCAACCCTGTTGTTCAGAGCTCATGCTCTAACCAACTGAGCCATCCGTACGCCCCAGGAGGGCTGTTTTTGAAAAGCCACTCCCATACCACACTTGGCCTTGGGCCTGTGCTAGGTACTGAGGAAGATACAGGTGTCCACTTGACTGCCTCATGGGGCTCTGGAAGCTGAAACTCTCCCTTTCCTTCTCCTCCCCACCACTAGGGTGTGTTTGTATTTCTCATGAAGATGGTTAGATGATAGTATACGGTACTGTATTCTGATGTCGCAGTCAAGTTGAAGTCCATAGGTTCACATAGCTAGGTCTTCTGTACAGGAGCCGAATGTATTCTGTGTTAGTCCGAGACTAGTTCTCAGACAAGAAATCAAAACTTGCAAAGCCGGTCTCCCATTGGCCTTTGAAAGATCTCCCTTCTCTTTTTGCAACTGTTGTTTTGGAACTGGACTTCAGGGACTCCTCAGTGTAAATCCAGATAGAAGTGTATGTATAATTTGTTGCTTCATTATCCTGGCTCATTCTTGGGTTTGGCCCTCTAAATGGAAGCATCTCAGTTTTCAAGTAGGCTCACACTGACTGCTCATATTCTTTCTCGCCTTCCACCGGGGCAAGTGCTTAGTCCTTGTTTTATGGATAAGGTGGCTGCTGAGGTCCTTTAGCACCTCAGAGGCCAGACGTCAGCTCCACCAGTGTCTGTACCTAGCAGGATGTTGACAGTGTGTACTCCAGAGCAGGGCTCAGCAAACTGTTTCTGTAAAGGGCCAGATAGGAAGTCTTTTAGTCCTTGCAGGCCAAAAGGTCTCCATCCCAACTACTCAACTCTGCTGCTGTAGCATGAAAGCGGCCGTGGACACTACATGATGAGTTGAGCATGGCTATGTTCCAGTAAAACTTACGGACTGAAATTTGAATTGGGGGAAATTTTCATGTAGTGCAAAATATTCTTTCAATTTTTTAGAAACATTGAAAATGTGAAAACCATACTGAGCCTGTGTGGGCTGTATAAAAATAGGTGGTATGCTTCTAGTTTGCCAACCCCTGTTCTAGAGACATACTCCCTAGGTTCTAATGCTAGTTCTGTCACCTCCCAGCTGTGTGACCTTGAGCAAGTTACTTCACCTAAATGTGATTCAATTTCTTTACCTGGAAAATAGTTTGGTGTGAGAATTTAATGTATATACCTTAGAACAGGGCCTAACCTATATAATAAGCTCTCAATCAATGGTAGATATTATTAATATTCCTGCCTGCGAAAACATCTTTCTTTTACCTTTTCAGACAGTAATTTAGATTTTCTTTGCTGGATGGTTCTGAACTGAGTTAAATTTATTCTTCTTCCAAGTTTGTTTTTTGCCTAGTTTTCCCTTCACAAGTCTTGCATGCCCTTAGTAAATGATTGATTCTGATAAGACACACAGAGTATTTCAAAGGTCTCTTTGAAATATTAATTATTTAAAATATTGAATGTGAGATATTTTACCAGCGGCATCAACAGTGGTTTTCTGGTAAGCCTTAACATTCAGGTTTATTGGGTGTTTGTTTATTTATAGAATGTGTCATTTTCTTCTCCCAATTTTCTCATTTATAGGTAAACTGGAAAAAAATGAATACACATAACATTTTTTAACTACCATTTACTATCAAGCTGTCTTACCGTAGGCAAACCGCCAAAAAGGTGCCTGTGGCCAAAAACGTTCCTTCACTGAAACTCTACCAGTAGAAATCCATTCATTTGTGTGAACAAGATCCTCTTTAAAGTGCAAATGCATCAAGGAAAGCTCACTCACCAGTCCAGTTCCCCTGACCAACTTTTAGATCACACCTACCATGGAGATACTTGGGGAGAAATCACCTCATCCTTCACCACTCATCACTTCCGAGTGGAATACCCCTGTATCTTGTGACCCTAATACAGTACCTGCTCCATGAGAAAATGTACCTAAAACATTAACCTTAAATTACAATGATGAAGGAAGAACAGTATTCACTATGAGGGTTATCAGGACCTGATGATTTATGTCACTGTAGGAAACTGTTAAGTACCTCTTCTGGCAAGGAGATAACAGAATGAATGAACTCTCTAGCCAACATTTCCCCCTATAGCTTTAACTTTCATTTGCTCTGAGATTAATTTTGCTCTTCCGTGCGTTCCACTGTGCAAGGCCTCAGCCTGGGAGCATAGTGTTTTTCTCTTTTGTTTTACAAAATTTCAACTGCTGCATAATGTAATTGCTACACTGCCCCTACTTCATTCTGTTGTTTCTGGTAATTTCTTCCAAGCTCCTGTGTCCTCTTTTCCCTCTTGGAAATCTTCTTTTAAACAGGAGCATCTGCTGTTATTATTTCCCTTAGAATTTTATACTTTCTATTTATGCCCTTTTTTAATCTCTTTGGAATGATATCTTGATTTTCTTGAACACTTTTGATGGCTGTAAATAACTTCATAGACTTATTATCCTAGTTACCATCTGTTGGTTTTCCAAGTCACCAGTATCTCCATTCTTTACCCACTTCCAATTAAACTGCAAATTAACAAAAAACTCCCATTAGGCAGAGGCTTTCTAGATGCTTGTGGACTGCGATACAGGTTTGCTCAGGTTTTTGTCATGTTTGTTGGTACAGTGCTTTGCCAAATGGTTTGATTTCTTTCATTTCTGACTCGTTTATGGTTCACTATTACTCTTACCGATAGATATTAAGGTCCTGCGGCGCAATGTGTTATTTTCACCATATTAGGGTTGCCTTTTGCTTAGTCTATTACCTTTTATTGTTCCATGTTGAATTATAAGAGCTATTTGTCAACCTGTGCCTTCACTTTTTTTTTCTTCTAGATTCCCAGAGAAGGGATTTTGTTTCCCTCTTCTTTGATAAGTGAGCAGTCTTCTAGTTTTGTGTCATCTACAAATCCATACATCTTGCAGCATGGTCTTAATCTGGCCATAATAAATAGTGTATAAAAGATTGAATCTAACACTAATTTTTCTTGCACTCCACTTATCACTGCCTTCCTGTGCTGTCAGCTTCCATTTACTACTACTCATGACGTTACTCACAAAGCCTATTTTACTTTTCTATGTAGTCTTTCACCATTAATGCCAAAATTCACCATCCTACTTTGCCCAGGGTTATAGACAGAATAATATTTGTCACTGCACATTAAATTATGTTCTATGTATAATTGATTTCTCTCCCAAATGTCACCTTTGTCACATCACTATTTTGCTGAAGCTCTACCAATGACTTTTTAGAGTCCCTTGAAGCATATTCAGATTTCTTATTTTGATAGCCAAGTCTCTTTAGAACTTTGGTCTGAGCTTGCCTACCCAGCTATAACTCCCGTACCTTTCACCTCTGTTGCTCTTCTCATGGTTTATCCTGCACACCATGCATATTTAATTTCAGGTAGCTCCTCTGATTCAAAAAGGACCTCAACACTTTTACCCCCTTTAAAGTATGTGATATGCATGGATAAAATTAATATGTGATGGTAGAAATCAGAGCAGAGGTTGCCTTTGAATAGTGGGGGCAAGAGGGAACTTATTGGGGGTGGTGCAGTTGTTCAATATCTTGATTTCAGTGGTGGTTACATGGGTGTAGCAGCTTGTCAAAACTCACCAAGCTGCACACTTCATACCTGTTCTTTACAATATTTGTAAATTTATACACACACTTGCGCACATATACGGAGAGCAAGCAAGCAAGCACGTGCACATGCGCTAGGAGTTAGTTAATAAGTGTAGATTTTGGTGTCTTTAAACCAGTCAGTCAGCCTTTTGAATGTAATATTTTCCAAGGCTTAACTGAAGCCTTAATTCTTCTATGAGTGTTCCTCAACTCTCTGAGCCCACAGAGAGCATAGTTTCCCTTTTAAAAATGATTTAACCTACATAAGGGTAATCTCACATGGCAGGATCTTGCCCTCAGGAAGAAGCCTCTTTCTTCTTTGGGCTCACTGTACACCGATTGGTTGATGGCAACTTCTTCAACTTTGAGCAGCTCAACTTTTCCAGAAAACCTTCATTAAGAATTCTCCATTCCACAATTGCGAGTTCCAGGAGGCTATAATAGTAAATTAAAGCCATTATGCCCAGGTTGTTAGGATCTTAGGAAATGATTTTTTTAGTATTGGCTTTAGTTTAGTCATTTCTGAAGCGTAATGAACTGGAGCTGGGTCTTAGTTAATGGGAAAGTCCAAGGCATGAGCTATTTTGATTCCTAGAGAAATGAGGAATAGTCCAATAAATAAAGTTTGATAAAAAGGAAAGAGAACTCAGAGTCTTTTCCCAAAATGTGAAGGGTCAGCGATTTTCCCCTACTTGCATGTTAACAAGTCAGCCTCTCAGTGTTAGGCATGTTGGCAGAAGATACAAGTCTTCAGGGTCAGAGACAGAGAACTCTGTTCTTCATGGTGCCACAAGCAGTGTAAGTTTCATGTTCGCATTGCTTTCCCTTGCCTTCCAACTCCCACAGGGCGAGGCCAAGGTGGGTCCAGGTGGTTGCTGTGCGCACCGTGGGTTTGTGTCACTGCTGAGAAACCCCGGCTTTGGGAACCCAAATCTTTTATAAGGAACTGAAAGCAAACATGCCTGACATCTGCCCTAAAAGGAGATACAATCTGTCTTGAAAGCAAACAAACCTGCCCTGTGCTCTGGAGGGCGGCACTAAGTCTTTCAAGGCTGTTCACTATAAAAATATCCTTGAAAAGATAGTCCGGAACAAAGGAACAAAGGCCATTAGCGCTTGTGCTCACAAAATATGCAGAAGGGTGAGGAACCCATTAGAGAACAGCCTCTAAATCAGTCCATGCTCCCCATTGCAGAATAGTCTTGCACAGAGGTGTAACAGAGATCAGTTACTTAGTGCTAATTTTAATCTGTGGCATCTCCAAACTCTTCTGGGCAAATTAAGTCAACACACCACAGGTAAATGTTGATGCTGAAAATTGAGATCAGCAGGCATTCAGCATCACTGAATGACCAATACTGTTGGAAACATGAAATTGAAGACGCAACCCAGGCCTTTCATTTTAGCCAAAAACAAGTAGCTCACACAGAGCCCACAGGACTGCATACAGCCCGCCTCTCTCCTTAATGCTGTCTGTGATCTGATTTCAGGATGAATGATTAGAGAGTTGCCTCTGGATTATTACTTCTCATACATGTCCATATATTACCATTTTACTGGCTAACAAGCATTAACAGTTTTCTCCTTGATAATTCTTTCACCCAGTAAAATAGGTATTGTAAACTGTAAGAAAGCACATTTTTCTGTGTAACTCAATAAAGCTATTTTCCTTTTCAATGAAAAGAACCCACTCTTTTTCCACTAAAAAAACCACACTAAATTTAAAAGACTTTTTCCCCCTGAGTTTGACCACACAGACCAAACAATTCAAAAAACCCAGCTACTTGCTACTAATCACATCTAAGTAAGAATGAATCGTTCTGTAAACTTGGAAGTTCTAAGTAAACTGTCAACCTCACACAATTCAATCACATACCAAATTCACTGAAATTTATTTAGAATGAAGGATAACTGCTTTCAAATGATCGTGTTGGCTTCCATTTTGTTTTAGGAAGACTAGATGAAACAAATCAATTCTACAATATATTCATAAAACCTTCATTCTTTAGGGTTAGACATTTTGTGAAAATCTCTCAGCTCTTTTGAAAGTTATCATGAAGCAAATGAAAATGGTGGACTGAAACTTACATTTCTTTCCGTTAATACATCGGTGATATTAACAAAGACCTGGCCTTTTGAAAAAAACACGAAAGAACCATTTAGAGTATGCCTTCTCAGCAGGGGCAGCATCACCCCCAAGGAGAAGAATATTGGTTCTTGGGGAGGTAAGCAGAGAAAAATACTAGACATCACAATGGTTTGTAGCCCTCCAAAGGGCCACAGTACATAAACAGATATATAGTATATCTGTGGTATTAAATTTTAATGGTGGGAGATTAGGAAAACAGATGTCTAAATAGGCTCCTTCAGGGAAGGGGAATGATAATGAAAAAAAAAAGGTTCAGAAACAGTGATCTAGCATATTTTGTTCAGTTCTGTCAAACGGCAACCACTGAATTAAACAAAGGAATTTATTTTTAATTCCTCTCTATGTCATATTTGTCTTTTGCCATCTTTTTAATCTATACACAGTATAATAGCATTAAAGAATTTTAATAAAATGGTATCCAAAATGTCATTATGTTATATTTTTTTTCATTTTGCATATTATGTATGTAAAATCACGAATATATTCTTTTGTATTCTGTTGTTTTCGTTTGTGTACATATTTTCATCTTTCTACATAGTCTCTATAATGACTGTTTTTATAAGGATACATGAAATTCAGTTGTGCTGTGGCTCTCTTTTTTGGTTGTATTTCTGTATCTCTAAAAATTTCTTCCATGTTTTCTTTGCAGTTCTGCTTCTCCTGACTTCCTGTTAAAAATTGGGATCCTCAGGAATTGCATGCTATGTATGCCCCCCCCCCCCCTTCTCATACACGGTCTCAGAGTAATCTCATCCATCTGCCAACAGCACTCAAATCTTTTAGCTCCAGGCCAGACTTCACTCCTGGGTTCCGGACTCACATTTCCAATTTCTTACTAAATATCTCTACTTAGATATTCCTTTAAAAAAATCTCCAAAAAAAATCACATTTTTTCAAACCCGTTGGTCATCCCTGGTCATCTAGACTCCTCCTCTCCCTTTGGTGTCCCCCTCCCAACCAGGTTCTGTTGACTGTATTAATACCTTCAAAATATCCATCCTCTCCATTCACTCTGCTATGCCCTTAGTTTAGTCCTTTATCTCTTAGACAATTACACTATGCTCCTAAATGTTTCCCTGCCTTCTCTCATGCCATCCCGAGTCATCCACCATAGTGCTCTTTGACAAGTCTTTGAAAAGTATAAATCTGATCAAGTCACTTCCTTTGCTTATAGCTGCACTGTCCAGTACAATAGACAGGAGCCACATGTAGCTATTGATCTTGCAAGTGTCATTAATCTGAAGTGAAATGTGCCAAAATAAAAACATGTTAGATTTCTAAGACTTAGTCTGATCAAACAAATGTAAAATATGTAATTTTTGTATATACTGAGTTAAATATTTACTTAACACATTCAAATTAATGTCACCTATTTTTATTTATTTTTTAAACATGGCTACTAGCAAATTTAAAATTATTTATGTGGCTCACATTTGTGGCACGCATTACATATCTGTTGGACAATGCTGGTTTACAGGAGAATGCCCAAACTGATATCATAAAATTATGACCCATCATCATCTAGCCACCATACACTTAGTCCATTTCATCTCTGCTCCTGTCATGCAAAGAGGGCTGGTCTCGATGTCAGATTGATCTACTTTCATACCTGGGCCCTGATTTGGGTTCATACCTGGGCCCCTCCACATGCCAGCTGTGTGGTCTGGAGCAAGATGCTTAAAGGTTCTAAGTTTCAGTATCTCCAGTTGAAAAACAGAGATAATAACTATTTCAATGTGTTGTTGGGAGGATTAAAAGATATAACAAATGTAAAGTGCCTACTGCATAAAATTTAATTTTCCCAGATACATTCCAGCCACACCAAACTACTTTCGGTTGCTGTTTTCTTTCTATTGTAAAGAGCGGGTGATGGTTCAGATGTGTCTGCAGCCTTGATATCCCTAAAAGTGCATCATCTGCTTTCCCTCTTCATCGCTAGGGTTCTACTTTGCTTTCCTTTTTCCTGTTTTCCCCAAATATTAGACCTGGGAACCTCTGTGTTTCCCTTTATTTATTTATTTATTTATTTATTTATTTTCCATTTGGTAGCCTGTCCCAGAGAATTCGTTTTAGAATAAATGATTATAATTATAGAAGACATCTCAAATCAAATGAAGAACATTGCCAAAAAAGATTTTGGCTTGCTCTTGCCGCATAAGAGAATACCTTATTTCTGTGATCTGATACCCCGTAGTCCTAAGTTTAACTTTGGAATTTAACTCAGAAACAATTTCTTCTCCCTCACTCCTTCCTTTTTGTTCTCTTCACCCTCCTGTCTACAAATATCCTCTACCCCAGACCCACACATTTAGCTACCACGCAAATTAACCATCTAGTCAGGGTCCTTTTCATCAGTTAGGCCATTTGGGAAAAGGGGCCTCAGCTCACACTGCTTGTTATCCACAGTGTAGTGAGAGTGTCTAGCAATTGACACCTTGAGACAAATGCTCTAACAAATCTTAAAAGTGTTTTTGATGGCCAGAGTTGTCAAAGGTGAAATGTTCTACATAGGTTTCCATTAGGAATTTCCATGAACATCTTTTGAGTACTCCACTCATGCATGCTTAACAGTTCTTTCCCATAGGAAAAGCTTAGAAACACAGCAGCATTCTAAAGTGATGATGAGACTCTGGTTAATGTTGCTCAAATGTAAAAATGTGGCCTTTCAGATGATGTGGTCACCTTTTCCTTCTACAATGTCAGCATTTTGAAATGGAGAAAGGATGTGGATTAGGGAGGAATTGAATGCAAATGTGTTTTGCAAATAGTGTCTTTTGAGGTAATCTCAGATGATGGTTGAATGCTGAAGGTATTAATACAATCAGTATTTAACCTTGTGTAACTCCGCTTCATCAAATCACACCCTGTGCATTGATTGCGTTAAGCTGGGTCAACGGTTTCTTGCTTAGGAATATCTTGTAAGAATCTTAACAGGAAGGCAGCAGTTGCTGATCAGCTACTGTTTGTTTGCATACTGAGCGTGTCATCAATAATACAAAAGACAAGGTCTTTAAGTTGAAAGAACGGTGGGATTGGCATGAATTTTGCTTAATAGTGTGTAATAAGCAAAGTAGTGTGTGGTGCCAGCAGCTGACAGGATCCATTATGTTAAAACAGATATATGTCTTTAATTTAGAGGTATTATGTAAATCTGACAGGAGTTTTCCCCTTTATTTTCCTGTAGTTTAACTTTAATTGCTCCAAGATTAATTCCGATTTCTCCTTTCCTCCAGAGGGCGATGAGACTGGCGTGATGGATAATCTTCTAGAAGCCCTACAATCAGGTGCAGCGTTTCGAGACCGCAGAAAGAGGATTCCCAGGAATCCAGGTAAGACCCCTTCCAGCTCACGTGGTATTGTAAAATGTGAATGTTCAGAGCCAAGGACGGGGCTGGCGGGAACCTTCCCCATGAAGATTTTTTTTGACAGTTGATCTCAGTTCATGTGTGAATTCTCAGTAGGCTTCTACACCTACATGATTGCAAGTTTGAATCCTGTAAAAGTATCTTCAGATAACTGTAGACTTTGCAAAAAAAAAAAAAAAAAAATCAGAAATAGGGACTCCCACTGTGTTTAATATTAAGTATTTTTAATTGTTATTTTATGAGCATGTGGTTTAGGTGGAAGGTGTGGTTTAAAACCATAAATGTAATTAAATCATTAAAAGTAATTGGCCATAAGGATGTCCCCATTAGCTATTACACGTGAGGAAACTGAGATAATGTTTCTTTCTAGAGGCCATTTTGGCTTTGCAGTGCAGTTCATCCTCCATGTTAATAAAGAGAGGTGAGGCAGAGATAATCCAAGGTCCCCCGAAATCCCAAAGCATTGGAGTACATGTTTGTATGTGTTTTTTAATTAGTCACCAAGCCACACTATGAAAGTTGTTCTCAGGGGAAGAAAAAACATGAAAGAAGCAAAACAACCTCCCTCACTCAAGTATAACTATAAAGTTGTCTGCCTTCTCTGTTTATACACTATGGCTGAAGTAAATAATAGCTCCTCTCAGGATAATCCAAATAGGCTGAGTTAGCCATCTCCTCAAGTAAGTTTTGATATTTTTTAGTTGATATGTTTCTTAAAGTAGAGGAAGAAATTAGTTGCATTGGTTTAAACAGTCTTCTTCATGGGCTGTAAAGCTATATGGAGAAGTAAATGGAAAAAAGGAAAATTAATGGTAAATATGTAAACTCTACTTAATTTAGATGAGTAAGATTCACCTTGAATAGCCTACAGTTCAAAAAACATTCTGTATTTGGACTAGAAACTATCATACGTCATTACAATGGAAATTTAGATTCTCAAAACCATTGTACTCCAACAAACCAGTGAAAGAAATGGAGCCCAGTACAGAGTTATCCAGGCAGCTTTTGGCAATGGTGAAATCCATGGCAGAAGACAGTATACGCTATATTCAACCTTTTTATGTTTGGGTGACTCCTGGTGGGTGGTTTTACCCTGAAGGTAAGATATGGTTGAGAATAGAGAAGCATTTTGGCTGGAGTATAACACTGCTTTGTGTGTATGAAGACACGGACGATGTGGAAGACTGGAGGAAAGAAAATTAAAATCTATATTCATATGTTCATACTCGTTTCTTAGGGTAATGCTGGCAAGGCAGAATGTTAGGAACATTACTGATCTGTAACTAGGAGGCAGCCGTCCCATCTCCCCTCAGTCCTTATCTGTGAAATGAGAATGTTCTCCCATGCCATCAGGGGCCCCCTTTCACCTCTTAAGGAAAACGGAAACCTTCACCGTTCTTTCTTGAACCATCACATCATTAATAGTCAGTGAAAAGCAAACTGAAGCAATTTTTATATCAATTCAGTTCTCGGTTGAGCAGCTGGTACGTAAAAACTACTCAGTGCCTTCCTAGAACTGCCATCATCTTGCTAGTGTGTTTATTTTAAAAATACTTTTGCTAAGGTCCCTGTCTGATTAGTCTCACACCTCAGACTGACTCTAGAAAGACTGCTGGGAGACAGCGAACATTCCATGGGGTTTCTGTTAGTCTGGTACTTAAGGGAATAGAGTGTTGTCAACTGTGAAACACCAAGAATGTATTTAGAAACTGCATAATTTTAGGGTACTGATTCCAAGTAATCTAAATTGGGATCTCCTTTGGTTTGTAGCCGGAGTGCCTCCGTGGTCACATAGGGTCAAAAATATCAGTCTGTTTAGCCGTGGCAGTCATTACAAGTGGCAGCAGCCAATGCAAATGTCCAGCGGAAAAGGGAAACTAGACGACAGGCCCTGGCGATGGTTGGCACAGCATCTTGGCCATTAGTAGAAGAGCTGACACGTGGGAGAGGAGAAAGCAGGCTCAGAGGGGTCAAGTCTGCCCAAAACTTTCCTGTCTGTTCGCCCTGTTCTACAAGCAACAGAACCAGGGTGTTTTTTTTCCCCACATTTCCTCTTTGTTTCTTCCTTTCCTAGCTACATCATCTTTTCCCGCTGGCCCCCTTTGTGTTGACTTTCTTAGGCGCCTTACTTGGTTCCTTTCTGATATCCCATTGACTTTATATCGTTACGCTTTCCCTGTTCACCACCGGCACCCTTGCTGCTGTCCAATAATCTCCACTTCACTGTGATGAGATACAAGCAGTAAAACCAAATTATTCTCAAAAAAGGGCTATTCTCTCCAAGTAAAGTCAAATAAGAGGAAATAGCCAAAAATCTGAAATTAGAGCCAACCACCAACAGCAGAGATGTAGTTTGCTGCTTGCTGTCTCCAGTACCATCACTTACAGATGGAAATAATCGCATGTGAAATACAGAGTTCTACGATTCTTCTTTGAATTGCAGTGTTTTCAGTTCCGTATTTAAACAAAATGAGGTGGTAGTCTGATTGTTCATTAGAAAATGAAAACATTAATAAATGGTATCATTAGTTGCCTAAATTACAGATCTTCCACACTGAGCCTGTATCCCCTCCCTGAGAGTCACCCGCGTTAGGTAACTCGGAAGGAGCTCCCAAAGATAGTGTGCAGCCGAGTCGGCTGGGTGAGCTGTTTCCGTTACAGACACCAAACGACATTTAAAGGGAGACTCTCATATCAGGAGTGATGTTGAAAATATGAATAACTGATGTAACACAGGCCCCAACTAGTCAGAATGTACACAGCAGTAAGTAGTCACTGTGGGTGGACTAATTCATATGGGCTGAATATCAACCCAAATTATAGCTTTGCTGATATCAAACTCTGAGATTAGGAAATGAGCCCCTAAACATTCATTAGTTTATCGTACTTCTGCGAAAGGTGCTGTGCTCGACAAGATGGAAGATACAAAAATAATTAAGATAAGATTTCCTTAGTTGTAAGACCTTTGTGTCTTCTAGGAAGGATAAAAAGTACTGCAGAGTAAAGCAGATGATAATAGGCATATGCAAGCGCTGTTAATAACGTATTATGTGAGCTCAGAGAAGGGAAATATCGGGCCTTATTGGATATATCAGGAAAAAAACACAGAGAAAAAAGCTTGAAAGGACGAGTATGTATTTCAGCAGTAGGAGTTGGAGGTGGGGATAAGAAGCATTTTTATCAAAGGAAATGTCATTAAGAAAAATACAAAGGTAAGAAAATATAAAGCATTTTGGGAGAATGGCAAATAGTACAGCTAGTAAGAAAACAGGCTATATAACATGTAAAAATATGGAGCTAATTCTGGAAAAGTAGGTTGGTGCCACATCATAGAGTATTTGAATAAGACACTAAGGTGTTAGCATACCATTCTTTAGGCACGGGGATATACTGAAAGCTTTTAAGCCGCTGAGGAGCCTGATCAAAGCTGTATGTTAGGACATCTAATCTATAGACATGTGAGTGATGAATTAGGATTCTACTGTCATATTCTTAGTCCAAGGAGATAACTTCGGGGAAGAGGAGTAACCAGGAGTCAAAGATGATCCCAGGGTTTTGAGTATGATTAGTTTGGAAGGACAGTTGGGTTACGAAAGAAAACTACTCTGGTCAGGGAAAGGAGTGCTGATAGAAGGTAAATTCCGTTTTCAGTCAGTGAAACTGAAAGTGGTAGCCGAGCACTGAGGTCAAGATGCTCGAAAGTTTCTCGGGAATATTGGTGTAGATTTCATCACAAGATGATTGAGTTCATGAGCTTTCTGGTTATAGCGTGGAAATGGAAGCGATTGTTAGAGGTATTATTAAGAGAAAAGCGATCCAAAACCAGAACCTTGAATATGCCTCCACTTAGGGGCTAAAAGTAGAACTAGCAAAGAAGACAGACAAAGAGCAAGCAGGTGGGCCAGTGGAAAGAGAATCAAGACACTATTTTTCTAGAAGCAAAGGAAGAGGGAAGTATTCAGAAAGCAAAGAGTTGGGCATATTCAACAATGACGTATACTGCAGTGGAATAAAAAAGAATAAAGAGCAACCATTTGCCATTTAGGAGCTTTCTAGTGACTTTTTCAGGGCATCTTTTCAATATTGAGATGGAACTGGGAGCTGAATTCAGGAACCAAGCAATGAGTAGACAGGGAGGCTACAGGGACAGATTGGATTCATTCAACAATTGAGCAGTTCTATTGAATGCCTCCTGGGTGTCGGGTACTGGGTTAGGAGGTACTGAGGAGACAACACCAAATGGGCCACTTGCCTTGAGGAGTTTACATACTATTTGAGAAAAGATGAATGTAAGCCATGTGATAAAATTGCGACACAATCTTATACTATGTGCCGTAATGAGAGGAATTGTGTGCTTGTGCATTACAGGAGTTTGAGTAACTTTCCACATCCCCTCACCACTCGAGAGCCTTTGCATCCCTAGAATATGAACTGTGCTTTCTAGAAGCTTGGAGGGTAAAAGGACCGCCTCAGTTTTCCTAGTATGGATCTATCATCTATGAATTTTGCGAAATCTTTCTGGACCCTCTTTGTTATAACGTTTGTTAGCACTTAAGGTAGTAAGTTCCATATGTTTACAATCCACTTTGTAAAGAATTGCCCATCCGTATTCCTGACTTTGTCATAAGATCTAAGGTCAGCTTTGGAGGATAAACACACACACACACAGAGGAAAAACCTTGCAGTAGTGAAAAGCACACTTAAATATAAATACACAATGCCACATCTGTTGCTTCTCTTGCTTTACCCAACTTGACTTCTCTATTCTTTGCCCACTGTAAGTACATATAAACAGGCTGCTCAGCAATACATATCTAACTTAGCTGTTTTGGCCGTGACTAGATTTTGATATATAGTTCTAGACATTAAAAAAAAAATACACACACACAAGAGAAGCATTATAAAGAAATGAAACCAGGAAACAGAATAAATGTGATTTGGTTTTAGAACCACACAGGGCAACCACGGAAACTAAATTTGAAAAAACAAAAGAAACTCAGGAGACACATGATCCTAGTTTTATGGATCAGCAAGATAACAGTATAAATGAGAAGGTATAATTTACCATTTGAGAACAGATAGGGGACAAGAAACAATGATATTCAACAGAGGAAAACGACAGACTCTAAGTATTAGGGAAAATATCCTTATAGCAAAGCAAAGCCCACATTTTCCTAGGCCTGTCTGTCTCACATAAATAACAAAACCCACATTTTCCTGGCTCTTCTCTCCATGTACACATCTAGGACGTCGGTTGCCTATAAGGGATCTCTGAAGCATTTCTAGAAGTTCTCAGGGGGCATTTCACAAACACAGTCACTCACTACTGTTCCTCTACCTTTACCTAGCATCCCACGCATTTCCACGTCTGCTGTTGGTTATAGCTGGCACTGTCACGCCCTCACAATGCCACAGCTTGACAGGAGTCTGTAGCAGAGTGAGGAGAAATGCCTCTCTCTTCCTTTCGTGTGGCACTCCACCAGTGTACCAAGTAGTCCCACTTATATCTCAGTCTTATATCCATCTTTAGACAAACAACCTTCAGTTTTAATAGCCTTCTTAATCCCCATAGGATTTGACCTCATACAGCAAGGCCCAAAGACAAGCTCATGACAGATCCCATGTAGAGCTCAGTCTTATCCTCCCTTTTCTATGACCAAAGTCTGTTGGGGTTTGGTGTTTGTTTCTCTTTCATTATTATTAGGTCAAGCTGGTCATTCATTCAAAACTGTTTACTTCTCTCTCCCTTAGGATAAGTTCTTTCCCATGAGGCTCCTCAGTCTCTATTTTGTGTTAGAATCTTAGATAGGCCAACGAAACCCTATTTTGTGTATAGTACAGTTGTTATGTTTTAATGTGCAATTCAAATCTAGTAAAACATGACATAGTGCAAGCAAATCAACAAAAACATGGCATTCATCCAAATAATATTTACTGATCAGATACTAGGGTTCGGGCAACAGTGCTAGAGCCCTGGAGTGCAAAGATGGACAAAGCATGGGTCTTGCCCTCAAAAACTCAGAGTCTCATGGTGAAAAGGGATGTATACATAATATAAATACTGTGCTATAAGTACGCAGAAAGTCACTCAATGCTAAAAGAGCAACTAACTGCCTAGAGAATTCAAGAAAACTTTCATGATGAGAACGGCATTTGAGCTGTGTTTTGAAGGATAAAGTTTTGTCTGGAGGAGAATGGGAGGAATAGGTACTGCAGGTAAAGGAAACGGCAAATGCATGCAGTGGCGATACGGAAGAGTACAGTGGCAACAATGACAAGTTACTTGCAACAGCGAAGAGCCAGCAGAGATTTTTGAGTAGAGGATTACATAATTGCACAAACACACATGTACACACACACACACGCGCGTACACACACATACACAAGCAAGAGGAGTTGAGGCTGGAGATAAAAGTTTTTGGAACATCTGCATATATATGGTTATAGAAACCTTGTGATCGCCCAGGAGGAGTATGTCCAGATTTGTGCTTTGGGGAATGACAATATTTAAGAGGCAAATAGAGAAATCAACAAAGGACACTGAGGGAAATAAAATGGTCAGAGAGGGAAAAGACATAGCCCCAGTGATACATGGAAGACTGAGGGTAGAGAGAATTTCAGAATGGAGGAAGTCAACAGACTCATATACTGCAGAAAGTTAAGTAGAATGGGGACTGAAAATAGACAAATGGGTTTGTCAACTAACAGGTACCAGCTGGCCATTCCCTGATCAGTTTCAGTAGAACAGTGAGGGCCAAGAGCCAGGTTCTAATGGATTAAAGAATGAAGAATATCTTTTGTACCTTACATGCTGGATCTTGAATGAAAGAAAGGTAGTTAGAAAATGAAAAGATGAATTGTATTTCTTCCAGATATTCTAACACGAAACTCTAGACACTTTGAAGCATCTTGAATGGAGTTGCCAATCATAAATTATGCCTAATTTTACTTCCAAATGTATGACTTATTCCCCTCTTAATTCAATTGTATTTATTAAGCATAGACTGTGTCATATGGTTAAAATACTTGAGCATCCTAGCGCTTTATAGTTAACAAAGCGCTTTCTCATCTGTTGTGTGATACATGATTCATAGCCATTGCATGCAGAGTTCTATTCTCGTAAGTTAAAATGAAGGACATGAAAGAATGGACTGGGGGTGGAGGAAGGACATTCTTGAGTTAACTGGGTGGAAGCTGGAGGACAGTTGGGGAAGGAGACCAAAAGGATGCAGCCATCTTCAGAAAATCTTTGTCAACGTTGGAATTAAATGGTTTGGAAGTGGTGAAAGTCAGAGCTGGGCGGGTCATAGTATATGTGTGATTCTCTTGAGAATCGTGGTGAGAGAAAAGTGGTGAGAGAGAAGCAAATCCAATACTCCTTAGGCCAGCCACACTTAGTGTTCTCAGTAGCATCAGTTAGCTTGGTTACCTCTGGGCAATAACTAGAGGGTAAAAATGTTGGAGAATTGATCAACATTCAGGTTGAATGTTGAAAATACAAGAGTGGGTGGGATAATCTGGGGAAAATGAGTAGAGTGGTAGGCAAAAGACAGAACTGTGGAGAAAACAGACATTTGTGGCACTGGTTCTCAGCCCTATCTACACACTGGAATCACTTTGAGGTATTTCTAAGAAACACGTACGTCTGGTTCCTCTCTGAACCAATTCAAATCGAAATCTGTAGAGTTAGAGCCTGGGCAATATATTTTAAAAGTGATTTAGGTGATTTTAATGTGCCACAAAAGTTGAGAACCACCAATTTATGGGACTAGCTTGAAAGCTGGAACACACGAAAGGGTTGGTTATGGAGGTGTGGGAAGAAAAAGCTAGTGTGGTATTACAGAGGCCAAAAGAATAGAGCTTTTCAAAGAGAAAGTGCTGAATAGCATCAGATGTAGCCCAGAGGACCAATCAAATAAGGATTTGAAAGGATCCATCGGATTTACTGTTAAAAACTCATTGGTGACCTTAGCAAAAACAGCTTTAGGAGCATATGTTTAGAGGGGCTTGAGAGTGGGGTAGAAACTAGATTGTATTGAGTTATAAAATGCTATTAATTTTTAAAACTGCTTAATTTAGTGTCTCTTTAAAAATCACTCAATGCGAATCTTCTGAAGTATGTACCTATATTAGTTACGTATTTCTTGTTATTTGTTTTCCGTTCTTTTATGGAAATTAAAGTTTACTTTTGGGACAGACGCATGCATATGTTGATCAATAAGATCTAGGTTTGCATTAGGGGAAGCTAGAAACAGAAGATTGCTGTGTAGTATGTCCTTGATTATTTTTTGACAACTAGAGAACAAATTGCACACAGACCATTTTGCCCTATTTATATGCAAAATTGTTCTAAGCAAGCACTGATGATGTTCTCTGTAGAAATTTCAATCACTTTTGCTTGTCTGTTCTCCTACACAATATAATCAGCTCTGCCACACATTTCTTCGTTGGGATCGCTGCAGGCCAATTGGAGATAAGGTCAATTTCAGTTGATTTTTGTAAGTATGAATTTAGCAGGCTTCCTTTGGATATTGGATAAGTTAGGACAAGCAATTATTATGCAGCGATAAATTTCTCTTGGTAGTTTTAATTCCATGTCAAACATTCACAGACATGCTAATGTTGGTAGCTAAGCTCACAACCACCTGCTTATTTACAAACCTTCAATTCAGGAATAAATGGTTGGGACCCTATATGTCAGGAGCATGATACCACTCTAATGTGAGCAGACATTCTGTGCATTTGTAACTACATCAACCAACAAGGTTAAACTGTCATAAAGTACCTTAAATTTTCTAGAAAACGAATTGCTTTCACAACTAAAGGGAAATAATTATTTGTTCTAATTGGTGGTTGTGATTATGGGCTTATTTCTCTTGTATGGACTCAGTAGTATACTATTGAGTGTTTTCCTTAAAAGGGAGAAGAAATTATAAATTCTGCTTCCTCTTCAGCCAAATCCATTCTGCTGCCCCATTGGCCAAAGGCAGCTAGATTTACATGGAAATGAATATACTCCCTACCCGTCCCCCAGTTTTTGTGAAACCTTTCGGCACACCTCTCCTGTGTATTACAATTTGAACCTTACTCCTGGTAGTTCCTTTCCTTGTGTCCATTAAAATGAGAGGAGTGGAAAGTGAAGGAAAGAAGGAAGAGGACAGTGGGCGTCTTGAGTTTCATAGTACCCTTTTGAGATTCAAGTTCTTCTATTGTTCTTTGGTATTTTTTGTGTTTGCAAAAACATGAGCCCAGATACCTTGAACCTAACACAGTGCTTCACATATTCCAGGAAGCCTTTCAAGGTTATGCTCAGTGTCAACTCTCTTAAAGACATAGAAAACAGAAAGTGTCAAAATACTACAAGGCTTATGATTGTATTTCACTATTTTTGTTTTTTGTCTATTCTTTTGTTTGTTTGTTTTTTTGTTTCAGGTGTACAAAACAATGTAATAGACATTTACACCCCTCTGGTGGGGATGAGGGAGAAGGTGAGGGGATTAGAAAGCACAAATTGGTAGCCAAAATATTGCCACGGGGATATGAAGGAGTTTGGGGAATATAATCAATAATGTTGTAAAGATTTTGTAGGGTGTCAGATGGGTACTTTTCTTATTAGGGAGACCACTCCATGGCCGGTGTAGATACCTGACCACTGTACTGTATACCTGAAGCTGAATAATATTGAATGTCAGCTATATTTATGTTTATATATATATATATATATATATATATATATATATATATATATATATATATCACGGGATGAGGAGTACAGCACAGGGAATAGACTCAATGGAATTGTAGCAGCTATATACGATGTCAGAGGGGTAGTAGATTGGGGGAGGGGGATTATCAACTTTGTATTTCAATATTAAAAGATTTATTTTCAGCACCTGGCACATAACTCAGTATAATGTAGTATATGCTCTTGATAACTGCTTGTTGAATACTTCGCAATTGTCAAAAAAAATTGAATCTACACGAAAGCTTTTTCAATATATTGTACCTAAAGCTTTCTCTAAAGTTTGAAAATTTTTTGGGGGGGCGGAATGCAGGAATTAGAAATTTCCATCTATATCACTGTAAATGCAGTTCCGTTAAAGCTGAGTGTATTCAGTGGGCAAACTCAAATGTTGTGTGTATGTTACCTTCACATTACGTCTCTACTCAGTAATGTTTAGGTTTGACAAGTGAAGAAAAATTCTGAGTTTATGTAAAAAACAAAATATTATCTGTATGGATTGCTCTTTTTGTTTGTTTGTGTAATCTCTTTTCAACCTAGAAGTGGGATTACTGGGTCCTTCTTTGTCTCTTGTTATAGCTTTTGTTTTAAAGTTTGTTTTGTCGGGTATAAGTATCGCTACTCCAGCTATTTTATTCTTTTAGATTTTCATGAAATATCTTCTTCTATCACTCTACTTTCAGTCTGTGTGTATTTTTCGATCTGAAGTGAGTTTCTTGAAGGCAGCATGTATAAGAGTCTTATTTTGTTATCCATTCAACCACCCTATGTCTTTTGATTGGAGCATTTAATCCATTCACATTTAAAGTAATTGTTGATAGATATATAGTTATTGCCATTTTATTATTCATATTTTTTATCCTTTTTCCTTCTACTTCTTATTCTTAAAGAAGTCCCTATAACATTACTTGTAATACTGGTTAGGTGGCGATGGACTCCTTTAACTTTTTCTTCTCTGAGAAGCTCTTTATCTGTCCTTCAATTCTAAATGATAGCTTTGCTGGGTACATTAATCTTGGTTGTAGATCCTTGTTTTTTATCACTTTGAGTATTTCGTGCCAATCCCTTCTGGCCTGCAAGGTTTCTGTTGAGAAATCAGCTGACAGTCTTCTGGGAGTTCCCTTGTAGGCAACTAACTGCTTTTCTCTCACTGCTTTTAAGAGTCTCTCTTTGTTTTTAACCTTTACCATTTTAATTATGTGTCTTGGTGCTGGCCTCTTTGGGTTCATCTTGTTTGCTACTCTGTTTACTTCCTGGGCTTGTATGTGTATTTTTTCAGCTGGCTAGGGAAGTTTTCAATCATTATTTCTTCAAATAGGTTTTCAATTCCTTGCTCTCTCTCTTCTGCTTCTGGTACCCCTATGAGGCGAATGTTGGTACACTTGAAGTTGTCCCAGAGACCCCTTAAACTATGCTCATTGTTTTGGATTCTTTTTTGTTTTTACTCTTTTGATTGGGCATTTTCTGCTACCTTATCTTCCAAATTACTGATTTGATCTTCTGCTTCATCCAGTCTACTGCTGATTCCCTCTAATGTATTTTTTTATTTCAGTTATTGTGGTCTGTATTTCTGACTGGTTCTTTTTATGTTTTCTATGTCCATTTTTATGTTTCCTATCTCTTTATTGATGTTCTCACTGCCATCATTGAGCATCCTTATAACCAGTGTTTTGAACTCAGCATCTGATGGATTGCTTGTCCCCATTTTGTTTAGTTCTATTTCTGGAGCTGTGCTCTGTTCTTTTATTTGAGACATGTTTCTTTGTCTCCCCATTTTGGCTGCCTCCCTGTGTTTGTTTCTATGTCTTAGGTAGGGGCACTACCATGTTTCCCCGAATATAAAACCTAGCCAGACCATCAGCTCTAATGCATCTTTTGGAGCAAATATTAATATAAGACCCGGCCTTTATTATATTATATTATATTATATTATATTATATTATATTATATTATATTATATTATAAGACCCGGTCTTATATTAAAATAAGACCGGGTCTTATTTTAATAATTAATTTTTGTTCCAAAAGACACATTAGAGCTGATGGTCCGGCTAGGTCTTATTTTTGCGGAAACACAGTATGACTCTTGGTCTTAGCAGAGTGACCTTGTGTAGTGTTCTCCTGTGAGGCTGAGTAGCACAGTCTTCCTGGTCACCAGAGCTGGGTGCTCCAGGTGTGTGTTCCTTGTGTGTTGTGTGTGCCCTCCTGTTAAGAGTTGAGCCTTGGTTGCTGTTTACCTGTCAATGGGGGGTAATGACCCTCAGGCTGACTGGTTGTACAGACTGGCTGTGACTACAGTGGAGGAGCTGTGGTGCAAGGGCTAATCCAACAGAGCAGGATTCGCTTTAGCAGGACTCTGGCGCCTGCCCAGTCTGCCCTTTAGGTGTGTCGTCAGAACATTTTTTTTTAAAGTTTTGCAACTCTGCAAACTGGCTTCAGTTTGATCCCAGGTAAGCTTTGGAGCATGATTTTTATGCCATTACTCTTACGTCCATTGTGCTTTCATTTGACTGCCACCTTTGTCATTATCAACCGAAATTACAAATTGTTCTACTCCTCCTTAGAAGGGAAAATTCCTAAATATTGCTAAAAAAAAATACAGGAAAAAGAGTGTGACAATAACATCCTTTTGTTGAAGTTTTACATATCTTCTCATCAGTCTTTGAAAATATGCTCTGTAAGACAGGAGAAGTAGACAGGAGTTAGTGAATCTCTTTAGAATAATATGAAGTAATTAATTGCTTTTCTAGCTTTCTTACAGATTTACTCAGGAGAACAGATCTTTCTGAAGTTTGAGGGCTTTTATCTAGTACAGATGAATAGTCTAAGGATTTGAATTGTTTGTTTGAGGGACTTGTAGAATCCAGCATGGTATTTTCCCGTTCCACTTGGGAAGGTTTTAGCTTGAGATTTCTGAGTTTACTGGTCTGTTCTATTGTTTGTCTTGCATAGATGTACTATACAGCAAGCAATACAGTTCTCCCTGGGCAATGAACAGGGATTTTTTTTTTTCATACATTATTCACAACTCTGCAGTGGTTTCAGTAAGTCAGTGTATATCCTGGACACAAAGAAAAGAAGAAACACAAAACAAGGATATGATTTTCATATTGTTGTTTGGCAAGTTAATATTACTGTGTGTGGATTCATCTTTAGTGCCCAGTTATAATACCTATGAGACTTTTAGCAGCCTCATAGCTATTAATCAAAAATAGACATGTTTATCTTATGTCCTAATAAATTTACAGTTTATCTTCAAATATTTGGAGCTAACCTATGAAGGGAAGCTTTAATCAGGAGGGATAAGCAGTATGACTTTTTATGAATATTCGAATGTTTATTTTAGTTATGTTTGTGACATTATTTCAGTTGTTTATATCAGTGCTACTTTAAGTGGCAGATATGCCTGTGCTTCGTACATATTTGTGTGTTGCATTTTGTCATATCAACAGATAATTGGAATCAAACATTCTTGAATTGAAAAAGGACTTCTAAAAGACCTTTTCTAGTGTATAGGTTTCACTTTATGGTTCAACTTTAAAAGAACTTTCATGTACGTATAGAAAACATTAAAAGAAGTCCAGTTAATAATTCTAAAACCCCACAACATGAAGGTACCAAGAGGATGACCATCTTTAGTGACTGGGATGATGGTCCAAAGTAGAAAATATATTTAGAAATAAAGTTCCAACATAATGAGTTTCTAGGAAATTATTAGAGGATTTTTAAGTGTTGAATTCAGGTGGGATCAGATGGGGAAGGACAAATGAGAAGAAAAATATCACATCTAGTAATTTGAATACTTTTTTCAGTTGCCATAAATAGTATCAATCAATTTGCATGGCTCATTTAGAACTGAAACTTCCTGGCAGAGGAAGATGCAAAACACTGAAAAGGGATTATGGTCAAGTTGAATGTTGTCCACACAGATTCTGTGCATTATAGATTATCTTTATGCTTCCAATTTCTTAACTTTTTTCCTACTTACTGTGCTTTGTGGTCCTGGAGCCCTTTGTACACCATTTTCCTCACTTATCTTCTGCTGCTTCAGAACAATCCTGTTTTATCTGTTTACATCCCTCGCAACACTATTTCCCACCTCCTTTGCCCCAATCTGATATTCCTCATATTAGCTGTGGGAAAGAAAAACTAGTGGAAAAAATGGGGAAATATAATTGTGTCAGCATTGTTTGAAGTCTGTTTTACTTCTCTTAAGTCTCAGCATTCTGTCTCTTCTAGGAAAATAAACCAAAAAACAAGATTGACACTACTTACTGCTCCAAATCAAGGCCCTCTTACTTTATGCAAAATTATTCCGGTCTTGGTGGCAGGGTAATGAAGGAAATTTCAAAGGTACAGAGAAAAGTTCTGAGATGGGCTATTGGCTCACAGCCATTTTAGAATTATGATGTCATCACTTCTGGAATTTATAAATGCTCATAATAGTGAGTAAAGCAGCAAATAGATGATAAACCTTTTGTAAAACTACATATAAATTATTTTAACAATAATTTAGTATAGATAATTGTGAAATGGCTACATGATTTATTTTTCTCTCAAAAGGTAGTCACTCTGAAAAACAAAATGCGTTTTCATAAAAGTTCTTCAAACAACAACACACAATTTTTTATAGCTTGACAGGTGTGAATGTGTACAATGAAAAGGAAACAGTTACAGAAGTGTACACTTGAAACCTATGTAACTTTACTAACCATTGTCACCCCAATGAACTTTAAAAAAATTTTAAAAAATAAAGAAAGGAAAGAGTTGGGGATTCAATTAGTAGAGTAGTTTGACAGGTTTAGTATTTTTTAATTTTTGTCTCTAAATTTATTACCAAGGGATGTGAAACAAAAAAAATTTTAAAGCATTTTTCTTATACTCTAATTTATATCAAATCATGCAAAAACATTTTTATTATGCATTATGCATCACTTTTTAAACTACTACTTAACTTCCATTCTTAGCCATCAAAGAGTTTTTGGTCTCCTAGTTGATTTGGCTATAAAAGTTAAATGTGGCAATTTTTTTTTTAATGGAAAAGAAACTTAATTTTTTTTTTTTTCTTTTTTAAGATTTTATTGGGGAAGGGGAACAGGACTCTATTGAGGAACAGTGTGTACTTCCAGGCCTTTTTTTCCAAGTCAAGTTGTTGTCCTTTCAATCTTAGTTATGGAGGGTGCCATTCAGCTTCAAGTTGTTATCCTTTCAGTCTTAGTTGTGGAGGGTGCAGCTCAGCTCCAGGTCCAGTTGCCGTTTTCTAGTTGCAGGGGGCACAGCCCACCATCCCTTGCAGGAGTCGAACCGGCAACCTTGTGGTTGAGAGGACGTGCTCCAACCAACTGAGCCATCCGGGAGCTCAGCGGCAGCTCAGCTCAAGGTGCCGTGTTCAATCATAGTTGCAGGGGGCGCTGCCCACCATCCCTTGCGGGAGTTGAGGAATCGAACTGGCAACCTTGTGGTTGAGAGCCCATGCTCCAACCAACTGAGCCATTCGGGAGGCAGCTCAGTTCAAGGTGCCGTGTTCAATCTTAGTTGCAGGGGGCGGAGCCCACCATCCCTTGCGGGACTCGAGGAGTTGAACCGGCAACCTTCTGGTTGAGAGCCCACTGGCCCATTTGGGAATCGAACCGGCAGCCTTCGGAGTTAGGAGCATGGAGCTCTAACCGCCTGAGCCACCAGGCCGGCCCCAAGAAACTTAATTTTGAATTATGGCTTCCTTTGTCTTTTTTTCTGGGCTCTGTAACGTGGTACATGTCCTGGCATAATGGAAGGTAAAAAGGGTAGTGGTTGGGTGGAATTCGTCACAGCATTTCACTTCCTCACTGTATGACCAAAGCTGCTTTTGTACCAATTAGCAATGACCTTTTATTCTAGCCTCAGGATATGAGATTATTACAGTCTATCGTTTCTGAAATATTTTCTTTGTGATATTAGTTTAAGCATATTTCCTTACAGTGCGAACTCTTCTTTCATGGTTGGTTTTTTGTTTTGTTTTGTTTTTCCATGTGCTGCTTCTTTCCACTAAGCTGCTAAATCTTTCACAGAGGAATTAAACGTAATGTTTGTAGAAACAAGAATAGCTTGTGCCCTTTTCTGAGTGTCCTACTTCAGAAATATCGCAGCTGCAGTGGTATTATGTGCCCTCATTTCTTCCTGTTGCTCTCTGCAGGGAACTTCCTGCTTTAAGGTAGACCCAAGGTCTTTTATTCCGGGATTTTCACCTTCTAAATGAAGTGAATGTTTCAGTCGTGTTTTTAAAGCATGTTGTTTCTTTGTCAACTTATTTCATGTTGGTTGACTATGCAACTTGTGGGGAAAATGGGGACTGAGAGAGTATAAATGAATATTTACAAATCAATCTTTCCTAACCAACCCAAAGCAAGGGCTTTATGAATACAGTCACAGTGACACGGTCTTTAGAGATGACACACAGTGTGCTACCTGTGTGTCTGATACAGGAATCATTTCCACAGGCCAAAAAAAAACACATCGTAAATGCAGCTAAAATGAAAACAAGCCACTGGTACATTTTTTTATGGTGCTCTGGTCATCGGACTACACTGTTGCCAAATGGAAAGGTCTTACCTGACTTGCATTTGGGGCAGAGAAGAAGAGGACTTTACTGAGGTTTGCCTTGTTAAGCCCACTTCCTCTAAAGCATTGCTTTTATGTGATTCTTCCATTTTTCTTTCCCATCCACTTGTCATTTTGTTTCAACTTGAATATCACCCAGTTTATGAAATGGCCACTGCTTTTGAAGTTCATTTTGAAGCACTCTAAATTTTATTATGGAAAAAAAAAAAATTTTTTTCTAAAACAAAATAGGTGATCAAACAAATTTGTTAAATCCCATTCGAATAATAGAGGCAAACTTGACTTATACAACTTTGACATCTCATTGGAATCTTTTGTGCATGCTTTCCTGAGAGCTGCTACCACTTGTGAAATTTGGATAGGAGAGAACAAAACAGAGATAGTTAAATATTACTTGTTTTAAATTCATTTTAGATTACACAGAACCACATCTTTATTATTAAAGTGAGAAATTCAGTATATACTCCAAAGTGTTCTCCTCTTCTATCTCCTTTAGTAATATCAAAATTCTGCATCAGAAGAACAGGGGCATTAATATTTTGTTATGGTATAAATATTTTTAGTAATTAACAAAGTTAAAAAATTCTTTTTCTCACATTTATAATTTTTCTTAGGCTAATTAAAACCAAAGTCATATAAGTAATTTATATTACTGACTACCTGCCATTTCAACTGGAAGGGAAAATAAAAGTTTTAAAATAGAAAAGAAATAAGCGTGCTTTGAAAAGACTATATGTATCATTAACGATTTTTGTAGTTTATATTTTCCTAATAAACTCGTTTTGAAATGTAAATACATTAAGTTGGAAATGAATCTTACTTATATGCTAGCACTGGTTATGATTCATGGTTAGCACTGGTGCAAGCTGGTCATTTGAAAACCTCATAGATTTTTAGAGCTTTTTGTACCCATTGGTGTCAACTGTACAAATGATAAAATAACAATCAAAGGACTGATGGCTTTATGTAATGGTTATTGTGCTCTAAATATATTTTATGTTTGGACATTAAATGTCAATCTTGCCTTGGTATCTACTCTGCAAAACTCTACTGCCCATTCCTGATACTCTTTAACTGAGGTTATTAGTCCTTTGATAGTACTGCATGTTATTGACAGTATCTTTTAATTTGCTTAATTTGCTGACGTTTTGTGTGTTAAGTTTTTACTTTGGGATTTTTTAAATGCCAGATTTGTGCTTAAAATAGAAAAGCCCTCCACTAATAAGATTTAGTCATATCATCTAAGTACTATAGAGTTGTCCCAGATGTAATAGGGAGAGATAAAGACGGGATCACAGATAATAAATTTGCCCTGCTTTCTCCACAGAGTTATTACTGCAAGCTTCAAATCTCAGCTTTTATTGATAAATATAAATATGGGTTATGTAAGGAAAGCCTATGCCTATTTATAATAACATGCAAATCTGGTTTTAGTAGTTGCTTTAGGCCAACCCGCTCCATAAACAGTCCCAAGGCAGTTTGAAAACAGGTATTTGTTGCATAATCTGTTTTTATTGCATATGAATTTTATTTTATGATTTTTGTAATTAAAGTAATAAAACTAAATAATATTTCCTGGATAACTAGCAATTAAACAACTTTACACAATATAAGTGTATTTTATCTTGTGAAACAACTGATGGCCATTCAAAAGGAAGATTGTTGAGGAGGGGTGGGAAACGGTAGTATTTTCAATTGGTTACCAGGCTTTTAACAAAACAATTCCTGTTATAATCCTAGAGAATTTCATCTGATTATATCCTCGCTCAAATGACAAGCAGGGAATGAGAGCTATAGTGAAAGGAACAAAGGATGGAAGGACCAGTATCTGAATGAGTTCCCCCATGGTGCCCGAGAGGGACCCAGTATGCTGTAGGTTAGCACCCTCACCATTGCTTGCGAGAAAGCTCAGCATTGAATGATGCTCTGTGTCTTACATTCTACTTACTAAATTTGCTTCTGCAATTTCAATTGGCTATGGTATTTATCATGTTCTGTCCTCAGCATTATGTAGCATGGTTACACCTACAAAGCAGCTGCCTTTTTTTTTTAAGTGGATCAAGTGATTGTTATGTATTGTGCGAATATCAGTTCAAGTTTCTTGAGTACTAAGGCATCTAGATGAAGGGTAGTAAATAAACATTAGGCTTTTTAAAGGATTTTGATGCTATTCCTCAAATTCTGTATTGCCTGGAAATAAATAGTGGCTATAGGACCCTTTTATTTCAGTAAAACTTAAGATATATACATCCATTGGTGAGCACCTTTAAATCTGTGCTTTGATGTTAATAGAAGTTGTACAGTGGTATCAAGAGGTAAAAATCCTCAACGATATTATAAAATCAGGTTATATTGCTCAGGTTTTACAATGGTTCTAACCAAAGGGGCACTTACATGTACCGTGAATGTGTACGATTTTTAACCTACAATACCCTTGTGAAACTAGCTTTAGAATTGTAAGCTTGGTTAGTTTCTTTTAAAGTATGTGCGGTGGGTGGAGGTGGATTTTAATTATAAAAACCTCTTTGAAAATCTGACTCGATAAAACGAGCTGTGTTGTGTATATACCTATACAATGTATGTAGCTCCTTTGCTGTCTGGTAAAAACTAGGTACCATTCTAGCAATTCCCCTCCCCCCCACTCTCATCTTGGGTTATTTTACGTCTGAGACTTTCTCATTCTGCAGCCCTCACCTCTCCACTTCTCCCCCTGATCCCTTCAACTGCCTTGTCTCTTTTCTTCTCTTTTCATCTGGGAGCTCTTATGTCCCAAAATTTACTGAAGTGCTATAATTACACCCTGTATCTTTTATTAACGTATCTCCACGCTATGCTTTTCCATGGTAGTACAGAATATTAATGTGATTAGCATCATTCATTAAGATGTACTACCAATTTTGAGTGACAGCCTTAAGTCACAGGATAAGTCTCCTACACAATGGTCTACTTTTTTTTTCTTTGAACGAAGAAGGGAAATTTTGTAATTAAAAAAAAAAAGAAAAAAGTGAAAACCTCTCTGAAGATCTACCATTGCTTATATCCCCCAAAAGAGAAAGTTTTGACATTGAAACTTGGGGACTCTTCATCCTGATGGCACATTTTCCATACTTTAGTAAATTAATCTATAAGTTAATCACAAATGAGGACACCTTGCTTATTTCCTATAGTGACTGTGAAGGTAAAATGAGATAGTAGATGTGAAACTTTCTGAAATTCTGTAAGTATATTTATTCAAAATTTGAACAAAGCTTTAAAGTGTTTAAAGACTATTATCATTACTATATTAAATCAGTGTCGTTTATTTCAGTGGCTTCCCATGACTTCTAGGAAAGTCCAAAATTTTCACAGTAGCTGAACAGTCTGTGTGATCCAACTTGTACGTACATTACCTGCCTCTTCTTAAATAGAGCGAGGCTGTGAGGAAATGTGGTGCTCAGTTATTATATTAAAAAGAGAAGCATTGTTTTGGATGTAGAGATCTTCCAATAGTCACTCCAAAAACTGGGGCTTTTGGTAAAATTTTATTAGTAATTTGATGGTTAAGAAGATGTGATGACAAATAAGTTTTATTATAATTGTTTGGTCATTATTATGAAAATAGGTCAAATATTATTGATTTCATATAGATCTAAAATTGATTAAGGTAATGAACAATTAAAATGTAAGCCAGAATTTATGAGGTATTTAATATCAGTAAATATATATTATTGAATTTTAGTTACACTGCCTATGGTACTCTTTCAATATAGAGTAAGTCTGATACTTTCTAAACAGAACAATTAGAACAAATCTTATGTTAAAGTATCCCTCTCCCCATATTCCAGGTTCTAAATAATTATAATGAAACCTAACACTTGTACTATTATGAATTTACAAAGCAATGCAAATATTGTCTATACCCTGGCCTTCATAGTTCAACCTTAGACTTACATTTTTGTGGCTTCATCTATAATGTTGAAAATGTTTTATTTTCTTGGCTAAGCTATTCTAGTGCAGTAAAATTTTGGAAAGAAAGCTTATTTTGGATCAAGGACAAGCAACTCCAGGAGTTAAATTAGTAATTTTTTTCTGGTTATTTTTTAATGTAGGAAAAAATTAAACATATGGCACCAGTATGTTGCTTTGATAGACTGAATATTCAAACACTTTCGTTATAAGTGGACGGCAAAAGTAATATCTTTTTCTTAAGAACAGGAACCAATATAGTCAAATATGCACCTAAGAAATACAACTTCTTCATACTTTTAATAGTATCTCCCATAAAGACTTTTATGTTGTTCTTCTGATTTGCATTCGTTACTGTAGACAAATGTATATTCATACTTAAGTTTCATGATAAGAGTGGCTATAGCCATCATAGCTCTGTCAGAAGCAGAAACAGAACAGTAATATTTGAGCGCGCCACCTCCTAGCTGCAGTTCATGAGCAATCCTGCCAGCCAAGGAACCCAGTAAGAGTCACTCCTATCTTCACCTCTGGAGATCCTGAAATCACCTTGTACCTAGCTCTAGTCCCCTGCCAGCTGCGGTCAGGGAGCAGTGCAGCCTCCCCAGAGACCTGGTGGGAGATATGCTTCAGACTCAGTTCTGCAAACTTCAATCCTGGTAGTGGACCATGAAGCGCTCCTGGGACTCAGTTCTACTACCTATCGGCCATGGACCAAGGCCAATCCTGCTTGCCCAGGGACCCATCCCATGACCTGGCAGAATTCCTCTCAGGTACCTGGTAGGAGCCACACCTATCCACATACCTGATAACAGACCCAATATCTGAGGACCCAACCATGGACCTCTAAACAGACCCCTATCCCAGCAACTCCTTACTGAAGGCTATCCCATCCACCCAGGGACCAGACAGGATCCACGCCTGCCATACACTAGTAACAAGCCTGCTAACTACACACCCACCATCAGCCTTGTGACCTAGCTCCAGCACAGCATGACCACAATTTTTTTGGAGGTAATCCCATCAGCCTGGGGAACTGACAGGAGAAGGTAATTCACCTGCTAAAATCAGTCTATAGCAACTGTGTCTGTCCCTTCAAATGCACCAATGCAAGCCTACATAGATAATGAAGAATCAGGCAAGTATGACATTATCAAAGGAAAGTAATTAAAGCCCTAGTAACTGAGCTCAAAGAAATGGAGATCTATGAATTGCCTGACAAATAATTCAAAATAATCATCTTAAAGAAACATAATGAGATGCCAGAGAACACAGATAAACAACTATACAAATCAATAAAACAATGCATGAACAAAATGAGAATTTTGATGAAGAAATAGAAAACATAAAAAAGAAACAAATCCTGGAGCTGAAGAGTACAGCGACAGAAATGAAAAATTGAACAGAGACTTCAACAGCAGACTCAGTCATGCAGAAGAAAGAATCAGCAAATTGAAGACAGATCATTTGAAATTAACCAGAGGAACCAAAAAAAAAAAGAAAAGAAAAGAAAATACTAAAGGAAACCTACATGAATTAGGAGACACTGTCAAGTGAATGAACATTTACATCACGGGAGTCTCAGGAGGAGAAAGAGGCAGAGAGTTTATTTAAGGAAATACTAGCTGAAAACTTTGCAAATCTTGGGAGAGATGTGGTTATCCAGGTATATTAACCTCAAAGGATCACAAAGAAGAACATCCCAAAGAACATTACCCTGAGACACATTATAATCAAAATGTTAAAAGTCAAAGCGAGAGAGAATTTTGAAAGCAGCAAGGGAAAAATGGCTTATCACATATAAGAGAACCCCCATAAGGCTATCAGTGGACTTCTCAGCAGAAACTTTGTAGACCAGGAGGGAGTGGAATGATATATTCAAAGTGCTAAAAGGAAAAAATAAATGCCAACCAAGAATACTACACTTTGCAAAACTGTCCTTCAGAAATGGAGATATAAAGACATTCCCAGAAAAAGACAAAAGCTAAGGGAGTTCATCACCACTAGACCTGCCTTTCAAGAAATGCTAAAGGGTGTTTTTCAAGTTGAAATGAAAGGACACAAGGTAACAATGGAAAAAATACGGAAGCATAAAACTCATTTGTAAAGTAAATATATAGTCAAATTCAGCATACCCTAATACTGTAATGGTTGTGCATAAGTCATTTTTATCTCTAGTATAAAAGTTAAGACAATAGTATTAAAAACTATAGCCATAATAGTTTTTAACGAATGCACAATATAAAAAGATGTGAAGTGTGAAATAAATAGCATAAAATGTGAGGGGAGTAGAAGTAAAAGTGTAGTGCTTTTGTATGCAATTGGAGATAAGTTGTCAGTTTAAAATAGACTGTTATATCTATAAGATGTTTTGTGTAAACCTCGTGGTATCACAGAGAAAACAAATCTATGATAAATACACAAAAGATAAAGAGGAAGGAATTAAAGCATACTACCACAAAAGAATAAATTACAAAGGAAGACAAGATAAGAAGAAAGGAACTAAAAAGCAGTCAGAAAACAGTTAACAAAATGGTACGTAATAGTAATTCTTAGCTGTCAGTAATTACTTTAAACATAAATGGATTAAATTCGTCAGTCAAAAGACACAGAGTGGCTGAATGGATAAAAAATATTCTACAATATGCTGTCTATGAGCGACTCACTTTAGGTTTAAGGACACACGTAGGCTGGGAGTGAAGGGATGGAAAAGGTGTTCCATGCAACTGATAACCAAAAGAGAGCAAAAGTAATTATACTTATGTTAGATAAAATAGACTTTCTGTCAAAATCAATTACAAAAGAAGGTCACTGTATAGTGATAAAGGGGTCAATTCATCAAGAGGCTGTAACATTTATAAATATACATGTATCCAACATTGGAGCACCTAAATATTTAAAGCAAATGTTAACAGAACTGAAGGGAGACGTAGACACCAATACAACAATAGTAGGGGACTACAACACCCCACTTTCAACATTAGATAGATCATCCAGACAGAAAATCAATAAGGAAATAGTGGACTTGAATAACACTGTAGACCAAATGGAGGGCATTAAGCTAAGTGAAATAAGTCAGACAAAGACAAATACTGTATGCTCTCACTTATATGTGGAATATTAAAAAGCTGAACTCATAGAAAGAAAGAAGAGATTGGTGGGTGCCAGGGCTTGGATGTGGGGGAAATGAAGAGATACTGGTCAAAGAGTAAAAACTTTCAGTTAGAAGATGCATACGTTCTGAGGATCTAACATACAGCGTGGTGACTATAGTTAACCGTACTGTATCGTATACTTGAAAATCGCTAAGAGAATAAATCTTAAATGTTCTGACACAGAAAAAAAATGTAACTGTGAGGTGATGGATCATTTCACAATATATATGTATATCAAATCCTCATGTACACCTCAAACTTACACCATGTTATAGGTCAATTGTATCTCAATAAAGCTGGCAAGAAGGCTTATGAGAAGAAGAGCTCCAGGCGATAGACATAAAAACAAGTGATTAGAAGGGGGAATAAAGTTAATCAACTACATTTGTCTGAAAAAGAAAGTAAATGAAGTGAAATGAGAATTCTTTATTACTACCATGTCCAAAGCATCATTTACCTGGGTCAGATCATAAAATATATAATTGCTGATTTTTTATGGATGGATGGATGGATGCATGGATGGATGCATGGATGGATGGATAGATAATTTTTCACATTCTTTAAGCAAATATTTTCAATATTTATTATAGTCAGACCCTGAGGGCACAAAGATGGACCTTCCCAAAGAGGTATTTACTATCTACTGTGGAAAGTAGAGACGCATGAAATTAACTGTTACGTTGAGCCGTATGAAATTGTCAACTTTTGACCTATGAAAATGTTAATTTCTTATGCCTCCACCTAGTGTAATACAATATAATAAGGGTTGATATTGAAACAAGTACATGGTGGCATGGGCAATAGCTTACAGATTTGTAAGCTGTTCATTCTTCTGACAAGAGATAAGGCAGATTGTTGCTGCTTACTCAGCAAGAGTGAATTTTAGTAGAGTCTTTCTTGTCTGTGTAGGTGTGTGCTGGAAAGGTGTGAGGCCAGACTCGTGCATCTGATTTATGGTATTCAGTAGCATTGCAGTACAAGTAACACCTCACTTCTCTGAAATTCAGCTATTCCAGCAATTGTGTCTACCAGGAAATGCCGTGTCTCTCTTCGAAATATGGTGATAAGCCTGGAAGTAAGCAAAAACAAAAATATCTCTGAGCAGGCAAAAGAAATGTTAAAGTCCCTTAAATAACAGCACATGGACTTGCATCTGAAGAGAGCCTCCTTCCCAGTCCCTCACCCAAATCTATTTACTCTTCTATTGGACACAGTTCCATCAAATTTAGTTTTCTGCCCCCGCCCCATCCCCCAGCAAATGGGAAACAGCGTAGTAGCATTCAGAGGGGGCAGGTATGTTAAGACCCACTGACATCAATAACAAGTGATAGCTAATATGCTGATGCCAGTGGAGGAGATGAACTAATAATTACCAAGGCAGGTAAAATCTTACAAAGCAAAAGCACAAGATACAAAACTGGTTGTCCTTGATCTCAGCTAAGTAAACTATATGTATATAGTTGCTTAGCAAATCAGAATGAAGTACTTAAAAATATTAACAGTCTTTGTGGCTATATCATGGTATTATGGGTGATTTTTACTTTCTTCCTACTTTTCCTAATAGTCTTTCGTGACCATGTGCTGATTGCATCGTTAGGGTAAACAAAATAATTTAAACATAAATTTTTAAGGAGAAATAGACCTTTGAACAGAGTAGTTCTGGTCTGTTTAAAAAAGAAACAAATAGACACATCTCGAGTATGCCCTGAGGACCTCGCTGGATTTAAGTAGTTGATGCCCATGATGATTATGTGAATCAGCAGAGATGTATTTTCAGTAGATTCTCTTTATGAAGGCAGTAAACTGTATAACACGTCTGCAAAACATTCCTATACAAAATGGCTAAAATAAAAAATGTAGCTATCTAAAATTTATAAACCCTCAGCTATCCAGATGAACTCATTCTCTGATGCTTCTGGATAGCTGAGATCTCATTTTAAGTTTTTCTATTTTAAAATGACATTGCTCTACAGCTATTTGTCCTATTAAATTATGCAATATTATTGTATCTAAGCTTCCTCTGTTAAGTGTCCATAGCTATTTATTGAGGCATTATTTTCAGATGGCCGTAGAAACAAATGTTGAAGTGATTGTCTTTATTCTTTTGTAAATGGCCCAATTAGGTGTTAAAATATATCTTCTTTTCTCCAGTGTGAGGTTTTTACTATTCGATGTTGCCATTGTTAGTTGACCCTTGCTTTTGCAAACTTTCACAAAGTAAGACAAGGAATATTTACATATTTCCAAACTATTGCAGAGTCTTAAAATCAAATCATAAATTATTCAAGCTCTTTGGATAGTTTCCTGAGAAAAGGCATACAACATAAAGAATATAGTATTTAGAATCGTATCTCCCTGTTAGTTGTGTTACAGTTGAAGCACAGTTGCTACTCAATCCTCTCCTCTTAAAAATAAAAATCAAACAATAACAACAAAATAAAATAAATACTAAAAATGAGTTCATTGCCCTTGTGGAAGAAACTCAAATATTATCTTCATCTTTTATGTATGAAGTATGCTTGTAGTGTTGGTTGAGTCTTCATTATTGCTTAGCAATGTCCTTATTCATTGTTCACTGAATCACAGGCCTTGGTTGTTCCCGATTTGTCCTCCTGTCCCCCGTCTCTCAAACTGAAACTGGCATCCATCAGCCTCAATAAATGACCTTATCTTCCAAGTTCCCTAAGTTTCCTTCAGTACCCCATCCTGAGGCCCACATTGTGTTCATCTCATCCTCTTACCTCCTCCAGAATCAAGCTTCATCAGTTACCCCCTCCATCTTTTCTTCTTAATGTCTTGCTTTAAATTGGTTTCTTTTTTTCTACTGAAATGTTCAGGTCCTTCTTATACTTGAAAAGCAAACCTCAGTGATACCTAAACGAAATAATAAACAAACAAAATAGTCCCCAAGCTACTGTCTTATGTCTAGCTGGGGGAAAACGACATTGCCACACCAAAGAGATAAGATATGTCTATATCTATATCTATATATATGCACAACATGTGGATTTGCATGCACGGGCACCCACAGATTCACTTTATATGGCTATTGGGAACTTGCCTCTCCTGATTGGGTGGTTTAGCTGGAATTGCTTCATCTGAGGTGAGGCCTTAGTGTTCAGTCAATTCTCTTTTTACCCTTACTCTTTATTTTGAAATTTTCAAATGTATACAAAACAGAATACTAATATAATGAACCCAACCCAGCTTCAACAGGGATCAATTCTTGGTCAATCTTGATCTATCTATACTCTCGCCCTTGGATGTTTTCAAGCAAATCCTAGGCATTATGTTTTTTAAATCTGTAAATATCCACAAAATATAAGGATTATTTCTAAGAAAACCCAATAATATTATTGTACCTTATTTTTACAAAAAAGGCTCCTTAATAACAAATATCCAGTGTTCACATTTCCTAGTATGTCTCCTCCCTTCCCCCAACCCCCATTTGAATCAGGAGCTAAATAAGGTCTACTTATTATTATTGTCCTCTTAAGTTTCTTTTAAACTAGGAGGTCCCTCTTGTATTAGTTGGCAATTAGTTAATCAGTTACTACATAACAAATTACCCCCAAAGCTTAGTAGCTTAAAATTACAAGTATGTATTACCTTGCAGGTTCTGTGTGTGAGGAATTTGAGAGCAGCTTAGCTGAGTGATTCTGTGTCATTGTCTCATGAAGTGACACTCATCCAGGGCTGCAGTTGTCTGTGGGCTTGACTGAGGCTGAAGAATCTGCTTCCAAGTTCACTTCTTCACCGTGCAAACCCCTCTGTAGAGCTTCTTAAGTCTCTTCCCAACATGGCAACTGGCTTCCCCAAGAGTGAGCGATCTAAGGGAGAGAGTAAAGAGGAAGCCACAGTACTTTCTGTGTCCGAGCCTTGAAAATGACACAACAACACTTCTGCCATATTCTGTTGGTCACACAACCAACCTAGAAACAATGTGGGAGAGAACTGTACCAGAGCATGAATATCAAGGGATGCAGATAATTTGGGGGTCCTCTTGGAGGCTAGCTACTACACCACTCTATGTCTGTTTGTAATTCTAATTTTCTGTTGGTATTGCTGAAGCAACCAGGTCATTTGGCTGATAAAGTTTGTATTTTGCTTATTGCGTCCCACTGGTGTCATGTACCTGTATGTTTGCCTGTCCCCCCAACCCATATATTTCCTATCAAATTAGATATAGACGCTAGATCAGATTCACGACTTGATATTTTTGGCAAGACATCCTTATGGTTGTTGATGTGTTCTTTCATAATGGAGCACATGATGGCTGTTTGACTCTTATTAGCAGCCACTGATGAGCATTGCCTAGAGCCATTAATTCAGAAGAGTGACGTCTATCATTCCCTCTTTTTTTTTTTTTTTTTTTTTTTTTTTTATTATTATTTGGAATACTTCTATAAAGACAAATGTCCCATAACCAGCTTTTTGGTTACATTGAGATATATTTTGTATACAGAGAGCAGGATAAATGTTTGAGTCTTTTCCCTTATTTACCAGTTTTCAAAATGATTTGTTGGCTCCCTAGTATCCCTCAAAGGTAACACGTGTGGTCTGGGAACCAGCATGGGTATACTGAAGCATATCTCCAGGGATAGGCACTAGGAATGGGGATTTTGAAAAAGCTACCTAAGTGACTCTGATTGTCTTCTCTATGAACTTGTACTAGTCTCCCTTCCTAGAGCCTGACTTAGTAGATTTGAGATGGGGCCCAGGATTCTGGTTTTTCATCTCCAGATAATTTTCTTGAGTTGACACGTTTGGGGAACACTACACTGGATTATACCTTTTCCTATTTACTGTGGCTATCTACATCTGTTCTATTCTCCCATGACGTGGGTGTCTCACGTTTTCCCTTTTTCAACAAACTATTACATTGAGAGTCTTCCTAGCAACAAAGCTAGTAAGTGACAGAACCAAGATCCAGAGTCCAAATCTTGGTTCTCTCACTTACTAGCTTTGTGACCTTGGGAAAGTTCATTCTCTCTGTGTCAGTTTTCTCACATATAAAATGGAAATGATAATAGAATTCACCTCATGGTTGTTTTGAGGACTAAAAGAGTTAACATTGGTGAAGTGCGTAGAACAGTGCTTGGTAAGGATTTCTTAAACACGTAATAAAGCTTATCATCATTATTCTATTAACTGTCACTTATTGACTGATTCATATATGCCAGGCATAGTGGATCACATATATTCTCTAGTTCACTTAATCCTCATGTCAGTCCTACAAGAGGAGCAATATAAGTATCACTTTTATATATAAAGAAACTGAGTCTCCGGGTATTTCAGTAAGTTACCCAATGCAATAGAGCTAATAAGTGGTGGTATAGGTATGACACATATTAAAGAAGCAGTGTGATTTGGCACAGAATTTGGAACTCAGCTGTCTGGGTTCTAATCCTGGCACTACCACTTCCTAGTTGTGTGTTTTAGGCAAGTTACTTAACCTCTCTATACTTGTTTCATTATCTGTAAAATGGGTATAATAGTAATACCTACCTCATAGGTTATTATGAGAATTTAATGAATTAATACTTGGAAAGTGCCTGAAATGGTGCCTGGTACATAATAAGCATGTTATGTGTACTAGCTAGTTGTTAATTACTGCTATTATTATCAATTACTTTTATTAGTCTGGGTTTTTATTAGTCTAGGAAAAGGCAGCAGTTAAGAGGGAGTGATTGAAGATACTGATGAGAAAGAGAATAAACATAGGAGCGTTAACCTTCAGAAGGGGAGGAAAAGGAGAGCTTTTTCTACCAGAAAGATGGACAGAGTAGAGGAAAATTGATGTCTAGGTGAAAACAGATGATAAAACTCTTGGGAGACAGACTCTTACAAGGCAGAAAGCAAGATCATCCTTTAGGAGTGAGGAAGAGAAGGTAGTACTGGAAGCCTGTGGACACGAGGGGAATTTGGACACACTTGGGGAGTGTGCCAGAGAGCACACCGTAGACACAGCCAAATTGGGCTTTGTCAATACCCGATCCTAGCTCCGTTCCTCAAGGCTAAGAAAATAAATGTCCAGGGAGGGGGATCCCAGGTTATTGGAGGGATATAGCTCAGTAGCCTAATGAGGCCAGCGAGTTCGGGCGTGGTTGAGTGGGATGGTTATGATTAAGTAGAAGTGAAGGAACACTGAACAGGGCATCAGGAGGTTAGGATTCATTTGTCAACTCTGCTATCCCCTGGCTTGTATGACCCCGGGATAAGTCACTTGACTTTTGCATCTCAGTTCATTCCTTTGTGAAAGGAGAGAGCCACAGGAGTTTATCTCTAACATCCTTTCTAACTCCAGAATTTATGACCCTAAGGGGCTGATTCTAGAGTCTAGCTGCAGAAGAAAGGAGTCGATTGAAATGCCAAAAGTAGGAAACTGATGGGAAGACTCAGGGAGGTTGGGATGCAGGTTCAATAACAGTGAAGGTAGATGAGGGAACTCATGCTAGTCAGGCTCAATCTCTCAATCTTTTCTGCCTTTATGGAAGGAGAACTGACTCTGGGTGGGGAACACGCAATGTCCTATATAGATGATGCATTACAGAATTGCACACCTGAAACCTGCGTAACTTTACTAACCATTGTCACCCCAATAAACTTTAATTACAAATAATTTGTTTCTGTGTTCCAAAAATTAAAAAAAATTAAGACTCCTTTGTCATTTTTTGTAGCAGATATTGTGGCTATTGTGAATTGAATAGGCTATGTTTGACACACACAAAAGTAAATGTTCCTTATTTTAGCTTATGTATCTAAAATGTTCATTAACACATCGAAAATAAAGTTTTTAATGGTAAGGAGTTATTTTTCTACTTTTAAGCATCAGAGAACAAAAGACTATTTTGTGCTTTTCTTTGCCCATAACAACATTACACTTCGGAGTAGCTAACTAACTAGGTTGCTCGAACACGCCGTTGCAGAACTGGTTAATCCATAATTCAGCAGGTTCTTGGCTTCCAAGTTGCCGTATTGACAAGCCTGAAGAAAGTGGATGGGACTAATTAGCACTCAGCATTATAAAATAGGAAGAATTAAATAAAGCAGCTTCAATATTAAACTCAGACCCCTATGAAGATATTCCTTTAGTTATGGGGATTTTGAAATGATGGACAGGCTAAACCAAAACTCATAATCCTATTACAGTCTCCTACACCTACCTAATAAGCTTCAAGAGCCGTTTCTGTAGAGTCTGGGATATTGCCATCTTCCTCTAGGCTTTTCTGTATATAGCTTATAAATTCTTTACTGTTGCCACTAAATACTTTGTTATTTAAAATAGCATAAAAGAGAGTATATAAGTATATATACATATTGATGCATTTTGACTGTAATAATACCCTTGGCCTGTAGGGAAGTTCAAATTATTAATAATTTCAGAGGAAAGCTTTTTAAGAGGAAAGCTCTGGGCTTAGCTGTAATGAGGCATTTGAAAAGGAGGAGGGGGTATGTTTGTGTGCGTAATGAAAATATTGAACCCTTTGGGATGTTATGAACCACGGTGTACTAATAAATGATCTTTCCGATTCAGTGTTCCAGAAGACATCTTTGTACCCCCAACGTACCCTGGCAAAATGCCTTTAGCTCACATTTCCTTTTAAATATTTCTTTCTCCTGACATTTGCTACTGGGGGTGGGGGTGCAACATGGTGAATCTGATGGAGAAAGGAGGACAGAACTAAGACGCAAAGTTGGTGGCTTAGAATAATGAGCCCATTTTCAGCTGAGCTGTGCGGTTCATATGAATTAATTAACCCCTTGCAAGCATTTGTCTGACAATCTAATTCTCATTCAGTTCAATGAGTTTTATAATTATCATTTAACTAAATAGCACAAAAAACTGTTTATACCCTGACATTAAGGAAGCTTTGTAGAATTCTCTTCCTATAAATCACTGGAACTTGTTACAATTTGCAGCAGTCTTCTTTTTCTCCTGGTTTGTGCTCAGGTTGCTGTTTTAAAAAATATTTTCAGGGAGCTAATTATAGAACATGCTCTAGAGTTTGGTTAGCCATGTAAGGGTACAGGACCTCAGTAAAGAACATTTTCACATTTTAATTGCAAGAATGTAGGCATAAACTGTTATCTGTCATGTTAAATAAAATGAATCCAATGATTCTAAATGCATATAGAGTGATTAATTACTCACTCCTAAGACCTGTGCCGTTTAGTTCCTGGTGATAAGATGGTGATAGAGCACTTTAACCCGGAAAGAGAGAAATGAGAGTATTGTGTTGATGATGCTAGAAAACACTAGGCAAATATGTGAGATGGGAAGCACATGGGCCATCCCCTACCACCTAAGCCCTACATGTATATGTGTGTGTGTGTGTGTGTGTGTGTGTGTGTGTGTGTGTGTGTGTGTGTGTATATTTGCTATAAATTTTCACACTGAAAGTTAAGGTAATATTAATAAACACTTTACTTAATTATGACTCTTGATGGCAAGGAACAAAAAGCTATTCAAACTGAGTGTTTCTTGAAGAGATGCAGAGGGGCTCATGGGAATTCAGGAGAGGAAATATTTCAACCTAGATCCCGGAAATGGGGTCTGTGTTCTACACTTGAGGCGGCTCTGGGATCCTCCCCAACACAAGTTCATGGGCCTTTTTGGAGGGTACTTCGCTTACTCTGTGCTTGGAGGGTGACTTTACTTACCCTGGTCTAACTGGCCCTTCTGCCTCCTGATGAAGACTCTTGGGTCCCAATTCCACATTCCTGTGAGAGGAATGTTATTTGGTGCCCCCTCCTTTTTTAAATTTTTCCCCACCAGGCCCCAGGTGCACCAGAGCTTAAGACGGCTGCTTTTTAGGTCAGGTTCCTACCCAGGTTCAATCATCTATTACTATCTGTGTCGCTTGGTAACTAATTTAATTCTCACAATAATCCTAGTGGCTAGGTTACATACTATTATTCTACCTCCTTTTGTAGAGGGGAGAATGGAGGCAAGGAGAGGTTAAGTAATATTTCCAAGTTCATACAGCACCAGGGTCTGTGCTGTGAACCAGCAAACTCTACTGATAGGTGCTATGTGCTGAGTTAGGAGATCTGTTTTATAGCCTTTGATCTACTACTGTGTGAATGAATGACTTGGAGAAAATCACTGAATCTTCCTGGGCATCAGTCATTCCCTGAATACTTTAAAAAACATTTTTCTAATTTTTTTAAATGAAAAAGCTGAAGGGGGGAATAAAGCCCAATGCCACATTGTCTTCGGGCTTACTTGATTGCAAGAAATAGAAATCTACTCAAGCTGTCTTGAACAAAAGGTGATTTTTTCAAAGATATGAGATGTGACCTTTTGGACATCCAAGGTCAGGAAAGAATCATAGAGTGCCTGGACTGGGCCCCAAGCTGAAAAGTTAGAAATATAAGTTGCTTCTTTCTGTGTCCTTGCATGGTCTCACTCGTCTCTGCCTCGTCTTTTTCTCCATCGGTTTCCTTGGTGTGAACATGAGTGCCACAGCTGTGACACAGTATGACCCTTACTTAAAGCGTCTATCTAATTGGACACTGGTCTCTTTGAGTTCAGATTCTTGGGACAGAATCTAACTGGCCCTGCCTAGCCGATGGACTTGTTCCCCTTAGGTCAGGTGTCCAACCTATGGCCAATCAGCCAGAGCAGGGATAAGATCACTTGGTACAGAAGATTGCTGCCTCTTCCAGGGCCTGTATGGAAGAGCAGGTTGTCTGAGAAAGAAGTATGGGCAGGGCATGCAAATGAGCTGATGCTCGCTACACACATAATCCTAGCACTCTAACACTGTTTGAAAATGTATTGTACATCTCTCCATAGACCATCATTTTGGCTACAGAGAAAATACTTGACCATTGAATAAGCACCTTACTGTATACCGGGTACTTTACCAGGAGTATATTAGGTGTTGGGCCTCCTTTTCCTTATCTGTGAAATGAATGATCTTGCCCAGCTTTAGAATTCTGACACACACACATACCACAATTATTTATTCATATCTATTTAAATGAATATATCGCCTTTATTACCAAACCAACAAGAATTTGTCTATGCCAACAAATGTTGTGCAGAGTGCCGTGATTTGAGCTAAAGAAATTCAGTATCATTTCTATATAGTTGAACCTAGTTTTTGACCAAACATTAGTATTACACAGCTTAATTGCAAGTTTATTTATTCTTTTTTTTTTTTTTTTTTTTTTTTTTTTTTAATTCATGGGTATAGAATTGTTAGTAGCATTTTCTCATGTTTTGGTTTTTTTTTTTTAAGATTTTATTCGGGAAGGGGAACAGGACTTTATTGGGGAACAGTGTGTACTTCCAGGCCTTTTTTTTTTTTCCAAGTCAAGTTGTTGTCCTTTCAATCTCAGTTGTGGAGGGTGCTGTTCAGCTTCAAGTTGTTGTCCTTTCAGTCTTAGTTGTGGAGGGCACAGCTCAGCTCCAGGTCCAGTTGCCATTTTCTAGTTGCAGGGGGCACAGCCCACCATCCCTTGTGGGAGTCAAACCGGCAACCTTGTGGTTGAGAGGACACATTCCAACCAACTGAGCCATCCGGGAGCTCAGTGGCAGCTCAGCTCAAGGTGCCGTGTTCAATCTTAGTTGCAGCCCACCATCCCTTGTGGGACTCGAGGGATTGAACTGGCAACCTGTGGTTGAGAGCCCACTGGCCCATGTGGGAATCAAACTGAGAGCCTTCGGCATTAGGAGCATGGAGCTCTAACCGCCTGAGCCACCGGGCTGGCCAAGCTTATTTATTCTTGTTGGCTCTGAAATACTCGTCTGTTTTCCAAAACTCAAATCTACTGTAAAAAAAAATCAAAAATTTGCTGTCACTGAAACTATTCAAAAGAATGTAAAGCTAACTCGAAACATATTCCAAAGAGGCACTTCTCAAATGTTTCACACAACCATTGCTTGGTTCTGTAACTCCTAAAGCAACTACATGGATGACGACAGATCTCATTTAGCAACACAAGTCGGTGATTTAAAAAATCATTCACATTACTTATCATATCAAAATTATAAGAAAGTATACAAAATACAAATGTCCAGTTCAATCTATATTTAGCCAGTTATGAGACTTAAAAATGATTTGGACTCTTCGCTGAAGTTGAAAAGAAAAATAATTCTGTCTCCCATTTACTTCAACTACCCTGACCCATGATCAGGATACTTTTCTTATGCCCCCATAGCAAAAATAAAAGTTGAAGTCATTTGGACACCCTGACAACTAAGTGGAAGAATTTAGAGTTTTTAGAACAAAGAGAAGAACAGGTTGCCACAGATCTCCTGAACCAGCAAATTAATTTAATCCTTGTGTGTTTGTTGTTGTTTTACCATAGTTATGTAAAATCAGTACTACAAGTACAAACAGAAGTCCCAGAGGGGGTAGCTGAAGTTCAGCAAAATAGGTTTACCAAATCTGTTGGTGCTTGCCTGGTTTCCTGTTGGTGGTTAGACACTGTCTTATTGTGATGGCTCGGGAGCTTGAGTGTGTGTGTGTGTGTGTGTGTGTGTGTGTGTGTGTGTGTGTGTAGGTAGGTAGGTAGGTATGTTTGTATGTATTTCTGCTGCCAAGTTCAAAATCCTTGGATTGAATATGCATTATTTATAAGTGATTTGAGAAAAGTGTGTATATTTTTTCTCTTTTCCTGTGGATGAAAATATCTTTATTTCTCTCTCTTTTTAATTAGTCTTTCTTAGATTAGTCACTCTAACTTCTAAGAGGAATAAAAGACAATTTTAAGGCTAAAATTAGTATTCTGTCTAAGCAGTATGATGTCAAGAACATGTCCTTTATCTAAGATTTCGAGCAATAAATGTTTCATAATTTAAGAATAACCGATATGAAAAGTCCATCATAAAAGTGGTTTCCAAAGTTTGAAATGTTAATCACAGCTTCCATACTCTAAAGTCCCATGATCTTCATTTAATTCCAAGACAAACCACTTGTTATTTCTAGAAAATTACTAGTAGTGAGACAAATTCCCTTTCACTATTACACAAAGATTTGAAACCAATGCACTGTCTTCCTTCAAATTGACTAGTATACTGGTTTTTCATACTTTTCCTGTGAAATTAGACTTTAAGACCTAAGTTGGAGAGTGTAGAAGAATCCTTCTAAATGTCACCCAGGGACTCCCTTTGTGCAGAATGTATTTTTGGTGTTAATCGTAGTCCTGACTCATTCCTGTCCTAGCCTTCTGTATCATCTTCCCTGTTGTATATACCGTGTCTCCCTGAAAATAAGACCCAGCCAGACCATCAGCTTTAATGCGTCTTTTGGAGCAAAAATTGATACACGACCCTTTCTTATTTTACTATAAGACCGGGTCTTAATATAATATAATATAATATAATATAATATAATATAATATAATATAATATAATATAATATAATATAACGTAATGTAATATAATATATAACATAATATAATACCGGGTCTAATATAATATAATATCAGGTCTTATATTAATTTTTGCTCCAAAAGACGCATTAGAGCTTATGGTCCGGCTAGGTCTTATTTTCGGGGAAACTTGGTATAAGCTGGCTCTACTGGCTAAGGAAGAAAGAGAACAATTAAATAACTATAGGATGAATGGTAGATTTTGTTAAACTTTAAAATAACTTCAAAATGTATTTCACAGTCCACAGGGGAATAAGCAGATAATTTGCATATGTGCTGGTGTCTGTCTGGTGCTTTCATATATCGTAATTTACCCCTTTTGGAAAATTCTACCAGAGACCATGTATTTTCTATGAGGAGACACAATATGATGCTTGATGTAAACCTGGAACAATGTAATTTGAGCTGATTTGCAGAGGGACCATAAAAGCTGAAAAAAAATCAGTTTGACAACATGCCTGCTGGGATTGGCCTTCAATAAATGTTTGCAGTGGTATTTGGAGGCCATGCCACTTCAGTCGGATCACTGGGGCTTAGGAGATGATGCCTACAGTAAAACTGGAGTTCACTGCTTATCACGAAATGTGTGAAGGCTCCCAGGCTGAAGGTTCGTTAGGTCAGTCTGTAAGAGCTGTCAATCAGACCAAGCTGGCAGGGGAATACTTTTGTAAAAAATAGATAGCAGCAACATTTGCCCACTTAGGATTTTCCACATTGTGCCCCTACTGCCATTACTTTGTCCACACCAGGGAGTAGAATACGAGGCCATTCTGATGATCGCATGTCAGCCTCTGGCCACCATCTGGAGGACCGTGGCTGCTGCTGTCCTCTTCGTAACCATTGTCTTCACCTCAGGTGAATAGGATAGAATGGTTCTCAAAGGACACAAAACTCTAAGGAGGAGACAGAGAATAATGTTTCATATTCATTAGCCCCAGTATCTTTCCAAAATATATGAATATATAATCAAATGTAAATTATATAGTTTTTGTTTAACCCTCATTTTAATCAGCACCAAATTAAGCTAGAGATGTATTTATGAATCCATGTTCATGTCTGATATCCAGAGTGAACTACTTCTTCATGAAACAAGACCCTTCTCAGACAGGAGATTTAGAAAGCCTAGTCCTTTAAACATAAGTTGATTTTATTTCCAGGTGGCATCCATTAGGACAAACATCATGAAAAGGCCACTGACCAAAATGTTGATTCCCTGGCTGATACCTGGAAGAAAAATAAACTTATGTTTAATGGAGTAGACTGTCTAAATCCCTGTTTTGAGAAGAATGCACATTCATGAATATGTATTCGGTGCTGAATTCAATAGATTCTAATAGTGAAGGACACATCCGTATCATCGAAAGTAGCATCTATTCATTAATTTAGTACTTTCCAAAGAAAGAAGCAAGAATGCAAGCTTGGGATGGAATGTTAGCGATAACCGGTTCACTCCTTTATTGTGTGACACACTCATCATGGCCTGCATGATAACCAATGAAATAAAATGTGACTTGTGGGTAATCTATAGTCTCTTTTATATCCTGAGCCAATATTATAAATGTACTGTTGTGATTTTGTCTCATTCAGTGTTCTGAATATATATATATATATATATATATATATATATATATATATATATATATATATATATATATATATAAAATACCTATTTACAGTGGTACCTCAGTTTTCGAATGTCTCCGTTGACGAACATCTCGGTTTACGAACGCCGTAAATTTTATGGATCTGTGGTATCATTAGATAGTAAAATTCATGCTAAATTTTCAGTTTTCGGGGTTGATTTTAAAGGTCTGGAACGGATTAATCCATTTTGCATTACTTTCTATGGGGAAACCGTGCCTCGGTTTTTAAACGTTTCAGAACTCAAACGGTCTCTGGAACAGATTACGTTCGAAAACTGAGGTACCACTGTATTTATTTGCACATTGCAAAGAAATTTTCTGTTTGTTTATTCTTTTCTGCAATGGTAAGCCATCCTCGCACAACAAGGACTGCTCCAGGATCAGCTACATAAATGGCCTGGGTGCTGTTTTAAACAAGATTGGGTGGTTGTACAAGACGACTTTTTAAGATAGTCAAATGGTGGAAGTTTCCAGTAGAAACAAGATATCCATTTCACCCAGTCCCCTTTTCTTTCTGCCTAGGCGCTGCGCTAGGTGCCATATGTAACCATCTCACTACATCTTCACAACATTCCTGAACATTAGGTTTGATTTTCCCAAGTTTCAGGAGAGGAATGGAGGATTAGAGAGGTGAAGTAGCTTGGCCAAAGTCACAGCTAGGGAGCCGTTGAATCAGAATTTAAACACCAGTTTGCCTAATTCCAAATCACATGCTCGGCTATTTCCTCGCAACGTTGCCTTTCACTTGGGGGCCCTTGCAAGACACTGATGAGATCTCAGATTTTCTCCAGTCATACGATCTCGTAGGAACGCATGTAGCTGAATTTTCAGTTCTTGCTTCATATAAGACTAGTAATACCACTACATTTTTAAAGAATAAGTGATTAGTGAAAATAGTCATTGGAATACTTTCAAGAGTTTTCAAACCATAGAGTTGAAAATTCATGCTGTGCTCTAGGCATTATTGATCCTGAGCCATCTTGTGCAGGTAGATATAAATCCTTTTCTTAAAGATCTCTGGTGAAAAACACTCCAGGCTTTTCCACAGTAATTTACCTCTCTGCTGAAAAGGCTTACAGATAGGCGTATGCACCTTGTTAGGGCCAATGATATAAGGCCCAGTTCCAGTGAATCAAGCCAATAAAATAATAATCCCTTTTAAAATTATAATCTTCAAAGAGTCCCTGGAAGTTACTTTAGAGGAAGTTTATATGCATTTGCCATTTCTCCAGGAGAGGCAGTTAAGTTCTGCTCAGGCATTGGGTGAGTCACAAAGAGATTTTCATTTTGCATTTGGATTCCCTTTACGGTTTTAATCACAGATCTCTACCCTAAATGTAAATGAATGGAATGTTGAGAATTGATGTAATTTTAGAAATTACCACAATTGCTTTCATATAGCTTTACTCTTTAGTTTAAGTATCCTATCCCATATTCTATCCAGTATTATAACCCTTTGCTTATTTGTCCTTGGAACAAGACTGGGAGCAGTTGGAGGGTAGGAATTGTGTCTTCTTCATCACACTATCTCTAGTATTTAGCGTAATGCTTGACACAGAAGTGATCGATAATTAGCTATTGAATAAATGAATTAATTTTTCCAATCGATACTGCTTAGACAGGACATTTTTGTAATTTCCCACAAATGCGTCCTGCTAATTGATGTTTCTCTGTCTTGGTTCATATTATTTATCTCACCTGGAGTTAACTTTCCTTCTGTTCTCCACCTATATAAATCCAACTAGTTCTTCCTGGTACAATTAGTCAATGGGTCCTGTTCTGACTATTCTACCACAGAGTGATGTCCTCCATACGCCCACTCTGTTAGCCTCCATGGGCTGTCTCACACACTGTAGTCATTTATTATGTTATTTGCCAGTCTTTCAATGTTTTTGTCCTTGTTTCTCCAACCTTTACAAAAAGTGGCCATGTTTTACACTATTTTCTCTCCCCTTTATAATGACTTAACCATAGACTAGGCCAGGAGGTGGCAAACTGTGGCCTACCAGCCAAATCTGGCCCCAAATCTAAGAAATGATTTGTACATTTTTAAATAGTTGAAAACAATCACAAGGAGAAAGAATATTTTGTGACATGAAAATTATATGAAGTTCAACTTCCATAAATAAAAGTTTCTGGAACATAGCCATGTTCATTCATTTATGCATTATGTATGGCTGTTTGGGGGCTACAGCAGCAGAGTTGAGCAGTTGTGACAGAGACCCTATGCCCCACAAAGCCTGAAATACTTCCTACCTGGCCCTTCACAGCGAAAGTTTGCCAACTGCTGGAATGGACCATCAATGAACACTTACTGGTTAAATAATTCAATATTTCATAACTATTCCATTACAAAATGAGAAACTCTGAAAGGACTGGTCATTATGTTATCTTACTTGAAATAAAGAAATACAAGATTAAAAGCAACCCTTCGAGCACAGATCGTTCTTGTTTTTCAGTTGATGAAGTACAAAACTTTTCTTTTTTTCTATCTCTGGTAAGCTGAAGAAGTGCCCTTAGCAGTTTGAAACCTTTCCAGCACGTGCAGAACCTCTTCCTGTGGGGATTCTTAGGAACAGGGTAGATGATTATCATTCTGGGATGGACTAGATAACCTCTGGTGTTGTGCAGCCCCGCGCTTCCTGACGTCTCCTCTGCATGTAAAGCCGGCTTTATTAGACACGAGAAATTTGATCTGTGAAAATGAAGTCTCATCCCTAACAACTCCCCGATCCTCCTTTGCCAGAGCCCCCACCCCTCCACTTTTGGCTTAATCTCGTTCTTTTAGTTAAATATGAGGTAATTAAAGTTCACAGAGTTTAAACCCAGCAGGTTTGACTTAGTGATAAAAATCTGTGGTTTGTCAGCTTTTCAAGGCATAATCCTGGTTTCATCCTTATCTGACAGGTAGTCAGCCTAGCATGTTCGCCGATGAAAACCAGAGCATCTCATCTTTCCAGGCATGACTTGCTATTTATCTTCTGAGGCATAATTTACGATCGGCCTATAGAAAACGGGTAGGGTTAAATAAGTAGAAAAGGCCCCTTTTTGCTTCAGCACAATTAATTCATTTAGCATGCAGTTGTCGGTGACTAGGCCTACAGCGTGCAGAGGTATATTTCAAATGGGGGGGGTCCCCAAAACGTAGCTTATTTGATTAATGTGAATTATTCCTTTACTCACTGAATATGTAAAGTATGTAAATTTAGTCCTGCCGTCAAAAGGTAGCTCTGTGCCATTAGTTTCCGCAGCAGATGAGGCCTACTGCATCCTGTACTACATTTTCAGAGAGGTAGTGCTAATGACAGCTTGAGCAATTGCCTTAATGAGCCAGAAAGGTGTTCCCTTTTATTCGTGTTTAGCTACTTAGAGTCATCTGAAATTGAGATTATCTGTAGATATTACAGAGTAAAAAAAGGCATGGGTTATTTTATTAATGTGTTTCTCCAAGCATGCTAAGAATGAGCCATCAATCAGTTACTTGCCAAGAAAATGGTTTGTTGTCAGTGCCATATAGATGATATGCCATCCTGAAATGCAAGTTTTAGATTCTGATTATCGTGCTAGCTAAGTAAATACAGTTGTCAAGCTGCATCTCTCACTCATTTCCGTAAAGGTTGTAGGACTTCCCAAATTGATCACAAAATAACATTAGTATTGTAAACCTGAAGTGAACAACATGACCCATTTTTCAAAGAATAAAGTGCTGTACATGAGTCATCAGGAAGATGTTAGACATCCACCTACATGGACCATATTACATGTAAAATTCAGCTCCATTGTAGCTTTACTCTGTATTGTTAGAACCCACCACATTAATGCTTAAGATAGATTTCCTGTCATCTAAGTGTTTCATTCTAAGTGAAATGTCCATATTTCCTCATTTATTTCAGTCTGTTTAGAGATAAGTCACATCACATTAACATGAAGACTGAGAAAGTCATATTCAAATTTTGGTTTAAGTCATAAAATATGTACAGTACCTGTAATTTACTATGGTGGGTTGACTTGCTTATAAAATGTAGCTGTATTTTTTCACATGGAGTCAAGAGGAGCAGTGGTTTAACACATTAATATTGTAAAAGTATAAGTTCACACTTAAACCACATCCCTTAGCCAAGGATTTGCATAAACTGGCATAGTTCAAGCTTCAGCTCGTGATAGAAGTGAAATAACAAAGATATAAATACTCTAAGCCAAAGTCCCTTTTTGTCACCATCGTGTACAGTCCATGGCTGCATCTTGCCTAATCCTAATTCAATTGTATGTCTCTTGGGTCTGAGGATTGAAATTCTGAAATTCAACCAATATTTAAGAGATTCAAAAGTGCTTTTGTACAGAACTTGTACTATGAGATATGACTTCAAAAAACAAACCTGGGCTGTAAAACTAAATGTTTTCAATTGAATGAATAGTACTATTTTTAAAACATACTCCTTTTCAAATTAAATAATCCATTGTGTTAGAAAGAAAACATGATGCAAGTGCATCGTCCCTATAGTTTTCAGGTGAATCAAATAATTACTAAACCGAAGTACTTTTAGACTTCAAATATATTGTGAAATGTCCCTATAACCGTCTTATTGAAACCTCACATTGCTGTGTGTGTGTGTGTGTGTGTGTATTATAGAATTCAGATTTAGTAATGGGTACTTTTCCAATTACAGATCTTCATGAAGTTTCTAATGAAAAAACACTAAAAAACTCCTCGTCTCCACTACATCATAAATGCCAGAAACTCAAGCTCTGTAGGTATGAGTCAGTACTACGTGGAGGAGTGACTCTTCTAGCCAGTTAATCATTTGTGGAATTTTCCACAGTTAGCTTGCATCATATCTTTCTTAGAAGAAAGATTTCATGAGAGTTAATCTATCAGTACTGTTACCGTAGTGCAACAATGGCTGAGGAAGTGTGACTTGCATACACTTAAAGCATTTAATTCCTAATGCTTTTTGCTAGTAGAGCGAAAACTTCTGTTCCACAGTTATACACTCATTGAAACAGTAATTATAATGCATTATTTGTCAAATGTTATTCTTTTTTCAAAATCCCAAAGGAAATGTGACATTCTACTTTGTCTTTGAATCTCTGATTATGTAAATTTGTTTATGTTAATCTGTAACACGTTCCCTGGTTTCTCAGCAGCTCTGTTTTCAAGCTGATGATGCTAAAATTTGTGTTAATTCACATGTAGGCATATAGGTGTACTTGAAATCACCTAATTTGAAATTGCACTTCTTAGAGTTCGCTCTAAGAAATGCAATTATGTAAAAAATATTTTGAGTGAAATATTGAATAAATTAGTAGAAACATAATTTTTCAATGCATCCCAAAAAGTTGGCTTGGAGAATGGAGCTTATCTACTTTAATTTTAAATCTTGTACATTTTATGGGCAAGAAGCTAGCTTATCCCTCTATTAGGCAAGTCAGATTAAATGCTAGTGCCATTAATTCAGAGAAACTAGGCTCATTTGATGATGATTTAATACTGGTTAAAAAATAACAAGATAAGCAAATTCTTGGCTCCTTCCTGTGATTTCCTATCTTTTCTTTTTTTCCTGTTTTGTTAAATCTTCAGTTAGGTTGTGATAGAATGCCATGGGACCTCCTTATTCTTTAACTCCAGTGACTGGTGGTTGTTAATTTCATTCTCTATAATCACTTTTTAAATACCGAACTTTTTCTGGAAAAGAACGGAATGAAGAGCTTTGATTTATAAAGTGACTCGCCAGCTAACTCGCCAGCTATTCCAACAAGCAGTTGTCTCTAAAGCAGACAATACAGCCTTTACTTTTTTCTTCAAAATCAGTTAGTAATACTGCATATTTATTTCCTTTTTGAAACAGGAAAGAATGAACCATGTATTCCAGTTTTCGTATCTATGGCAAATCTGTAGTTCCTGAGTCCTTCCTCCTGGCCTCCACCCTCCTTCGGAACTCTCTTTTTCCCAATTAGTTCATAGTCACCAGAGAATTGCAACAGGCAGAACAGCACAGCCCTAAGAGCACATCTTACCTTTCCGCTAGAAAGGTGTTGCTTCCCCAGACAACTGAAACTTGAGCTAAACCCACGGCCCAGGAAAAGAAGGGTCAGGGAGTCATTTTGCTTTCTGAGCGCCTTCAGAGGCCAGGCCAGAGAAGAGGAGCGAGCGTCTTCGCATCTACTCCAGAACTGTGCTGGGCTGCTGAACTTTGATCTAACCTCTCTATGGCACATCTCCAACATTCGGTGTAGACTGCGTACCTGAGAGCAAAATACTAGGCATCGCAGGGTTTCTTTAAAACTAGGCCCTTCATTTGTTTCCTTTGCATGTTCTGTTCCTCCAATTAACTTTGGGAGCCCGGAGCAAGTTAGTTAATCTCTCAGGACCTCAAAGGCCTCATCTATAAAACAAGTAGTTTAGAATAGATGATCTTTATGATCTGTTCCATTGCCAACATTCTATGCTGTGAAGCCTCAAGGCTGTAAACTATATGAGTAGGAGCTGATTTTTTTTTTTTATCATATTTTTATCTCCCCACAGGGCCTAATATAACTTTGAGTTCACTATCTTGCTCCTGTTATGTGAAGTAGAGAATAGATTTTGAAGACAGCTCTAATATGTCCTGAACTAGATTGGAAATTAGACATTACTTTTTAATTGAAAGTCAGGTTATTGATTAGGTGTAGATGTGATGTCATATGAACTTGCATGTTGCCAAAGAAAATTGTGGGAAATGAATCATTGGAATGGGATTATGTAATCCCATTGAAAGGAATAATACTTTAATAATTGGCTGTGAAAGGGTTGTGGGTTGAATTGTGTCCCCCAAAAAGATATGTTTACGTCCTAGCCCCCCAGTACCTGTAAATGTGACCTTATTTGAAAATAGGATCTTCGTAGATGTAATGCAGTTAAGATGAGGTCGGACTGAATTAGGGTGAGCCCTAAATTCAGTGACTGGTGTCCCTCTAAGAAGGGCATGTGGAGACACAGCAACGCAGAGACTCATGGGGTGAATGCCATGTGATGACAGAAGCAGTGATTGGCGTGATGCAGCCGCAAGCCAAGGGATGGCAAGGATGGCTGGCAGCCAGCAGAAGCTGGGGGAGAGGCCCGGAACAGATTCTCCCTCAGAGCCTCCGGAAAGAACCAACTCTACCCGCACCTTAGTTCATACTTCTAGCCTCTAGAGATGTAAGAGAATACGTTTCTGTTGTCTTAAGCTGCCCAGTTTATGATAATTCGTTGTGATAGCCCTGGGAAACTGATGCAGGAGGTTTGGGCACTAGCCTAGAAAGAGTCCCCAAGGAAACAGCTCTGCACTCGACCAGTCCTAGACTGCAAGCACTGTGGGACATCCAACCTCAGTTTAGGACCTCTTTATAAATCTGAATAGAAATTGACCATTAAGATCTCTTTTAGAGAGCCTCGGAATTCCTTCAGAGATCAGGATCTATCCTTATAAGAAGACTCTAATCATCCTGACCTAGAATCCTAGCTATTACTGGTCCCCTAGAAAGCTACCTTTAACCCAGCATTTCATATCCTCAAGCCTAAGGGTAAGCTGCAGAAAGACTATTCCTTAAAATTATCATCCATTTACTAATATACCTTTTTCTACCTAATGCAGGTTTCCAGTGTTCGTTTTCAGTTAACCATTTGTACAGTTAGGTACTAAAGATCTTTTAGCTCAAAAATAATTTTTCAGAGAATGGACAATGAATATATCAATTTAAGCTGTTTCCTTGCCCAATGGGAATAACCTCTCTACTAGTCTCTACTTATGAAAACCTCATCCATGCTTCCACCATGTGTAGCTCAGATCTCACCTACCTCTTGAAGGTACCATCGACCACCCTATTTTGAGGTAATATGCTTCCCCCAATTATATAATGTTGGCTTTCTATGTAATTCCCTTGATGCTTAGCAAATAGTACCCATTATTATAGTTTTTGTGTTTATGTGTGTGTGTGATTTAGCTAGTCAGTTATATTGTTCCTGGAGGATAGGAATTATAATTCATACTCCTTGGTATGCCTACTGCACATCTGCAATACACAAAGAGCAGGGTCTGTGCGTTGTAAAGTAGGCTGTGATGACTATTTTTCAATTATGGCAGACTAATTATGATAGAATCAACCACTTAATTCAACAATTAACTGGCTCTAGGTATAGCTTTACATAACTCATCATTACTTAACGAAATCAAGATGATCTATATTCTAATATTCTGGTACAGAATTTCTGGTTAACAGTGTTGGGCATAATTTATTTTCTTGCCTGTTCTTTTCAAGTTACGTTATTGCTTTGAACTCATTTTTAAAAGCAGTGTTTATACATGTCATTGATAAAAGTATGGCATCATTGGCCAATGGAAACAATTGCTGCCAGTTTCAGGAAAGAAACTACGGCATTACAGTACTCTAGAAATTGTAGACCTCCTCACAAAAGTGATGGATTAATGACCACATACAGCATTATGAGAGCTAGTTATAGTTTGCTCAAACCAGTCTCTCTTTTTATGGCATTCTCAATCTTTTTAAACAGCTAGGATATAATAACATTTTAAAAATTAAAGTATTTCCCATAACCGAGAACTTGATATGAAATGAGCAACATTAAGCACAAAACAATTGAAGCTTCAAATCCTGGAGGAGGCAGGAATTTGAAAAAGCCCAAATGAATAAGGACATGCAGCACTCGTGTGTTTCTTCAGATGCAGTAGTAATCAGGCCCAGAGGTTAGCTGGAAGAGATTTTCTAGCAATAATGGCTCCCAGGACCAGTTTGCTCTTGTGACTTTGATTCACAAAGGTGAGGCTTTTATTTGAAGAATTGATACAAGGCAGCTGCAGACAGCAGTGGGGAGAATTTGGCCAACCGGCTGGGCCCTCTCAAACATCTATGAGGGCGAGATTGAGAAGGAGAGACTGGAAGAAATTCAGAGAGAGAGAAAAGGAGGAGGGGAAGGGACTGAAAGAAAAAAAAAGATTTATATTACCAACGACAAATCAAAGCTGAAAGTTTGCTGAGCCTGTTGTCATTCATTGCCATTCATATTTAGGAAGCAGACTGCTGTGATAATTGATTTGATGGTCCAGCTTGAGTGGAAACACTTCAGGGCATAGCAGGCCTCAGAGATGCCAAAAAAGAAGAAAAGGTGGGAAGGAAATAATGCACTACTTTCTCCTCAGAGGCATGTGGCCCAGTTTTTAAGAACTGAAAAAAACATGCTCTGGGGTGGGGAGAGTAGAATGGGGAGGAAACCCAAAGAACTTAGTAGTAAATACAAAATGACCGGATAGCTCCAGTCAGATAAAAATAGGCATTCAAACCGAGACAATGAGAGGACATATTTTACTGACAGGTGAATAATAGGGGAGCGTGGTGGAAATAATCTGATTTTTAAAGGACTCTGTCCTTGGGAGTACCTTTTTTGCTGTTCTTTTGTATAGGGACTAAAGTGATTCCTTTTCTGAAAAGCCTTTTAATTTTTTAAGCTTTTTCATACTAGATTAATAGTTCAGAAAAAGAAAACAAGAATTGAGACTGAAAAGCAATATCTATGTCTGGATTACCTAACCGTCATGGCATTTATTTCTGTGAAGCGAAAGGTAATAATGCAGCTTGTCCTTAGATTTCTAAGAGGAGGGTGGTGTTCAGCCATTGCTTCCTGCTGATATGAATAAATTCAGAGACTGAAGTGCTGGCTGGGGGGAGGGAGGCGAAGAACTAGAGTGAGAGAGAGTTTTTTCAAGTACTGAGTTCACCGCCTGACCTCTTAATCACAACTGCCGATTGGATTGTGTGCCCTGTCATCAATTAAGGACCTAAACAAAACCGGATTAAAGACACTTCTGTCAAAACACAAATTTTAATCAGAACCTGTTTGTCTTTTGAGAGAAATGTAGTTATTTATGTTCAAAAGTACCTCAGTCCTTTACTTTGTTCCCTTGGTCTCTTTAATTACCTCTCTCCCTTTACCTTCATTTCTCCTTTCTCTCTTCTTCTCCTATTTACCTATCTATATGCCTTTACTTAAACCTACAGAGAAGAAAGCCTGTTGTCTGGCCTCATTGAATCAGACCAAATCGGTTTCTTACATATGCAGCCATTATGCAAATATCAGTATCCTCACATCACATCACACCACAATTTCGGTTTTCTTGGTAAGTTTCTCAATTACAGTGAGACAGTGAGCATTATGAGTTTTAGAAAAAGAAAAAAACCTCAAATATATGACTTGTTTTTAAAAGACACATGAAATTAATACAGAGAAAGCAATGTTAGCTATATCAGTATAATGTATATCAGTATTCCTTGAAGTCTGTAAAAAGAAAAATACTCAGTTGCACGAGAATTACCTGGCGAGCTTATTAAAATTTGAATTCTCAGACCCCACCCCAAATCTACTGAATCATAGTATATGACGCCCAAAATTCTATATTGTAGCAAGTACCCCAGATGATTATTCTGCATGCTACTGAAGTTTGAACACCAGAGGCATAACAGTTAAAACGAGCAGTGTTTAATCAGATAAACTGGATTGTGCTCCATTTTCCACCATTACTAGTTGTGTGAACTTAGGCAAATTACCTCGCTTCTCTAAAACTCAATTTTCTCACCCATCAAATGTGCATAACAATGCATACCTAATAGGGTTGTTCTGAGGATTAAACACAATAGTTAATTGAAAACAGCACAGTAGCTGGTGATCATAATACCAATATATAGTCAATATTGTCTATTGTTTATCTTTTATGATTTAGAAATAGATTCTTTCCCATGAGTTGTTCTTAGTGTCCCTATTTAAATATTAAGTTCTACCTCAATATTATATAACCTGTATAAGACTTTTTCATGCCTCAAAGAGTTTATAAGATTAATCGTACCCATCACTTCATCTTACCCAATGGGGAAACAAAACTATCTTAGACTAAATTAATGGCACACGCTTACTCTCCTAGAGTAGAATAGCCTTATTAATATTAACTGTATGTAGGCAGCTAGACATGCACATCATTCGTATGTCAATCTGTAATGAAAGAACATTAAGCTACTGAACTTACTGAGCGAGGGCGGGGAGGGGGGAAGCCGCCTAGGATATCAGTGTAGTCCTGTAAATACCAAAAGCAATTCCCAGTGTGACCAACAGCACCCCTCATCTCACACCCAAAGATAATCACATATTGTCATGTCTAAACAGGGAGAGTCTTTGTCCTCATAGCCTCGAATAGAGAAAAAGATGGCTAGATTTTCTCTTTTTTAATATGTAATTCCAGCACTTCCTAATTCTGTACCTTAATCAGTTCAGACCGCTCTAAGGAAAATACCATGGACTGGGTGGCTTCAACAGCAAACATTCATTTCTTTATTTTTCACATTCCTGGAGGCTGGGAAGTGTCAGATCAGGGAGCTAGTATATTCCCGTCTGGTGAGGGCCCAATTCCTGGCTTGTAGATAGCCAGCCTTCTCACTGTGTCTTCACATGACAGAGAGAGGGAAGGAGAGAAAGGAGGAGGGGGAGAGATCGTCTCTCTCATGCCTCTTCTTATGTGGACACTAATTCCATTTCTGAGGGCTCCCCTCTTATGACCTGATCACCTTGCAAAGGCCTCACCTCCAAATACCACCACATTGGGGATTAGGCCTCAACATATGAATTTGGAGGGGGAAACACACACGTGAAGTCCATAAAACTCTGTTACCTCAGACAAACCTCTTACCCTCAGTTCCTCCATGTATAAAATGGGGATCAATTATATGTGCCCTACCACGAAGCTTTGAAGTGAGAACGAAATGTGGTAATGTATGTAGGAACCATTAGTAAACTAAGTTCTGTACAAATGTATGGCACAATTTCACACCTTTTCAAATGGACCGAAAGTCCATTTTGAAAATGCAGTTATCAACATTTGACAGTAATTGCATTCTCATTTTCCAGGGAAGTCCAAAGAATAGATGAAATTAGAATTCTTCAGTCATCAAATACTTGTTGTGCCTTGCTGGTTTTTGCTTGAGGTGATTAAATTTCATTGATGCATTTTTATACAGCGTTTGTTGAATATTCCTTGGTCCAAAAGCTTTCAGCTTTGTGGCTTTGAAGCTCCAATTCCCTGATCAATGTCTGAACTTGTGAAGCTTGAAATTTGTCATTTGGCATTGACTTATGTGTAAATTTGAGTCAAAACTCAGTGTCCTTTAAACATCTCAGAGCGGATTTTCAGCATGGCCTCATTTTTACTGATACGGTTATGTATTTGTAAGTACAAATTGCCACTTTTGTTCTCAAGAGAGCACAAAGTGGTCATTGCACCTGCCATGAGGTAATTGAAGGTGCAAAAAACACTTCTAAAAAAAGGTCTTTATTATAACACTCCCTTCCCCCAATACCCTTCCCCTCCCTTCCTCTGTGTATACAGAAAGAGAAGGAGAAATAATGCTATTAGCAGGCTCTGAATAGAAGTCAGCTCTTCTTTTCAAGAAAAAATAAACTGCATCTAAATCTAATTTGTGCTTTTCTACACACAAAAAAATGTTCTCAAGATACTCTGAGTAATTTAAAACAAAAAGTTGATGGAAATGGTGATGTCTTTCACAATTATCATTTTGCAGCAATGTTACATATGCTTTCACTTAAGCAAATGAGTAGTTTCGACTATTGAAAAATAGCTTTTGAGAGCCATTCATGGAACTTGCAATACAGCTATCGCTTTAAAGCGTTGCCTGGAACTGTCTTCTTTGTGGTTGCTCTAGACAGAGTCTAGACCAAGAGAGTAATGTTTGGCGTGAATATGCCCTTCTTTTCACCAGTGTGCTCTGGGGCCTTTTTGGTCTCTGGAGCTAGAGAAACTGAGAGAGCTATAAGAAAACGAAGCCAAACTCAACCTAGAGCTGATCAGTTACCTAAACAGTGCGTGTGTTGCAACGGGCTTATGAAATCGGCTAGGCTGTGGGGAAACTTCCTAGCCATTTTGTGGGACATTGCTTGTGGCCGGTGTACGCATTACCCGGTCATTGTAGAGCTTGATTTTAGACACACTATTTAGCCTGGCCTACTCATATATCTGCATATGCGCTTAGCCCAGTGTCAGTAGGCAGTCACTTTCTTTTCCCCCTCAGAAACAACAGACTTATTTAAATAGGCAGTTTCTTTTACTTAGGTGAGCAATACAATTGAATGCATGTTGATCTATGCATTTCCCCTCAAATGACGAAGTTACAAAAAGCCTTCTGGAATTCCCCCTCTACTTTAGCACTGGCAAAGCAAAAAGTATTTAAGTGATACCCACCTAACTGACCGGATCCCTGTGGGGAGTTAGAGACCTAATATAAAGCCAAATACTCCTTATAGGCCACCGGTCTAAAGGAGAAGAGTCAGGAATTCCCATAATTAGGTTTATTAATGAATTTCGTAGGAAGTGGGATCTTAGAAGGTGACTGAAAATGTATTCAAGGTGATGAGAGGACAAGAACGATAGAGTGATAAAGTCTTTGGAAGCATGTTTTCAAAGGAATCCTGTCACATAGTAATTACACAGTTTGAAATTTTTCTTGTCCTGGTGACAAATACATGTCTGAGCCCAGATTATTGTTTAGTTTCATTTTATCTCTTCCCTTACACAGCCATATCCATAGTGGTGACCAGTCCTGGAGAGTGCAGGAAATCGTTGCCTATTCAGTAGCCAAAATATAAGAGAATTACAGCTCACTCCGTATTGTCAAACCACAGAACAGCAACAAAGACACCCAAATGAAACAAGCTCTGGTCTTTTCAAAACCAAAGAAGTGCAAGAAAAGCATTACACTTAAAGGGGCAGAAACTATCCCAGAAGGGTATTGCTAGAATTCAGATGCTCAAGACAATAATAGAATTACACCTTTACAAAGATTAAGAGGAACAAATTGGATTTGAATTACTACCATTTCAAGTCTTAAATTCATTCAAATGTTGAAAAGAAAGCATCACCATGTTTTAGTTCCCAGCCTTCACAGGTGGTAAGACAATGAATGAAAATAATCCCGTTTAACACCCTTGTAGAAATTGGTACATCCCATGGGTAAGTAGTTTCTTGTGATCCTGAATTAGGAGAAGCTTTCGATTGATAGTTTTCTCTTACAAAGGGAGAAAACAATTCTCACAATTTGTATTCCATAAATGAAGTTGTAAAACTGATACCTTTTTCATATTCGCAAACTCCAGCATCGAGATAAAAATGCCACTTGGAGTTGTAGTTCTTTTCGGTCCTCAATCCAAAGAGCTTGGACCCACTTCAGGTACGTTGGACAGGAAGATAGTGCCCTAACAGATGTTGGCTTAACTGAATTCATTCAAATAATCGTAGGAATATTGTTTGATCTTCTGGCTGGAACGAAGCCCGAGTCCGATTAGTCCAAGGTGATTTCAGGAAGGGAGGTGAACCTGAGCGTTATTGCTGAAGAGGAGAATGAGAGCCACGTCGTAGGATTTGGCCAGGGCCCAATAAGATACTACGTGTCACTGAGGAGAAACGCTGATGTGTGGTAACCCACCTTCCGAGAGTACAAGAAGAGGTGAAATGGAGCTGACCCTGCACCTCAGGCCTGCACCCACCCCTCAAGTTTTTGAGCTCATCCAGGCTAACCTCCAACTCCTTTCTCTGGCTCAGTCACTTTGTAACTCTTACCACATTCCTTCCCACATCCTCTTTGTACTTTATCTTCTGCTTTCTCGCACTTGTTTAATATTGTATAAAGGGCTTTTTCTATTGCAAGAAACAGGCATGCTGAGGTTTTCTTAGGTGATATAATGTTAAGGAAACATGGGGAAGAAATAACACCGTGGTTGCTCAGCCGTGCCTCATCAAAACTAGAATGTCCCCATTACAACGGTGGCTCTGGCAGTCTGACAGCAACTCTGGTGACACAATGACCACTCTGCTGGTAGTCTTTCTTTAGGAGCAGGTGTCTGATGTGCTTAACTCCACTTGTGCCTTACTAATCCGTCTACTCACATACTTTGCTGTTATGGTGACTCAGCTATTCCATTTTTGTTTCTCTGTCTATCTAATTCTTCTTTGTGCTCCCTGACAATGAATGTACTCTCTTCTCTTTTCTACATCAAGACGTCTGCTTATTCATGGCTTCTATTGCCATGTCACTTTTGCTTAACATCCTCTATCTCTCTTAGCTTCTGCTGCTGCCTACCATTGATATTCCTTTCTCTGTATGTCTCATTGAATTTCCCCAAGAAGTATTTGGTTGGTTTGGTTCAGAACAGAGGATTCTTTCTAGAGAGAGCTCTCCTTTGGCACTTACCCATTATGTAACCTACTGTGATTGGGGTCATACGATCCCAAGCATTGTGGCCTATATATAAAGTACGTCTTTAGAAGGGGTCTGTAAGTTAATCTCTGAAGAGACCAGTGCAACCTGCAGGCATCATGCACAGAATATTGTATATGTTGAGCCATCACATCAGGGGACTTGAGGTACTAGATTTTTACTCATATACCGTAGATCACTAAGTCTAAAATGATATCAATTATAAGATATATATTAGTTTAGGTCCCGTGGAGAAAGAAAGAAATTGCTGCCAATTAAACCACAACACACCATTGATTGTTAGATGCATCCCAGTCTCAGTGCTGTTTATGAGAAAAAGTGTGCTTTTTCAAAAGGTGAAACATGGTGTCTGTCATGTATCTGAGATTGTCATGGGATCAAAATGAGTCAAGTGAGCCCCCAGAGAAGGTCTCTGAGGATTGGCCCATAGAGTAGGGTAAATGCTAAAGGCTAGGGGTTGGGTCACAAATCTGGGAAACCAGAAGGTCATGCCTAGAGAAGAGACGGCCAGGTATCTGTCTGCAAGTGAAGAGGAGGGCAGTCACTGATCCTGAGCATGGTTTGGGTCAGGGATCTGACACACCAGAAGGTGGATCCAAGGGGAAAGAAGAGTATGTTCCCATGTTGATTTTAATGGCATGGATAGATCAGGGAGGTCCATTTCTCCCCACTTATACTCTGGGATCCATTCAGCTGTTTCTTTTGTTTTCTAAAACACCTTTGTTTATTACTTGTACATGAGCTAGATCTCTGGAAGGTGGGTCATTTCATAAAACAAATGCTGTATTTTGTCTGTGGGGGTGCCTAAAATAGCATGGCCAGGAAGAATTAAGCACACAGTTGTGATATATTAATGAATAATCTCTAGTTGTTGATTCCTGTTTTGTTATTGGGAGAGTAATAGAGCTGTAATCATTATTATGAATCAACATGGCTATCTTTTAGTTTCCACTATGTTAATAGAGCAGAGTCCCCCATTAATGTGATTAGCATGGAAGAAAGTCCTTACCAAATTCCCCTTGCTCTCCCGCAACTGGCTGGGGGTGGTGCGGGAGGTTATCTAAAGGAGATCGCTCTGTTGCAGAAAACGGCGAGGACCGAGAAACTCAAGCGGCACGCAGAGGTCAGGGAGAGCACAGCTTTATTTCGCCTACGGGCTCAGCGGGATCGTCCCCAAGGACTGAGCACTCGCCTGGGTGGGCATTTGGTTATATAGTATCGGGCTTTCGGGTTTTTGGAGGGTTTGCGCTGTTGTTTTTGCTGCGATAGGGGACTGGTTCAAACTGGCCGGGGTGCCGGGAAGGTCTCTAACGGCTGTGATCGCCAGATACTGCTCTGACGGGAAAGCCCCTAAGGGGTGTGATCGCCGGTGACTACTCTAACGTGCTGGGAAAGTTCCTAAGGGCTTTGGTCTCTGGGAACTGCTCCAACAGTTCCGTGGCGATCTCCAAGCATTCATGGATAGGTTTACTCTGTGTCTGTAGATATGAGATGTGAGACAGCTGTTTGTTAGGACCATGTTTCCACTGAACAATTTCCCACTGTGTTTCCACTGAACAATTGTTCTGTCGGATGTTGCTGTATAGCTTGTGTACAAAGGATTGTGGGAAAATGCTGGATAAAATAAATTGGGGTAAAATAGCGAGCCGAGAACTTGCTGGATCTCCGGGTACTGCTCAGAGGTTACACAGCTGTTAAAGCCCAGCACAGTTAGTGTGATTGTCAGGTTGGTCTCTTGGGGCCCTTTCACCTTCTGAGACCCCAGTGCCTAAGATAAACTGACCTTTCCCTATATCCTTCCAACTACTGTGGTCCCAGCTCAGCCCCTCAGGACTCCTTGGAAACTGTGAACAGGAGCAAATATGGCTCAAGAGGATGGCAAGTGCCTAGTGATGTGTGTCACTGCACTAGACACTTAATAAGGAGCACTTCATAGGGGGCCACTTTGGTTTCTGAGACCAAACTAGACTCTCAGTTATGTTCTGGGAGAAAGAATTTAAGTCTGCAATATCGTTCTTACAGCACACCTGCAGGGCCACACTGATTATCCTGGACTTGACCTATCCGGAGAATGAGCTTCGCTTAATAATGAAAAGCTTGCTCCTCTTTTACATAGTACATTTCTATCCATTATTTCAATACCACTTGTTACACATATTGTAGACCAGGGTAATAGTTGTCTGTAAGTACACTCGGCCACTGTGGCCACTCAGTGGTATTATTTGGCGGAAGAGTTGAAGTATGATTAAACAGTTTGCAAGTGCCGAAATGGCCTGCATTGGGCCTTTGGTAATGTATGTGAGTCTGAATCCTTGCAGGTATCTTCTAGAGATCCTGAGACGTGTGTTCTTGGATCCTCTCCTTCCGCTCCTGCGCATATGCGGCTCTTCTTGAACCCACTCTTCTATTCCTTTCTTTCCTTTGCTTTTTATTCCAACCTCCTATTTTCTACCCCTCAATAAAGAAAATGGCTAAGGCTCGGGAAGGGCTGCAGGCTGCTATTGTCCGAAACTAATTTAGCAGACACTCCCTCACTGAGCCCCCTACGAAATCCAGCGTGAGGAATGAAAGTCTCATTGGTCCTTTTGGCAGCACTTAAGTGACTGCTCCCCTATGGCTTTGTGCCTGTTAATTTGGGTTCTCCTTCTATAGAGCAAGGTGCATTGACAAGCCACTGTACAAAGATAAATACTGTTCTTTGGAGCCATGAATTTTCTAAATAAACTGAGAACAGCGGCTAAAAATCAGATTCCCTGGGAGCCTAGAAGGAAGAGGCATTGAATAACCTCATCCAACCTGTTTTCAAAAGCACTGTGCATTTTTCAAGTTTCAGAGTTTCTAGAGACAATTAACAGATCGTAGGGGCAAGAAAAAGCAGAACTTCCATGAGATCTGTAAGGTGTACGACTTGCATTAACCCATACCTAAAAGTTTAGCCAACATACACTGATACTGTTTTTAAAAGACAAGTTTGGGTTAAGGAGTTTGTCTTGAACATAGGGGCACGTATCAAATAAAAAATAAAGAATATGACCTTTTGGTTTTTTTCTTAGTATTTACAAAAATGTTTCTATATATTAGAAGATGGTAATTTATTTCCATGAATCAAATTCTGTACTTCAAGCTGACTTCTATTTATTTATATTACGTTGTGTGATAGAGGTTTTTCTTGGGGACGGGGCAGGTGAGAAATGGAAATATTTTGTGGCTTTTACTAAATGTAATCTTTTTAAATAATCACTTTATCCAACTTTCCACCTCTTAGAACATAACATTTTTTAAATTCAAGTTTATTGGGGTGACAGTTGTTAGTAAAGTTACATAGGTTTCAGGTGTACACTTCTGTTAATACGTCATCTATATACCATATTGTGCATTCACCACCCACGGTCAGTTCTCCTTCCATCACCATATATTTGAGAACATAACATTTTTGAACTGAGATCTTTTCTTCTTTTTCTTATTTTAAACACAGCTCCCTAAATCTGTCAGCTTTGTATTGAAATAAATGAATTCATGAAGTTGCTTTCTTCGCAGCATGAGGGGCTAACAGCGAGAATAAAAACAACCAACCTAATATTTCTTGTTGCTGGAAAATAATTATGAGAATATTACACAGAGGAAGCCATGCTTAAAATAAAGGCTTCATATTGCATTTAAAACTCAAGTGGGACTTTCAAGTATTCTGTTTAGTAGAATAATATATTGATGAACCCTTGGAGAACTAATTATGTTGTTTCACATGACTTACAAATGCATCATTTAGCTGCATTATAGTCTTACATGTGTCCTTTACAATTAATCATCGTTAAATATTAGAAATGTAAAATTTAGGATGCAAAGAAAGCATACTTTTAGACAAAGTGATCCAAACAAACAGCAGAATTTTAATTTGACATCTGTAACTGGTCTACAGATTTTCATTTCCTGTTTTTGCAACATCAACGTATGACTCTGAGAACTTCTTTTACTAGAGTTCCCTCACTAAAATCCTATTATTGACGTTAAGTGTAAGTTATGACAGTAATTTTTATTATACCACTTTAGGCTTCTAGAATTTGAGCAGCAGAAATGTGTTATTAAAACTTTCTATTATTTCTGCAGCTGCCTTTTCAAGTGCATTTTCAAAAGTTGAGGCTTTTTAAGCTTTTTACTCTGGGACTCACAATTCCGAATAGGAACTGAAATTCTAGTAACACGAGTAGTATCCCGGTGCAGAGTCCTAGCAGTAAGTTTTTTTAGTGAGTTATTTAGGAGGCGAACATTGATTCCCTTATGAGTCAGTCCAGTCTCTAGCTGAAAATATTGTTGTTCCCATTAACCCTGCCATTTTACAGGGTAATGTTATATTCCAAAGAACTGGATGTTATTGGTAATGAAATAGACAGAAAACATAGACGCTGAATAGTTTAAATGCGAGAAACTTCTAGAATACAAACACTTATGGACAGAAAAGTCTGTGAGATGAGGAAACACCAAGTAGAAGGAACATCTATTAACTGTGACTAAGTATCCGGCACTGTTCTGAGTGTTGGGGACACTGTGAGGAATAAGAAATGCTCCCTTTCCTCAAGAACTTATACATCAAGTAGAAACACCCCGAAGGGCCAATAGCAAAGGAATTGACAATGAGTTGACATATTATGGTCTAAACTGATCAACTTGCAGACTGAGGTCTATGGTCAAAAGCTACGTGTATTTAAACTGCCCTGCATAACTGTTATCCTGTGTAATTGCTGATAAAATCAGACGGGGAATGGTAGAACCAGAAAGTCTCCTAGAGATAGATCATCTAGTCTAAATTTCTCCTTTTCCGGAGGAGGCAAACCAGACCCAGAGTGTGGGAAGTGATTTACTCCAGGTTACAACAAGTTAGTCACAGTGGGAGCTAGAACTCAGGTCTTTTGGTTCTCAGTCCAGTCTTTCGAGAGGGGACAAACAAAAATTTCTTTCTTTACGTTCTCTCCCAACTTTCCCCTTTAATTTAATGATAAAAGCAATGGCATGGGAAGTCTATGGAGAAGTGAAATCCCTCAAATCACGAAAGAAGCCCTGGGTAGAATATTCATGAAGTCAATAAAGAAATTGGAAGTCGGGGTAAAAAATTGGTTAAAAGTGGGGATGTGGGGTATTGCATAAGGATTATAGTCAATAATATTGTAGTAACTACGTATGCTATCAGGTGGGTACTAAATTCACCAGGGTGATAAATGAGAGGGGGTTGCGGGGCAGAGTGAAAAAGGTGAAGGCATTAAGAAGTACAAATTGGCTGTTACAAAATAGTCACAGGGATGTAAAGTACAGCATAGGGAATATAGTCAGTAATGTGGCAATAACTGTGTATAGTGCCAGGTGGGTAAAAAAGAAAAAGGAAAGAATAACCGGTTAACATGAGGTAGGGAACAAATACAGAGCAAGTGGAAAGAAAATGAAGAGAAGCCCAATAGCAACAAGAATGAGAAAATCACAAAGAAAGGAGGACTGAAATAATTCTCCATTAGCGATTCTTTTTAGTGGAATAACAGGCTAAAATGCTACAGGTCTAGCTTTATGCATTTAGTCTGCTTCCAGATTTTTCTTTTTCACAATAAATAGAGTCAGCTATGTTAGGTAGCCTCTTATTAAACTGAAGAACTCTGTTACCCAGCACATTTGTACAGCTGCAAAGCAGTGCTGACTGATGTGCATAATGATGCCCCTGAGGCGGTGTAATGCCCCAGAGTACCTTTTGAACCATCAAAAATATTCCTATTATGTTCAGCCTACTTTCATTGTTAACTGTACTTTATATTCAAGTTCTTGGAAAATGGAGAATATGTTTATAATAATATCTCTGGTAATTACCGATGAAATTGTGTTAAGTTCATCACAGCACTTCATATCTTAGCTAAGCCACGTAGTAGAGATTTTACTGGAATGAGAAAGAGCCCGTGTTGTCCTACTTATCTTCCCAGATTTTTTTTTTCCCTTAGGCTTTTTAGGCTTTTTTCCTTTTCTTGCTCCTCTTCTGATGAAATGTGGGATAGACAGCCTGTCACAGTTTCAGGCTGCCCTGCCCCTTTGTTGACCATCTGGATCCAATGATGCTTTTGAAAGTGCATGTTGTGCAAATAGATTATTTTACTTTCTGCTACCTTACAAGTCTTTTTATGTGGTAGTAAAGGAAGATTATAATGTTTTCATTGGCTCTCACATGCCCTTTTCATGTAAGTCAGCTGCCAGGCAAACATCCTGGATCCGTTTTCTAGCATCCATATGAATGTCTCTGATAAATAAGTCATTGCTCAAAGGAGCTGCCTTTGTGAAGCAGAATCTGCACTTACTGTTTCTTTCACATACGCAGTGACAGCAGTCAACCTAATTGACTATTACTTCCTCAGTTTCTGTGTCCGAAGCGATGCCAGGTAATAACAGAGAAGAGAAATCCAAGTTCAATGCATTTCCGTTGAAACCCAGATAGATTTAGAAACAGAAAAAACCATACTGATTTGAAGTTTTTCAGGGATTAGTGTTCCCAAAGGGTGAGCTTGAGATCTACTACATTCTTTCTCGCAACCTAAACTGGATTGTTATGTGGGTCTCTAAGAGTGAATCACTAATAGACACATTGACATAGTATAAAAGGTATCACATGGCTGTAATAAACATAGGCCAGTAGAAGCTACATGGCTGTAATAAACATAGGTCAGAATTATGGTGCAATTAGTCCAATGCCAGGAAACTCTTCATATATTGTCTGTCCTAACTGGAAATCTAGAGGTATAAAATCGTCATCATTATCAGTTCAAACATCGATGGACGATTACGTCTTTACAAGTCCCAGTTATTATTTTGCAATTAAAGAGCTTGTGATGCCTACATTGCAGAGCAGGCCTTCTCTTCTGTGGCTGCTGCTGCTCTTTCTTTTCTGTTTCATGTCTGCTTTAGAGTCATCATCATTATGGAGTATGACACTAGTCATGTTAAGCCATGCTGCTGACAGTGCTAACTTTCAGCAGGGACAAGTAGCCAGAGAAAGGGCATCCATCATCACATAGCACAGAGAGAAAACCCTAAGACTTAGAAGCAGTGTTAGCAAAGACAGCTGGATGCAGGGGACCATTTGAGTAGGATTACAAACATCCCAGATCATGGAGATTAGCCCTGGATTGAGGGAAAAAAAGAATCAAATGACCTCCTTTGTGTAAAAGAGCATGGTGGAGTTTGCAGTAATGAAGCCCGTAGCCTCACTGCATTTTGAATCCATTTGGATGGCATGTTAAGAATGAACATATGCAGTACTTAATAAAGAAAGGTCAGTTCTGCCATAGTGATCACTGAAACATAATGCAGCAAATGAGGTAGGGCTTTTTTCTGTTTTTAACTCATCAATCCTACAATATTCAAATTCATCTTTTCAGGAAGTTGCTGCTTTTTAAAAAAATCTCCTGCATCTGTTACAGCCTAAACGAACAGTAGTCTAAAGCCAACTCCATACCGCTACTAACATATTAAAAATATCAAATAATTCGTGTATAAATACTGGTGTGCAGTTTCACTGATAGTGTCTCTGGTTTGTCACTGTCCTTTCTATTTATCAGACTCTAAATGGATTGTTGAGTTGCCGTGTCTTGATATATCTGCCAATTGTCTCTTATTTTAGGTAAGGTACTGCTTTGATTATAGTTAACAACCAGCCCGGCAAGCTTTGTTGTGGCTACAGTGCTTTGTTCACCTCATAGCATTAACAGTGGCGTTTGTATGTTACTGAAAGTACACCATTGAATCCATCATCCTCATTCAAAGAAAAATAGCTTCCTTGATTTTCTGCATAATGTTTCTGGATAGCTAATGGCATTTTTTTGTAGGTGGTGAACTAGAAGGAAATAAAATTGTAACCTCAGCATGTGACATAACTCTTGGTTTATACTTTCTGAAAGGTACAGAAATGACTACCTATATTCCTTCAAGAGTTCCAAAATTGCCTCTCTAAAACAAGTCATCAGAACTGATTTCCACCTAGAACTCATTTGAACTCGTTTTCATTAAAAGTCCTATCCAAGAGTCAGCTCAAATGTCATGTTCTTTAGTCATTCCAATTCTCCTCCTGAGTCTGCTAACCCTGACTATCATTAGTTCTATATATACTTCTGTCCAATTGTCTCCTTTCCTTACCCATTAGCTCTTGAAGGGCATCGACCGTACTATCTTGGTTATTTCTCCATTGCCTGTACAGTCATTCATTTAATACATTCATTCATTTTTTAAACAAATATTCAATGTGCTCTTCCTAGGGCTGAGCAATGATCTACACCAGAGGTTGGCAAACTATAGTTAGTGGGCCACATCCAGCCTGTGGGACTGGAGTTAAGAATGATTTTTACACTTTTACACTTTAAGACCCATTTCCAAAGGGTCATAAAAACAAAAACAAAAGCAAAAAACAAAGAAGAAATGTGATAGAGACCGTATGTGGCTAGCAAAGCCTGAAATATTTACTATTTGGTCCTTTACAAGGAAAAGGTTGCTGGCCCTTGGCCTTGGTGCTGGGGATACAACAATGAACAAAACACACAAAAAATGCCTACTTTCAGGGAGCCTAAATTCTCTTTATACATCCATTTTATATAGAATAGGAATCCATCTTTGTTATCATTACAATACTTATATATACATTTGACCCTTGAACAACACAAGTTCAAATTGTGCAGGTCAACTTACATTTGGATTTTTTTCAATAAATGCCTGTACTGTTTTCCATCCACAGTTGGGAATCCACACGGATGCAGGGGTCTGACTGTATGCACTGTTCTACGCCATTTTATATAAGGGACTTGAGCATCCTTGGATTTTGGTATCCGTGGTGGGGTCCTGGAACCAATCCCCTCTGGATACTGAGGGAAGACAAGTATTGGGGAAGTCAAAAGTTGTATGTGGATTTTTGACCGGGTGGAGGGGGTCAGTGCCCCTAACCCCCGCATTGTTCAAGGGTCAACTGTAGTACATAGTCAGTGAATATTTGTGAAATGAATGAATGAGGCATACATAGAATCGGCCCTCCAGTATCACATCATAGAGACAAACATTTCTGTGCAGTGTAAATTAAATGTATTTTTAAAATCTTTGTATTAAGAATTTTTTTCTGGATAGATTTTAGAGAAAAAAACTGAAACACTATTTATGTGTCAGAAACACTTTATTCTGGTTCTTAATAAAATGGTCTCCCATCTTAATGTAACTTTTATTCCTGATGAGATCCTGATTAGCTAGCCCCGTTATGAGAGGTAATCATAATTATATTTGATTCTGAAAGCTTTCTAAAATGGTGGGTGTTTCATAAGAGATCATTTTGTGTACATGACAGTTAAAATAATGAGTTTGTCTTCCAGGGAGTCTCCATCCTTGAAATCTCTGTGTTTGTGGTGTTGGAGAGCTGGAATTCAGATGAAACCATGTTACTCCACCTTAGAAAAGACCGTCTTTTGCTTTCGATTCAGAGTTGACTGATATTATGGCAACTTCTCATTAAGTCTGGCTATAGATGCCACTAATTCTCCAACAGAGAGTATGAAGCCCTTAGAAACTGATGGTTGGATACTAGGGATGCCTTGAGGAGTGCTGAGAGGAAATGGAAGGGAAGAAAGGGCCAGTGAGAGGAAGCCAGAAGTAGAAAGGGTGGAGCCAGCAGAGGATGGTGGTGGTTAAAAGGATTATGTAACTGCCTTTGCCAGCCCCTAGTGGCAAAGTTTTCCACTCAGTACCATTTCTCCATCCCCGCACCCCCACGTAATCAGTTATCTCTTGTAACTCCCACCTATCCCCACCCCAAACCATCACTACCACAAGTAATTTCCTATACTCTCCTCTGTCTTTTAAACGTTTAAAATTATGAGTAGATGAGGTACCAGCTCTAAAAAGAAAAAGAAAAATCTCATGACCTTTTATATAAATCTTTATTCCCACTGGCCCTTTAATCTGAACTGCCCTTGCTCCTAGTATCCTGCAGACTTCCTCTTAGATACCACACTACTGTTAATCTAAATACTTTGCCTTACCCAGGAGTGGAATTGCTGGGTCATAAGGTAGCTCTATTTTTAAGTTTTTGAGGAACCTCCACACTGTTTTTCACAGAGACTGCACCAATTTGCAGTCCCACTCCTGGGTATTGACACAAAGAAATCCAAAACACAAATTCGAAAAAATACATGCACCCCCCCCCCATGTTTACTGTAGCACTATTCACAATAGCCAACATATGGAAACAGCTGAAATGCCCATCAATAGACAATTGGATAAAGAAATTGTGGTACATTTATACAATGGCGTATTACTCTGCCATAAAAAAGAATGAAATCTTACCATTTGCAGCAACATGGATGGACTTCGAGAATATTATGCTAAGTGAAATAAGTCAGACTGAGACAGACAAATACCATATGATCGCGCTTATATGTGGAATCTAAAGAACAGGATAAATGAGCAAACAAAACAAAGAGACTCATAGATACAGAGAACAAACTGACGGTTGCTAGATGGGGGGGGTGGGGGATGAGGGAGAAGGTGAAGGCATTAGAAAGTACAAATTAGTGGTCACAAAATAGTCAGGGGGATGTGAAATACAGTGTGGGGAATATAATCAATAGTGTTGTAAAAACTATGTATGGTGTCAGACTTATCAGGGGATCAGTTCATAGATTATGTAGATGCCTGACCACTGTACTGTACACCTGAAGCTGAAGCAAAATAATATTGATTTTCAACCATTATATATACATATATAGTCACGTGATGTGCAGCACAGCATAGGGAATAAAGTCAGTGGTATTGTAACAGCTGTACACGGGGTCAGAGGGGTCGTAGATTGGGGGGTTATCACTTTATGAGGGGGTGTAAATGTCTAATCATTATGTTTTGTACACCTGAAACTAATACAAAAAATAAGTAAAATGGTGCAACTACTTTGGATAACAATACATACATACATACATACATACATACATACATACTTTGCTTTGTTAAGGACTTACTTATTCCTCATTCCTTGCATAGACTTAGAGTTGACAAAACGAGAGTTTAAAATGCTGTAATGGAGAATCTTATTTATAAATGAAGGAAACTGAAGCATACTACTGTATGTACTGATTTACTTTCAGTTGTTTGACTTTTGTCAAGACTAATGAGACTACGTATCTAGTATAGAGAATGAATAAAAATTATAATAAAGCTGCCTAATTTGCATTGTTAGGAATTCTGTGAACAGCAGAATTATCCCAGCAAATCTGCATGTGCTGTCTCTTTAAGTGCACCTACTGCTTCCCACCACTAGCCCACCCCCATCCTCTCATAACTCTGGTTAATACATAGGAAGTCATTACATTCTGAAGTAACAAACATACGAGACCATGGATTTGTTCCCTACATGCAGATAGCCCATACCCAGCACAGTTTTTAATTAACAGAGCTTAAACTTCCTTTGGAGGGGGCCGGAATGCTGGGTGATGCTGGAAAAGCAACATTTGTTAAATCCAGTTTTGGCACAGGACTTGTCTCTGTGCAAAGCAGTCTTTCATAATACCAGTTCGAGTCTGCTTCCTTTATGTAGCAAAACAAAGAAGGGACCTTCTCACTCTGGAAAGGTTCTAGATCGTTGAACTGTACTTGTGAAGGATATAAGATAACCCACCAGGCCATGAATGTATTCAATCAATATTATTTACTGATGAAATATCATGAGCTTAGTATTGTGGGAAGTATAAAAATAGAAAACATGCTCCCTTTCCTTGGGGAATTGAAGACTCACAAAAAGAGAACAATTATACATAATAATATACGTGTACTAAAATGTTTTGTATAGGTTCTGGTATATCCTAGATTTTCAAAATCATCTCAATTCATGATCACATCATGTATTTACATTTTTAGTGCCAAAAATAGCCACAGTGGCAATAGGACCTCAAAGAAGGACACGATCACTACAGTTTGAAGTAGTCCAAGAAGGCTTCACAGAGGCAGCAGGGCCATTTGTTTATCTTACAAGTATTACATCATTCCTTTTCAGAGAATTTCTAATTAAACTTTTTGCCATTTCTCCTTGAATTTCTTACCACTTGATTTTTTTCCTTTGTCTTCCTTTTCACTCATTCATAATTACCCCAAACTGGAAACAATTCCACATCCTTTGGATCAGTGATTATGTCGTTTCAACACTGCTTCCCTGCCCCACGCTCCCCGTCCCCATTCAAACACATCTCACTGTGGCAGTTCACAGTAACACGGAATAAATTATTGCAGAACATTTGAACCCAGTAAACGCAGCATTTGAACCCATTCAGTGTGGTCAGGCAGCAAGTATAATTCTATTGTCATTTTATAAACGTTTGTTCCATGGTTTGAAGAAGAAAATTACTTAAAAGACCTCAGCAGTCTATCTTGATTCTTGTCTTTTTTTTTTCTGTTGAATGAAATAATAAAAACGAGCAATTCAGACCATCTCTCTCACAACTTTCAGAAAGCATGGCAATGATGTATAATTTATGTATCTTTCATCTGTAAGGCTGAGAATCACTGACAGGACCAAAAGGGAGGGGGGGACAGGACATATTTCTGGATAAAGTGATGATAGTTTTCTGTAGCTTTTAAAAAAAAAAAACTATATGCAAGGATTTTTTTTTGGTGGGGGGGCGGGAGGGAAGATAGCAATTGCCATTAAAACGTATTGCTAATAAATATTTGAGCAGCGAAGGCTTTAGTCAGACATATTGTTAGTTTCTCATAAACCAATAGCTTTTTAGATGTTTTTTTAAATCTAGTTACAAACATTATCTTCACATTTCTCTAGCCCTGTTTTTATTAGAGGAAACCCTACAGGCGAAAATGTAATTTCTCCAAGGTTGGACATATGGCCAATGTCAAAATTAGCAAAACAATGTGCAGAGAGCCAAACGCTGAATGAAGACTTCCAATGCTGATGCTCATCAGACCCCCGAATAGGTGTTTGTTACAGAGTAAGCAAGATGTTAGCCACAGAAGTGGAACTCAGTGGAGATAGAACTGCTCACCTGCAAAATCAGGTAGCTCTGAAAATGAATGGCACTGTCGTGTTGGGCCAGTGCCTGCTGACCCTGGCACAGGGAATGCACTCTTGTATGGCAAATCAAATGAGTAGAAATCTTGGGGCCAGAATGCTATCTAGCGCTTCCTAAACTTTAAATGGATGCAAAGACCTGCTCATTGCCATGGAAACTGGCATGGATTCGAAGTGCCCAGTAGGCAATTTTATTTTGTTTTATTCTCTTCTATCTTATTTTTGGTACGCGGAACTGGCAGTATGAGATAAACTCATAAACAGTGAGTTCTTGATTTTGATACTTATTTCTCATCTAGATCTGAAGTCTGTAGCTTATTTACATGTAGCTCTGAAACTGGAGGAAATAAAGGAATAGCATAGGGCTATGTTGAAAAACCAGGATGAGGAAGAATTCCCAGAACAGCTTGACATTTTATTAATCCCTGCTGGAAAACATTTGCAAAATTTAATAAAAAGTCCTTCCAATTGTTTTAAAGTCTCTATTTTTTTCCATCTCGTTTTCTCTCAGCAGTGTCCATTTAATCAGGCTGGTTTCGCAAGCCAGGGGTTTCACCATGTATTAGATTCTGTGTCTTAGAATGCCGGTGAGTCCTGCTTTGCTCCTTAAGTGATCTAGGAAACTCCCGAATGAGAAAATATTAGATTTTCCAAGAAACTTCCTTCCGCCCTCGTCCTCCAGGACCCTTCCTGTGCTTAAGCTTTTCTCTACAGCAGAGGATAATAGCTGCATGCCTGCTAAGGAGCTCCTCCACTTCCAGAAGCAGGAAGAAGAAAGCCTTGAGAATCCATAAAGGAAGTTTGTTCAGCCCTCAGGATTCCGATGCTGGCTCAGTTTCTCACCTTTCCGAATAGTGTCTCAGATCTCAAAGGTTAATTTTGGATTTAAAGTGGGTTTCCAAATCTGCATAAATAATTTCTAGATTATTTGCTATTTTAAATTAGCCACACCACTGTTCCTCTCCATTAGCCTAAATAATTGAGAGTTGGCTATATATTACCTGATCCCTATAAAAAGAATTGAACATTCTGCACAGTACATTTTAATGGCTGCAATCTCATCTGTGCAAAGCCCAGCCAGGCTGCTTCAATTTTGAGACAGCAGTATACAGACAAGTCCCTGTTTAAGAAAACTCAATAAATGAAAGTATTCTTTTACATAACTGATAAGCTAAGAGAGGTGATTTATTTTTCCCCTTCAGGGATTTCTTACTTTAAAGAGGAGGTTCACTGCAGGGTTACTTTAGTCACTTCCCTGATAGCATTTAAAATATCTCTATTTTAAAGGAAAAAAATCAAATTTATGGATAGCTTTCCTGGAACAAATATATTGTAAGTCACCTGGATCTGTGAAAACGGCTAGAAGATAGCCATTGCCACATATTGTTCACCAGCTAAATGTTCTGACTTTCCTTTTAAAAATATGTAGATGCCTTTAAAATGCTTTTTCAATGTTTAAGGGAATAGTAGTCTGTGCATAGCCCTCCGTGAGCCTAAAAAGATGTATTACACTTGTGACTGATGGATAAGGCTGCCAGGAATTTTCAACAGAGGTTACTGTTTAAACTGTGGCCCAGATATCCATCTGTCAATCTTTGTCAAATAGCTTGTTATTCATTTTTCTACAGCCCCTTAAGTTGTTTTTCTTCTTTCTACACATTCATCCTTCCCCCTTCCCCAATGTTCCATTCTAAAAGCAAATCAAGAAATTCACCTGCCCAATATGGATAACAAGAATGTCATTTACTTTTACTTTACTCTTAGCTGTCCTTAGACTTTCTTTTCTTCATGTTTTTCTTTTTTTGGGGGGGCGGGGGGAGGGACTATTAAAATTGTACAACTTCAAAGAATTTCCAAATGTTGCATTTTCAAAAATGTTTTATCTTGTTTTTTTGTTTGTTTGTTTTTAACTTCCTGTTACTCTGTACAGTTGAAGTGAGGGCTAAAGGCATTGGCTTTTACATTCTATATCAGTCTCTGCTCCACATCTAGTTAGCAGTTATCACAGGGCTTTTATGGAATTAATTACTCAAAGTTGATTTATTTCTAATGAAGTTTTTCAGACTATGATTTTAACGTATACTCTAATTTCCGTGTATACAAATGTTTCCCCCCTCTAGATAGAACACAGATACATGTTGACTGCATCCTAAGCAGGTAGCTCCCTTTGTTTCATTTTGCCAAGTTATTATCCCAGATTTAAACTCTGGGGGACTAGTGTGACTCAGCCTTCCTCCTCCCATCGAAATTGGCCTTCCTTTCCCTCCCTCCCTTCCTGCTCTCCTTCCTTCCTTTCCTTTCTCTATGCATTAAGGTATTTATCCCTCATCTACTTCCAGAAAGATTTCAAGTAGTTTACAATAGAAGGCCATGAAAGTAAGATTAAAAACTAGAGGAAAACCTTTAGACAATTAACTCCAAATACCTAAATTAAGGATGCTATTATTGACTATGAAATTTGTCTCTGAACTTCCTAGAAGCCAAGACAAAAAGAAAAACGTGATATTTATTATAGACCCCATTATGACAAAATGAAGAAGTTTAAAATGGAAAACAACACCATTGTCTTCGATAGCAGTAGGGGATACAAACTAGATAGAGATGATACAGAAATGTCCCTCATGGTCATTGGCTTCATCACAAGCCACTTTCTTTTCTTTTCTTTTTTTCAATTACAGTTGACATACAATATTATTTTATATTAGTTTCAAGTGTATAGCATAGTAGTTAGACAATTATATAATTTATGAAATGATCCCCCCAATTAGGCTAGTACCACCGGGCACTATACATAGTTATTGTAAAAGTATTGACTATATTCCCTATGCTGTACTTCACATTCCTGTGACTTTTATAACTACTAATTTGTACTTCTTAATCCCTTCCCCTTTTTCACCTAGCCTCCCAACCCCCCTCCCACGTGGTAACCATCAGTTTGTTCTCTGTATCTATGAGTATCCTACTGTTTTGTTTGTTCACTTATTTTGTTCTTTAGATTCCACATATAAGTGAGATGAGGTGGTATTTGTCTTTCTCTATCTGAGTTATTTCACTTAGCATAAGACCCTCTAGGTCCATCCGTGTTGTTGCAAATGGTAGTCTTTCATTCTTTTTTATGGCTGAGTAATATGCCATTGTATATATGTACCACAGTTTTTTTTATCCAATCATCTATTGATGGGCGTTTCGGTTGTTTCCGTATCTTGGCTAGTGTAAATAGCACTGCAGTGAACATAGGGGTGCATATATCTCTTCGAATTCTTGTTTTGGATTCCTTTGGATATCCAAAAGGAATATTAAATAGACTGTCTTTGGATATCCAAAGGAATATCCAGGAGTGGAATTGCTGGGTCATAAGGTAGTTCTATTTTCAATTTTCTGTGGAACCTCCATACTGTTTTCCATAGTGGCTGCACCAGTTTGCAATCTCACCAACAGAGTAAAAGGGTTCCCTTTTCTCCACATTTTCACCAACACTTGTTTGTTGATTTATTGATGATTCCCATCCTGACAGGAGTGAGGTGGTATCTCATTGCGGTTTTCACTTACATCTCTCTGATGATTAGTGATGTTGAGCATCTTTTCATATGTCTATTGGCCATCTGCATGTCCTCTTCAGGTCCTCTGTCCATTTTTCAATTGGATTGTTTAGTTTTTTTGATACTTAGTTGTATGGGTTCTTTATCTATTTTGGATATTAACCCCTTATCAGATGTGTCACGGGCGAATATCTTCTCCCATTCAGTAGGATGTCTTTTTGTTTTGTTGAAAGTTTCCTTTGCTGTGCAAAAATGTTTCAGTTTGATGTAGTCCCATTTGTTTGTTTGTTTCTTTTGTTTTCCTTGCCCGGGGAGATATATCAGAAAAAAACACTACTAAGATCAGTGTCAGAGAGTTTACTGCCTATGTTTTCTTCTAGGAGTTTTACAGTTTGGAGTCTTACATTTAAATCTTTAATCCATTTTGACTTTATTCTTATATATGATGTAAGAATGTGGTCCAGTTTCATGTTTTGCATGTATCTGTCCAGTTTTCCTAGCACCATTTATTGAATAGACTGTCTTTACCTCATTGTATAGTCCTGCCTCCTTTGTCATTGATTGAATGGCCATATGGGCATGGGCTGATTTCTGGGCTCTCTGTTCTGTTCCATTGATCTATGTGTTTGTTTTTATTCCAGTACCATGCTGTTTTGACTATGATAGCCTTGTAGTTTGATATCGGGTAGCATGATGCCTCCAACTTTGTTCTTTTTTTTTTTCCTCAAGATTGCCATAGCTATTTGGGGTATTTTAAGGTTTGATATAAATTTTACAATTATTTGTTCAAGTTCTGTGAAAAATGTCATTGGTATTTTGATAGGGATTCCATGGAGTCTATAGATTGCTTTGGGTGGTATGGACATTTTCACAATGTTAATTCTTCCTATCCACGAGCACAATATATGCTTGCAGTTATTTGTATCTTCAGTTTCGTTCTTCAGTGTATTATCGTTTTCTAAGTACAGGTCTTTTACCTCCTTGGTTAAATTTATTCGTAGGTAGTTTTTTGATGCAATTGTAAATGGGATTGTTTTCTTAATTTTTCTTTCTGAGAGTTCGTTATTTGTATATAAAAATGCTGTCAATTTCTGAATATTAATTTTGTATCTTGCTACTTGATTGAATTCAGTTATCAGTTCTGATCAGTCTTGGAAGATTGTATGATTCTACGAATTTATCCATTTCTTCCAGAGTGTCCAATTTGTTGGTGCATAATCATTCATAATAATTTGTCTATAATCCCTTTTTTTCTGTGTTGTCAGTTGTCACTTCTCTTTCATGTATGATTTCATTCATTTAGGTCATCTCTTTTTTTCTTGGTGAGTCTTTTTAAAGGTTTATAAATTTTGTTTATCTTTTCAAGTACCAGCTCTTGGATTCATTGATCTTTCGTATTGTTGTTTTAGCCTCTATTTCATGTATTTCCACTCTGATCTTTATTATTTCCTTCCTTCTAAGGACTTTGAACATTGTTTGTTGTTCTTTTACTGGTTCCTTTAAGTGTAAGGTTAGACTGGAGATTCTTCTTGTTTCTTGTGGTAGGCCTGAGTGCTACAAATTTCCCTCTGAACACTGCTTTCCCTGTGTCCCAATTATTTGGGGTCATTGTATTTTCATTTTCATTTGTCTCAAGGTATCTTTTGATTTCTTCCTTGATCACATTGTTGACCCATCCATTGTTTAGTAGCATGTTATTTAGTCACAAGGTGTTTGTGTGTTTTTTAGTTTTTTACTTGTAATTGATTTCTAGTTTCATACCATTGTTATCAGAGAAGACACTTGATATGATTTCAATCTTCAGTTTATTGAGACTTGTTTTGTGGCCTAATATATGGTCTATCTTGGAAAGTGTTCCATGTGCACTTGAAAAGAACGTAAATTCTGCTTTTGGGTGGAATGCTCTAAAAAAATAAATTAAATCCATCTGGTCTAGTGTGTCATTTAATGCCACTATTTCCCTGTTGTCTTTCTGTGTGGAAGACCTGTCCATTGGTGTCAATGGGGTGTAAAGTCCCCTACTATGACTGTATTACTACTGAGCTTTTATTTTATTTCAGTCAATATTTGCTTTATATATTTAGGTACTCCTATGTTGTGTGCATCATAGATGTTTTCTAAGGTTATGTCCTCTTATTGGGTTGTCTCTTATAGTCTTTGTTTTAAAGTATTTTGTCTAGTATAAGTATTGCTACCTTAGCTTTTGTTTTGTTTCCATTTGCATGAAATATCTTTTTCCATCTCTTTACTTTCAGTCTGTGTGTGTCTTTTGATTTGAAGTGGGTTTCTTACAGACAGCATATGCATATGTCTTGTTTTCTTATCCATTCAGCTACCCTATGTCTTTTCATTGAAGCATTTAATCCATTTACATTTAAAATGACGATAGGTATATAGTTATTGCCATTTTATTATTCACATTTATACTCTTTTTTCTCCCACTCTTCTTAAAGAAGTCTATTTAACATATCTTATAATATTGGCTTGGTGATGATGACTTCCTTTAACTTTTTCTTGTCTGGGAAGGTCTTTATCTCTCCTTCAATTTTAGGTGTTAACCTTGCTAGGTAGAGTAGTCTTAGCTGTAGGTCCTTGCTTTTCACCACTTTGAATATTTCTTGCCAGTTCCTTCTGGCCTGAAAAATTTCTGTTGAGAAATCATCTGACAGTCTCATGGGAGCTCCTTGCAAGTCACTAGGTGCCTTTCTCTTTCAGCTTTTAGGATTCTCTCTTTGTCTTTAACCTTTGTCGTTTTAATTATGCTGTGTCTTGGTGTGGGCCTCTTTGGGTTCATCTAGTTTGGGACACCCTGCACTTCCTGGGCTTCTGTGTCTATTTCCTTTACCAGATTAGGGAAGTTTTCAGTCGTTATTTCTTCAAATAGGTTCTCAATCCCTTGCTCTCTCTCTTCTCCTTCTGGTATTCCTTTGATGTGAATGTAGTTACACATGATGTTGTCCCAGAGATCCCTTAAACTATCCTAATTTTTAAATTTCTTTTTCTTTTTTTTATTCCAATTGAGTGTTTTCTGCTACTTTGTCTTTCAAGTCGCTGATTTGATGCTCTGCTTCATCTAATCTGCTGTTGATTCCTTCTAGTGTATTCTTCATTCCCGTTATTGTATTCTTTATTTCTGACTGGTTCTTTTTTATGATTTCTCTGTCCTTTTTTATGCTTACTTTCTCTTTGTTGACATTCTCATTAAGTTTCTTGAGCATCTTTATAGCCAGTATTTTAAACTATGTCTCTGATAGGCTGCTTACCTCCATTTCATTTAGTTCTTTTTCTGGAGTTTTCTCCTGTTTTTTCATTGGGCCATGTTTTTCTGTTTCCCCATTTTGGCTGTTTCTCTATGTTTGTTTGTATGTATTAGGTAGATCTCCTGGGTCTCTCCATCTTCGCCAGGTGGCCTTAGTAGTAGATGTCCCGTATGTCCCAGTGGTGCTATCTCTGATCACCTGCACCATGTGCTCCAAGCACGCCCATAGCATATGATCTGCTGTGTAGGAACTGACCCCACAGAGGGAGATTTGCCCAGTGCACTCGTGCGTGTTGAGACCACCCTTTGTGTGTGCTGCTTGTGGGGCTAATTGGGTAGTGCTCTGTTGTGGTCGGAACCCAGCCTCTGAGTGTGCTGTTTCTGGGGCCTCTTAGGAAGGGCTTCCATGCAGACCAAGGTCAGCCCCTGCCTGTGACCAGCCTGCAGCTACCTGGTCAGAGCTACAAAACTATCCATGGTTGTTCCCTGCCTGTACAGGACCTGGAGGCATGTGGGAGAGGCCATGCTGAGAACAGAGGCCAGCTGCCACCAGTACCAAGCCTGGGGAAGCTTAGCAACAGGCCTCGGGTGCCCCAAGGCCTGACTCTACCTGCCTGTAAGGCTCAGCTGCTGATTGTCCAGGTGCCTAAAGTTCTTCTGGTGGTGCAAGTTGGGCAGGGCTGGGTCCCAGGAGATCACCTTGCGTGGAACGGGTGGAGTTCATGAAGCCAATGCAGTTTCAGATTTGGCCGTGTGGGGAAGAGCTCAACTCAGGAAAGATGGCGCCCGACTATAGGGTACATGTGAGGTGGGCTCAACACAGGGATAATGGAGGCTGTTCCTCTAGACTTCACCTGTAAGCCACTCAACGCAGTCTTTTCCTGTATGCCTCTGGCACCTCTGGAGTTGCTGTTCCTCTGCCAGAGCCCAGGGTAAGTGCCTGCAAGCAAGTGAGCCTGTGTGGGGGCCCTTTAAGAGGACATCTGGGTTTCCAGCAGCCTTCTGTCTCACCTGGATGGGCAGAATCCTTGCTGATTTTCACAGTAATGTTGTGGGGATGCCTCTTCCTGATACTGGAACTGGGGAGCCTGGTATAGGGCTAGATCCCTTCACTCTGCAAGGGGGGACCTCCACCACTGAGGTATTGCTTCTAGTGCTCAACCACTACCTGTGGGTTTAGGGTCAGCTCATTTTGTGTCTCTGTCCCTTCTACCAGTCTTGATGTGGCCTCTTCTTTATATCCTTAGTTATAGGGGTTCTGTTCAGCTAGTGTTCAGATGGTTCTAGAGGCTCAACAGGACACTTCCATATTACCTTTGACTGTGTTCATTTATGAAGAACAATTAAATGTCATTGCATTTATGGGGTACATTTGCAAGATGTAGAAAACAGTTATTCTGTACTAAGTTCTTCCCTCTCCTCAGTCCCCTTTCCCCATATACACATTCCTTACCTTGCCTTACCCCCAAAGTTAAGTGACTGGTGATAGTTCCTGGACAGGGAAATTTGATTTATTTCTAAGAAGTTATAAAATATGAATTCCACTTACAAGCATTTATTGAACACCAACTTTGTGTATCTCTCTTTTCAAGTTATAAACAATTTCAAATGTACAGGAACTGTTAACAGTTGAACTATTTAACCAAATAGCCCCTATAGAAGAAGTTTGTGATTAATAACTAGTTGCATATATGCCAATAGAAGGTATTTGAGTATAGAATCATAGAAATTTAAAGGTGGAAATTATCTTAAAGTGCATTCACCAACTCCTTCCTTTCACATAAAGGTTAGACTGGTGCAGTTTCACATACCTCATTAGTAGAAAAGTTCACACTAGAGCTCCCATCCAATGATGACTATTCTAGCACTTTTTCTACTATACCATAACATAAAATTGCAGGATTAGATGGGCATTCAAATTACTGTCGCATCCCCATCGGTGACAAACCCGAGCCTCATATAATCTTTTCCGGCTCTATACAGACCTTATATCCCTGATTAGTATATAGACTCTCAGTTTCTGAGTTTCATAACGAAATTGTTTATATAGCAGACTAATGAGTCTTTGATCCATTCACTCAACAAATACTTCTGAACTATATAGTTTATAATTTGAGGTCCATTTGGTTAAAAATTACAACTGCTCTCGTTAGCACGTTAGCCTAATTCTGTATTTCAGAAAGGCAAAACCAGGAACTGGGTTTTATTGATAATGGAGGCACAATATGCCTTTTAGGCGAGCGGAACCCTGACTTTTTTGTCCTTACATTCATTATGAATATTCTGTATGCTCTTGTTTTTGCTAGGAGAATGAATACCATCACTGCATTACCACAAACAGTAAATGCATTTCCCTTCTGCCCATGACTCCTCCATTCCCTGTTTGAAGGAATAGGTGAAGATTCTGATTGTTCACTACTTAATGGCCTCCCTAGGGCCCTCTGTTCACCAGCAGCAGGGCTGCACTGAGGGCGCAAGTGGACCTGGTGATCACAGGCACCGAATGGAAGGCTTTTTAACCATTTATAGAACAGATTCAGGCAGGGCTTGCCTGTTTTTGTTATCTAAGGCGGTGCTGTTCCCTTTCATTCCTTTGGAGATCCCAGAAAAAGAGCAGCTTGTTGAGTAAAACCTCTGTTGTCTCACAGGGCTTTCACAAACAATGGCAATTCATTTCAGCCTAGAGGCAGAGGATGTCTATTCTTATGAGCCTTTTGTTCTTATTGCCTATACATTTTGAAATCAAATTAGTTGAACATTTGACTGTTTTCCTTTCCCTGTCCCTCTGCCCCTCCATATCTCCCACCTCCCAGGCCCCCAGCCCCCGTGGAATTTTTGAGACCAGAGAGAGACAAATAGATTGATGAAGAGAATTCCTTTGTCCCTGGCTTCTCTCTAGAATGCTGTCCCTTCCTAATTTGTATAGAATGGCATTTGAAAGAATTCTAACCAAACTCAGATACAAGCCTGAGATAACGACCAAGATTAAACGGACTGTACATCTCATTCATATCAATTCCAATTCATAATCCTATTTTATTTAAGTAGTTATCTTTGTCCTTTGGAATTCCAATTAGCCAAAGGATGCCAGTACTGATAATACTACAGTCTGCCAAGGGAAATCACTTCCTCTGCTTCCACAACTCCCAAGGTTCACTCTGTGGAAGCTGTGTCTCAACAGAATTTTTCTTGTCCACCCCCGCTCCCACCCTTTTGGGCAATATTTAGAAAAAAAAGAAAAAGATCTGGGGTCGGGGGAGAACTCATTCAAGTAAATTCAGAGCAGTATCAAAAACAGATTTGCTCGTTAAAAACATTGTTTGAAACACATAGCAGCTGTTAGTTTCTTTTGTAATTTTTTTATGACTCATCTCATTTCTGTTTTCTAAGTTCCTTACAAATATTTTAAACTATTGCTATTATTACAATTTCCCCAAATGTACTTGGTTCTTAAATTCATTTTCCATATTGTTTTTCATAAAATTTCTCATCTTTATGATAGAAATAAGCAATAACTAGTTTTAGTGTAAACTGTAAACTAGTACCCCCACTTTTTGCCACTTCATGTTTATCACCACCTGCCATCTAGCGTTTTGTCCGTTGTCTCTTTTTCCTCCACTGAAATGTAAATTCCATGAGAGAAGACAATTTTGACTCTTCCAGTTATCCAAAGAGTCCCCAGTGCCCAGAACAGTGTCTGACAAATATTTATAGTAGTTGTTCAGTATTTGTTGATTTAATGATTAGTATGCATGAGCTGCACAGCTTGTTCATTTCAAGTGCGGTGATGAATATTCTCTTGTACCTGAAGCATCTTCCCCCAGACTGGATCATTACCATTATCTTCATTTGTCATTTACTGACCAACAAGATAGTACTCCAGATGCAGTAATAAAAATGGCTTAAATGCTTTCCGTCTCATATGCCTCCATATTTCACTTAACAATATATGGTCTTCACATTAGCAGACATTCATTCATTCAATAAATATCCATTGAGAACTTACACTGAGCCAGAAACTAGTCCAGAAAGAGACATACACAGATAATTAAGATATTGCACCCTTGCCATAATTCCATTAGAACACAACCCCAGACAAAATTTCAGAGTCCCTGCCGTCTCCATAGTTGTTCGTGGATTTCTCCTCAAAATTGGATGTCAGTGTTGTTTTCGCGACACCATCCTTTTCCTGGGTCTTCTGAAACCTGTCTATTTCTCCTCCATCACTAATGTTTCCTTTTCTACCTGCATGTTAAATGCCCTTGTTGATCAAGGTTCCACCCCTCAGGCCTTGCTCTTCTTGCTGTACGTGAGAGTCTCTCTGCATGAACTACCTGCTCTCGTGTTTTTATCTATCACGCATATGAGTGTGGTTCCCAGCTCTGTAGTTGCAGCCCACACTTCTCCCTGCAACTTCAGACTAGCATAGCCAAATACCTGTTGGACAATTCCATCTGATGTCTCACAGGGACCTTCAGTTTAACATGTCCACATTTTAACTCTGCTTTTTCCACTAAAATCCCTTTCTTTTTTTGATTCTTCATTGGCAGCCCCACCATCCAGCCAGTCACTCTGGCTAGGAACTGGGCATGAATCTTGACTCCTTTTCTGCAAGTCTCCACTTCTCACAATCTCCACATCCTGCCTCTTTTCTTCCAAAATATTTTTTGACTGCGTCGCCACTGTGCCATCCTAACTGCCATTGCCCCGTTTCCATCTCTCACTACCCTTTGCCAAGACTACTGCCGCAACCTTCTAAATGGCACTCCAGCATCCAGTCCTTCCCACTGTCTCACCCGCCCATCCTTTCATAACTTTGCTCACTGTATCCCTCTGCCTAGACTGCCCTTCTTTGTTCTTTTCACCTGATTTACTCCTGCTCATCCTTTCAAACTCAGTGTGGTCCTCCCACCAGGAGGGCTCACGATACTTCCTCGGTCCTCCCGTGATACTTCCATCATGTCCCCATCACTGAACTCCCATAATGCTTTATGTTGCTTCCTTCACCTGCCTGTCTCTCCCATTAGACTGTGAGCTCTTTGGGGGCACTTTGTCTTATTCATATTTGTAGATCTAGCATTAAGCATGTCTCTTGGAACTTAATAGGCCCTTCAGAAATATTTGAATCAATGAAAGTTGAATGAACAAAAGAACAAACAGGCAAACAAAGGGTGGCTTTGAGGTGCAATATTAGGATATCAAAGAATATAAAATGATATTCTTTCTACTTTAGATATCAATCTTGTAAATTGATTAGGAAAAATCAAAATGTGAAAAGGGCTGTAATCTACCAGCCCCTGCACCATCTTATATTCCACTACTGTTTCATCTGACTTGGCCTGTTTTGAAACTGATGTTACAGAGAGTATCTGGGCCCAGATAAACTGCTGGTGCTCTGAAATATATGTTGAATATTTTGATAGAAACCCTTTTGCTCATGGCTTCGTTCCATGTAAGCGCCTTGACTGTAGACCAATTTGCATGACTGCTATAAATGAAAAATGCTTCATAGTTCCTACTTCAAATACATAAATCTGACCTTGATCAATGTCAGCAAACCAGGCCTCTGGCAATCACTTCACAGTTTTGACTGTCCAGAGAAGTTCCTCGTCGTCTTTAGATAACTATACCCTGGCATGGCAGGTTGAGTTAGTATCAGTGGAGCCTTGTCAGACCTGTTTCTTAACAAAAATGACCTCAAGCAGGAGTGTGTAGTTTCTCTCTGAGAACGCTTTTCTTCCCCTGAGCAGATTGTAGCCTCCACAAATGTCTTTGAAGCAGTCATGCAGAGGTTGCTTTATACAGATGATTGTGACACTGAACATGAGGGATTTGAATGGTTATTCTAAAGTGACCCATCAAACGGGAGGGTAAAATGTACTACTCGTGAGGTCTTAAAATAGAATCCCTTATTCTTGAATCCGTGGGAATAGATAGTTTTGTGATCAGGCCACTTGAGAAGACGGAAGGCAAAACAAAAGCCAGTGTCATCATATCCATTTGTCACTTGTTAAAACGCTAAGAATAGGTATTTAATATTATACCATTTTTACTGTTCATCCCAGCACAGTGCTAAGTATGTCTTCCCTCCAAAGCATGTTACTCCTTCTACCTTCCCCATCTCTAACAATGATGACCCCAGTTACCTAGGTTCAAACCCTTGGAGTCAACTTTGACTCCAGCCTTTCACTGGTCCCCTAGATGTAATGATAACCAATTTAAATTGTAACACGTGAAACTCTTATACCGTTAGGTACTCTAAAATGCTCTCATTTCAACATACCCACTTCTCCTTCCATCTGTCCTCATCCATCAAACCCACTGTACTTATGCTTTTCCATGGGGTGTTTCAGAAGCCTTTGTCCCATTTCATTTTTCCCTCATTTCCATATCTATGCAACTATGACTCTGTCATCAGCCATTTTAGCACCATACTCAGCATTACTCCTCATTCGCTCATTACGCAATTCTTCAGTTGCTACTGGCTTTACAGTCCCTAACCCTGGGACTAGTCGTTGACCATTTTCTCCTCTATTGCCCTCAGGCTAATTTATGCCATAGGCAATAACATTCAATGGTAGTGTGCTGATCAGATCCATTGATAGTAAAAAAAAAAAATTTAAATTCATTAGAGAGAATTTTGAAAACAAAACATTTGTCCCGGTATATCTACTTGGTTCTGAAAAACTCTGATTTCTGTAATTACTGAGAGGTTTCTGTAACGTGAATGCTTAACTAGTGTTTTACATATTGAAAATTATTCTAAAAGGACTAAAAATAGAGCACCTGTTACACTGACAGAACTTTCTTTAGGATTTACATGCATCTAATCTGATTGAATGGAGGAATGTAATTGAAAACTAGGAAGAAAAATTCAGGAATAGAATCTCATCATCCTAATATTTTCCCCCTGATTAAGAGCAACATACCAGCATGTGTTTTTCAAATACAGGCAGTCCCAATCTTACAAATGGCTTGTAGACAGATGTAGGACATATTATTGTTTGAATCCAGATTACTCAAGTGGGAATACTCTGTTTAGATGTCAGTTGTTTAGAATCCAGAAAGCATTTTCCCACAGAAGCAATGTTATAAATGATGGTTGGGCTCCCCCAGGATAGTCGTAATGTCACTGAAATTCTATACATTTGCAGTGGAACAGTAGCAAACACTTTTGTGATACTAATAATTAAACAAAAGTAATAGTGTTGAATAAGAGAATTTTATATTTTTGCCATGAATGGTAGCACTTGAGGAAAAACAAATTTCATTATAAGAGGATGAAGAAATAGATCGAGACTGTGTAAAGTCTCAGAATAGGACTCACGAGAATTTTTAAAGACTAAATGACATGTTCTTTAGCAAGCCTAATTGAATTTTAAAACTTGTGAACTTTTGCTTACTCTTTTTTTTGGTTGTAGAGGTTTTATACTGGGATTACTATACTATGATTGAGGTCAGTTACTGACTAGAGATTAAAACAAAACAAGGGGTGGGGAGAATGAAGATAAGGTGCCAAGGGGAAATTTTGAAAAAAGAGACATATACAAATATGAAAGATAAATAAAAAAAGATACACTTTAGCGATCCACACTCACCACCATCCCAAGGAAAAGGAGTTCTTGCTTATCTAGTCAATTCTCAGGCCATCCTTTATATAGTATAGGTAAACAGGTGGACAGAAAAGTTTAAATATGCTAGAGAGGCTAAGTTGAGCCACGCTATAAAGAGATGATACAGGGAGAGAAGAGTAAACCACAGAACTTGCATGAGCTGGGGCAGGGAGAAAGGTATTTATTTGCTCCTCCCTCCCTCTCCCCGCCCAGTTGTGTAGGATAGATGTTGGAATGGTGGAGGGAACTTTGGGAATGTGCTGCCTTGAGCGTGAAAGGCTGAGTCAGAGAGAGAGATATTTTGGAGACAGAACCAAGAGTGCAGTTTCCAGGCTCTGGCCCTCAGGTGGAAAGGTGCTCACTCAGGTAGTAAATGGCCATCAGCTGTGATTGGATGGCCATCAGCTGTGGCTAGTTGGCCGTCAGCTGTAACCAGTGAGCCATTGGCCACTAATATACCTGCCGTGGCTACGCTAGCAGCAGAAGGGGGGCTAGCAAGAAGATGGTGGCTGAGCTAGCAAGGGCGGATTGCAGTTAGCAAGTGAGGTTGGTTGGCAGAGAGAAGTGGACGACAGGTTGCCGATCGTGTGGCTCCTGCCTCCTGTGTCTCCAACCTGGCCGCCAGCGAGACTATAGTGGTATGACTCCCCTACCTATGGCTCTGTGGGTGTTCCTTTTTGGCCTCACCACATCCTGTGTTCTTGTGTGGGGAGCGGGACCAGAGACCCCGCATGCCACCCTGCATGACAGATATATAGAAAAAAATTTTTTTCAGTTTTGTTGCACATTATAAATGGAATCCTCCTTTATTATCCTGGGAGAAAATTCAGTAACTATTTACATTGTTTTCCAATCATGTTTTATTCAGATTGATTTTTACTTGCACACAGCTCCATGCCAGTAGAGAACTGTGGGGGCAGCTTGGCGTTATTCAGGTTACACAGGTGTGATAGATCTCCCAAAATTACATTAATTGAGCTGTCCTGGGGGAAAAGGAGACAAGGAAGTCCTCATAGCATGATTACCCTGAAGAAAGAGGAGACAAGTGATAGAGGAAGTACATTGAGTCCCAGATAATTCATTTAACATAGTGCCTATGTGCTAGTAGGCCCTGTGCTAAGTGATTGGTGGTACCGTGGAAAAGGACTGGGAATATAGTGCTAAATATGATATTGTCTTTTTTTTTTAGGGTTTCTTTTTTTTTTTAATTAAAGTTTATTGGGGTGACAGTGGTTAGTAAAGTTACATTGGTTTCAAGTATACAATTCTGTATTATATCATCTATAAATCCCATTGTGTGTTCACCACCCAGAGTCAGTTCTCTTTCCATCACCATATACTTGACCCCTTTCCCCTCTTCTACCACCCCCTGCCCCCTTTCCCTCTGGTAACCACTAAACTATTGTCTATGTCTATCAGTTTTTCTTTCTTTGTCTTGTTCCTTTGTTGCTTTCAGTTTTATATCACAATCATGTGGTTCTCAACCTTTTCTGACTTATTTTGCTTAGCATTATACTCTCAAGATCCATCCATTTTGTCACAAATGGTCCTATTTCATCTTTTCTAACTGCCGAATAGTATTCCATTGTGTATATATACCACAACTTCTTTATCCATTCATCTATCGAAGGACATTTTGGTTGTTTCCATGTCTTGGCCACCGTAAACAGAGCTGCAGTGAACATTGGAGCACATGTGTTTTTATGGATAAATGTTTTCAGAATTTTTGGGTAAATACCGAGGAGAGGGATTGCTGGGTCATATGGTAATTCTATTCGTAATTTTTTGAGGAACCTCCACACTGCCTTCCATAACGGCTGCACCAGTCTGCATTTGCACCAACAGTGTATGAGGGTTTCTTTTTCTCCACAGCCTCTCCAACATTTGTTACTATTTGTCTTGTTGATGATAGCCATTCTGACTGGGGTGAGGTGATAGCTCATTGTGGTTTTGATTTGCATTTCTCTGATGATTAATGATGTTGAGCATTTTTTCATATGTCTATTTGCCATTTGTATGTCCTCTTTGGAGAAATGTCTCTTCAAGTCCTCTGCCCATTTTTCAATTGGGTTGTTTGTTTTTTTGTTGCTGAGTTGCATGAGTTCCTTGTATATTCTGGATACTAGCCCCTTATCGGAGGCACTGTTTGCAAAAATCTTCTCCCATTCGGTTGGTTGCCTCTTTATTTTGTTGATGGTTTATTTTGCTGAGCAGAAGCTTTTAAGTTTGATATAGCTCTGCTCTAACATGGGGGCAGGTACGGATAAGTAAATAGGAAATTATAATGAATTGTGTGAAATGCTAATGAGGAAATACTATTACGTATTAAGGGCATATATAGAAATGTCATCTAACTCAAACTTTGACAATTAGGAAACACTTCCTAGAGCATTCTAAGCTGATACATAAAAGATGGATAGGAGTGAAACAGGAAAAGAGATGAGAGACAAATGTTCCCAGCAGAAGAAATATTTAAGACTTAATCATATGGCAAGGAGCCTAGCTAGAGAAGGGACAGAAAAAAACAAACAGCCAAAGAAAGTTTCCCACTTCTGATGATGATGTGGTAACTTGAGCCTGAACAACGCTCTACCAAGAACATCTATATAAGGCAGATGCAAGACAAAAATTCTGTTTGCACGCATAGGAAAGCTGCCAAGGCAGCCAGGGCCTAAGTTAAAATCTTGAGTAAGGAAGACTGTAGAGAAGTTAGCTATATTTCCTTTTGAGGCATTTGCCAATTTTTGGTGTATGATACAAAGTAGTCATCAGAGGTGTCAGCTATCTCTTAGGGCTGGGGAGAGAAGAAAGCTAGGGTGCTGTCTATGCAGTTAGCACTAGTCGGGCCAAAACCTTGAAGAGAAGGAATATGTAAAGAAGCGAACTTTGCATTCATTAGTTTTTTAACCTCTAGACATTGGCCAAATTCTCAAGCTGTTCATGGCATGAGAAAGCCTAACTGAGCAGAAAGTAGCTGAAAAGCAGAGGGAAGTTTTCCCCAGTTCCATAGTTGCTGAAGAACAGCAATTAATGTTCACAACCTTCCATATAGGAGCAACCCCAGGAAACACTCAGGATTTCAATGGAGACCCCTGAAGAACATTCCCTCAAGGAACTGGGGATAAACTACAGGTCGACTGAATCTTCAAAAGACTGTAACTCAACTTCCAGTCATTCTGCACCTTGATTAGATTAAGATGATCTGCCTTTACTCTAGCTACCTACAAAGGATAGGGTGAATCCTCTCTGGAGGAAAATACCATGCAGAGCTCCAATAGCTTGTTTTCATACAAAATGTAGTCAATGAAACATTAATAGGCATATGAAGAAACTGGACCAAGGGAAAAATCAGACAATAGAAATAGACCTACAAATCATCTAGGTATTGGCGTTCTCATGGACTTTAAAATTACTGTGATTAAAAAAGTTACTGTGACTCATCTGTTCAAGAAAATAGATGATAATATGGAGAATTTCACCGGGAAACTAGAATCCATTTAAAGTAATACAAGAATAGTCAGAGGGGTAAGAGGAGAGTGTCATAAAAATTAGTGAAGACTGTTTCAATAAGAAGGGAGTGGTAGACACTGATTGATGCTGCAGAGAGATCTTTTGATGTAGTAACAAGGACAGTAAGTATTGAGAAGTCCTTTGGATTTTATAAGTAGGTTGCTGGTGACCTTGGATGCACACAGTTTCAGTCGAGTGGTGGGTATAGAAGCCATGATGGTAATAAGGTCACAGATTTGAGTCAGTAGGGAAGGTTACTGTGCCAACAGAGAAGCCATGATGGGGTTAAAGTTGTGGTCCATGGATTTATACTGACATCAATCTGTATGGCTCTGTAATTTTCTCTAGTAACATTCATCAACCTGGGTAGAAATATAGGGATCAATTGTACTAGTTTGATTCAGAGTTGGAATTTTGTCAGCAATATTTGAGAGAAGTAGAGTGGGGCAAGGGAATTGAGGAATTAGCAAGAGAGGAGATAAGGATGCTTTTGGTTGGAAGTAACAGCTAACCCAACTTAGAGTGGCTTAAACAAATAAGCATTTATTATTCTCATATAACAAATGTGGGAGTAAATGGCTCCTCCCCTTTGTTCAGTGGCTTAAATGTGCTAGGGTTTTATTTTTTTACTAGACTACACATCACTTCTAAATCAAGGTCAAAAGCAAATGGTAGCTCTATGTTAAAAAGACAAAAACTCATAGACACAGACAATAGTTTAGTGGTTACCAGAGAGTAAGGCGGGTGGGGGTGGTAGATGAGGGTAAAGGGAATCAAATATATGGTGATGGAAGGAGAACTGAATCTGAACATACAATGTGATGTATAGATGATGTATTACAGAACTGTATACCTGAAACCTATGTAACTTTACTGACAATTGTCACCCCAATAAACTTTAAAAATAAAAAGAATAGATGGTGTTGAGAACATGAACACGGACTTGTTACGAAATGTAATGAAATCTTAATGAATATTTATTTTATATTTCTGAGATTATTTTTGTACTTATCTGGTCAGTACCCCGCATACCCTCCATGGGTACTCCTTACACCCCCACACACACATCTGTTTCAGTCATTGACTCCAGACATCCATCTCAGTCAAGGTAGTAATTAAAACCAATTCAACTAACTCCACCTCAGAAATGATAAGTAATAACTTCATGCATCCTCTTCTCTGACCACAACCTCCTATGCTTCCAGCTCTTTCACATAATGACTCTTACTATACCTGTTCTTCAGTTTAAAAGGCATTTCTTATTTCTGGACCCCTTTACTTTGTTTTTAGCTATCAGCCCGTTCCTTTTCTAACTTCTTTCTTTCCCTCTTCAGCCTAGATCCCATAGTGTGTCTTGTTTTGTTGCAGATACTAGTGGTTGGCGAACCCAACAACCATTGCCAATTATGTTCTCCCTCACCTTTAGAGGTGAATAAACAAAATACCCACTTTATCAGCATCTTTTGCAGCAAGACATGTAGCGCAATTCTTGGCAGTGAGATATTGGTGAAAGTTTTCCTGATAAAAGCAACAGACAGAGCTGGCATTTCCTTTTCCCCGTTCTTCCTGCTTTGAATGCTTATAGGATTCCTGAAGCTGTGGGAACTATCTCATGACCATGAATGAAAGGTGAAAAGAATGGAAGTGATGTGTAGTCTAGTAAAATCTACTCTGCTACCTGAATTTTTACAGACATAGCATAAATTACAGTTAAAATGCCTTTTAGAGTCTTATTCTGTTTTACAAGACCATAATTATATGTGTGTATACATACTATATACATATATTTATCTGTTAGGTGCATGTATCCATACGCATCAATGTATGTGCTGGCACAGTACTTTACTGAAGTAAATTTCCAGGGTTGGAAAACTAGGCTTCTCTAGTCATATAGACTGCTTTTTAAAACATTGCAATCCAATTTTTAGAGAGGTGATTATTGCAATTTATTAGCCAATCACCATTTGGAACAATAGCTGTTCTAATGTAATTAACCATTGAAAGAAATACATTTTAACTGTTTTAAATTGCATTTCTAATTACTTGTAACTAAAACTCTAGAATTTTAAAATCCATTTTATCTTATGAAAGGCTTCAGTGCTTATTCCTGTTGTTGCACTATTACTTTAGATTAGAGTAACTTCATTTTAACATTACATGCCAAATATAATTTGCTAGTAGTAACATGAAATGTATGGCTGCACTCTGAGGGAAAAGGCCTGTTCAGCATTTTTAAAATATCATATACCTAAACAGAACTTCCAGAATGATTAGATCACATCTGGCCCAGTGTAGATCTATTTGTGCTTGCATAATGCATGTTCATGTACACACTGTTATATTTTATTACTCTTTGGGTGCATTGATTTTTCTATAAAGAGAACTATTATCCACATCTTTTTGCACAGAAGTACACTTAAACATTGGCATAGGTAAACAACTTACTAAAATAAAACCCATGCTTGGCACAACTATTACTGGTGTCACAGATTTTACAACTGTACTATTTCTGAAAAGCTAGCTTGAACACTTTGGAACATTTTTTTCTGGGTGAATGCAGAGGCAGTTTGGTGAGTTGTAAAACTTCTGCAATTCATTTTGCATTCTAGTCTAGGCCAAATCTTAACTGTCACTAAATCTGATTCCATCTTGAATTGTGGCGCAGTATCATCTCCAGAAAGAGGCTTTCCCCCACACACAATTTGAAATAAAAGGAAGTGGCTGTGCTAGCAGGCAAATATTAAGAATGACAAAGAGTTAGAAATAGGTTAACAAAATCCGAGAAGTAAATCTAAAATCCAAAAGTACAGGCAGATTTAACTCTGCACCAGTTTTCCCTTGTGATCCTGTTTGAAGAAATGAATTAATTTATATAAGTAAAAATCAGTAGCATACTGTAGAAACAATTCTAAACTGGCAAATATTCCTTCCCCTCACTTAGCATACAATCAAATCCATCTTAAGACATTTATTCCTCCTCATCATAGACTGTGTGACCATCGTAAGGACATGGCAGTTGACTTACAACAGCGTGAGCTAGCCCGGTGCCCGGAAAGTAACATGGAAAAATCTGCTTTTGGCAATTGTATTTAATATGTAGAGTAGTTAGTCAATTGTTATCTCAGTGCACAAGCCCTCTGGATTGAGTTCCCAAAACTTATCTTTTTTTTTTCTAATTTCTTATTTTGCAATAATTTCAAATTCACAGAAAAGTTGCAAGAATAGTACTGAAAATTCCTGTGTACCCTTTACTCAGATTCACCATTGTAAACATTTGGCCACAGTTTTTTCATTATGCCCCTTTACTCCTTAACACTTCAGTGACTGTTTCCTAAGAGCAAGATTATTCTCTTCGGTAACCACAGTAAAATCATCAAACTCAGGAAATGTATCATTAATATAATACTTTCATCTAATTAACAGTATAACCTGTATTCCAATTGTTTCAGTCATCCCAATGATGTCTTTATATGTCATTTTCTCCTCTAGTCCAGGATCGCACATTGCATTTAGTTGTCTTTTTAGTCTACTTTACTGTGGAACAGTTCCTCAGACATTGCGTCACCTTGTTCAATATGAAGACTACTGGTCACTTATTGCACCAAATGTTCCTCAATTTGGATTTCTCTCACGACTAGATTCAGGTTATGCAGTCCCATTCAGAATACTACATAAGCAAAGCATGTCCTTAGGATTTCACACCTGGAGGCACACAGTATGTTTCTGTGCCTCTTTGGTGATGTTCATTTTGATTGTCGGTCGATGTGTTGCCTGGTGTCTCTACATAGTAGGTATTATTTTTTCTGTTTCAACTAATAAGCAATCAGTGGGGAGACCCTTTAAGACCATGTAAATATATTGGTCTACATCAAACTCCCCCACTAGAATTAACAACTATTGATGATTCTAGCCTGAGCCAATCTTTACCACAAGGTTGTAAGTCGTCTCGCATGAATTTCTTCTGGAACAGGAAAAAACAAACAAACACTTTATGCTGGTAATTTTCAGAAGAATCCAGCTGATTTCCTTCAACAATGTTCTAATAAAGGCAATTGTTCTTTATGGAATCGCAGAGTAGTCTATTCAGTCTAACTCAATTAAAATGAGCAGAAATTAAAATCAAATGTTTTGTGCTCTAGAATCAATATAAATGTATATATGCTCCCCAACAAGATACAGAATAGACTCTCCTAAAACTGTACTCTAGGTATATATAAACACAATTTCATTGCTACTTGAAAGTAAGAAAGTGTTTTGAATTGCCTTAACTCATAGAATCCTGTAGTTTCCAGCTACCTTAGTTTTTCTAGAATTTGTTTTATGTACTCTTCAAATTTTTAGCCTTTGCTTTTCCATCTCTTCAACAAATTGTCACCTCATCCATTTCGTCATGTTCCGTCTAATTTATGTATTCCTATTCTTCTTCGTTCTTCCCTTCCACATTGCCTAAATCCTTTGTGGTTGGAAGTACTTACATTTTCAACCTGGTTTTAATTCATACCTATCTTTATAAATTATGCATATCATTTATTTAATAAGTATCTTAGCCGTGTTCTAGAATTGGAGATGAGACTTTTCAGACATCACAATGAAAGTGATTACAGTTACATTACATCATTATATCATAAAATGGTTGTATAAGAGTTGCTAATTGATGTTCTATATATTTCATGAACTGTACAAAAGGCAAATTCTATTCAGTGTCACAACCCTGATTTAAATCTTTTAATTTAGAATTTATTTGAAATTTTCATATTTTCTGTTTAACATTTGCCATAAATAGCCAACAATTTTAGTGTTTCGATGAAGGGGAAAAAAATCAGCATCCTCATTAACCCTGACTGCTTAGTGATTGAAATAGGTGAAGTAAGTTGTTTATCTGACAACTTTCTAGTTACTTCCTTAAGTCTCTGATATACTTTGGATAAGTAAAAAAACATAGTATATTTTGGATACCTCAGCCATTAGTGATAAGACATGTAGATAATACATTCCTTTCATGTGATAAGAATGGCGTTTTACCTCTATGGCCTTCCTCTCGAAAACACGTGACCTCAGTCTAATCATGAGGAAAACACCAAACAAACCCAAATTGAGTGACATTCTACTTGACCATTACTCCTAAAAACTGTCAAGGCCATCGAAAACAAGAAAAGCCTAAGAAACTGTCATAGTCTACAGGAGCTGAAAGAAATGTGATGACTAAATGTGATGTGGTATCTTGAATGAGATCCTGGGACAGAATAAGGACATTAAGTAAAAAGTAAGGAAATCCAAATAAACTATGAACTTTAGCTACTGACGATATATCAGTGTTGGTTCATTAGTTGGTTCATGACAAACGTACCACACAATAGGGGAACTTGGGCATGGGGGTGTCTGGAAGCTCTACTATCTTTGCAATTTTTCTGTAAATCTAAAATTATTCTCAACATTTTATGTAAAAAAATGGGGTCATTGGGAATATTATATTTGATATGAGATGTGAAGTTAGAAATTCTAAAATCAGCAGAAAGTTCCTGAAAATATAAACTACCATAAACTGGGTAAAGAATAGATAATACCCAAGGTCACTATTGTCTAGCTTTATATTTTTAAAATATAAAGCTGTGCAAATATAATTTGATATTTACTGGTACAGCAATTATTATTAAACAGTATTTGAAGTGTTATGTGTTACAGAAAATATTAAAATAGTAGGAGATGATTAAAAGACTGTGGTTCCTGTACATAGTAATATAGGTGAACATAATTTATAAAAACAACAGAGAATAGTGTGTTCGTTCCAATCTCTTATGCATCCTTAGGGAAAGCACTATCTAAATGAGATCATTGCTTTCACTTCATGGAGATGCCACACAAACAAAACATTTGTAATACCAAGGAATTCTAAGAATTTCAAGGAGTTTAAGAAATGAGAAATTAGAGGAAAACGCAGTTAAGTGAATCAGAAAGAGGATACGTTTTCAAATGTATTAATGGCAACTTAGGCTCAGCTATTAAAATATGTGGCATTTTATGGACAAAGACAAAATAAATTTCTTTGAAAACAATACCATTTTTACCTTGAATATTCCATGTAAAATTTTCCATGAATAAAAACCCCAGTTATCAAATTGTTCAGATGTATTATTGACCATATAAAGCCACATTAGCATTTCTGGCTCTTTAAGATGAAAATATTGTATGAGTCAACTTTTAATTTAAAAAAATTCTATTGGTCTGATCTTAACACATTACAATGCCATGAAAATTATCTTCAACATTTTGATCCACTATTTTTAAATCGAATATTGTAGAGGTATGACAAATGTCCTACAAGACAAATAACCGTTTAATATTTGTACCACAGCATATTAAATTACCAAGGCCTTCAAATATTTCACACTAGAAATATCTATTTATAGAATTTCTGCACTGGATTATTTACCTCTTTTTTCAGTGGCATTTGGCTCCACACCCTCTCCTCCGTCAGTCCAGTAGCCCAGTTGCACTCATTTCAAGTATGTTTAAATATTGGATAGAGAATCATATACCCCACAACCGTGTGAAACTGTGTTGCCAAAGAATAAGTCATCAGATGTAGTGGGATCCAATAGAGGCCTGCTTGTACGAAAATTACACAGAAGTATATACAAGTGGTTAGGCCAAAATACACTTACTACTGCTGAGGCACTGTGCTAGGTGCTTTAAAGGTTGAAAAGAAAAGCTGAATGAGCCATGATCCTTGTCTTTAAGGAGCATACAGTTCATTGGAGGAGACAAATATATATGCAAATAATTTTAATATGGTACATAGTCATAATTCTATAATAGAGGTAAAAACTAAATTATATGGAGATATGGAGGAAGGAAGGATTGAATTTTACTAGGGGCCTCCTGGAAACATTCGTGGCACAAAAAGTATTTGGACCGGGTCCTACATGAATGAGTTAAACTTGGACAGGTAAAAATAGAATAGGCGAGGGAAGTGAGTATAGGGTGGGAGGTATTTCAGGGGGACCACGAGAGTGGAAACGTTTACAGTATTTACAAGTAGTCCAATGAGAATAGAGTAAGAAGTCAGATCATGGAAGACCAAACAGATGACTGGGGAGTTTCAACAGCATTCATTCTTCTGTGTGCACTGAGGAACCATTAAGGGTTTTTGGGTGGAAGAATTTTCAAATCACACCAGATATTTGACTAATGTATTGGGCAATAATGTGAAGGATAGATTGGAAGGGGCAGAGATCACTTAGGGGATGCAATAATAAGGCTCCAGTTTATTTAAGGAGATTTGTTACCTTAATTTTAACAGGTTAGTATGTGTGATAAATAGCCTCTGAGGAGCTTCCCATGATCCCGCCTTCTTCTGTTGATGCCCTGTGAGTGTGGGCTGGGCCTAGTGTCTTGTCTGTCACAACAATGGAAAACTGATGGGATGTCCCTTCTGAGATTACGTTACGAAAGGACCTGGCTTCCATCTTGGATGCTCTCTCTCGGTCTCATGGATCACTAGCTGCCATGTTGTGAGGACACGTGGGCAGTCTAAGGAAAGGGCCACATGTCCTGGAATTGCTGTCTGCCAGCAGTCTTGTGAGTGAGCTTGGAAGAATGCCCTGCCTCACTCTCTCCTTTTGAACCTTCAGATAAAATCGAAGCCCTGGCCAACAGCTTGACTGAAACTGCGTAAAAGGCTTTGTGCCAGAGGCACCACCTAAACTAAGCCCAGATTCTCAACATGAAGAAACTGTGAGATAGTAAATGTTTATTTTGTTCCACTAAATTTGGGGTTAATTTGTTAGGTAGGAATAGTAGGTCAAATTCAACATCTAGCCAATCTTGTTTTTGTGCTAAATTATCAAATAATTCCATTTCTGCATTTTCTGTACATAGTATGGCTTAAAGATTACTGGGTTATTAATAATGTCCAGAATATTCTCCGTATTGCTTTGTGTAATCTTAAATATTATATTTGTTGTAAAAGTCCCTCCCCCATCCCTGGTACTAATTCTAGTTGTTTAGGCTGTGTGTAAAATGCTCATTCCCAAATACTTTTGTGATCCCTTAACATTTACAGCTTTTAGAGAAATGAAAGATACAGGATTTATATGTAAGAGAGGTCTTAGAAACCTATTTTGAAATTAGACATTTCTCATATTTTCTGTTCATCCTTTTTAGGAAAGCAAATTTGTTTTTCAAGTTTTTAGAGTACAAGAGTTAGAGGACGGTAACTTTTAAGTGTTCACCGCAGCTTTGATAATGAGAAGAAAAAAAACTACTGGAAAATAATTAAACAAGTTGCTAATCAGTTCATTAATCAAGTGTACCTGCTTCACATTATACTGAAACAAATTGAAAAGGATGCTGTGCTAGCCAGAGACTCCTTCTTAAATAAAGTCAAAAGTGAAGATAAACTAAATTGACTTTTCCTTTGTGGTTGATCTCTAAGTAGATCTATCTCTAAAACACTGATAAAGAAAGTTGTACCTATACATGGACTCAGGCCTCCACTAAGATTCTACACTTACAGTACCTTGGTCCTACAAGATTAATTTGAATTGCATATAATCCATCTGTCTTTAGTTTTTGCATTTATAATCCACTGACCATTTTCATTTTCTGAATGCTAAATATTTAGAAAAAAGAGAGACAAAGAAATAGCACCTGGATCATTGCATTAAGACAACTGGTTTTGTAACCCAATTAAAAAGATTCAATAGCTTCAATATCAGTTACCCAAAATTTCTATCAATAGACAGAAATATTTGTCACAGCGGTCAGAATGATTCCAGTCCTTCCCACTCTCTATGGTGCCTTAACTATAATCCTGGCAGTGAGTCATCGTAGCCTGAAAAAAATGCAGTCAGATTTTCAATTATTATTAGAGTAGATCTTCCAGAGAGGTCTCTATAGAAGGTCTAAGTTTCTCTAAAGGGTAAAAGGAGTGACTAAATCCTGACTTAAAACAATATAGTCCTTCCTCTCCTTTCTTCATACTGACCTTCAAATGTATTGGGGTCTTTAAAAGCCAAATCCTGGAAGAAATTGCAGCTCAAAATTGGAATTCACTTGAGTTTCATTAGCTTTGAGCCAGATACCAGTCGGTGTCATTTTCTGAAAGCAGAATGATTTAGATTTAAAGGAATAGCCTAAGAAGAAGAAACAGATGACCTGGCAATTGCATTAAAGACTGGCTCCCTTGGTATGGGCAGATATATATCATAACTCCTTTTGGTAGGTTATTTTATTTATTTAATTTTTAAGAGCCCAGAAATCTTAGAGAAAATATATGTATGAGTATGAATCTGAAATTCACAAACTCAGGTACATAAGAAATGTAATTTTCTTTGTTTTTTGCAACTGATTCTATCTTGATTCCCTATCCTACTGGGCGGTACTACAGAGGGTGAGAAAACAAAATAGAGGAGGAAATATATACAAATTTAAACTTCAAGTACTATCCCCACCATATTATAAGGATGCAGTACCCGCAAATTAAGAAGTGGGCTACATGTTTACTCCATTACAGATAATTTAGGATTATGCTGAATTTACAGATGAAAAACATGCACAAGGAAATGCCACTGGATAACAAAGTAGTTTGCTTTCCAAACGCATTAATTTAAGCGATTGGCCCATGATTATCCATCTGCGCTAGCAGTGAAAGATCCCTAAAGACAATGCTTGTCTTCTATCCTTGTCATACTCAGTACGATGTTGGCATTAACAAATATTTGCCCAAAATGGCTCAACTCAGGATCCAGAACAGAGAAATACATGAACTGCAATGAGTCACTGATAGGATCTGAGTGAAAAATCTTTACATTTCTTTAAGTCTTGGAGGAATGGACAGTTTCCTATTGTGTTGTTTATCTTTGTTCTGTTTGCCACTCCCACTCCAAGTGTGTCTGTGTGTGTGTGTGTGTGTGTGTGTGTGTGTAATTAAAGGGTTCTAGAAGATGGAAATGTCAACTGGAAATGGACACCTAATAGGAGCTTAGATAAAATATTATGTCCTTTACCCTTATGCAGAAATGCATACCAGATTTGAATTGTTTTTAATTGATTTGCAAAATCTGCAGAATTTTCTGGGAATTAGCATCTTGCTGAGATGAAGTGAAATAGTTAACTTCTGAATGGTTTAACGGAACATGTTTAATTATTTTGCATGTTTTTTTTAAAAAATAAGTTGTTAAAAGTACAAAGAAAGTTTAAATAACAATATCACCAAGTTATTAATAGAGAACTGATCATTATGCAACTGATTAGAAAATAGAAATATATAAACCCATCATGTATAAAATGATAGGTACTGCAGAATATTAAAGCTGTAAAGATAAGTACTTAACAAATAACAATTAGCTGTAAAGATAGTCTAGAAGCAAAATAGTGGTTTAGCAGCCTTGTCGCAAACTTTTTTCTAGAAGTGAAGACGCATGACCTTCAGTGCCTTTGCTAATCATCAGTTATGGATGCTTAAATTTGTATATTTTTAATAATTCTGTAACTTTGTTAATAATTGTTCATACAAGTGCATTGAACTGACTAGAGTGGATATATACATATATTCATGTATCTCTCTTGAGCTCTCTCAGGAGAAAAAAAGCGAGAGAGCAAGAGAAAGAAAGTGAAAGAGCATGAGTAGGGAAGAAAGAAAAATAAAGTACCTAGTACTTATAGGCACAGTAAAAAATGCCCATTCCTCATGGGTAACCTAATTCCCCAATTGACCATGACATTTCCTCCCAAATATTAAATGCCAAACTAGAATTCTGTTTCTGAAGCAAAGGAAATTAAAGAAAAATTGACCCGAGAAGATAAAGAAAAGAGAGGTTAATTATATTCAGCAAGGGTCCCAATCCACTTAGATACTTACTGTGTTTCCCCAAAAATAAGACCTAGCCGGACCATCAGCTCTCATGCGTCTTTTGGAGCGAAAAATAAGACCCAGTCTTATTTTAACATAAGACCGGGTCTTAAATAATATAATATAATAATATAATATAACATAATACCGGGTCTTATATTAATTTTTGCTCCAAAAGACGCATTAGAGCTGATGGTCTGGCTAGGTCTTATTTTCGGGGAAACATGGTCTTATTTTCCGGGAAACACAGTACTCAGCACTTTTTCACTGCGGCATTTGCGTGCAGCACTTTTCAAATGGAGATTAAGTGAGTTGTATAGATATTAGAGGAATCATTATGAGATCACAATGAAGTACTGTAATATCATAACTGAAGCTGGGAGAAGGAAAGACAAATTTATATCACAGAGGAAAGCAAACTTCTCTCAAGTCATCTTTGCAGTCAACATTGCCTGCATCCCACATGTAAGGTGTGTAAGTGGGGCAGATTACTGAGGCACTCAATAGGAAGATGTGATGATCTAAAATAACTTCCTGTAACTCTATCCACTGCTGCCATACCCCAAGAAAATGCAAATATTTCTCCATTGCCGTGATACACTTGAGCTGGGAAAGGGAGGACAAACCCAGAGTGATGGTTCTCTTTCCCAGTGTTCATACATGCTTGTTTATGTATGCGTGCATGTCTGCACATGCCAAGATAATCTGGCTTCACTGATTGCTTTCTAGAATTTTCTTTCCATTATATACCCTGGACTGGAAGGCAGACAAGGGAACATAATCATAAAAACAAAGATAAATGCGGTTCTATAATTCTAAAGAGGAGGCATTTTTCTATTTCCTCTCAGGAGAAATAAAATACATTGTATTTAAATTACCAATTAGGAACATTTGGACTTTAAAACATTGTTTTACTCTGTGAGGACTGTGAAAGAGTGTTATAAAGGGAGATCGAGAAATCTGCTTCTAGAACGTGTTGAGAAAATAGTCAATGGTCAGTTTTCCTCATAGTTTTGACACAAAGCACAATGTGGGCCGAAATGACTTCAACTTAAATCAGCAGAGAGCTGATTCGAAATGGGTTCTTTTATCTGATCAGCATGAGATTTAGCAGATTGTTGGGCACCTTGGAACTGCAGTCCCAGCATTATTAAATTTTAATGCAGTCATAGGGTACCAAGGCCCTCCATAAGTTGTTCAGGCTCCAAGTAGAGGGCTGGGTAAGGGTAGGACAGGACCCTAACTGAGGTTTATATAGTAGTTGAGTCACAGGTGCTAGAGGCCCAGAACATCGGGCTAAAGTGTTTATTTGGAGAACTCCAATATATTATGGATATATTACTTGCATTATGTGTAAGTAAATATAGACATGGGCTTGATAATTTAATGAATCCCATATTCTGATTTGGTTCTAAGCAAAGGCAATTCTTTCTGGGTATCAGCTCAGAAAAGGGTGATTCACTATTACCTGGTAAGCGTAAAGAAACAGGCCTTCTGAGGAGGTCTTTGTTGATGGTACTGTCCTTTATATTCAAAGCTGCTAGCTCAACCTGTTGTCCTTTCATACAGTCGTGCCTATCTGTGGCACCACAGCCAAAGGAGACAGAGTCCCCTTAACTGACAGAGCTCTGGGTGATGGTTGTATCATTCTGTATCCTGGAACTCAAGACTCTGCTTACTGGTCTTAAACATATATGCTAAACTCAGTGGCAAAAATAAATAAATAAATAGCCAATATATAGTGGAGAAAATGACAAGGGGACATTTGTAAAAGCCAAGAAATCCTGAACAAATAGGCTGAGATCAAGATAAAAAAGAAATGAAAAGAACAAGCAAGATAAAGTCGAAAGAATAAGGGGCTCCAGGAATAATAAGTATTAATATTAGAAGGTATATCGATCATCAATTGCTGTAAAGCAAACTACCCAAAATTTAATGGCTTAAAACCATTATTCATGATTCTGCAGTCTGCGCTGGCCTTAGCGGGGCAGTTCTGCTGCGAGCTCTGTTCCAAGAGGTCAAGAACGCAAGCCACACAGTCTCCTGCGGCGTGGGTCGGAAGTCGCACAGTGTCACTTGTACTGCATTCTAATGGTCAAAGCAAATCCCAAAGATGGAAGAAGCTGCATATAATATGTGTTCACATTTAATCTATCACAGAATTTAAAGGAGTATGAAAAAAACTCATGGCACGTCTAGCGTATTCTTAAGTGGAATCAGTTTGAATGTCCACCATTTTACAGTACTTCTTGTGGAGCCTCTGCTTAACATGTTTTAAATGTTTCTACATATTTTGTTCTTGAATCTCTTGAAAGCTAACAGTAATGAGAAATCTTTTTATTTTATTGATTCAGTCAACATTGAGTACCTGTTGGTGTCAGGCACTATGATTTATGTGTCACTCAGATTCATCAGCAGCCTTAGATGTAAATCGATTCTTTACTGCTTTATCATAGTAATTGTTGAACTTTCTTTGTAAGTGCACTGCTGACCCGTGATAGAAAAAAAGATTAATTCGCATTATAATTATTTATCAAAAACATAAGAAGTACCCTTCCCTATCAAACTCCTCCAATTGCCACCCCTCTACTGTCCCACAGATTCAAATAGTGTCACATGAAATTGTAGCTGGAAGAGAAGAGGAAAAACCAGTAAGGTTTATTTAAATTGCAATCCAAGTATAAAAAACATACCCTCCTCCTAAGAAATGAAACCTGGTAAAATATTAAATCAATAATATACATACTTAAATATTATTTTATGTGATAGTTAACCATTATGTAGTATTTAAAACCAAAGTGATTCAATTTTCATTACAGGCAACAAGATGAAATTGACAAATGGGTTGTTACTAGCTTCTTTTTAGTTTGTTGTCATGTGTTCCTGTAAAGAGAGAGGAGACCAGAAGTAAAATCTGTAGGCAAGATGCAAGGTTTTTGCATCTCCATTTTCCTCACCAATTTTAGTGTTGTTATTTCCCTATGGAGACTATCTGAAAGCTAAAATCTTAAATAAACATAACTCATGCCATGTTATTTTGACTGACCAGAAGTCTATAAAATGTACCAGAAGGTATTACTTTAGTGGTTTTGGTTCAAGGGGCACCGGGCTATACCGCCTGTCTGAGCTTCTGCAGCAGCATTTTATGCGGGACTCTAATGGCTGGCTCAGTCATTGGGCTAACATTCTATTCATGTTTTCATCTTGGAAAAGTAACTTCAAGTCCAGTTTTAAAGGAGGGTTAAAAAGAAGGCTTAAGAAAAAGTAAAATTTAAAACTCCACTGAAAAAGAATCTTACTACCCATTCAATTCCCTGAATATTTATTGCAGACCAGCTCTGCATCCCAGCATGCTGTACCTGGCTGCTGTGGGAATAGCAAGGACATACTGAAGCAGCGTCTGCACCTGAGGTACTTAGAATCTACTTGTGAGACCAACATGAACACTTAATATGGACTCAGTTTGGTATATATAGCCTTCAGTGGACCTTTTCTGTCTGTGATGCCCGCTACTTCCCTCATCTACCCTGTACTCGAGCCCAACTGAGTGATTCTTTTTTCTCTGACTATATTTTGCCCACTTCTACGGCTGTCCTCATCATTTTCACCCTACCCACTCTTCAAGGCTCATTTCAAACACAAATTGCTTCATGAAGACTTTCCTCCTGAACACACGTACCACTACCAGCCACTCACCCCCAAATCTAATCTCCCTCTCCTTTTATCTCCTGGTCCTTCTGTCACTGCTCTTAATTCTTTTCTGTGTTACGGTTGTCTCTGTATGCTATCTCCACTAGATTTGAAATCCTGAAAGAAGAAACATTGTTTTGCTCTATCTCCTCCAGTACCTAGCACTTAGTAAGAGGCAAAATAGCCGTGCAGCTGAATTAATAATGAATGCAAGAAAATATTGTGGCCATCTGCCAAAATGTATAACACTGTTGGAGTAGAGGTAGCTTTTTCTCTTGGAAGTTTGATAAAAATATATATCCCCACAAAATTAATCACTTGTCCAAAATTTAACAGCCAAACTAACATTTACTGTATGTTTGTTACTCTGCATAATGTGTATCTCATATATGTAAAAGCACATTATTTAGTCAAAACTGTCGTATTAAATTTCCCCAGTAATTCCTAAGGGCTGTCAGCTACTCATTAAATCTTGATTTTCTGTCAGGAGGAATTAATAATCTTGCCTTTGAGTGAATTTAGAAGCAATGAGGGATTGAACAGAAATATTTGAATAACTTCTCAGTCGTAAATTGGATATCCAATTTCCAACTTAGTCTTAATAGGAAAAAAAGAATAAATTGAATTCAGAAGCTGTTCTTTTTTCCCTTTTTAATATTTTCTCCCCTTTTTAACTGAGTTAAAATGGAAGGGTATGGTTCTTTCTCAGTGGTGAGGGGGAAATCTATTTTCATTCACCTTAGAGAGGTTTCTCAAATTCGGATGAGACTTAATATATGGATAATCCATATAGCTAAATCTATAAGGTGGTTCTCTGGAAATCAAAGGAAAATTCAGTAAAATAACACAGAAATTGATTTGTATCAGATTTAAATAGTGTTGTTTTTTTTTCTAAAAGCAAAGCATCCCTCTCCTCCTCCCCAAATGAAATTTATTGTCAAATACTGGTATTAGCAATTATTAAAATCACAGCTCTATTTCTAAAAGCAAACTGCCCTATTATTGCCATCCACATGTTAATTTACATTAAACTAATAAAATCTAGCTCTTAATTTTTAGTTTCAGCTGCACATGTCTGTACCTGACCTTACATTGAAAGTCCATTAAAATTACTGAAGATTGAGAGGCTGTTTTTTGATAAATAGGCTTAAAACCTGGTGGGTTTTATATTTTCTTTTCCTTCAAACACTCTTTTTTCTATCCCACGTCACATCCGGTGCCATCCAGCAGTACACTTAGCTGTCATAAGGCTGCTGATAGAAGAGGTCCATCCACTAGACAGTACAGAATTCCAACCATGTTCTCAGTGGGGCAATAAGGGGAATGTATTTCTATCCATGTAGTAGGACTGTGTGACCTCGCATGTGTCACTTCTGCTTTTTCTCAACTACCAGGTAATGGTTAGCTTGAAGTTAACTGTGTTTTTTCATGCAAGTTAAGAGGTTGTAGTAACATACACAACTCCCAATTATTTCTACTCGCAACTCCGTTCTGTACTACCGTAAGCATTTGAATGCAGATGTGGCTTACATTCATAACAGTCGTTATACTTCATGTGAAAAAATGAGGTCAGATTGTGAGGACCCAAATCAGAAAGAGCTGAATTCCTGTGAATGCCTCATCCTTTTTCCCTGCTTTCCCTCCCCTTGTTAGAGATCCATGGTATCACCGCTCGGACTGGTGGTAAAACTTGACAAGCAATTGTCTTCTTTCTAGTTCAGATACATTACTTTTCTAGCTCAAACTCCACTTAAGGTGTGGAAGGTTTTTCCCTAGTGAACTTGAATAGACCTCCTCTTCTAGCTTTCGCTGTCCTAGAGCAAGAAATGTATGTCAACCAGCAGAACAAGATTCGTATAACGAGAAATAGAAAGAAGCCAGGGAATAAAGGCTTCACAATCTAGATAATCACCTATGGATAACTGAGAGTTATCAGCAAATTTCTAAGCCTTTGCTTCAAAAGGTGTTGAAGCATGACCAGCAGGCTCTTACTTTGCATAGATGCTGTTGATTGAATTCTTCCCAAGCCTGTGCTTAAAATTAGCCTTCAGATCGGATGTTTATAACCCGTGCTTCTTCAAAGTAATTCAAGCCCCAGTATCTCCTCTGAGGGGGCTTTCGTTTTTCCATGCTTCATGTCAGTTTAAAGATTCCAACATTTACTCCCACACAACTAACATTTTTATACCAACGTGGGGCAAGAACTATCCCTCATTTAATCCTCAAAGAAGCTTTTCAGGATAGATACCATAATCACCATTTTATAGATGAAGCAATAGAGCCCCAGGGAAGTTAGGGAAGTTGCCTAAGGTCAAACAGCTGCTAAATGGTAGTTAGGAATTGACCCCACATCTGCCTAATTCTGAATCCTTTCATCTTTGTGGTGCTCCATGTTGTCTCCCTAATTAAGAATCTGATGGATATAATTGCCCTCCGTAAATATTTATCCTGTTGGAACTAAGTTGCAGTAAGTTTAGCCTCAGTTCTTGTGAACTGATCTGGGCTAAACAGATGGAAATGCTCAAGTGGCTACTGTAATAGGTCTAAATTCAAACCCGTGCTCTAATACCTGACAACAGAAACCACTCTCTTCTAGGAAAAAGAACAGACCTGGGGATGCCATAGTACTTTGTGCAATCTAAAACCAAGCTCCCTAGTCAGTCGTTCATTCATAGCCTCTCTCTTTCCCTCCCTCCATACCTATACAATATTTTATGGACACACGATTTTAAGGTCAGTTTTAATCTGGAGAATTTGTTCCTCTCTTCTTTCATGATTACATGGTGATACAGCCTGCCCGCAACAGTATAACTCACTCTGCGTGATTTTCTCCTTGAGGCCCTTTGTTATGAATTCTCATTTGGGGGCCTCCTTTTTGAATATGCTCTAAAGAGCACGGATGGCCTATGGCTGGAAAGAATGGCATGTCCGGAGGGCTCTGTGAGCCACGTTGCTTTTCTTAATCATGAAAAGGCACCACTATTTAGTGACATGGCCCAGTTTTCTAAACTAATTTAATTGAATATACAATGGCATGGGCATTGGGGATTAAATACAAGTCCACATCTAGCCAATGTTCACAACGCCATTAAAGCAAAGTGATAAAATTGTGCTTATTTCTTGTAAATGTTTTTTGTGTGTGTGCGTGTATGCCATATAGAATTTTCCTTATATCCTCTGTGCAAGATGATCCTTTATAAAGAAAGGGGGGAAATATATATATGAGAGAGAGAGAGAGAGAGAGAGAGAGAGAGATCTGTAAAAAGACTAATGTAACTTGGTCTTCTGGAATATGGTCTAATTTAATTATTTGACCAAAATGACTCTAAAAGTTTGTGTTGCTTTGAAAGTTTTTTCTTCTCACAGTAAGAACTTGAAACGTGTCAAAGTACTAACTTACCTGCAGCTGAAATAAAGTGAAAGGAATTATATGTGTGTTATTTTAAAAGAGAATATTTTGGAAATTTGCTGAGTTATTTGTACATTAAAATCCATATCAAGAAACCTGCCCATTTATAAAATGATAGGTAGAGATTTTCCCAAGTGCTGAGAAAATACTTTATCTAAATTTTAAAAGAAAAAGAAAAAACACTAATTTAAAAATACGTCTAACATGTTCTGTTTTGTGAGTTTAACTTGCTTTTTATTTGATTTGTTTGCTTGTATTTACCTTACTGTGATCCAATTTGTTGATAGGCTGGCTTGCTAAATGACGTCAGTATTTGGGTTTGAATTTACCGTAAAGTAGATCTTAGAAATTAAAGTTTCAGGTTAAAACTTGCCTTTCAGACCTTCTTGCCTAAGTAAATATGTAAATGAGAAAATAACCTAACATGTGCATAAACACTTTCAAAATATTCTGTAGCTTTTAACTTTGTGTTTATTTTGAAATAATTTTAGACTTAAGGAAAATTACAAAACTAGTCCAAATATTTTGATATATCCTTTACCCAGATTTCCCAAATATCAATATTTTGTCACATTTGCTTTATCGTTTTCTCGTTCTGTACACACACATGCACAGATGCATTGTTTTTTTCTGAAAGTTTGAGAGTAAGTTGTAGTATGATGCCCCTTTACTCCTCAATACTTAAGTGAGTATATCTCCAAAATTAAAACACTTTTATATAACAACAGTAAATTTATCAACATCGATAAATTAGCATTGATAAAATCTGATCTAATTTATAGACTTTATTCAAATTTCATCAATTCTCCCATCAATATCCTTTATAGCAAAAGAAAAAAATCCAAGATCACAGGTACCATTCAGTTATGTCTTTTTAACCTCCTTCAATCTAGAACAGTTCCCATGCCCAAAATGCATAACCTGAATCTAATCATGAGGAAACAGCAAACAAATCCACATTCTACACAATAATTGACCTGTACTCCTCAGAAATTGCAGTTTTTTTAAAGCTATGGTACATCTCCAGGGAAATACATATGCATATTTCCTCCTTTTAATTGCCTCTGAGAAAGAAGAAAAACTCAAAATAATGCCTAAGCTTGTTTTCAAAGAAAGACTTCTTTTGGAAAGTCAAAGAAAAACACTCTGAGACTAAATTTTTCTTTAAATGTGGAACGGCCATTTCAAAAAGTAGTGTTATATAATGAGTTAGGGAAAATCTGTCTTTCATATACAGATTTCAGACAATTGTGTGTTCATTCTGAGCAATATTTCTTCCATGGACTTTTAAACTAAGAACAACTTAGCTGCTTGTTGGTACTTTTGTTGCTTACCTCTCCTCCTGACCATCTCCCGCCACCATCCCTATGACAATGACACTTCACTTTGAGCCCAAAAGTCTAGAAGAGAGATCTGCATGACATGTGAAGTTCTTAAGAACCTTTATTCTGAGGAGGAGTAGATAAGGGGAATTGGGAAGCTTCATCTGCCCCCAAAGACTCCCACATATCCTCTCCCAATGCAGGCTGCATTTAATTAAGCGAGATCTTCCTGTAAAGTACAAATGAAACTCTCTAATGCTTTCAGGATATCACACCTCCATATTAATTACTCTACTCTGACTACTTTCAGGATTGTGAGTGAAGGGAATATTTTATTGAGGATCAGGGAGAATGGAAGAAGTAATATAGAACAAGGAGTATGTGGTGAGAAGGCCTCTTTGGGCCCTTAATTCAGGGAATTAAGAGGAGCAAGAGGGCCCTGTACACCCGCTAAGAGGCAGGGAAGGAGTGCTGAAAAATAGGTGGAAGGCCGCCTCCTTCGCAGTTTGGCCTGGTGACACCAACTTAGGCAGCCCAGGCCTGCAAATGGTGATAAACAGTATCAGTAACACTTCCTGGTTATTGTCTGATTGTATGAATATTGAAATTAAAATTTGCATTGTTGTGATTCAGTAAAACAGGTGTATCGTGTTAGGTTATTTATTTTTTTTTTTTTTAAGTTTTTTTCTCCGTAATTTGTGTATTCTAATGGCTACTTTTCGAAGGCCCAAGATACATTCCTTACTCTGGTTATTCCCAAAGCATAAAGTCTCCCATACTGGCTACTCTACATATGACTTTCTCCCTAAGTAATTTTTTTAAACCCCTGTTTTCCCTCTCTTCATTCTCCAGAAATGGCATTCTGAAGGTAAAAGCCAACACATTATAGCACAAAGTCTGGAAAATAAGTCAAATGTTCCCTAGTTGTGTATGAAACATGCCTGACTTAGTGATTCGCGAAAGTAGCAGTGACTCAGCTATTGATCATGGCAAGAGTACAGACTTAGCGGGAAGACTCATTTTAGTCCACGCATGTATGACCTTGGTCTGGTCACTAAGGCTCCCTGGGCCTCAACAGTCGCCCCTGCATGAAATGAGGTCACTGAACTAGATGATCTCTACGTTCTCTCCCAAGCCATAAACTCAGTGATTTTGAGTACAGTATGGTTTCACTTTCCACGTTTTCAGTCCTCTGTGGTCAACCTTGGTCTGAAAATATTAAATGGAAGATGCTAGAATAATTCATAAGTTTTAACTTGTGCATCATTGTGAGTAGTGTGATGAGATCTCACACTGTCCCGCTCTGTCCTGCCCAGGACATGAATCATCCCTTTGTCCAGCATCTCCACTCTGTATATGTTACTTGCCCATTAATCACTTAGCAGCCATCGGTTATCAAATCCACTGTCATGGTAGCGCAGTGCTTGTGACCCTATTTTACTTAATAATGCCACATAACTTTTATTACAGTATATTGTTACAATTGTTCTTTTTTATTGTTGTTGTTAATCTCCTCATGTACCTAATTTATAAATTAAACTTTACCATAGGTATGTATGTATGTATGTATGTATGTATGTATGTATAGGAAAAATAGTATATATAGGGTTCAGTACTATCTGTGGTTTCAGGCATCCACTGGGGGTCTTGGAATGTATCCCCCACAGATAAGGGGGACTGCTGTATAGGAATTTACAAAGCCACTTAAGGGGAAAAATTGCATTTATTTATTGATGAAATATTTATTGAGCTCCTACTAGATACCACATTCCATAGAAATAAAAAAGCTAGATACCTTAACCCTACTAAGTTCTTTTCTGTGTACCTATCTAGAAAAAAATGTGAAAGGTTTATATGAAAAATAACGAAGTCAACATTGAAAATAGATACTTAATAAATTGAATCAGCAATCAATACAGCCTCAGTTAAATAGTGGACTTCCAAATGGATGGAAACATAACAGTCAGAGCTAAATTATATTTGAGAATACCTACTCTTAGAAAGAGGTTTTTATGCTTTGGAACCATCGCCTCAAAATACGACATCTAATCGATTTCACTCTTCATTCATTATGATTTTCTTTTTGAAAGTACAAACTTCTTTCCTATAAGATAAATAAAAATAAAAAAAATCTCAGGATGCCTAGAGTTTGTTTGTTGCGATGATAACACCACTCCATATAGAAAAGCAATATATGTGTTCCTATGTGAATAACCCAAAAGAAAAAGAACTAAGTCTTAGAATTTTGAAGGGATTGAGATAGTTGCTGACTTCACAATCATTATTATGTGTATTAGTTTGCTAGGGTTACCATAACAAATACCATAGACTGGGTGGTATAAACAACAGAAATTTTGGAGGCTTAGAAGTCCAAGATCAAGGCGTTGGCAGGTTTGGTTTCTTTTGTTGCCTCTCTCCTTGGCTTTCAGATGGTTGTCATCTCACTGTGTCCTTACATGGTTATTCCTTTGCCTGTGTTGTTTGTATCCTGATTTCCTCTTTTTGTGAGGACACCAGTCATATCAGATTAGGGCCCACCCTAACAACCCCATTTTAACTTAATTCCATCTTGGAAGACCCTATCATTCGGGGGTACTGGGGGTTAGGGCTTCAACATAGGAATTTGAAAGAACACAATTCAGCTCATCACACAATGTTTATTTTTGTAATAATTAACATGGATTTGTATCATTCTTACTACAGTTTTGTAAACTGAATATATTTTAATTTTTATTGTACAGTTGCCTTGCACATGTATCAGCATATCACAGTATGCCAAGGATGTGAAATTTATTGCAGCAGAATATATCCTAATTAAGATAATTAAATATTCACAACATTATAGTGTTTGATTTTTTTCCTTGTTAAACATAACAGAGAATTGGATGTTATTCACATATCACAGATCAGCCAATAAAACAGACAATTTTACCACACTCTGTGTTTTTGTTTTTGTTTTTGGCAGTGGCAATGGTAAATTTTATTGCCTTTAATTTCTAAGACTCCCTTAATTATAAACACAGTGGACTTTTTACTGGTGATATTATATAAGCCGCAGTTGTTGTTTAGTTAAAATAGAAATCCTAAGAGGGAACATATTCAAGTCCAGTGTGGCCCAGGGCTGACACACAGAATTGCAACTTTTGACGTTTTACCAAATTCTTGGTTCTATTCTCTAGCTGACTTTAAAAGACTTTATGTAATGAGTAGATTTTAAAAAATGGTTGGGAAAATATAAATGTCAAAGAGTTTTAAGAAAGTAAGAGAAAGCATAGGCCTAACTCTAACTATATACAATTGATTTTATGGCTATGGTGCCAGACAGCCTGGGTTTATATCTTGAAAATTCCCATTTACTAACTTCCTGTACTTCTTTGTACCTCAGATTTAACAGATTTATCATTTGTAAAAGGAGGTAAATACTGATACCTTTATTACATGTTTGATGTAATGATTAAATAATTTACATAAAGCATTTAGCACGAAGCCTGGCATATAGTAAGTTCTCAACAATTTCTAGTTATATATTAGTGTGTGTGTACACACATCTGTATATACGTTCATATATATATATATATATATATATATATATATATATATATATATATCATGTACTCATACATGATATATATACATATTAAAATTCATTTTCATATTCTCCAGCCTCCCTTTGGGATACTACTGGTATGTACGTAGTCCAACTAATGGCTCATTCTCCTTTCATGGTGGATAAACTAGCAGAGACACAGGCAGCTGGAGAAATCAGTCTCAAATGGGACATTTTTCCATAATTACACATATAGGACCCATAGCAGCATATCTAGTGATTACCTCACAGATACCAACCTATAGGGGAATTGTTCCACAGAATTTAAATGCCTTCCTTCCACTCCTCTCAGTACTTGAGCAATCTCTTGATACATGTAAAGTTTTGTAAATGTCCTTAAGTTTTTGTTTGGTCTGCATATGGCCCTTATGCTTAACTCATTTTTAAGCTCTCAAAGGACAAAGACTACATACCTCCCTCATGCAACTTCAGCAGTACCTGCTGTAGGCTTTCTCACACCTTGGACAGTAAAGAAATTATGAAATCTAATGGGAACCTGAAACTAACCCATAATTCAAGAAACTGAGAAAGGCTAAACATGTTCCCTACTCTGGACCCACATTAGTCTAAAAGGTTCAAGAAATCACTGAAAGGCAGGATAGAACAATGGGTACTAGTACATGGACTATAGACAACAGCCCACCTGGATTTGGTCCCAGCTGTGCAACTTAATAGTTTTATGACTTGGGCAAGTTGTTTGACTTCTCTGTGCCACATTTTCCTTATTTATAAAATGAAGATAATCAGATTATCTACTTCATAAAGTTATGAAGTTAAGTAAATTTATATTTGTAACGTACTTAAATTAGTTCCTGACACAAAGTAAGTGATAGTACTTAGCTCTAGGTGTGTGTGACATAAGTAAAATCAAATGTTTGGCATCTCTTAGCTACTTAAAACAGTGGTCCAAAAACTAGACTATGCCACAGAGGTCTGCCAGACCAAGAGCCACTATAAACTTAGTAGAGCTCTCCCAACAAGGCAGCTGTAGGTCTTCAGCATTTGTGTTGGAGTTCAGGAGCAGACAAAATATTATAAACTGGTTTCAGCCCAACTTCTGAAGAGATTTAAAAAAACAGACTGGGGGGATATTTGGTATGTTTCTTTGATGCTTTACAATCTGTGTTTCTAGTGTCTGCATCATTATTATATGTCTCTTTCTGGGCTTACACTCTGTCATTACTCATCTGTGTCTCTTGACTTAAACCAGTCACTGGAAAAGAGGAAGAATACGGGTCTCCTTGAGTTCTAGTGCTTATTTATGGTCATAGCTTTAGTGCCACGCCCATTGGCTGCAAACTAAATCTGAATTCTTCAGAAAAGATCTTTTCTTTTTTTAGTCTCTATTTGATTTATTTTCACTCTGATCGTTATTATTTCCATCCTTCTGCTAATTTGGGGCTTTGTTCTTTTTCAAGTTCCTTTAAGTGGTGTAAGGTCAGATGACTTACTTGAGATTTTTCTTGTCTCTTCAGATAGGCCTGTATCACTATAAATTTCCCTCTTACAACTGCTTTTGCTGAATCCCTCAGATTTTCGAATGTTGTGTTTCCATTTTTACTGTCTGAAGGTATTTTTTTATTTCTTCTTTGGTTTCTTTGTTGACTCATTGGTTGTTTGGTAGCGTGTTGTTTCGCCTTTACATGTGTTTTCTCCAGTTTTCTTCCTGTAATTAATTTTCAGTATCATACTGTTGTGGTCAGAAAAGATGCCTGATATGATTTCAATCTTCTTAAATTTACTGAGACTTGTTTTGTGGCCTAACATGGGGTCTATTCTAGAGGAAGATCCATGTATACTTGAAAAGTAGGTGTATTCTGCTGGTTTTGGATGGAATGTTTTGTATATATCTCTTAAGTCCATCTGCTCTATTGTGTCACTTATGGCCATTGTTTCATTATTTTCTATTTAGAAAATCTATCCATTGATGTAAGAGAGCTGTTAAAGTCCCCTAGTATTATTGTACTACTGTCAATTTCTCTCTTTGTCAGTTAATATTTGCTTTCTGTATTTAGGTGCTCGTATGTTGTGTGCATAAATATTTACAAGTGTCATATCCTCTTGTTGGATTTATCCTTTTGTTATTCTGTAGTTATGTTTCATTACAGTCTTTGTTTTAAGTCTATTTTGTCTGATATGTATTGCAACCCCAGTTTTCTGTTTGTTTTCATTTGCCTGGAATACCTTTTCAGTCTGTGCGTCTTTAGATTTGAAGCGAGTCTCTTGTAGGCAGCATATAGTATATGGGCCTTATTTTTTTTTTTCCATTTGGCCATCCTATGTCTTTTGATTGGAGCATTTAGTCCATTGACATTTAAAATAATTATTGACAGCTATGCATTCAAACTTAAGCAACCATCAATTTGAAATAGACTGCTATATATGTAGCTTGTTATATATGAATCTCATGGTAACCAGAAACCTATAATAGACACACAAAAAATAAATAGAAAGGAATCCAAACATAACAGTAGAGAAAGTTATCAAATCACAAGGGAAGAGAGCAAAAGAAGAACAAATAAACAGAGATGAACTATAAAAACAGCCAGAAAACAATGAACAAAATGGCAGTAAGTACATACCTAGAATCAACCTAAGTGTCCATCAATAGATGAATGGATGAAGGTACGGTATATATTTACAATGGACTATTACTCAGCCATAAGAAAGAATGAAATCTTGCCACTTGTGACAACATGGATGGACGTAGAGGGTATTATGCTACGTGAAGTAAGTCAGACAGAAAAAACAAATACTGGATGATTTCACTTATATGTGGGATCTGAAAACAAACAAATGAACAACAAAACAAAATAGAAACAGACTCATAGACACAGAGAACAAACTGATGGTTGCCATAAGGGAGGGTTTTGGGGGAAAAGGCGAAATAGGTGAAGGTGATTTAGAGGTATAAATTTCTAGTTATAAAATAAACAAGTCATGGGGATGTAATATACAGCAAAAGAAATACAGTCAATAATGTTGTAATCACTTTGCATAGTAACAGACAATTACTAGACTTACTGTGATGGTTATTTTGTAAGATATGTAAATGTTGAGTCACTGTTGTACACCTAAAATTAGTATAATATTGTATGTCAACTATATTTCAATAAGTAATAAAAAGAAGAAAAGCTAATGCAATCTCCCTTTACCTTTATTTTGTGTTTTATTTCACTCTACAGTTTTTAAGTGAGGGTTGCTAAGAAGAGAGAGATAGCTACAAACATGAATTGAAATATTTTTAGGAAGAGATCATAAGGAATGTGATGGACTGTATTTGTAAATAGGGTAAATGGGAGAAAGCCTTATTAAGAAAATTAGAAAGAAATGAAGAAAAAGATTTCAGGTATAAAACTAGCAAATCAGTGTAAGTTTAGGAACGATAGTAAGTAGAAAAGGAACTTTTTAATGAAAAACATGACCGTGTTTTTATTTTATTTTAAATAAGACTGTGTGTTGAAGCATGTTCTAAACAATAAAGTTTTATATGACTGTAGGCAATGCTTATGTTTCTGTAGAAAAGACCATGTTAAAGAGATGGTTAGTGAAGTAATATCTTACCTGATTTTATATATGGATCCACTGTGTGCATTACTGTAATATTTGTTGTAAAATTACCCTAAAATAGGTTTTGTAAGCAACAGCAGTGACAGCAACAATCCTCATTACCCTACCATTCTACCGCAGACTCCGGAATATTTATACATGGGTTCCAGCACTATATTGCCCATTTTAGAGCACAAAACACCAGCCAAAATTTCCAAAGGAATTTCCCACAATAGAGAAGCTATTTCATTGGTTCATTCATGATCCAAATCTTTCAGCTGTGGTTTTGAGATCTCTTCTCTGTTCCCAGTGGGAATGATGGTAGACAGTTTTATGTCTGTCCCCTTCCCTCTGTCCAGGATCATTTTGGAATTAAACATGTATGAAGTTGTGAAGGGACCCTCCATATGCTGACTGAGACTGTTAGTTGGCAGAGAAGGATAGATATTTTAGAGAATTCATTGGGCATAGATCTTCCACCGAGTAAAAGGATCTCCACTGTTAAGTCATTCATCACCCATTTATTCATTCAATAAAAATATATGGGGTGCTGTATTCGTTTTCTAGGGCTGCCATAATATGTTATCATAAACTGGGTTGTTTAAAACTACAGAAATTCATTCTCACAGTTCTAGAGGCTGGAAGTTTGAAATAAAAGTGTCAGCAGTATTGGTTCCTCTTGGGGACTTGAGGGAGAATCTGTTTCACGCGTCTCCCCCAGCTTCTGGTTGTTGCCAGCAATCCTTGGCATGCCTTGGCCTCTGTTGTTACGTGACCTTCTTTCCTCCGTGTGTCCTCTGTGTCTCTGTGTCACTACATCTCTCTCCTAATAACGACACCAGTCATTGGATTTAAGGCCTACCCACACCAGTATGACCTCATCTTAATTTGATTACATCTGCAAAGAACTTATTTCCAGATAAGGTCACATTCACAGGTGCTGCAGGTCAGGACGGCAGCGTATCTTTTTAGAGGACATGGTTCAACCCACCAAGGTGCCTTCTTTTTACCAGATACTATGCTGGATGCTCGGGATCAAAAGATGAATAACATGCACTCTCTGCACTCAAAGACTTCACTCAAATGGGGATAGACATCAATATGTAATTATAGTATCATAAATAATATATGTTCAACAAAATGCTGTGGGAACACAGAGAAAGGGGGACTAACATTGTCTTAGTTCACTAAAAAAGCTTCATTATGGTATTGTCTTTAAGGCGTGGGATAAAAGATATTGGAGTTCTTGGGTGAATTCATGGTTGTGAGTGTGCGAAGGGCATTCAAGAGAAAAGCAACAATATGTATAAAAATGGGATGTAATTAAAAGGCCTAGCATCCTTCAAGAAAAGCAAGGAGTTGGTGCACCTGGGCTGTAGGTGTAGTTGTAGGGAATGGTAGAATACACAGGTGGGATACATAGGAGAGAATGAACAGGTGGTAATTGGAGGGCCTTCTATTTCATGTCAAAGAATTTGGACTTTATAATATATAATAGAAAGTCTCTACCAATCCCCTTGTGGATATTTTTTAATCCTTAAAGTAACAATGAATGGATTTAAGTAGTATCATAAAATGAAGTGAAACAGTAGTTAATAAAGCATCTTGCAAAATTGGAAAGGCCATTCCGACTCAGAAAATTATTTGAATTACAGAATAATTTTATGAAAATGCATTTTTATCTATGTCTAATATGTTCAGGAACTCCAACTAAATTAACAAGATTCAGTCATTCAAACCATTTCCTTGTAGAGGTCCTTAAGGACCCAGTTTTAATGAACAAATAGGGCTAAATTGTAATTAGCATATCAATTGCTTGTATGTAAATTGATGCTTATCATGTACTTGAGGGGATTTGAAAAGTTTGTTCTCTTAAGCATTTTAAATATTCTCTTTATAATCTTACTTATACTATTAATTTTAGATTATCTATGGGGAAGGAGTTTGCTAAACAAAAGTAAACATCAACCCTACTCCCTGGGCAACTGATGAATTCTCAGTTAGTCACTTTTTATTTATTCAACAAGTATGCATTACTTAACATGTGTGAACCAGATCTGTCCTAAGTAGCAGGGATTCAAAGACAGGACAGGACACGTCACTGTCCTTGTATAACTGACAGTCTATTTGGAGAGGTCCAGGTGGAAACAAACAGTCACATTAAAATTTGCTGAGTTGGATAATGGTGATTTATACAGGCTGCTGGGTGAATGCAGTGGAAGAAAGACCCAAGTCTTTGGGGGAGAAAGGAAGCAAGCTATCCAGGAAGACTTACATTTAAGTTGAACTTTGAAGGATGAAAAGTGGTTTTCCTAGGACACAAGGAGGCCAGACGATGTAGTCACTATCCTAGTATTGGGAACAGCTCTTTAAGAAGCTGGGAGAAATGAAGGCTCCGCCACAGTCCTAGAACTATAAGAATTTAAAAGTATGTGGCTTGAGGTGCAGATGTGACGGTGCAAGGTGAGAGATCAGGCTAGGGAGTTGGACAGCATCCAGAAAGGGTTCTGATACAAAGGCGATTCACCTTTTATATGGTGTAGGATCCACTGACGGGTTTCAAGCAGGAGAAGGCCATGATCAGCCTTAGGTTTTAGAAACTGACCTCTGGGAGCAATTTGGGAAAAGACACTAGAGCAGTGGTTTTCAAACAGTTTTTCTGTTACGCAGAGAAAACTTTTTAAAATAAAATCTTACATCCAACGTAGATAAAAGATAAGATGGGATTGTATTAGAATAGATACGTATATTCAAATGTAGAACATCTGGTTACTCTAAGGCCAATGACTACAGACTACTTCAAACAACAAAGTGTGATATTGGTGTTTATAGATTACAGCCCCTGTATTACATCAGATTCAGCATCAAAGGTACATCTGATTGATTGCTTTACCATATAGAGAAAATGCTGATTTGCAGTGATAAGTTGTAAATAATAAGTTTTAAAAAGCATTCCTTGTCATGTCAGTGTACTCTTCAGTTGAACTAATATAGAACTATACGATACAGACGTTGCCAAAAAAATGTATACACATTTTAAGAACGGAAAAAACTGTATTAAAATTGTAATACTCAATATATATCGGTAACAAAAGATGAATATAGGTTATGTGTATACATTTTTTGGTGTCCCCGGCATACACACACACACACACACACACACACACACACACACACACGAGGTTGGACAATTACTTAGCGAACTTTCCACCATATATATATGTATGTGGCTTTTCTAAGTAATTGCTTGTCAGAAAGGCAGAGGAATGGATGAAAATATCCATTCTGACATCTCCTGAAATGCAGTGTTAGTTGACTATATCGGTTACATCACCCTGCACCCATTCAGCATCGCTAATCCCAATGTAAGTGACCTTTTACTTTACTCAGCGTTAAACGTGCACTGCTTGACCTTTGAGCCTCAAGCAGGCCTGTCCCCAGCACCCTGCTGTATCTTTAGTGCAGCAGTAAAGTCTTGAATCATTATCCATCCCAAGGACCTGCCTTGCCTTAGAGGTACTCTGACATTTGCTAAGACTTCCCATTGGACTTTGCAGACATTTCCAGATGATGACAGTGTCATTTGATATCTTGGTTTTAAAAATCATCGGAGTGGCTTGTGCTGAAGAACCTGAACGAAAAAGAAAATGGTAAAGTAAAAATAACAAGGCTGTTTCTTCTGTGCTTATTAAGATGGCATGGAAAAATACTTAGATTTTTAAAATTATGAATACATTCATACAATTTTTTAAAGGATCATAGTATAAAACAGAGGGTAAAAAGGATCAAATATATGGTGATGGAAGGAGAGCTCACTCTGGGTGGTGAACACACAATGTGATATATAGATGATGTAATACAGAATTGTACACCTGAAATTTATGTAACGTTACTAACCATTGTCACCCCAATAAACTTTAATTTAAAAAAAAAGTAGAGAGCCAATAGGAGAAAAGATATAAAGTGACCTATTTGAAAGAGGATCTATCTTTAGATAGTCCTTGCATTTCATAAAGCCAATTATAATAAAACTGCATGATTACCTGGTAAGCTATTGTTTATTAACTACTTTAATTTTACAATATCTTGCTTGGTTTTCACAAGAAACATGTGAGCATGGTAAGATAGGGTTACTCTCCTTACTCTGCGGGTAAGGAGAGAGGATTTGAAAGGGTGAGTGACTCATTCCTAGTAATTTCCTAGCTTGAACGAGGCTGAGCACAATTTGAGCCTAGGACCTCTCAGTCCAAGTTCCATTTTCTTTCTGCTGTATCATGCTGTATCTATTTATATAACATGGAATTCAGGCAGATCATTCAGAAACTTTCATTGACAAAGCAACCAGTGTTCAGGACAGAACTTGAAACTAAGGTAGATATTAAGACAACTTTATAATTATTCAATTCGTGTTTGTCTAGGTTGTAGTCGAGGGGATCACTAGGTTATGACTGCCTGCTCTAACACTACTGTTTTGTGGTATACACGCACAGACACCCCCCAAAAGGAAGTATAGTTGCAGTATGCAAATTAATTTTGTATTGGTCCCCCCCCACCGCCAAAAAGAAAGAAAACACCCAAAAACCAAACCTCAGAATTGTGCTTCCTTCACATACTAAAGTAGCTTCAACAGAATTTTAAAATCTTGTCTTCATTCTTTTCTATTGAAATGTCTATGGGAAAATTAGAATTCTGCTAATTGATTTTTTAAATTCCTAATAAGTCCTCCTACAATTGAGGCATAGCTGAGAAATCTAACTTTATTTATCTTACAATTTGAAAAGGGAGTATTATAAAAATTAATAAGACTTCCTAGAGTAGGAAATAAGTTTTTAAAATGAAGTAATGATAAACATTAAGCTGTTTAAATATGTAAGAGGCATATAGAATTACAAAGCAACTTGCGAGGACCAATTGGAAGGATTTATGACAATGAAAGCGAATGCATTTTAGGGTATTTGGCAGATTAGTCCTTCGGTTTCCTAACTTCAGAGATATGAGGCCAGTAGCATGTCCAAATCGATGCTTTTATTACAATCTACTTTTCATCATCAATGTGAAGAAGGGTGAAACTTTTTTTAAAAAGACAGCTATCAATGTGTGGAGCATTTTTTTCTTTAATTGGAGGATAATTTTACACTTAATATTTCTCCTTCAGTTTCAAACATGATCACTTTAATTACTTCGAGGAAGTAGTTTATTCTATCAAAAAGTTAAGGAAACTGAAGGAGGAGGGTTTGCAGTTATTCTGAGTTCGCTGAAAGTGAAATGCCAAGCTGCCAGGGATAAACTGCAGGGAGCTCTCTCGAGGCTCACGAGTGGGCTGAGAAGTGGCAGATGAGCTTCCGTGTGGGTAAGGTAATGCATTATGGGGGAAAATGAAGGCAAAATCAGCCAGGCTGCATTCACCGGCCGGCAGGCTCTTCTCAGTTCCAATCTTACAAAGAGACCTAGAAGTGACTGGCAACTGTTCCCTGAAAAAATTAGCTCAGGACAGTGCTGTAGCCACAGAGAGGTCAACCAACATTCTCCTGATCAACATCCATGAAAAGAGAACCAGACTGGCATCCAAACAGAAGACGTTTAACTTCCTTAGTGCAAGTAGGGTCATTCGGACTTCCTGAAGTACTACAGCTGATTCTGGTTGCTGCTCCCTTTAAAAAAGCTGCCACTGCTGCATTTGTAATGAACTATCTAATGGTGAGGATTCCTGGTTACGAAAGGCTGACAATCAGGGCTCTTCTGTTGGAAAATAAAATGGTTGAGTGAGACTCAGAGCCCATCAAATTATGAAACCATAAAAGGTTTGGATAGAATATTTGCAAAACTGTTTACCAAATCAAAGAATACTGGAACTAAGGAGTATCCTTGAACTATGACAGACGTGAATGATGGCGGAGAGGGCGTAGTGTACATGCCTTATGGAATAAGATACCCCAGAAGTTGTAAGGAACTGGCATGTTTAAAAAAAAAGTAAAGTGATCCAGGTCAATTAATCACTGTAGACACATGGTTAGCGAAGAGAAGGTTAGAGAAGCAGAAGAGGACAAACCATTTCTTTCTGCAGGGCTTCCCCTGATATCTCTCACCAGAAATAGAATCACGAGTACGGTATTCTTCAGGTTTTTAGTTTAAAAATGTATTAAAAATTTAAAAAATGTGTTAAAAGGGTTAGTATTGAAGATGGTAATGCATTTATGGATTACAAAGCTTCTTGTTCTTGTCCTATTTTTGACTTGACCTTTGTTTGTATAAAGCCTCATCCCCTCAAAGTCATGGACCTCAAAATTCAGGTTCAGTGCTTGTGGAGGCCAAAGGATGTGGTGGTTCAGGTTGTGGACTTTGAAACTTCACCGCTATCCCCCTCCTACTAACTGCATGATCCTAACGAAGCTCTTTTATTTTCTTAGAGGCACACTTTCCTCATTTGCAAAACGGCTTCATCATATCTACCCTATACAACTGTTTGAAGAAACATTGACATACAATATACACAAGTCACTTAACACAGTGCACAGCACCCAGCGGATGCTAAGTAAACTGCAGTTCTTACTGTTATTGTGGGCTAAGTGAGCCATGTGTCCCACCCTGGGTTTGAAAAGCTGGTAAAAAATACAATGCATATTGGGGGCCGCAGTTTCCTAATGATTTTTTTTAAGTTGTTTTTTTTTTGTTTTTTTTTTACTATTTTGCATATAGTCTTTTAGAAATGTAAATGAAACAGTAATGGTATAAAGTATCTTCCTATAGAAATATTGCTTCCCCCCACTATCTCATTTTGTAAAACAATTTTGTTCATATTTTTTCACATATATCTCTGACATCAGTGTTTCTATAAGTATGAGAGCCAATTTCTGAGTTCCCTAAAAATTTTCTGGGACACATTGCATTCATATCCATCTAAGTTGTTAGAGATACAACACTTTAATTGGTGTATGATATCATGACTGTCATTTTTATCCCAAGCTACAAATATCCATTTCCATAGCACTAGGTCAGTTTATTATTCCATTCATTCTAAATGTGTATACTTTTGATCCTCTCTAAGTATTTATTGCATTGCAATTTTAAGTGATCTTTCAAAGAATTTTATTTTATTTTATTTTACTTTATTTTATTTTATTTGATGGCTTAGGTGCATTTTATTGCTTTACTTTTCAAAGGCTTTTTTATACTGATAGCCAACAATTAAGGTCATGCCCTGTAAACAACTCATAGATCTGTATTGCATTTCATTGTCTCCAACCCCCCAAATCTGTAAATTTACCTCCATAATCACCTAAAACTCATACTAATTGTGGTTGTCCCAGATTAATTTGTCTTCTCCAAAGAGTACTTTATGGTTTTTAATAATTTTTTTAGTTTTCAATTACAGTTGACGTACAATATTATATTAATTTCAGGTGTACAACATAGTGATAAGACATTTATATAACTTAAAAAGTGATCACCCCAATAAATCTAATACCCACCTGACTCCATTACTTAGTTACTACAATATTATTGACTATATTCCCTATGCTGTACTTTACATCCGCATGACTACTTTGTAACTACCAATTTGTACTTCTTAATCCCTTCCCCTTTTTCAACCACCCTCCAAACCCCCCCTCCCATCTGGCAGCCATCAGAATGTCCTCTGAATCTATGTCTGTTTCTGTTTTGTTTATTTTGTTCTTTAGATGCCACATATAAGTAAAATCACATTGCATCTATCTTTCTCTGTCTGACACTCCACTCAGCACAATTCCCTACAGGTCCATCCGTGTTTTTACAGATGGCAAAGTTTCATTTTTTTTTTTTTTTTTTTTTTTTTTTTATGGCCTCCAAGGTTTCTGTTGAGAAATCAGCTGAAAGTCTTAATGGGAGCTCCTTTGTAGGTAATTTAACTGCTTGTCTCTTGCTACTTTTAAGATTCTCTCTTTGTCCTTAACCTTTGGCATTTCAATTGTGACGTATCTTGGTGTGGCCCTCTTTGGGTTTATCTTGTTTGAGACTCTCTGCACTTCCTGGGCTTGTATGTCTGTTTCAACGCCAGGTAGGGAAGTTTCCAGTCATTATTTCTTTAAATAGGTTTCAATTCCTTGTTCTCTCTCTTCTCCTTCTGGTACTCCTATGATGCGAATGTTGGTATGCTTGATGTTGTCCCAGAAGCCCCTTAAACTATTCTCATTTTCTTGGATTCTTTTTTCTTTTTGCTATTCTGATTGGGTGTATTCTGCTACCTTATCTTCCAAATCACTGATTCGATCCTCTGCTTCATCTAATCTACTGTAGAGTCCCTCTAATGTATTCTAATATGTTCTTTATTTCAGTTATTGTAGTCTTTATTTCTGGCTGGTTCTTTTTCATGTTTGCTATCTCAATTTTTATGTTTCCTATATCTTTGTTGAAGTTCTCACTGAGATCATTGAGCATCCTTATAACCAGTGTTTGGAACTCAGCATCTGGTAGATTGCTTGTCTCCATTTTGTTTACTTCTTTTTGTCTGGACTTCTGTTCTGTTCTTCTATTTGGGACATGTTTCTTTGTCTCCCCATTTTGGCTGCCTCTCTGTGTTTGTTTCTATGTATAAGGTAGGGCTCCTATGTCTCTTGGTCTTTGTAGAGTGGCCTTATGTAGTAGGTGTGCTGTGGGGCTCAGTGGTGTCGTCTCCCTGGTCACCTGAGCTCGGTGCTCCAGGTGTGTGCCTTGTGTGGGTTATGTGTGCCCTCCTGTTATATTTGAGCCTTGGTTGCTGTTTGCTCGTCAGTGGGAGGAATTGACCCTTAGGCTGACAGGTTGTGAAGACTGGCTATGACTACAGTGGAGGAGCTTTTGTGCAGGGGCTGATCCTACCAAGCAGGGTTCACGTTAGCAGGGCTCTGGTACCTGCCCAATCGGCCCTTTGGGTGTTTCGTCTTCAGAGGCTACCAGGTGATGCTTCAGCTAGGTGCAAAGCAGGCCGCCAACTGCAGGACTTCCTGAGAGGGACCCCACAGCAAGTCAAGTTTAGTGGCTCCTGTGCCCTGTCCAGAGCCACCTGGCAGGAACCACAAAGCAATATGCAGATGGCCCCCACGCTTGGAGGTGCCTCGAGAGGCCAAGCTGAGAACCAAGGCCGGCTGCCACTAGTGCCAGACTTAAGCCTGCTCAGCAAGAGGTATGGAGCAGGCTGAAGCCAGATGCTGCTTGTTTGGGGTTTGTGAACCTTTTTGAGAGATTTTAGGAAATTCCACAGCATGAGCTAAGGTAGGCTGTTTGGATGCAAAAGCTACTGGAAGCAGTTTGATTGTGCTTGAAAGTTGGGTGTGGTGGGGTCTCAGGGATTTACCATGGCAGAGTGAGCAGGGTTACCCAGATTGATGAAGATTCAGATATGGGAGCCACCTGTGTCCACACACTGAGATGGGGAAGGGCTCAACGAAGAAACAATGGCTTCTGTCTGTATTTCTGTTAGAAAACTTCCCCTCCAACCCTCGCCATGAAGCCAGATGATTCAGTTCCTTGCTATATATCCCTGGCAGCTTTTGAGCTGCTGCCCCAGTGCTGGAGCTCAGAGTGAGTGAGTTCATCAGCAGTAAGTCCGTGCTCGGTCCCTTTAAGAGGAGTGCCTGGGACTCCAGCAGCCCTGTCTCACTCAGCCACAATCCGTACTGGTTTTCACATCCAGAAGTTGTGGAGACTTCTATCCCAGCCCTGGAACCCTGGGCTAGGGAGCCTGGTGTGGGGCTGGACCCCTTGCTCCTTTGGGGGGAACTCCACAGTTGAGATATCCTCCCGATTTTCTTTTTAAGAGTTTTATTTTATTTATTTATTTATTTATTTATTTTAGTTTCAGGTGTACAAAACAATGTAATAGTTAGACATTTATGTCCCTCACAAAGTGATAACCCACCCCCATCTATTACCCCTCTGACATCGCATACAGCCGTTACATTTCCACTGTCTCTATTCCCAATGCTGTACTCCACTTCTTGTAACCATATATATATATATATATATATATATATATATATATATATATATATATATATATAAAATTATAGTTGACATTCATTATTATTCAGCTTCAAGTGTACAGTGCAGTGATCAGGCATCTACACTGTCCCTGAAGTGGTCTCCCTGATAAGACAAGTGTCCATCGGATACCCTACAAAATCTTTACAACATTATTGATTACATTCCCCAAACTGTCTTTCGTAACCCTGTGGCAATCTTGTGGTTACCAACTGTGCTTTCTAATCCCCTCACCTTCTCCCTCATCCCTACCCCTGCCCTCATCTCGCAACCCTCAGTTTTTCCTCTGTATCTCTGTCCCTCCTGATTTTTAACGGTCACACGGGAGTGTGGGACCAGCACATTCTGCATCTCTGCCCCTCCTGCCAGTCTCGAGGTGGCTTCTTCTGTATATCCCTAGTTGTAGGGCTCTGGTTCAGCTAGTCTTCAGGCGATTCTCAATGATGCTTGTTCTGTAGTTTAGTTGTAATTTTGATGTGGCCGTGAGACGAGGGAAGCACAGCATTTACCTACCCCGCCATCTTGACTGGAGCAAAGAGTACTTTACTGTTTAAAATAATTTAGAAGAGGGCCTTTATAATTAACGAATTTGTGAGGACTTGAATATGAGACAGTTTCCTTTTCTTCTGAGACATAACTTGGAGTAGGGTCACGGACCTTATATTTAGGAAGATAAGAATATATATATTTTTTGAAATATTTATCTAATTACATGACTTTACAAGTATTCAAGTTTCTTATTTTTATTCATTCTATATATGTGTTAAGTGCCAGGATGATCCAAACATGCAGAAGACAAAGTTCTTGCTATTATCAGAATTTTCAGACCTTGGAGAATAGTCAATTCAGGAAACATGCATTGAACACCTACTATGTACAAAGCATTTGCAGACAAAAAGATGTGAGTTGCAGTCTTTCTCTTGAACAGCTTACAAGCTATTCCAGGGATTTCAAATATATATATATATATATATATATATATATATATATATATATATATATAAATAATTCTTGTACCTAGGAAAATAAGAAAGCTGTAAACTGTTGTGGGGGTTCATAGATAGGAGAAGCCATATCCAATTGGGAAATATCAGAAACGGCTTCAGGAAGTCAATTATATTTGAGACAAAGCCTAAAGGATGTGTAAGATATTCCCAGGCATTTGGAGTAGGGCAGTGAGAAAGGGAACCAGAGCCTACTAGGAGAGCAAAATCACATGAGCAAAGGCACAGAAGAAAAGCAAGAAAGATATTCAGGAACAATGAGTAGTCCCTTTACATGTAACATAGAATTTATGGGAACAATGGAGAAATGAAACTGGGCTGTAAGTGAGATTAGGCTGATTGCAAGGGACTTCTAGGCTATGCTCAAAAAGTTTATTTTTACACTGTAAGCAGTAAAGAGAGATTTATTAACTGGAGATGGAATTATCCGATTGGATTTGTATTTTAGTTTCTTTCTGGATTGAGTTCCAAAAAGAACTGAGAAAGCTGAAGTGGTCTGGGAGAGAGAATAGATTGAGAAAAATGTTAGAGATCTATCAGAGAAATTGGAGACCATTTGGATACTGGGTTTCAAAGCATAGGAGGATTGACAATGAATTGGTATGTAGCCATTCTATTTAGTTGGACAGGTTTAGAGGAGTAATCAACAAATTTGGTTATGTTCATATTGGACAGAATGTGTAAGAGGCCTGCAGACATGGTTCACAAGACAGTTCACATAGGGAAAGCAAAGCGGTGAAGAGAGAAACTTTACATGTAAAATACATACACAGTAAATCATCACATGGAAACACATGCTTTTCACCAGCAAGTAAATAAATTCAAATTCAAATACCACTACAGCAGCAACAGATATCTACTCGAATGCCTAAGCACTAGGTGAGGTGTTAGAGGACATATAGGGAAATGGGTACAGTTTGGTGGTGCTGTTGCGTGACAATTCATGGAAATGTATACACAAAACAATATTAAGTGAAAATTAAATCGCAAGGGAGTATATAAACACTGATTATATGTATAATAATGTGTGTATGTTGACATATATTGGAAGAGAATTTGAAGGAATGGAAGTAGTTTAATGTTCATTTGCATTTTTTCTAGAACAGTTATTTAAGTGCATTCTAATTTGAAAAGAAAGGGATGAAAAATGATTCCTCATCACACCCCTAAAACACGTACCCATGCACACATCTTTGTAAATAGGCTGTGGTATAATATGATGTTCATTGTTTGTGATGTTGCGACATGATCTATAAATCAGGGATGTAATTGAAGCTGTAGTTCCCTTCGTAATCTACCGTAAGTCTGATGAGGCATTTTTGATTACTGTTTATTATAGTAATGAGAAAAGGGGAAATCTTTTCCTCATAAATCCTGACAATCTGCATTTTAAATCCTTTCACAATAGGAATTCTTTGCCCCCACTAAGTAAATACAGAAAATATAAGCTTATTATTGCTCATTCTCTCTATCTTCCTCTCAGGACTCACTGGCTCATTCTTGACCTTTACCTTTACCTGTCAGTTGGTAGTTGTTTTCTTTTCCTCCTCAAGGTTGATGCATTGAGATGTGTTTATTAAGCACACTCAGCTGAGGTTCAGATTTATATACAGCTAACAAACTGAGTGGATTTAATGCCTACCTTGTACCACACATTGTTGCCTGGCACTCTACAGAGAAGCTTTCACTTAATCTTGATAGTAAGCATCTGAGGTCTGAGGTATTATCTCTATTCTCGCATGACAAAAACTAGGCATCGTTCAGTAGGCGGCTCTCTTCAGTGTTCTTTCTGTCGTGATGCCTTTTAAGTGGCTAGTTCCCAACAAAAGAAGGCATACTGTGTGTTATGACTCAGAGTATAGTTTTAAACGTATAACTTTTTAGAAAGCAGCATATTTTTAAGGAAGATCTATTTTTCTGGAAAAAAAAAAGAAGTGCGCTGCTGTTATTTAAGAAAATGTGTACTGTTGCTATAAAATTTCTTTATAAGGCCATCTGGAAAATTTGATCCAAAGCCATTCAAAATGATACCAGCAATTGAAGTGGAATCCAAACATGAAGCAAGATTCTCTACTTTAATGATTTCAATTACATAAAACTTATGAGCTGATAAAAATTCTGAAGTTTTATTCAGAGAAATGCATGAGGTTGGCATGTTGACCACTAACAACAGGAAATTAACAAAGCATTACATAATACACACATAATGCAAACAAGGAACATTTAGAAGTACGGTGTGAAAAATCATAAACTGCAAGGACTAATTGGAAGCATCAAGTGGTGATTGGTGTAATGAAGTACCTTACCTGACTCATACAGCGTTAAGACTACATGGAGATGGTTGCCGTGCTAGCTCCTATGTGACAGCTGGAATATGATTGAGATCGGAAACGTACACCAGATGATAATCAATATTTTGAAGTGGGGGCAAGAGGGGTGCTGGTATAAATCATGTAGAAAGATGAATTGGAAAACTGTCTTGTTGAACAGAAGAAAAGGAGGAGTCTGGCAGGAAAGGTAAAAAGTTTAAAAATAGGAAATGTGGCTATAATTGAATGAGATTCATATACATAAACCATGTATACACAAAGATCCATCTCCTTTCGCTCTACTCACACAATGTTCATGGTTCGCAGGAGTAAAGAACCTTGATGAGGAGGTAATTGTTCAGAAAAAGAATTAAAGTTGAAATCACTGAATGGAGCAGCATTTTAAAACAGATACCCAGTAGTAAATGGCATAAAGAATGAATGCAAAAAGATACTGCTTTCTAGTCAAGTTCTAAATACTTCTATTGACAATGTACAGCTCATTCAGTTTCCAGAGAATAACTAGAAACAGAGACATTATGAAAAATGGCTCTCATTTAACTTGTTCACCTGGCAGTTGGCTTTGAATTATATTTTATTACCACTTGTTCACCTGGCAGTTGACTTTGAATTATATTTTATTACCAATCAACTTAAATTAAAATACCCAGCTTACAGTAAAACACTACAGACAGTATCTCAAATACTAAAACATACTGCATGTAAATAGCATTAAGCTTAAGACAAAGATTAACCAAAACAATGACAGTGAACATTAATGTCATGCCAGTAGCTTTGAGCTCCTTCCATCAACAATGTGGAACACAAAGAAATTACCAGAAGGCAGTGCAGTGACTTTTCTAACCTGCATTTACAACTAGAAGAACTTTTCACATTTCAGTCTCAACTATGCCCAAGTCGAGTGCCTTTTAATAAAGACATGGTACCAAACATCAAATAAATACATACATCTCGTGTATGTGTGTGTGTGTGTGTGTGTGTGTTCATAGCCATCTGTCCATCCCAGAGTGCATCTCACCAAGGCACTAGCCCAGATAACTATGTTCTTTTCTTCTCAGGTGTTTGTTTAAATTTGTACTTTAAGGACTTTATGGATAGTGTGCGATGTAAATATGTTCTAAGCCCATCGAAATGCAGATCATAGGAGATACATATTTTTTTCCAGGGAACTTTTCCCTACCACATAACTAAATTACTGACTGTTGTATTAATAGAGTCATATGAGTTTTAAGCATATTGTTACTCTCTTAATTACTTTTTTAGAGTGAGTATTATACGGGATCATCAGAAGATCATAGTCATGTTATTGCAGTCTTTCATTATGAATATACATTTTATAAAAGCTTAATCATGTACTATCCAATACGTGAATGATAGAACTATTATGGTTGTATGGTTCATTACCTTACATCCCATTCCTTGCTTTAAGCCTCTCATATCTTTATTGTATAGAGTATTTATGACAAATCAATTTTCTTCTCTGGAAGTCAGTATCATCATCTATAAAATGAAGGGTTAGACTTCACTTAAATAATCCATAAATTCCCTTCCAGCTCTCAAATTCTGTGTTCCATTGATTATCCCCAAACTATTATAGAAGTTCATAGGGCTCTTTTAAAAAATAGATATATTTTATAGAACACTTTATTGACCTGCACAAATTGAGATCTGATGTGGTATCAAAACTCCTTTCTGCTTAAGACAAATACTGTATGATATCAATTATGTGTGGAATCTAAAGAAAACCAAACTCATAAAAACAAAGAGTAACATGGTGTTTACCAGGGGCTGGTGCGGGGCGGGGGTAGGAGAGATATTGTTTAAGGGTACAAACTTGCAACTAGTAGATAAATAAGTCCTGGAGATCTAATGCACAGTATATTGTTAATAGACAACAATATTCTATTATAAACATCAAACTTGCAGGGAGACTAGATCTTAATTATTCTTACTACAAAAAAGATGATAATTTTGTGACATACAGATGCTAGCTAACACTACAGTGGCAATCCATATAACAACATAAATGTATCAAATCAACTTGTACATCTTAAACTCATATGATGTTGTATATCAAATAGCTTTCAATTAAAAGAAAAAACAACTCGTCTCTGCTTTAACCTATGATGGGAGATCAATGTGTTGGAAAATGTTTAGCCCAAGAAAAGAGAAGATACGGGGATTATCAGTCTTCAGGTTTACGATGAAACAGTGACCAATTTTCACTGTCTTAGTAAAGGATAGACTAAGAGGGAGCGAACTGTACCAAATGCCAAAGTGGATAATGTCATGCTGCATGAGAAAATGCTGAAGAAGCTAGAGATTCTCCAAGAAAGTAACGATTTGATGCAAAATATCAGGTAGCCACCCCTCTGGGGTGCTTTAAATCCAGGGAGTCTCAAAATGAGGGGGTGCGAAGCAAGATTGGAGCTGTTTCTCACAATTCAGCAGGAAGGCACTTTATATATCTGCTTAACGTATTTATTAATGAATTACTTATTCTTCTGAGCTATTTCTCCTAAGAGAGAAAACCCTCACACCTAACCTGTAGAAAATTGGCATTTAAAGAGACCGACATCCTCTTTGCTCCCAAATTTAGATTGTATGCACAAATTTATATATAGTTCACTTATATGTGTCCAGATATAATGACAGAACATGATCCCACCCCTTCCCCCACACTAACCAATTTACAATCTGAATGTGAAAGGAAGAAAAGTGGCAAAAGGGACCATTTTGATGTCACTTTCATTCTTTTTAAGCACAGCTGCATTCACTGATGAATAAAAAAACCGGCATCTGTAAAATTTTAGAGGCCAGTAATACTTTCTTGCTTTCTTTTCTTACAGGTAAAGATACAACTTTTTAGTAGTCAGTAACGCAAACCGAATGAATGGGTGATATTAGAGTTGCTTTTAAAGATGCCAATTGTGAAGCAACGGTGACTTACCAGAATCAGTATATTCACAGTCAGAAGCACGTGAATTACATTGTATCTATTAATCCTTGTAATCACAGAGCATTGTATAAAAATAGATATACTTTCTTTCTAAATAACCATTAAGTATAAGTTCAGAATTGAGTAAGTCACAGTTGGTGGCTCAGAGACACAGCTAACAGGTAATAATACGCTCATCTGATTAATGTCGAGTCTTAGTTTTTCTTTACTGTTATATGATGAAGGTCGTGGATAAGCAGTAAGGATGACAACCCACTCGAGAAAGAACGAGTTTTAAAGTGCTTTTTTTTGTAAGTTTTCCCACTTACATATTACAAAAAAGCTGAATTGGAATGTTAACTAAACATGAATAAAAAATGTTGATATTTTATTTAACCTAAATATAGTAATTATGAATAGGCTGCTTTCATGATTCTCATATTTAAAATATATCATTTTACATTGGGAATACAGAGGGGATTGTCACTGTGATGGTATAATAAGAAAATTTGTTTTGAGTGCATTAAAAATACGGTAAATGATTATTGCAATATAAGGGGGAAGGTTGTTTGCTTTTGGTAGTCTGTCAGATGTAGCCTCAGAAGAAAAGTGTGGTAGCCGCTTGACATGAAACAGTAGCGGAAGGACACAAGCTCAGAGAAATTTTTCCCAGCTGCAGTTATTAAAGAAATTCTTTTAGAGAAGAGAGGCAGCTTTTTTTTTTTCCTTTCCATTTTTTGCTTCCATCTCTGAATCCTTTGCTTTCACGTGGCATGCAAAGCGTCTGTGCATGGCAGCCTGTAAGTTCTGTTATTTAAACTGCCAACTGTTAAAACGGATTGAGTTGAACTGGAGGAGAATAGCCCCACTGAGGCAAATGCATTTTTACACCCCCTCTTCCATAAAATATTGTAAGGAATAGCTAGAAAGTTGCCCCTCAGACTTTCATCTAAAATGGTTGGATTATAGCTGTGTAAAAGAATCATTATCGACTCCTGACAGTTTTGGAGAGGACGTGAAGAGACTTGGTTCCTGACATTCTGTGCTTTGTCAAATCAGGCACTTTGATCATACGTATGAAGTGAAGGCTGACGTCACGAAATGCCTTGAAGCAGGAACTTCCATGTCTCCTGTGACTTCCTGTTTTTTGAAGGAATCAGATTGGATTATAAATTGATGGGAATGTGACTGGACACAAACACATTTATTGCAGGTTCAGCAACCGTTACATATTAGTGAAAGGAGGCAAGGGGCAAAGGGGACCATTCTGATGTCACTTACATTCTTTTTAAGGGCAGATTCGTTCACTGATGAGAAATAAACTGGCATCTGTAAAATTTTGGAGACCAGTAATACTTTTATGCCTTCTTTTCCTGGGGGTAAACATATAACTGTTTAATAGTCATTAATAGAAACTGAAAGAATGGGTGATGTTGCAGTTGCTTTTAAGGGTGCAAATTGCGAAGCAACTGTGACTTACCATAATCAGTATATCACTGTACCAAAAAGTGTATCTTTTTCTTACCTAGGTACATACTATTGCTAATATACCACTTTGGCTAAACTTAATGTCAAAATCCAATATTTCAAAGGTGATATGCTTTTTATTAAGAGATATAGTTTGACCTTAACTTCCCACCTGTAAAAGGCCATATTTCTTACACATCAACTCTAAAATTAGTCCCATTTTCTGACTTTTCTTGTTCTTTATTCACCTTGCCAAAGAATCTCTGTAATTGGCTTGCTCTGCAAAGTGTTTTATTTGCCCTTCTGAACATTAGCTGTTTTAAGAATGTATTATGGCAGGGAACACAAGATTTAACTTCAACTGCCTCCGTGTCCTCACCCGCCTTGCCAAATGAATGCTTCTGTTTTGAGTATCCCAGAGAAGAGTGAAATTGCTAAGATGTAACTGGCCCCAAGGAGTATTCTAAGCCGAGAAGCCATTCCAGGAAAGACAGTAGCTCTGTGCCCAGCATGGATCTTGGCCTTGCCCTACTTCCAAGCATCGAACGTATCCTCATAGTCATTTCTTCTGTATTGTGATTTTTTTTTTTTAAATGAAGCACTTTTAGATGTCCCATATGGTTTAAAACAAATCAGAAATTCATGTCCTAAATGTTTCGTTAGTCAGAATAATTAAGTTGATCAGTTCTGGGAGCAGTGGAAGCAAAATAATGGGGTCATTGAAGCAGGCAGGCTCTAATGGGAACCTGAGCTCATTCAGATATCAAATCTAATAATTGTTCTACACCTGTATGCACAGTCCCATTGAGCAAATCCACATTAAAGGTTTAGTGGAACACTTTCAATGTTATGGTCCAAAGGGACTTGCTACTGTTTTCACAAGAAAGCACTGAATATTTTTTGGCAATATGTTTTTTTATGATGTGTTAACTAAGCTTTGTGTGTTTATGTTGGTCCCCTATCCCTACCTCGGGAGGAAGAAAAGGGAGATATGTATAACTAGAAATAGTTTTCTTACCATTTAAGGATACTAAAAGTGTACTCGAGCATTTGCCACCTGGAGGCAATACTATTGGATGACTGAACTTACTGGATTGTGTGTGTGTGGGGGGGGGGGGGGGTTCCATGGGGGAGGGGGGATTGTTAACCTATGGAACCTACTAGAGATGAGGATCACTTAACCCTTTCCCTTCATAAAATAACGTGTTATCAAGCATGATTTTGGTTATTGAAGTATAAAGTAGCAATTAGGCATTTTATAGAAATGCAGTTTGATTTCTATGTCACTATACAACTATAGGAGCAAATTGACTGCTTTTGATTCTCCTGCAAGATATCTAAGGAGAGTTGACAGACCCAAAGGGTTTTTTTTTAAAGATCTAAAGAGTGGAAAGATGAATTTAATTCTGCCCTATAATGACCGTTGAACTAATAGATCTTCAATAGAACTCTGTCATTGGAAGCTTCAAAGCACACAGGAAAATTAAAACATTGGCAGTATATCCTGAACAGCTATGAAAGATCTGGACAGCCTTCTTCACCAAAATAAGGCAATCAAAGCTGAATTAACTTGCGTAAAGAATAGTCTTAATATTAGGTTGGTGCAAAAGTAATTGCAGTTTTTGCAATTATTTTTAACCTTTTAAACCGTGATTAATTTTGCACCAACCTAATACATACACACAAACCTGTTCATGAGTATTGTGCTCTAATATTTTTACTTTCTCTCTGGATAAACAGAAGAACATGTTCGTTTGTGTATTCATTCAGAAATCATTTATTGAGTGCCTCGTATATTCCAGGCACCAAGGAAACAGATGCAAATGGAAGTTCTTGCCTTTCCAGAGCTCACAGTAAAGGAGGGGAGCCAGATGGAATGGGACAGTCACAGGATACAGCTCAAGCTGAATCGTAACAGATGGATAGGAATTTCGTGAGCAGGAAAAGAAAAAGGAAGAGAAACACGTTTCAGGGAAGAGAACAGCATTTATGGAGGCAATAAGCGAGCACATTCAAGGAAGAGAAAGCAGTTCATTGCTAAAGAATACATAGGCGAAGCTAATAAAATGAAACATCATGAGAGGCCTTGGATAATAAGGAGTTGGATTTCTTATTGCATGGGTGATGAGGAGCCATATCCAGCTTGTTTTGCATAATCTCCTAGCAACACGGAAGTTTGATTGGGTGGGAGTGAGGCTAGACGTTGGAGGGATTCACTAGGGCTTTATTATACATATATGCATAGGCAATGGAAGAAGGCCTTACCTAGAGCAGTGGCAGTGGAGATGGTGAAGAAGAAGAAATAGATCCGAGAATGATTCAGGAGTCAGAATTTGGCTGATGGTTTGTTTTTTGTCTTTCATTTTTATGATGATGGCTGTATTAGTTTGCTAGGCCTGCTGTAACAATGTGGTACAAACTGAGTGACTTTAACAATAGAAATGTAGTTTCTCACAGTTCTGGAGGATTGAAGTCTAAGACCAAGGTGTCAGCAGGCCCATGTTCCCCGTGCAGGTGCTAGGGAAGGGTCTGTTCCAGGCATCCCTCTTAGCTCCTGGTGGGTTGCTGGCAGTATTTGACATGCGTTAGCTTGTAGAGTCATCATTGTGACCTCTGCCTTCATCTTCACATGTCATTCTCCATTTGTGAGTGTCTCCAAATTTCTCCTTTTTATGACACCAGTCATATTGGATTAGAGCCCGCCGTAATGACTTCATTTTAATTTGATTACCTCTGTAAAGATTCTATCACCAACTAAGGCCACATTGTAAGGTGATAGGGGGTTAGGACTTCAACATGGGGGAGGGGGGGCAATTCAATCCCGTAGCATGGCCCCATTCATCAAAATAAGGAAGCATGAAATGGAGAGAATAGAATCAAAGGAAAGGAAATCAGTTCAATTTGGATCTTGAGTGAGTGGTAGCTTTGGAACAATGAGGAGAAATATTTAGAAGGTGACTGAAGCTATAGCCTAAAGCCCAGGAAATGCAGAAATGAGATTCGTTAGCATAAAGGAAGTAGAATAGTTGAAGTTTTGCAAGTGGATGAATATACCCACGGAGAGTGGTTCATGGAATGTATAGAGTAATACGGGAAAGGGCAAAGACTAAAACCCTGAAAAATACTAACATATAAAGGATAAGGAAAACAATGGTGGCTTATAAAACAAATAGAGAAGAATCAGGCAAAGAACATGATTTGAAAATTAAGTGACAGTGGTAATATACAAGCCAAGAGAGGAGAGAGTTTCATGGAAGGAATAATTTTCGACAGTACCATGTGCTTCAGAGAGGTCAAGAAAAATAAAAACAAAGAAAAATCCTAACGCTTAAGGCAGGAATGTGATAATGACTCACAATAGGCCTATCCCTAAAGACGGTTATCATGGTATGTACCCTGTATTTCCAATAGAATTTCACTCTGTGTGTTACTAGAGAAAAGAAAAGAATGGTATTAATGACTCCAAGGCTTTGTCATCTAACTCAGGGCAGTCAGACGCCATATTGAATGAAATCGCGGGTTTTGAGCAAGTCCCAAATTTCAGTTTGAATAGGGTGTCCATCGTAGTCCATTCAGTGGCCTCTGTCAGGGGTGAGGAAGAAGCTTATTGGGTGCTGCTTCCCTCAGTGAAAGACTCTGAGCAGGACAGTTGCAGCTAGAAGTGGTGTTGGGCGTGTCAGGTATAGTGACCTGAGATACCTGTGTTTGCTCTGTGAAAATTGTACCTTCTGCAGCGTCGGGAGACATGCAAGCATGAGTTATACACATCGCCTGCACTTACTCCTCAACCTTCGGCAATATGGCGTCTGCCCCTCTTATTTTACAGAAATTGTTCTCATTAAGGCCTCTACTGACCTTCATAGTTCTAAAGCTGATAGTTTTCTGTCTTTATTTTACTGCATCTTTCTACAGAATGGGCTATTACTGCTTATTCCATTTTTCAAACTATTTGCTCCTCACTCTGATGGTTCATTCTGTACCTCTCTGAATATTTGCTGTCTGTTTTCCTCATGGACTCCTCTTCCTGCGCTCATCTATTAAACATCAGTGTTTCCCAGAATTGATTATCAGCCCACTGTTCTTCTCACTCTATACACTTTTCTGAGTGATGGCTTCTATTACCGTCCATAGGATACATCTCCCAAGTCTTTCATACTCTTTCCACACCTCTTCCCTGCACCTCAGTCTTGTAATATCTAACTGCCTGCTGTAAAGCTCCACCCGGACAGACATATCCAACTTGAAAAATCCCAAACTGAACTCATCATCTTCTGCTTGAACGCAACTCCTCTTCCTATACACCCTATCTTAGTGGACAGAACCTCCATTCCCCCAAATGCATAAGCCAGAACTTTTAGAGTTGACTCTAACTCTTCCTCTATCCTCCATGTCCAATTAATCCCTAATTCTTGTATGTAAGCCCCTCCACTACTTGATCACCAACTTGAACTATCTTAACAATTGCACTCCCTACTGCACATCTAAAGCCCAAGAGCTTTAAAATGGCGCATGAGACCATCCATGATCTGAACGTTACTTGTCTAAACCTCAGAGCCCATAGTCCCCTGCTTTGAATCAACACTCGTTGGCTTGTAGCCAGCCATGCACGGTTTTTTTTCCTTCTCATTTCTTGTCTCCCTTTCCTCACAGTGTCTCCTTTGCCAGGAACATACTGTTCCTCCAGGCTAATCCATCCTCATCCTTTACGAATCAACTAGAACATTGCCTTCTCTAGAAAGCCTTCCCAGCGACACTTCCCCTAAGGCTTGGCTAAGTGTTCCTTTTCTGTGCTCCTTTAATCATACTACTCACTGTAACTATATTCTAATTATCTTTATATGTTGCACTCTTAAATGAGAATATCTTGAGGGAAAGGGCTGATACCTCATTTTTGTATCAGGGGATATAATATAATCTCAGTTCTAAAACTGACTCACTGAGGACTGTGGAGCAGACTACAGAAGCCCTGACACATTTCATCAGACTAATTTTTAAACCAAAAGGCCACGATCACTACATAGTACCTGCCCAGACAGAAGAGATTGGCTCCTTTATCTATGGTACACAGTCAGTGTGCACGGAAGAATTGAAATAAATGGCAGGCCAGTTTTTGGACAGAGGAAGGTATACCTGACATGGGAACAGACCCTGGTTATGACGGCAAGGAAGGCTCCCTCTTTCCAGTGAATAGGTCTGCTCAAGACACCAAATTCAAAGTCAGCGGGTTGCCTGGTAAATCTAGTGATGGGGGCAAAAAGAATAAGTGACCGGTTTTACTAGATGCATCATTCAAGCCAGGCTAGAATTTCTAGAAATAATTTCTCCCTACTCTAAGGAACAAATCTGTCCAGACAACTGAAATCCTAAAGCAGAGAAATAATAGAAAACAGCCTGGCAACATTTTTCTACCCACTGGATGATAATAAGAAAAAATAAGTGAATTGACAATAAGAAAAAATAAATAAATTGCTATAAAATTTTCATTGCTTCCCAAAGGTATAAAAATACCCCAGCCCGTGATAACATGCGAAATTAATAAAAAGTCAAAATCTTGATAAATTCTGATTTCCTAACTGATTTTTATTAAGTTTTTGTTTTTATAATCTGAAAAAGACTTTCATGAACATCTGTTTGTATCTTATCCCATTGTCACAAAAGTGGCTAAAACCTGTCATAGTCTCCATAATGAGGCTGTCTGGACTTTTTAAAGAGTATCGTAAGAACTTGAGGGTGAAACCTTAGATTGTGGCTCTTAGGTTAAATATAAAAAATATTAAGCTTTTACTCTGTATCAGGTACCATTCTGGTCCTTTTACATTACTGCCTCATTTAGTCCTTGCAACTATCCTGTTAGGTGTTTAAATATTATTTTCGTGTTCACAAAGGGGAAAATGAGTTTGGGAAGACATAGCTATTTAGGAAAATCTAGCTATTAAGTGACAGAACAAAGATTTGAACCTGTATGGTCACACAATAGAATTTTGATCTGTCTATAATACAAATTGTGGATAACCATTAGAGATACAAACCTCTTTTTGCTTGTGGATTGTTGACTGATTTTTGTGTGTACGGATGTCACATCTATCAAAAGATTAATATGGGTCAGGTACTAGATTACCTCATTTAATTCTGTTTACACCTTACAATGTAAAGTACTACTAGTATCCTCATTTTGCACGTGAGGAAACTGGTGTTTAGATGCATTTTGCAAATATATAAATGTGAAAATGGCCTGTTTTCTTTAAAAACAAAACAAAACCTGTGTCTAGTAATCTACATTAATTAACTTAAAAGACTGCATATGCCTATTAGGTTTACTTTACTCCATTGTTATATGCACAACATTGCACCAATACCAATGTTGGTAAGAAAGAGTATAATGCTTCATGCCAAGACTAGACTCCTCTCTCAACCCCCACAGCACCTGCATTAACCAAGAAGAATACCCCATATGCTTGTCTTGTTGAAAATGGGTCAGTATTGTCTACGATCACAGGACAGACTTTATTTTTAATTTTTAATTTGTAGGTAACATGTTGCAGCAAAGCAATTTTTAAGTCTTATTTGATTTTACCGTTGAACTAAAGCTCTTCAGATGATATCACAACATACCACCACCTTATCTTTCTGAATTTTTACACATCTTTTTGAAGAGAGACAATGTCTAGGTTTACTTCTTAAGACTAGAACTTTTAGAATTTAGAATCTAAGATTCATGAAATACTTTAATAAATGACACAGCGTATGAAAACATTTATTTGTGCTCTAAAAGCAGTCAACTTTGAGCTATTACTTTTTCTTTCTAAAATTTTTCAATTACAGTTCACGTGCAATATTATGTCATTAGATGTACAACATAGTGACTAGATATTTGTATACCTTCCGAAATGATCACATGCATAAGACTAGTACCTATCTGAAACAATACATGGTTATTATATTATTGACTATATTCCCTAAGCTGTACTTTACATCCCCATGAGTATTTTTATAACTGCCAATTTGTACTTCTTAATCCCTTCAACTTTATCATTCACCCCCCCACCCCCTCCCATCTAGGGACCATCAATGTTCTCTGTATCTATGAGTTTGTTTCTGTTTTGTTTGTTTATTTCATTTTTAGACTCTACATATGAGTGAAATCATACAGTATTTGTCTTTCTCGGTCTGACTTATTTCACTTAGCATAATAACCTCTAGGTCCATCCATGTTGTTGCAGAAGGCAAGATTTCACTCTTTTATTGCTCAGTAATGTATCATTTTATCACCTCTTCTTTATCCATTCGTGTATCAATTGGACACTTAGCTTGCTTCCGTGTCTTGGCTATCGTAAATAATGCTGCAGTGAACATAAGGTTGCATATATCTTTTTGAGTAAGAGTTTTGAATTTCTTCCAATAAATACTCATAAGTGGAACTGCTGGGTGACATGGTAGTTCTGTTTTTAATTTTTTGAGGAACCACTATACTGTTTTCCAGTCACTGCACTGATTTATAATCCCATCAACAGAGTACAAGTGCTCCCTTTTCTCCACATACTCACAACACTTGTTTGTTGATTTATTGATGATACCCATTTTTACAGGTGTGAGATGATATCTCCTTGTGGTTTAAATTTGCAGTTCCCTGATAATTAGTGATGTTGAGAATCTTTTCACCTGTGTTGGCCATCTTGCGTGTCCTCTTTATAAAAATGTCTATTCAGGTCCTCTACTCATTTTTTAATTCAATTGTTTGGGGGGTTTTTTGGTGTCGAATTGTATGATTTGTTTAAAAAAATTTTTATATTAACCCCTTATCAGATATATCATTGGCAAATATCTTCTCCCATTTAGTGGGATGTCTTTTTGTTTTATTGATGGTTTCCTTTGCTGTGCAAAAACTTTTTCGTTTGATGTAATCGTATATGTTTATTTTTTCTTTTGTTTCCCTTGCCCAAAGAGACATATCAAAAAAAAAAAGAAACATTGCTAAAAGCAATGTCATAGAGCTTACTGCCTATGTTTTCTTCTAGGAGTTTTATGGTTTCATGTATTACATTTAAGTCTTTAATTCATTTTGAGTTTATTCTTGTTTATGGTGTAAGAAAGTGGTCTAGTTTCTTTTTTTTTTTTCTTTTCCTTTTTTTTTTTTCTTTTTACATGAATCTGTCTAGTTTTACCAACACAATTTCCTGAAGAGACTGTCATTACCCCATTGGATATTATTGCCTCCTTTGTCAAAGATTAATTGACCATATAGGCATGGGTTTATTTCTGGGCTCTCTGTTCTGTTCCATTGATCTATGTGTCTGTTTTTAGGCCAATACCATGCTGTTTTGATTACTATGGCCTTGTAGCATAGTTTAAAATCAGGTAGTATGATACATCCAACTTTGTTCTTTCTCAAGATTGCTTTGGCTATTGAGGTTCCTTTGCAATTCCATATAAATTTTACCATTATTTGTTCTAGTTCTATAAAAAATCCATTGGTATTTTAATAGCAATTGCATTGAATCTATAGATTGCTCTGAGTCATATGGACATTTTAACAATATTAATTCTTCCTATCCAAGAGCAAGGCATATTCTTCCATTTATTTGTATCTTCTTCAACTTATTTCTTCAGTGTCTTATAGTTTTCCAAGTACAGATCTTTTATCTCCTTGGTTAAATTTACATATTCCTAAGTATTTTACTGCATTTCATGCACTTGTAAATGGGATTGTTTTCTTACTTTCTCTTTCTGATAATTCACTATTGCTATATGAAAATTCAGCAAATTTTTAATTATTAATTTGTATCCTGCTAATTTACTGAATTAATTTATTCTAATAACTTTTTGGTGGTATCTTTAGGGTTCTCTATATATAGTATCATGTCATCTGCAAGTTATGACAGTTGTACTTCTTTCTCCCTTTATGTCCATCAATATTTTCTTTATACATTTAAGTACTCCTATGTTGGGTGCGTAAATGTTTACAAGAGTTATATCCTCTTGTTGGGTTGCTCCCTTTATCATTATGAAATGTCCTTCTTTGTACAGGCTTTGTTTTAAAGTCCATTTTGTCTGACATAAGTATCGCTACCTTTCCTTTTTAAAGTTTACCTTTGCATTAAATGTCTTTTTCCATCCCTTTACTTTCAGCCTGTGTGTGTCTTTCGATCTGAAGTGGGTCTCTTATAGGCAACATATGTCTGAGTCTTGGGTTTTTTCTTTTTCCAATCTGTTTAGACACCCTGTGTCTTTTGATTATAGGGATTAGTCCATGTACATTTAAAGTCAGTATTGATAGTTATGTAGTTATTATCATTTTATTATTTTCTGATTGTTTTCATAGTTCTTCTTTGTTCCTATTATCTTGCTCTCTTCTCTTGTATGTTGATGACTTTCTATAGTATGCACGGGTTCTGTTCTCTTTATTTCTTGTTTATATTATGTTGATGCAAAAGTAATTGCGGTTTAAAAGGTTAATAATTGCAAAAACCGCAATTACTTTTGCATCAACCTAATGCCTTGTAGATTTTTGGTTTGTAGTTACCCATGTACTTCATATATAGCAAGCTGAGTTTATAGCAGTCTCTTTCAGTTGATGGTTGCTTAAGTTCGAACACACTTTAAAGTCACTACAATTTTTACTCACCCTCTTCACGTTTGTTTGTTTTTTCATTATTTTTTATTTCCTGTGTGTGTTTGTGGGTATCGTTTAATTTGCTGTAATTATACATGATCCTCTTACTTTTGCCTTTTAACCTTTGTACTGTGTTTCCCCGAAAATAAGACCTAGCCAGACAATCAGCTCGAATGTGTCTTTTGGAGCAAAAATTAATGTAAGACACAGTCTTATTTTACTATAATATAAGACTGGGTCTTATATAATATAATATAGTATAAGACTGGGTCTTATATTAATTTTTGCTCCAAACAACACATTAGATCTGATCCGGTGAGGTCTTATTTTTGGGGAAACACGGTACTAGCTTTATAGTTGGTTGATCCCGTGCTTTTATTATGTGTTTGTCTATGTCGGCGAGAACTTTTTTCTTTCTTCTATCTTCTTATCAATATTATTTATCTGTTCTTTAAAAAGTGCCTTTAACATTTGTTGAAGTACTGGTTTAGTGGTTATCAACTAGCCTTTAACTTTTTTTCATGTCTGGAAAACTTTGTCTCTCCTTCAATCCTAAATGATAGCTTTGCTGGGTAAAATAATCTTGGTTGTAGGCCTTTGCTTTTCATCACTTCGAATATTTTCTGTCACTCCCTTCTTGCATGCAAAGTTTCCGCTGAGAAATCAGCTGACAGTCTTACGGAAACTTCCTCATAGGTGACTAACTGACTTTCTCTTGCTGCTTTTAAGATTCTCTTTGTTTCTGTCTTTGTCATTAACCTTTGGCATTTTAATTATGGCTTGGTGTGGGCCTGTTTGGGTTCATCTTGCTTATGACGCTCTGTGTGTCCTGGGCTTGTATGTCTGTTTCCTTCACCAGATTAGTGACATATTGAGTCATTATTTCTTCAAGTAGTTTTGAATGCCTTGCTCTCTCTTCTCCTTCTGGTACCCCTATTATGCGAATGTTGGTTTGTCCCAGAGTTCCCTTAAACTATCCTCATTTTTCTGATTCTTTTTTCTTTTTGCTGTTCTGATTGGGTGTTTTCTGCTATCTTATCTTCCAAATCAATGATTTAATCCTCTGCTTCATCTTATCTGTTGTTGATTCTCTCAAATGTATACTTCATTTTAGTTATTGTATTCTTCATTTCTGACTGGTTCTTTTTTGTGTTTTCTCTCTCTTTGTTAAAACTCTCACTGAGTTCACCTATTTTTCACCTAAGTTCATTAAGGATCCTTATAAACCAGTGTTTTGAATTCCATATCTAGTAGATTGTTTGTCTCCATTTCATTTAGTTCTTCTTCTGGAGTTTTGGACTGTTCTTTCATTTGGGACATGTTTCTTTGTGTCGTTATTCTGGCTGATTCCCTGTGTTTGTGTCTATGCATTAAGTACATCTGCTACATCTCCCAGCCTTGGCAGAGTGGCTTTATGTAGTAGTTGTCCTGTGGGGCCCAGTGGCACAGTTTCACTACTCACCTGAGCCACATGTTCCAGGTGTGTCCCTGGTGTGGGTTGCGTGTGCCCTTCTGTTTTAGTTGAGCCTTGATTGCTGTTGGCACATCTGTGGATGGAGTTTACCCTCAGGCTGACTGGCTGGGAGGGCTGACAGTGACAACAGCAGATGAGCTGTTTTGTGGGGGCTGACCCCATGGAGCGGGAGTCACTTTAGCAGGACTCTGCTGCCAGCAAAGTCCGCCCTTCAGATGTGTCATTTATGGAGCTGGTTGAGTGGTGCGCTGGTGTTTTCTGAAGCTGGCCACCAGATATGTTGGTTCTGGAGTGTCTTAGAAGGGGTTCCAGTGCAGGCCAAGTTCAGCACCACTTGTGCTTGGCTTGGGGCCACCTGCTAAGAGCTACAAAGCGATCTGTGGTTGGTTGCCACTCATACTGGGCTTGGATGTGCTTGGGAGAGGTTATTGTCAGCCATTACTTTCTGATGAGGGAACATTCTATGGCTCTTATTTATGCAGGGTAGAAAATGGTACCTGATTTCTGTTGTTTTTGCCCCCTTTCCATTATTGTGTACTTAGTGATGGTATAATCAACAAGGAATTAATCTAGATTATTGAAACCTAGACTGCTGTTTCTTTAAGTTGAGACCAGTATGTGCTTTTTATCTGAAAACTGAAAATTTTACATCCTACCTAGTTTGTTTCCTTAATTTGCCAAGTTATTCATACTCAATGCCAAAAATTCAGACATGGAAAAAGGAAATATATATATATATATATATATATATATATATATATATATATATATATATGATCCTACCTTTCAGAGATAAACTGTTCTGTTTTGAGGTTTTTTCGGGTTTGGGGGTTTTGTTGTTGTTGTTGTTGTTGTTGTTTTGTATTTATCCTTCCAAACTTCTGAAAAATATTTTTTTCACAAATAATATGATATAGTGTTATATAAGTTGCCTTTTTCACTTTGTAATGTGGACCTCTTTCTGTCAAGCACATGTGTATCTATATAATAATTCAGAATGGCTGCATTATATCCTATTGTATGTGAGTCCTATCTTATTAATATAATCCCATGATGGACATATAAGCTATTTATGATTTTCATTAGTATAAACAATGCTGCAAAGAACATCAATGTACAGCCATCCATTTTATACATTTGCCTGATAATATGAGAATTGCCTTTGTTCCAGTTGACTTAAAAATCAGAAAAGGTTCTTTGAGACTTATATGATAGATAAGTTGCTAGTTAGTAGCCATTTTTACTCATCTGTAGGCTCAGCCTGCATTCGGGTTGTGCACAGATTGCCTTAGAAACTGAAATTACAAAGGAACTTCTGTCAGTTATGAATATGACATTGAGAAGCTGTGTTTTAACTCTGTCCTAATTGCTCATATTTAAAACAGTTGCTGACTGGCTTCTACCTTAAGGGACAGTTTGTAGTTTAAAACAATGGCACTGGCAGCTGGTAAAGTGCCTGTGATATTAACCATACAGGTTGCCTTTGTCCATACAACTGGTTAAGTAATTAACTATAGGCTAGCATGGGGAAACACTACTAATGAGAAGCACCTGTTTATAGGCTCACACATTGTAACTTGTAGATTAATATCTCTTCTCCTCAAAATCATAGTCAGTGGTACATTTCTGTGATCCGGTCCTTTGGGAAATAGAGGCATCATGCATGGGAAAGCCTGCCGTTTTTGCCTTACTGCAGAACCAGCGAGCTTACATAACCTTGAGTACCTGGGGCTACTGAAACTGTGGAGTTGGGCTGACTACTCTAAAAGTTTCATCATCAGCAAGAAGTAGGTAGCCTAGACCCAAGAGATAGGTTGCACATGTTAAAAACAAAGGGAGTACATACATAGTCTTAGAGTGATTCAGAAACAGAAGCAGATGACAGGTAAGTATATTCTAGGTCAGCATATCAGCAACAAAGCCCAGGCAGATCACAAATAACTGCCACAAGAAATGACAGAAGATTGTTCATCGTATGATCAAAGTTAGAGAAATGGCTGATGCCTAATATTCTTAGTCATAGGGATCTATGTCACACATAGAGTAGAAAGGCACAGAGATGACAGGTGGTAGGAATGAATTGACCCTGTATCCACATTGTCATTTAACAGCTAGTTTATCTGCACCAGCTCAAATGGTTGCTGAAGCTCTCGTCTTGCCAAGTGCTCTTGGCCCAGGTCACTGCAATCTGTGTGTGCCTTGATCAGCCATTCTCCTGTCACTCTTGATAGTGCTATCTAGGCTTCAACGACAGAACCTAAGTAGATGATTCCAGAGAGCCCCATTTCTGCTGGGTGTTTTTGTTTTGTTTTGTTTTGTTTTGTTTTTGAAACAGACTGCTGTCTTCTCTGTAAATCATTCAGGATTGTTTTTTAAAATATCATCAAAATTAAACTTTATGGAAATAGCTATCACTATGAATCTGGCCAGTCTAGTGCCTTTCCTTTCATTCTTTTCCTCCTTTTCCTAGAAAAAAAGGTTAAATATGAATAAACATTCTGATTCCCCCTTGATATATACATTGCTTTTCATGCCCCCCAATAGGAAAAAAAAATAGTAATAGTATAGTCAGTAATATAAGGAACTAGAATGGTTCCTCACTTTTTTAAATTAATCCAAAAATTAACACCTATATTTCTATTTTTTTCTCGTTGAAATTCCACCTCTCTTTTAAGGCCTAATTGGGATGTTTTCCATGACCCGCAACTCCTGCACTCAAGGGATATGATTTTTCTCTACTCGGAACCTCCATCATACTTAGACTGTAATAGATGCTGTGAGACATATAGTTTCATGTTACAGTTGTTTGTACATCATCCTCTCCTCCCTAATAACTTACGAGGGTGTCTGTTATGGTACTCTGTAGATACTTAATGCAGTAAAATTTGTGGGTGGATGAAAGGGTGGAAGGGATGGAGGGCGCAAGGAAGGAAGGATGGGTTTCCTTTCCTTAACTTAATGGCAAATTATGTTCCCTGTGTGTGAGCAGTATAGCAGAAGGTGAATTGAAGGATCAGTTCCTGATTCATTGCTAATGACTGGATGATTACTTAATCAGCAGACAGTTGTTGAGAAACAGCTATGTGTAATCCCCTGTGAGAGACACCTGAGCCGCTCCGGTATAATTTGTATGGTTTCTCTATGGGTTTGCTCTTCAATATAAATTTCTCATATGTAATTTACTTGGGAGCTTTTCCTTCCAACTATTTTCTAATGTTATTCATATTTTTATTTCTTACCTTTTCCATATTTTCCAGATGCGCAGGCATTGTCATCAGATTTTCAACCTCATAAAGAGAAAATTTGTCTTAGGGCCCAATTGCATTTCCTAGTATAGAAGCAAACATAATGCATTGCTAATGTGCAAAACCAAGGACATTTGAAAAAAAAAAAAATCTATTCACTAGCTTTGACATTGTGTCCAAAGATAATCAATGGCAAGGTCTGTGGCAGTTGAAATACTGAACAATATACTGATTTTATTTTGTTTCTGAGCCATGCTTTTCTAAAATCCTTTGAAATACTCAAGTTACCAATTATGTAAATGCTAGTCATTTAAAATCCCAAGAGGTTGGTTGTACATGTTATGAAAATACCATGTTTATGATAGATAAAAGTAACTATTGCATATTTTCTACATTTGTAGCTTAATACGGATTAAGTTTTTAATGCCTTGAAGTAATATTACTATTGTACTATGTGGTTTTACTTTTATCACGTATTTCAATCTTCCTAAAGTTGCTATAATTGAGTTTGTTTGATAACGTACCTTTATATTACTACAAGACTTGATAGTTTTCAAAATATGAGGTTCGTAATAGAGATAGAGAGTAAAGTTACTACCTGGCAGGGAGGATAAGAAGAAAGTGAAATATAGAAAAGTGATTTAATCTCCCTACTGCAGTTTTATAAAATATAATTTGTTTTTCCCCTAGCCCAGCAGAGTTTCATGCTGATAACAAGCTACTGAATTAATAAATCCATTGCAACTATTGAGACTTTTCCTTTAATAACATAATGAATGCTGAGCATTAAGAAGAGAAAAGGAAAGGCATTCTTTGTACCGATGTTACCTCTAGCAGATCTATATCCCTAAGCGTAGGAAAAGTACCAGCATCATACCCTGAGCAATATCAATGTGAAAATAATTTGTGCATCTCAATTAAAATACTGTATTTTCTACACAAAAGCACACTGTCTCCTGGAACATATTTGCTTATTTTCCAATTGGAGAGACATTTAGGGGTCTATTTTGTTATCATTACATGTGCTTAACTCCAATTACAGTTAATGGGAGCTGTGTGTCTATAGTCACAGTAGCCTCTGAACTACTTTAACATTATTGCTTTCCATTACCATCCTCGTTAAAATACTTTCATCTCTTCTGCCAACCTGAACTACCACGGTACTCTGGGTTTCTGTTTTCTTGCATGGATTTATTTGCATGTAATGAAGGATATAGATTACAGAACATGGCCTGTTTCTAGTTTTAAGAATATTATGATATCATCAAGATTAGAAATAGGGCTAGAACTATTTAATGCTTAGGTGGAGGTAATTGATTGGCTTCTAGACATGGATTTTTGCATAGCACCATTGTATACAGTTCTGTTGGAATAAAATAATTTTGATACAGTTTAATATTCGTGCTTTCTAGTGGAAGCCAATTTTGTAAAACACGAGAATTCATGATCTGGATGCACTAGATTTTACCAACAGCCAACAAAACTATACATTTAATTCCAATTATTCAAATTTTTGACAAGGCCATCATGATGAGAGTAAGACTATTATAAAATCACTAGGTAGAATTGGTGATGCTATTTTATTTAGTGCTGGCCTCTACTGTATTCCAGAAGAAAAGTGGGCAGCCAGCAGAAAAAGTGATCAGAAGACGGGGAAAGAGGCTTGTTAAATCTTTCAAGAAAATGAGAAACCTAGGGAGAACTCTTAAAAACATCATTAGGGATGTTAGAGTCATTTGACTCATTGGCACTCAACAAATAGACATCTGCCTAGCCTTACTGGGGCAGCCTAGTTAGTACCCATTGGATTTGTTTTTCAAGCTGTGTTGTTTTCAAGATATTTTGTGATGATAGCGTGATGTAGATTTCCAAAATGCGCCCTAAAAACAAGTGCTTGAAATGAAAATATAAATTATGGAGGATTATTTCCATCAGATATGAAAACATATTATGAGGCTGAAATAACTCAGGAGGTATTGGCACCAAAACAGTTGGAAAAATACTTTGGTCACTGGAACAAAAATGTACCCTACTGTCTAAGTTTTGCTTTGTCTTGTGCACCTGAAACTAATAAAATTAAAAAAAGAAAAGAAATGTACCCTACTATAGATAATTTATGATAAAAGAGGTATCATGAATCAGTGTAGAAATTCATGATTGTTTAACAAATGGTGCTGGGACAACCATTTCCTCTTTGCAAGAAAAAAAGGAAGCAATGTGGAAACTTACTGATATTGTACAATAAAATAAATTATTGATCATTTAAATAACTAAATGTAAAAAAAAAATCAAACCTCAAAGAACAGAAAAAGATACTGTTGAATGTTTATCAAATGTCTCTGGCTAGAGAAAGACTTTCTAAGCTTAAAAATGAAGGAACAGATCACAATGCAACAGATCAATAGATTTAGCTACATAAAAATAACAAAAGTGAAAAAAAAAAAATAACAAAAGTGAAACCATATGTTCCTGAAAGCCCAGAACACAAACCAAAGAAACAATCAACAAACTAAGGAAAACATTTGTAATACATACTTCAATTGGCTACCATCTTTAATATCTAGAATTCCAAATAAGAGCAAAGGCAAAAACCTAATACCCCAAAAGATTAATGCGCACAGGACATGGCCAGCATTTAAAGGAAGAAATGTAAATGGATAACATATGAAAAGTTCCACCTCACTGGGATTTGAAGAAATGCAAAAAGAACAAATCAAATGCCACTAGCCACTTTTCATATTAGCACATTTATAAAATGATTAATACCCAATAATGAGGTAAGACAGGCAAATGCAGATACTTACTGCCATTGGATTTAAATTAATACAACTATTGTGGAATACAATTTGGACTTAATTTTACATACTCAACAATGCCACTTCCACACATGGTGTATATAAAGATATAACTATAAGGATGTTCATTGTGAGGCTTTTTATGGTAGGAAAAAATGGGAGTATACTCCCATCAGTAGAGATACGGTTAACCAAATTGTGGTGTGTTCATGTAATATAAAGAGTATGTGGAGTAAAAATCATGTGTTCAGTCTCATGTTTCAGAAGTTTAATGACATGCAAAATTTCTACAATAAAATGCTAAATGAAAAATTAGAACACCAAATTGTATATGTAGTTTGAGCTCAACATATTTTTTCTTTTAAAAAGCCACTATTCTGGTAAGAATCAGTCTGGTCAATTAATAGAGCAATTGGCTGTCCTCTACCAAGAGATTAGGCCTAAACCTAATTCAGCTGCCACCTTCTAGTCATTTCTAGTGAGAGAGATACTGTTTCAGGATCCCCAAAATCACAGGGAAAAAACAAACATACAGTTTTGGAATCATGGTACAAAGGGGAAAAAAATGTAACTTCATCTGAGAAGATTTCAGCATAACAATTTAAAATAAATTTTCTTTCATCAGTGTTTGGAATGCAAACAGCTACACAATAGACATTTCCTGAAGCAACCTGAAATTTTCTTGTTTTTTTTTTTAGCCTAAACTCCATTAAAGCAGTCCTCTGCTTGCTCAATTTGCTGGCAACAATGCCTATCCATTGATGTTGAGTCTGCCACACCACCACATTTGAAAAGCTTTGGAGAAAACAAAGCTCACAGTATATTACAGAGTTTCTTTTGCTTTGTTTTCTAGCCAACTAATTGACATTACAATGGGATATTTTGTAACACCATGGATAGTATATACCAGGCACACTTATTTTTTGTTACCCTGCTGGGAGAGTATTGGGCAGTTATGTTGGGTCAATATTGATACATCTACATGCCTATGAAGCACCAGGAAGCAAACAGTTCATCCATAGACCACACATGGACACATGACCTGGGGGGAAATGAATAATGGACGTTGCCTTTTTAGTCAGTTTTCAGTTTTAATCTGACCTGCTCATGCAATATACAAGATGCACCCTTGTACCTTTGGCATACAGTCACTTTGTTAGAGGATTAATTGCACATTCCCAGGTTACCTACCACAGGCTTGAGTCCTTTGATCTCTCTCACATCACATTTTGTCTAAGCCTTATCTCTGATATACTTATTTCTCAGTTATTTCACTTGACAAAGTTTTCAGTAAGAAGGAAGTTAGTGGTGTAGATTTAGCTATGGATCTGAAACTTTGTGACATTCAGGTATTTCATGGATGATGTGCTTTGTATATAGTCGCTGAATAAATGATTGCATAAATCAATTTTAGAGCAGTACAATAATGGGTTTAATTCATTCACTGTAGGACTCGGGAAGATTTTGAGATGAATGCCAAATCAATTTATGTTCAGAAAAAGCATAAAGCTTCTTGCTCTTAAGACAGTGGGGAAAGTCTTGACATTGGTTTGAGCTGGTTAACCTGACATTCAGAATATGCAGAAGCATATTAAAGCTGGGCCATGTATTTCTTTCTCTTATGGTGACAGATTGGAATATTGTTTTAATTTTAGCCTCTCCTCCTCCATAGAATGCATATTTCATTATAACTATGCCCCTCTCTGCAACTTCACACTATGACCAGGTCACCCTCTGGAATAGCAGAATCTTTTCACCTTCATATGGGCCATATTTTAAAGACTGTTATGACCAAGGAGAATCTAATCTGTTAGGGTACGCATCCCCAACTATGGTGGGAAGGTCCATCTTGGGACTAACATCTCAGGCTTTACTGCTGCATTAATCTTGTGTTTACAAACAGGAGAATCCCTTAATGAATTCCTAGACCGTGAGGATACACTAGACTCTCTAGGCTTTCTTATTCACTATAGTATGTTACCTCATGTGTTAATAAAATGGAAGCAGAGTAAGATTATGACAAAGCATGCCCCCCATCCTCTAATGAAGTGTATTTGCCTGTATCTCACTGCACAATATCCCAACAAGTATGTAAACACAGATGGATGCCTCCCCCATCTTCTTTTCTTCATGTTCCAAAAAGACAACAGGCAAATTAGAAAGGAAAGCCACTAACAAAGCCCTACACATCAGGGAAATACGTATTTTAAACTGTTGACTTTTTGGAGAGGCCCCTGTGTTCACCATGTAAGCTATTCTAGTATTAATAGTGTTGGGAAAATCAGACTGGTTAGAAAAGTGAATTTGGTTCTGTCTGAGTCTCCTGGAGCTCTCAGATCGTATCACATGGCACCTTCTTCCTCGATTCATGTTTCCAAACAGGAAATACAATCATTCTCACAACCACCCAAATTACTCAATCACCTCTGACCGCAGTAATATCTAACATTTGCTCCTTTTTCATAAATTTGATACCAACTATGTGCCCTGATATTATGTGCGTCAGGCCACTCATTTTTACCCAATAGCATTTAATGCTATTAATATGGAAGTTTGTATTGCACAAAATTCAGTGATTCTCAATCTCTGCTTCAAAGAAGACATGAATCTAAGCATGAAATATCATTATTAGATTGCAAACTGTTAGAATATAAAGAGAAATATATATACATATATATTCATATTCATGCTATATATACAAGTATAAAACATGTTACCCTCTAAATTGTGTGATCCATGCAAGTTTAGAGTATAAACTAAATATATATTTTGTACCTAAAAGGCTTTTATCATAAATACAGATAATTGTAAATAAATCACAAAATCCAGATCATTGTTGCCATTGTTTTTAATGACATTTTTCATAAATAAGATTGTGGGTTGGTATTTTAAAAACATAAGTGGTGACCTTTACAGAATTGCTTCCTCTTATAATTATTTCATGAACATAGGGGACTGATTAGGTACCAAAAAATGAGAGAGAGAGAGAGAGAGAGAGAGAGAGAGAGAGAGAGAGAGAGAGAAGGAAGAGGAGAAAAGAGAGAACGGTAGGAAATGTAGAATAGTTTTCTTCTGTGTATGCCAAGAGCTGGATTTGGACCCTGAACCAGCATTTATCTTGCCTTCCAAAACCTTCAATATCCTTTCCTCAGTTTACTTTGACCTAAAAGCTTATTTTCTCATGCCAAATGCTACCTGTAAGTTGCAGGTTGACATGAATCCTCACATTACATCATTTAATGCTGTGAGGCAAGGTTTTTGCATATGCTACTTCTCTTGAATCCAGTCGGCAGTGAGTGATGCTTTCGGGTGCCAGTGGCATTCTGGGAGTGAGTATGAATGCCAGTTTGACTTTAGTGTGTAAGACCACTGAGATGTAGGCCTTTTCTTGAGATGGGACAATTGTCCATGAATGGTACAATCGTTCTCGTGTCTGATAGCTTTAACACTGAATGCTTACATGCTAGCACTGCAGTGGTAACTGTTATATTATAATCTCATGTTTAAATGTTTTCTGAGAAGTCCCAAACCAATCTGTGTGGAAACCAGTGACATCTAAATAATTAGCCCTTTGTCTAGGAGTGTTATCTTCACACTTTTAGCTAAATTGTGATCCAAATCACAAACTACATCATGGATTTTTTAATAGTATCTTTAAAAGGATACCCAAATAATCCATCACTCAGATATATCTCTAAGAAGAGAAAATGCCTCTTTCTCACCTCTCAGCGATATTATTGCATATTAGGCACTTTGAGCTTACAGCCGGGTGGTTCAGTGTCCTCATGCATACCAGTGTCAGTGGGCCAAAGTCATGGAGGCCAGTTAGCTTTCTCTGCTCAGTGTTTTGACCACAGACTATCGGGAGTCCGTCAAGAAACACCAGCACGGATGAAAAAGGCACCATGGCAAAATCTCTGCACTTCTCAGTCCATTCTCCTCATGGAACAGGCAGGATGTGTTCCTTTCACACCACCATCTTAGGGAGGAAATGAGTAGTAGCTTGGGAGGCCCCAACATTTACCTCTGAGCAAAGCCAGCCTGACATTAATTTTGCATCATAATCCCCCATCATACCATTGATTTGCTGTGTAACTTCATCACCAAAGCAGAGATAATAGGATAGAATAAAATGGGCTTACCTCCCGGTGATACTGTGTGAATTAGCAAATTAAGGAGTGTAAAGTGTTAGCATTTATGTAAGTGCCGGTGGTTGTCATTATTTCTAGGGACTTAGACTCATTCTAAATAGAGAATCTAAGTATATTAGGCTTTTGTCAGAAAGGGATTTTCACCCACATCAATTGCATTTCGGCTGAGCATAAAACAGGTGATAATAACATAGTAGTGATCACCGCAATGCAGATCTGTAAACCTTTTTCCTATTAAAGCCAAAATGATTTTCAGCAACTTTCAGTGCTTTAAAACTTTGCTTTCCAAGCTTTGTGCCAAAGGCTCTGTCTACAGTGATTATTCTTCCTGTGACGGGTGAGGGGAATGGGACCTATTCATTATTCATTCCCATAATGACTATATAAGGTATTGAATTTGTTTACATCATGCAATCAGGCAAAGACTCCGTAGCTGGTTTGATTGCCACATATTGCAATCATTGTAAAAAATTAAAAAAAAAAAAAACTCTTTTCTGCTCTGCCCACGCTGGTGTCCTTTAGGTATCCAACATACAGATGGAAAACTCATGGGGAATTGAAGTGCTTTCTAACAAAAGACACCGTCCATAGATCCTTTCAATTTAACATCTTTACCAAGGAATTTCGTTGTCGCCTGCTATTTCCATGGGGATCATGCTTGAGAAAATTCTTCCATTTCTTGTATCACTCTGACTTCACTTACCAGGAAAAGTCCTTTAGTGCTGATTGCAGAACTCTTGAGCTCAGCCTGGCAGCTGCAGCATGAACTCCTCAGATCTGGGCTCCTTGTTACTTGTTTACATATTCGTTTGAAGTGATTTTTTCAGGACTATTTGAAACCGTCTCTTGACCTGACATCGTGTAATAGCTGAGATCTAAAACTCACCGTGTTTTTGGTTCTTTTTCTCTTTGTCTTCCAGATAACAGACGAGTACCTTTGGAAAGGTCACGCTCTCGCCACAATGGAGCTATTCCAGCTAAGTGATTCCTGATGCCAAAGAATATCAAAATACTTAAGTAAACAAAACCACGCATTTTGAGAAGAACCAAACAAGGGGATAGAGAGGAAAGAAGTGCATTTCTGCAAAGATCAAGCCAAGCCGATGAAACAGCCTGCATTTGTAAAGCTATTATTGCAAGACTCCTCCTTCAATTATACTAATATGAATATAATTACTGGGATTATAAAATGTGTGTTCCATTTTAGTGTAAAGATCTGTATTGTTTCTTGCTGCGTGTGACTTGATGGTGATGATGAAAAATTAAGAAATTGAAGAGTTCTAAGGCTTTCAAAAACATTCTGTTTGTCAAAAATTTACTGTGACTCAAATTTGCAGGTCACTACCCTCCCACCCCCTGCCCCCCCAAAAAAGGAAGAAAAGAGAAAAGGAATAGAAAGAATTATTCAAGGTCTGCTTCTCATTGCTGTAATATAGAAAAGGAAAATGTTAATAATTTGGAGAGGCACTAATATTGTACTCTGTCAGAGAAGCCATTTTGGAAACTCAAAACAACTAACTGCTTCACCCCCATCAAGATATTTAGAATCTGATCTCAAGTGAAAGCTGATGGATTTATCTGCTTTGGCTGAAATTAAACTTAGACTTCATTGAGAGTTTCAGTATGATATTGCAGGAACTTATCGCTAAAAATACACCAAAGGTTAACAGAAGCAGTTAGAGAAAGTGATTTAAACTTTATTTAGAGAAAGCGGTTTAAACTTCATTTAAGGAAGTATTTTCTAATTATGCACATATACCTGAGATACTTTATACAAATATTTTCTATGGCTATTTTTGAGAAAAACCACATTTTAATGCTAGGAATGAACCTGAAAATTCTATTACCTTTATTTAGATTTTTAAAGGTAAATATTGATTCCTTATCTCTGTGGTTTATTTCTTCTCTCCATCGCTTTTTTCTCCCATGACCCCCTTGACAACGGGGAATAGAGTTCTAGAAGACCTGAGAGGAAAAATATTTCTCTCTGCAGGAGGCAGCAGAAAACTAAAAGGTCAATTGTTTTACCTGCCTTTATACTCCCCTTTCCAATTCTGCCTTGGTGGTCTGAAGAAGAAAAAGAAATTATATGTATGTACGTATGTGTATATATGTGTATATATTTATATCTCCTGCTACAATAATTCCACACCCCGGCGAACCTCTCAGGCATCATCGTACTTACTTACATTAACAAAATGATGCCGCCATAAACAACTCTAGGAGGAGAATGGGCTGGCTCTACATTCTTCTTAAATCGATGAGGGAGTACGAGTTATACTTGTGTATTATTTTCAAATATACATTGAAATAATATGGTATAACTTCTCTGGAGTGCAATTTTAAGATTAATCCATGCAGATGATTGTGACAATTGTAAAAGATTTCTTATATGTATATATCTTATATAGAGAATCCTAGCTCAACTCCTCCGAAGCCCCTTCTAGACATTCAGAAAGAAAAAAGGACTGGCTGGGCAAGTCACCACCACCTGAGATAAACAAGTGACCAATAGCTCAGTTTCCTTTATATAGATGTATAATGACTCAAACTGCTGCCTTTGCCTCCAGTGCATTCTTACTTGGGTATTATACTTTAAAAAGCTCTGAAGCTGCTACAATAGAGAAATCAAAAAGAATAACAGTATCTGAGATGGTAAATATTAAGACAGGCGCGTAGGCACATACAGTTTTTAAGGGACATATCCATTTCACACACTGTTTTTTTAACAACAACAGAGATTTAGGTTCTACTAATTTATGTAAATGCGTAATGTATGTATTTTTGACTTCACAAAGTCTTTTCTGAACTCTTCATGGTATGGCTTCTTTGAGTCTTTTGATAGCTTTTTAGGCTGTAGGAAAATGATATTTTGAAATAGTAACTATGACTGAAATTTAGGGGCATTTGCCATGCCCTACTATCAGGCTGGTCAAGGTAGAAATACTGATGTGTATCACCTTTTCCAGATGTGAACCTGCCTTACTTTTTAGTTTGTGAAAAAGAATGAAGCACTATTATTGATAAATTATATATTTGTATTTAGAGTAATCCCACATGCTTTCACAAACATTATGAAGCCTTTTCAGGGTCTTTCACGAAGTTCTGATAATTGAGTTCAGGGGATTGCTTCCCAGATTTATAATGATCCTGCTCTAGCCATTTGCAGTTGTGTTTTAGATAGAAAAGTATCACCTCCAAAAGTACATAGTGACATTTTTAGTATAGAACCAAATTATACTAAAGTCTTTTGTTGGGTGTACTATTACCACATGTGAGAAGCACCAGTTTATGAAGATTTTCTCTGGAATGTTTTTAAAAAGTACAAAACCCTTAACATGTTTACTAGTTATATTAGTTTCCTTTAGCTGCTATAACCAATTACCACAAACTTGGTGGCTGAACACATCAGAAATTGATTCTCTCATGGTTCTGGTTGCCAGATAGTCCAAACCAAAGGCCATGTTCCCTCCAGAGGCTCTAGAGGAACAAGACGTCTTCCCTTGCTTCTCCCAGCTTGTGGGGGCTGTTGGCACCCCTTGGGATATGGCCACATCCCTCTCTGCTCCATCTTCACATTATCTTCTCTGCCTCACTAGTAAAAGGACACACTTATGTTGGCATCTAGGGCCCACCCAAGTAATCCAGGATTGTTTCATCTGAAGATCCTAAATTACATCTGCAAGACCCTTTTTTCCAAATAAGGTCACATTCACAGGTCCTGGGGATTGGGATGTGGAAATCTCTTTTTTGGAGGTGACCCTTGGCCCACTACAGTCTGCCTTCTGCTCCCCCTCCCCCAAATTTAGGTCTGTCCCATATGCAAGATAATCACACCGTCTCAAAACTCCCAAAAGTCTCAACCCAGTTATAGCATCAACTCCAAGTCTAAAATCTCATCTGAACATCATGCGTTCAAAAGTCCAAAATCTCATCACCTAGATCTTCTAAATCAAGTATAGGTAAAATTCCTGGGGCAAAATTCCTCTCCATCTGTGGATCAGTGAAACAAGACAAGTCATCTGCTTTCAAATTACAGAGGTGGGACAGGCATTGGATACTAGTTATGGACTGTCCTCTTCCAAAAGGGAGAAAATAGAAAGGAGTCATCCGTCCTGATGAGCTTCAGAATTCAGCCAGCAAAATCCTCTTACGTTTCAAGGCCTGACTATAACCCTCCTTGTCTCAGGCCTGCAGCTCTGTCCTCGTGGTTCAGTGATTGAGTCCCTCCCTTTCTGCCCGTGGCTTGCACTTCCTGTCTCTGCTCCCATGCTTGAGCCTCTGCTTCTGTACCTGCAGCTCTGTCCTATGGGTGGTCCTTTATATTGAAGGGTAGCACATGTTTGCAGTTTTATCAGCCTGTGTCCTGCCTGTAAAATTTTGGTAGTCCGACAACCAAAAATTTTGTCCCATCTCTGTCCCTTTCAGGCCAACCTAGAAGTGTTTCTGCTGGTATAACACTCTCAAAAACTTTGTGGGCCTCCCACATATGTCACATTGATTCAATAGTGAGGTAAGAGACCTCACAGATTTTTGCCAGATAACCCCATTTCTATTCCTGGCTTCTGTTGAGATAGCTGAATGGATCCATGAGTTAGTGCCTAATCTCTCCAGCACAAAGGTTGTCCAGCCACACAGTTGGCTTTATCTCCACAGCACACCATCCTCACCGTGAATCTCCCAATTTTAGCATCTTTTACGATCTGAATAGGCTCAAATTTCCTGAGTCATCAAGTGCTGACTCCTTTATACCTAACAGTTCTTTCCTCAATTTCTCCCTTTCCTCTTGTATTTTACTATAAGCCCAAGAAGAAACTAGGCCACACTTCCAATGCTTTACTTGGAAATCTCAGCTGAATAACCAAGTTCATCAGTTACACATTCTACTTCCCACACAAGTGTTGGAGACAATTCAGATAACCTTCTGCCACTGTGTAACAAGGATAAGCTTTCATCTAGCTTCCAATAAAATGTTCCTCTGTTCCTTCTGAGCCCTTACCAGAAGCACCTTTAACATTCATGTGTTTACCAACAGTCTGTTTAAGGCAACGTATGCTTTATCATATGCGTCAAAATTCTTACAGCCTCTACCCGTTATCCAATTCCAAAGCCACGTGCACATTTCTAGGTATTTGACATAGCAGGACCTTGCTTCCCGATGCCAAAATCTGTATTGGGTTCCTGTGGTTGCTGTAACATACAACTTCAAATGTGGTGGCTTCAAACAACAGATATTTATTCTCTTTACTGTTTTGGAGGCCAGAAGTCCTAAATTGAGGTGTTGGCAGGGCTGCAGCCCTTCTGGGGGCTTTAGGGGGAAATCTGTTCCTTACCTCTTCCAGCTTCTGGTGTCTCATTATTCCTTGGCTTGTGGCCAAATCTCTACTCTGTCTTCACATCACCTTTCCCTCTGTGTGTCTATCTCTGCCCCTGTCTTATAAGGACACTTGTGATGGCATTTAGGTCCCACCCGGTTTATCCATGGTAATCTCATCTCAAGATCCTTAATTACATCTGTGGAGACCCTTTTTCCAAATAAGGTCACATCACAGGTTCTGGGAATTAGGATGTGGACATACCTTTCGGGAGCCACCATTCAGTTCACTGCACATAGTCATTTCACATAAATGTACTTTTCATTTTTTAAAATACATCCTTGGTGCTCAAGCCAAATTCAAGGTTGTCTCTAACAGCTATTGTCTGCACAGGCTACTGCATGCTTTGATGTTAAATGGCTGAACAGGCTATTCTAAAATTCAGTTGATACTTTTGCTACTGTGGCCAATTCGCTTGGAAAAATAATTGGTTCCAACTCTGAGCTCTAGTGTATCTCTTCTGCCCCTTTTATGGAGTCTGACCAAATGTCTTGTATGATTCATAACACAGGTAACAAAACTACTTCTGACAGAGAAGCGTTCTTTACAAGCTTATTTTAGATGTTATGAATCCCTCAGCTGAAGGGAGAGGTGACAGCAAAGCCAACTTTGAATGGGTATTGAGGGAGACTGTGCCCATACCAGGACACCCAGAAGTATTTCAGTAGCAGCAGAACTGTGGATTCATGCTCTCATTTTGCCTCGGGAATAAACATCTGTCTCTTTACAGGACCAAGAATGACTTGCAATCTATATGTAATGCATACTTATCCAATAAAGTTAAGATACACATTAAATGTGCTGCTGCCTATGATAATTAATATTAAGGATGAGTGAAAAGGCACAAAGTGAAGTTATGAAAACAGGATGTAAGAACATTCTAGAAGGAGAAGCTTCAACTGAACGGAAGTACAAGAATGTTTCTATAAGGCCTGGTCAGGTGGAAATGATGGGATGTATTCAAAGTCACACATACCTGTGGGAATCATGAGATTGTCTTGAAGTAGTCCTTAGCGCTGCTTGCCAGAGTAGTGGAGAGATGTTTGCACAATTTAAAAGTCCAGGTAAGTCAGAAGGGTGATTTACATCCTCCAGAGAAACTTGCTACAGAAAAGGTGTGGGGTTTTTTTGTTTGTTTTTTGCTTTTTGTTTTTGTCTCGATCATAGAATGACAGCAAGTGGGCTCAAATGCTCAGAGGGGTAGAAATCTGGAATCAGTAATAACGGATTATAGATAATTATTCTCTGAAGGGCTCTCAAAAAAAATCTCATCATAGTTGGGCTGACTTGAAGGTGGAGGGTAGCACAAGGTGATAACCAGGTCTATAAATGATATGATCCAAAGTACCTGACAAAACCATTGGTTTGCTCCAGGGATCAAATACATTGGCATTTTGTCCCCCAGAGATCCAAGTAGGCAAATTCGTTAGCAGGGAGTCTGACAAACAGTATCCACAACTAGGGGGTTTTGAGCTAATGCCAAGAGCTCAAAGGAAAGTGGAAATCTAGAAATTGATATATACGCAATGCATGTAACATACTATATAGTTTTGATTTATAATACAGAGAAAGCTATAGCCAAAGATCCCATTTACAGACTGAATTTATTTAGATGTCTAGAGTCCCAATAGCCACAAATAAAATACTGTTACAGTTCGTGTCCATCGCAGGGAAAAACAACTTGCAAATTCATGAATTATGCAAATCATGACTTTGTTCCTAGTTTTTGGAAATTGGCCAGAGTTCAATCTTTGGCCATGATGACCTTATATTTTGGCTAATAGAGGTACAGCCAATATTTTCACCTATATTTTGGCTAATTGAGATCCAGACAACATTTTCACCTTTTGTTGTTTATGAGCAAACACAAGAGCTATTATCATATGATTAGAAAGAGTAATAAGCCCTGAACTTCTCTACTTCGTTATAACGTCCAGTGTGGCTATTCTAGTCATTCAGTGCCCATTAGTGGACGTTGTTTTTCAGGACACAATTATGAATTCAACATACATAGCTAATGCCTTCAGGGATCTCACAGTCTAGTAAGAGATGGGGCAAATACAAAAAAAAAAAAATTATAATTCAAGGTGGAAAGAAAATGATCAGTGTCAGAAAAGTAGTATAAATGAGGCCTAAGGGAGTTTAGAAAAAAATCAGATATAGAGAGGTGAGGCGAGGTGAGGTAGGTATTAAGGTGGGAAGCAGCTGTCAGTATAGTTTTTGGCGGGGGTGGCATTTGAACTGAATTTTAAAGGGTAAGTTGATTTGGAAATGTGAAGCTTTTATTCATTCAGTCACTTTAATGAGCACCTGCTTTGTGCCAACCACGACGCTAAGCTCTGAGAACATAACAGTGAACCAGATAGATGTGGTCGCTAAACTTGAGGAGCTTACGTCTTAGAGGAGGGAGGGAAGGCATGCTAAGAAGTCCAAATTTTGATACGCATGTGCAAGGAATACTGAACAATTCAATTTAACTGGAGCGTAAGGTCCGTGAAAGGCTACAGTGATTTTATAAATGGCAGGGAAATACTGAGGGGTGTTTGAGGAAAGAAATGATACAGAGCACTTAAGGAAGGTGACACTGGAAGCTCTGTGTAGGACAGAGGGGGGAGGTCACAAAAAGCTGACTCTTGGAGGCTGTTGCAAAAACCACTTTTGATAAATAATGAGGGCCTAAATTAGGGTAGCATCAGTGGGAGAGATCCAAGTAGCTTCTAAAGAACTGGCAATCAATTAGATGTTGAGGGTATGAAAAGAGGGAGGATTCAAATCTGACAGCAAGGCTTCAGACCTGAGTGACTGATGGGCTACTTCCAACAGAAAAATTGAACACAAGAAGCGCTCATCTCTGCAGTGGTGAGACCATGGATCCGCACAGCTGCAGCTCTGACATTTGTTTCGATCCTATTATCTATACTGTTGAACGGTTCATACATGCTTTATATACAAGGAGCATCAAGTCGTAAAGACACAGAGCAGACAAGAGAACACGATTCTGCACCGAAACAAATTCAGTGATACAGTTATGGTAATAAGGGCAAGGGGAAGTTCTCCAGGTTGCATTTTTTTTCCCTTTCCTTCTCATCCCCTTTTTCTTGCCCTTTCCCATTCCCTTCTCTTCTTTTTAATAATACTGAAAGAAAATGCTGAATGGCTGTTCAAAGATACAAAAAACTGACAAAGACCGAGTGGACATTAAAATGTGCTGATTCCGTTTTGATCTCTTAGCGACAGGAGAGGCATTTAGATGAAGTACAATTTATGGGAAAAGTTTCAATTGGTCCGTAACTAGGCCTTCTTAAGTGTCTGGTTAATATTTTAAGCCATACATTTAAGAGGTTCTTGAACAATTATTACTCTAGAAGAACAGCTAATTCTCCTGTTTCACTCTTGGAGGAGATTTCCCAGGAATCTCTCAAACTTCTAAACCGTGCCCAAGTCTATTCCCTTTATGCTAACTACCTTTCCGCTCAAAGAACCTCAAGGCTTCCCTTCTCAATACATTCAACTGCTGGGTACATGTGACACTGAATGGCTTTATTTTAGCTAATAATTTGTTTTGGAAGAGGAACTGGTTTATGAATCTGCTCCATCTCCCCCCCCCCCCCGTCGCTCCCCACAAATACCTTTTGTTATTGTCCCTCCATTTTCCCGAATCACAATGGTAATTAAGTTGAAAATATCCAACTACTATGAGTATTCTCTTTGAAAAGTTTTTGGAAACTGACGACATACAATAGCAGAGTGGCCTAGACTTGCCGACAAAAATCAAGTAAAGAAGTGTTTTACCTCGCTGAACAACTGTTAGCATTTATGGTGGTGTTTGGGAGAGGGAGGAAAGGGCAGTGAAATGGGTCACGAGTAAGGCTCCTTAGCAGAATTCAGTATAATGATAAAAATGAAAGTGACTTTTAGATGTCAATGACTTTTTGACTCCAGAACATCTGAGATGAAAAGCTGACTTGCTGTGACCTTATATTGTGTGGTGCTTTGTACTTTTGAAAGAACTTTCACTTTTCATATCCATTATTCCATCATCTCATTTCCTCTCAGTCTGCAAGCATCCTCAAGTCTCCATCCTAGTAAACGACAGCAACCTTCTTGTGAATCTCTCTTTCAAGCCTGTACCATTGACCACCTAAGTCCCAAATCCTATGAATTCCTCTCAATCCTCATCCTATTTACTTTCTCCCACTCTTCCACAAAGTACACCTAGCCCTGTTTTCTTGCACCACTCAGAAAATTCCTCAGTCCCCTTTATTAGTGGTTGTCTTCACATGACCCCTAAACCCAGAATCTACAGTGTCCATTTGTATTCTCCCTGCCGCTAGGGTCATCTTAGCCATTCCCCACGGCTTCAACAGTTCCCTACCAGCACCTGACTCTGAGATCTCTCCTGAATCCTAGAACCTTCCCCCTGTAAAGGATAGCTATCCTTTACACACTGAACTCAGTATATTCCCAACCAAATATGTGCTTCTCCAGCAAACTGATCCTTTAATCCAGGTTGCCTGTCTCATTATGGGCACTGCACTTTTTCCGGTCTCTAAGGCCAGAAATGCCAGAAGCATCTTGTATTATCCCTCTCCCCTAATATCCAGTCAGGCACAGAAGTAGGCCTCCCTGTTTTAATCTCTTACCTCTTCTACCCATCCTTCACATTGCTAGAGATTGCTGCTTAAAAGGTTTGGTCCCCTTCAAAAATGTTTGTCCCCCTCAATGAACAAAACTAGCATGGGCTTCAAAGTTCCCAGGAGCAGACTCAAACATAACTTACAAACCTCCTCACCATCCCTTCAGCCACGCTGCGCTGGATTTATCATTGGAACTTGCCAATGATAAACAAACATGATTACACCCCCCAACATATATATACCTTTCGTGCCATTTTATGTACACGCACGTCAGTCTGGTATGACCTAACCACCCAACTTCACCATTTTTCTCCTATTAGTCCTTCAAGGACCAATGCCACCTTTCTGAAGCCTTCCTTAATTCTCCTTGCTTCATTAAAATAAATCGTGTCATCTATGCTCCCACAGCAATTTGTTCATACTCCTATTACGGCCCTTATTTCATTCAGTCTTCTACTGGAAATAGTTGTCTATGTCCTTGAATAAAGTTTAAGTTTCTCGGTGGCAATGACCGTCTCATTCATCTCTGGGCCTTTACACAAAGCAATTGCTCAATGAATTAATGTGTAGTGTCAACTCTAGGTGAATTAAACAAATGAAAAGGAATGTTTGGTACAGGTAATGGAAACTCATAGCTAATTTCTTCATCCAGGTGAGAACACAGCCTTCATCATTGTCCTGGGAACTGAGGGCCCGCCTAAGGTCAGCGTTGAGGACAAGTTCCCCCAACTGTGGATGACGGGAAGTTGATTTCAGAGGAGTGCTTTCAGGAGCTGATGACTGATGGGAGACACGGAGGAGGGTTTTTCCTCCAAGGTCAAGCTTTTAACAAGTATCTGCAACGTACACTGAGGGATTTGGCTGTACTCCAATTATGCTAATATGTTTTATATATGGGCCTCCAGCATCCAGGAACCGCCTCCCTAAACAATTTAATAAGTGTAAATATCGAGGCAGAGTTGTAAATGTGGAACTTATTTGTAATGTACCAACCTTGTTATTATCAAATGTCATGGGGTATAAGTCATGGCAATTATGCTGCCCGCTTTTCACTACATTTATTTTACTTTCTAAAAATGCAGTATATTCCTATAAGCTCCCCTCTCCTGCCCTGCCTAAGTAACCTCGCCTGGCTGTGTGCTCTGCAGTCACAGAGTCAGGAACTTTAGGGTCACAGAACTAAGGGGCTTCCCTAATAGCAAAACGACCTCATGGGTCATTGACTCCACCCACTAACACAAGATACTTAACATTAGGCTTCACTGTGTGTTTCAACAATTAAAGTTGTGGGACCTCCATACAAGGGGGTTTCTCCGTAGAAGTGATTTCATGATCTAAACTGCAGAACTGTTGCTTCCTCCTGCCTCCCAGCACCTGAGCATGTGGCTGTATGTATGTTGCTGTCTTGAAGAAGTAGACAGTTTTTCACAAAGTCTTCAAACTCTTGATTGCCAGCTTGGTGTGATACAGTCCAGAGCCACCTCTTGAGTTGTTTCTTGGCAAGATGAAGTAGGCCTGATTTTTCTGGTTTGGGCCAGAAAGGCATCCACTATACCGAGTGCAGAATTCCTTTTCCCCTGTAGTCTCTTTCTCCTTCCCGCCTTCCCGTTTGCATCAACCACTCAGAAGGGGAAGGGCGAGGGACTCTCTAACTCCATATAACTAAGGATTTAATGGCAACAGTCCTCTTTTCTTTCAAAGGACTCCTTCTATTCTATCTGCAGGCTTCCCTGCTATTAGGCACGAAACCTGAAGGCCATAGAAGTCTTTTGGTGAGTGAATCTGTTTTTAAGGGTTTTGAAAAGAACTGCTGTTTTCAAAGTTTCCTTGAAAGAGAAGGACAAGAAAGAATAAAGTAGCATTTAATCCTTGCATCCAGCAGGTTCTTTAGGAGCATTACTTCCCTAATGGCAGCATCCCCCAACCTTTTTGATTCGAACCATGTTAACACTAAGTAAGCTATTAATTTGTTCATCACTCATTCCACAGATATCCCCTGAGCAACTACCGTGTGATAGGCACCTTATGGTAGTGAGCCAGAACAGATGTGATCCAGCTCTTCATCGATTTACAGTCAAATGGAGCATGCCAGTGGTAAACGAATCTATGATTACAATTGCGTTAAGTGCCTAAGAAGGAAAAAATACAGGTCGTATAGGAGACAATAATGGTGTATGTGTGTATGGTGCAAAGGGTGGTCTAAATTACACCAAGTGGTCAAGAAAAGCCTGTCTGAAGAAGTGATACATAATTGGAGACCTAAAGGGTGAGTAGAAGTTAACCAGGTGAAAAGTGAGCATTTGTATCAAGTAAATGTAATGGAATTAAGCCCATGTAGTGGGGTAGCGCATTAGTCAGCTTTAGCTAGGTTGTACTATGGCTACAAGCAATTCCCAAACCTCAGTTGCCATAGCAAAGGTCTATGTGGCAGCTACAGGTCATCGGACACTGTGCTTCCTATGCTTTCTTCATTCTAGGACGCTGGCTGAAGGAGGAGCTCTCGTCTGGGACGTGCCAGCCTTATGACTGAGGGAAAAGAACGAAAAAGGCTGACTCATGCCATGGCTCTTAACTGCTTATGATCATATGTGGCAAGTCACTTTGGCTCACATTCCATTGGCTAAAGCAAATTCTAAGACCAAGCCCATATCAATTCAGCAGGGCTCATAACAGGAGGCGGGAATGGGCTCATAACAGGAGGCAGGGATGGGCTCTGTAACAGAGGAAAAATTAATGTCTGGAAACAATAATGCAATCTACCTTCGGCCCTTGTCTGAGTCCCACCTATATCTCTTTAGTAATAGACATTTTTGACATTTTACTTAACTTCCTGGGGCCTCAGTTTTTTCATCTCTAAAAATTATGTTTAAAACAACTGAAGAGAACCTAAGGTGCTTTTTCTAGGGTTGGGTCAGTCCTGCCCTCAAATTAGGTAGCAGCTTGGGGAAACTGAAAATGTATAGTTTAGAGTGTAAGGTTTCTCTACATTTTCCCTTGGCATTTTTTCCCCCAATTACAGTAATAAAGAGTGTTAGCATGTTACCTTGGTCACTAAGTAGCTATGTGATCTTGGGCAAGTTACTTAAACTCTTTGAGACAGGAATTACTGTAAGAATAATGTAAAGTAATCTATGTGAGAGCATTTTGTATATTAAAATGCTATATAATGCCAACTACAAATCATTATAAGTATCTGACCACCACGACGATCGCCTCTATTTAGACCCAAAAACCTTTCATACCCTTAATCTCATGTTTCAGCCAGCCACTTCAGGCTCACCCAGACAAAAATCAAAATTATCTTCTCTTCTAGGCAATCCTCATCCAACTTCTTCCCCAGGATTGATTATGTTTATCACTGGCACTGACATGCTTTTTTTTTTTTTTTTTTTTTTTAAGACATTACTGGGGAAAGGGAACAGTGTGTATTTCCAGAACTATATTGGCAAACAGTGTGTTTTTCCCAGGGCCCATCAGCTCCAAGCCAAGTTGTTGTCCTTCAATCTTAATTGTGGAGGGCGCAGTTCAGCTCCAAGTTCAGTTGCCGTTTTCAATCCAGTTGCAGGGGGCGCAGCCCACCATCCCATGCAGAAATCAAACCGGCAACCCTGTTGTTTAGAGCTCGTGCTCTAACCAACTGAGTCATCCGGCTGCCCCAAGGCAGTGGCATGCTTTATTCACCAGCTTTGGAAAACTTCTGGTTATCTTTTACTCCACTCGGTTCTATCAATTCTCCCTTCACTGTATAGTTTACATAGATCTTTTTCTGACTTCAAAGCTACCACCCAATCACTGACCCTCGTATGTCACTCCTTTATTACTGTTTTAACTACCCTTCCTGCCTATACAGTTGATCCTTGAACAATGTGGGGGTTAGGGGCGCTGACCCACCGTGCAGTCAAAACTCCAAGTATAACTTTTTACCCCCTCCAAAATCTTAGATTTTCACTCAGTATCCACAGGAGATCGGCTCCAGGACCTCTCACAGATACCAAAATCTATGGATATTCAAGTCCCCTATATAAAATTGTGTAGATCGATGCACAGAGTCAGCCTTCCACATCCGTGGACTCCCAATCACTGACCAAAAGCAGTACAGGTATTTATTGAAAAACTATCTATATATATAAGTGGACCCACACAGTTCAAACCCCTGTTGTTCAAGGGTCAACTGTACTTTCATCCCTGTCTACAGCGGCCACTTGATCATCTGATTTTCACACTGGAAGCCCTGTCGTGGCTCACTAGTGAATACAAAATGAAAAGTTCGTACTCTTCAGCTGAGTAGCCAACTCCCTCCACAATTTGGCCTGGCCCACTTTTCCCAACCTCTGCTTCAGCCATCCCAACTTAACTCATCATTCTCTGAAAGTCTCCATTATCTAGATCAGCTCTGACCACTAGAAATGTAATACAAGCCACAGATATAATTTTAAAGTATCTAGCAGCTACATTTAAAAAGTACATAGAAACAGTGACATTAATTTAAATATAATAAATCCTCACTTAACTTGGAAACTGAGACCTTAGCGAAAGGATGTATAGGAAACCAATGTTACCATAGGCTAATTTATATAAACAAAAGTTCATATGGCATATTTCTGGTCACAAATACATCTCCAAGCTTTTAAATAAAGACCCCAGACACTTCTAACATTAAACATTGAAATAAATGTGAGCTGCACATATATTCAAGAAAGATTAACAAAAACAAGTAAGATCATTATTTTTCAACTCGCTTATTCCAGTGCAAGGTCGAGTGTGGCCAAAGCCTCTCCCAGCAGCTCAGGGCACAAGGCAGGACCACCCTGTACAGGACACTCTTCCATTGCAGGGCCCCTCACACACATTCGCACTCATTCATAATGGGACAATGTAAACATGCCACTTAAGCTAACATCAACGTCTTTGGGATGTGGGAAGAAACCAGAGTGCCTGGAGAAAAGGCACACAGACATGGGGAGAACATGCAAACTCCACACAGAAAATGCCCCCAGCTGGGCATCAATTTTTTTTTCATCGATGTTATAATGAAACAACGTTGAACAAAACAATGTTATTCGAGGACCTGCTGTGTATTTAATTTAATCCAACATATCCAAAATATTATCCTTTCAACATGTAATCAATATAAAAATTATTAATGAAACACTTTACATTCTTTCTCATACTATGTCTTCAAAAACACATGAGTATTTTACAATTACAGCACATCTCAGTTTGCACGCACTAGCCACATTTCCAGTGCTCAATCACCACATGTGGCTAGCGGTGACCATATTGGATGGTACAGATCTCACCTCAACCCTGTGGCTCAAGGAATGTTCTGTCCTCTTCTTGAAATACCTCCCACTCTAACCATCACCTGTGGAAATGCTACTTTCCAAAGACCCAGCTTCATAGCCCACATGCTCTAAGTCCTACCAGATTCTCTCAACTGAAATTCATCTTTTCCCTCTTCCATACTATCTTACACATCATTTTATTATAGATCTTTAAGAGTTATAAGTAGATAATACATTCATTTGTTTCAAAACTTAGAGAGTGGTACCAGGGGATATGCATACAATGACACCTCCCCCCACCAGCCACCTTAATTCCCTCCCCTAAAGGCAACTGAAGTTATTAGACTTTTGTGTAACCTTGCAGATACATCTTATACATATTCAAATACATATGTAAACATTCACTTCATCCTTCCATCTTTTTTAAACAAATGGCAGCATACTAAACGTACTGTCATATACCTTACATTTTTGCACTTGATTGTCTATATTGGAGATCATTACATATTAGTACATCAAGAGTATCTGTCTCCCTGACAAGGCTTTTAATTCTTAAACGATGTAGATTTTGTCTTTTATTTTTTCCTGTATCCTTGCATAACTCTGCACCTTGCACTCGGCAGCTATATATGTTACTCAGTAAATGTTTGTTAAATTGAATTGCTCATACTGCTACCAGATTAATCTTCCTAAAACGCTCTTTTGCATATGGTATTTCCCACCTCCTTCAAAACATCGTTAACTTCTAATTGCCTACAGCACATGCTTCACATTCAAGGACCTTCAGTCTGACCCAACCTTCTCTTCTAGACTAATCTTGACTCCCCAGAGACACACCCTTTGCTTTAACCAACAGGTGTCCTCACTAGAGCTTTGCCACAGGTTGGCATGTGTGGTTGTTCATCTGTGTGTGTGCGTGCGTGTGTGTGTGTGTGTGTGTGTGTGTGTGTGTGTGTGTTTTACTCCAATATCTTTCCAACTAGATCATAAGCCCCTGAAACAATGGCTATGTCTAATGCCCTTATTTATTCTAGGACAGCACTTACAACTCGGCGACGCTGTGTGTATACTTGAAGGACTTGGAAATGGCCTTCTTTGGGCTTTCTTTTCTCCCTTCCCTTCCCTCGCACCTGGACTGCCCTAGGCTTGATGATAATCTCCCAGATTCCACATTTGCTTTAGCCAGAGACAGAAGACAGCTTGTTTCTCTAATCCATTTTTATTCGTAAATCATTCTTTCATCATTTTAGTGATTCTCAAGCCAGAGAAGTAGGCAGAAGCAGTGACGAGGGTGAAAGCACAAAAATAAGCATAGTTCTAGTCAGGGAGTTTTTCTTCCCATTTTCATACTTTCATAAAGAAGTCCATTTATTTAAATCCAAAATCACCAACTTTTTAAAAGTCTCAAACAACCGAAGCTGCTTTGAGAGTCACATGGAAAGCAGATATGGCACTAGCATGGTTGGCTAACACTTCAGTGACGCTCAGGAGTACTGAGACGCGATCGGCTCAAAGATGGGAAGCCCGACAATAGCTGCCACTCCTGAACACTCTATAGCAGGTGCTATTTTAAGGCTTTATGCTCTTCATTTCATTGAATCCTCACAGCCATCCTGAGATAGGTTCTATTCTTTAAATCTTACAGAGGAGTAAACTGAGGCTCAGGGAGGTAAGGTGGCATGATCAAGGTCTTTATTAGGAAGCCACGTTGGTAGAACTTGAACCCAAGGAATATGACTTCGGAACACATGCTCTCAACCACTAGGCATATTTTCTCCCTTAGCTTGAAAAGGCAACTGCCTTTCTGGTGTGTGGCTTGGAACCCATCTATTTCAACCCCCGAGGAGTGTGAGTGCAATGAGTGCCTCCGTTTTGTTTTCTGCGTACTTCACTTGGTCCAGACAGAACTGGGCTACTCTTCCACGGAGCCTCTTCCTGCTTTCACTGCTTACTAAACAAGGAGGGCTCAGTATACAGACTCTGTATCTAGACTGTTCCTCTGCGACTCAAAATCTGCTCCCTGGACAAGCAGCATCAGCATCCCCAGAGAACTTGTTAGAAATGAAACATCTCAGGCTTTGCTCCAGACTACTGAATCTGAATCTGCATTTTAACGGATTCTCAGGTGACTCGTGTACACAATAAAGCTTGAGAAGCACTGCTCTCCATCTTCTAGAGTACTCCCCTAGGGATTCCTTGCTGGAGTGTTCCAGAAACAGAAGTCTAAAATCTATGGCTTGAAAGGAAGGGTATTATTTAAGTCAGTCAGAGGCCATGCTAAGCGTAGATTTTGCTGTCTTTAGAGTAAAAAATCTGTGAGTGTAATGAAAAGACAGCCACATGTTAGCCATCATTTCCTTCCCATATTTCATTTGTGCTCTCCTGGTGTCTCACGCTGCCACAACACAGACACTTTCCTTCACATAATGAGGAAGATTTAATTAAAAGCATCAAAACCTTTGAGCATAGATAATCCTTTAAAAATTAAGTTTATCTGTATTTACAAGCCTCCATTTATTTGGTAGTGACAAAAGGATAAAAAGAAAAGAAAAGAAAACAAAACCAAAAAAACCTTGCCTCCGAAGACATATGGAGGAATGATTAAGCTAATTCACAATAATTGCTTTAATCTCGGTATATTGAATTGTAGTGTCTAACTCTTTCAGTTCTCTTCGTCTAAGGTCAAGAAAAAATATGTCACCATGTTCTGTATTGTACCTCTAAATGACTGGAAATGCTGCCCTGTAGTGCAAGCCTATCCCTGCATTATCCATGCAATTGCTGGGGAGAGATTCCAGAACCAGCTCCTCGCTCCTCCCACCCCCAATAGCTAATTGCCGTTCTACTCACTCCTTCAGTTTAAAATAGAGAGCCCATGTTCAGAAGCAAAGTCATTAGCAGCTATTAATTTCTTAGCTCTAATAAATTGACCAGACCAGAACTCAATTAGGGAAGGCCTTTAGGAACAGGACACAAGACAAGGGGGTATGAAAGAGAAGAGGGAATGGGTTGAAACCTGGGTAGATGGGAAGGCCAGGAGAGGGCTCGGGGTAGGGAGAGGGCAGTTGACATATACAGTCAGCTTTGCTTATTTCCTGGTTATGGTTCAGGACAGTCCTACTGGCTGCAATCTCGAATTTTTGCTGTGGATTCACCCTACACATCTCCAGGAAGCACCTGGAATAGGAAGAGCAGTGTGACTTAAGGTGATGTGAGATACCATGTTTCCCCAAAAATAAGACCTAGCCGGACAATCAGCTCTAATGTGTCTCTTGGAGCAAAAATTAATGTAAGACCCAGCCTTATTTTACTATAAGAGTGGATCTTTAATATAATATAATATAATATAATGTAATACCAGGTATTATATTTATTTTTACTCCAAAAGATGCGTTAGAGCTGATGGTCCAGCTGTGTCTTAATTTCAGGGAAACACGGTATTTCTTGTTGTTCCTGCTGCTCCTTGCCCACTGCTGCCCAGCCCTGCCAGCCTTGAGGTTGCCCACTTCTCTCTTTGATGGGACTGGCCGGGTTCTCAGACATTGGGCTGAAAGTTATCGTCCCAGTATTTTACTTTTAGCAAAACAACACTCTTCATCTTTTGCTCTCTCAGTGAGCTCTGCTCCACCAGTGATTTCAATCTCAAAGTTTCCTGAGGGCTCCACCAGGTGTAACCAATAGCTCATCATGGTCTGATGTCTGTTATATTGCCTCACACAATAGGGAAATGATGATCATTGCATGCACACAACATTTACATAAGTATCTGTCTCCCGATTTTGGCAAGAAGCACTGAATTAAAAAAAAAAAAAAAATCATTGATTTTGAATTGGAAACAATACTTGGCAGCTAACAACATGGCAATGCAGCCCACTTTCAAGAGTACACGTAGAGGGCATTGTGTGGGGGCTCTCTTGGTTGTCAAGCCTTTAAGGAAGGAATTACCAGCAGGAAGCAGGCGCAGATCATCATTATTAATATTTTCATACACTAACTTCCTTCTGAGGGGCTTCATGCCTTCTACATCGATTATCTCACTCAGTCGTGAGGTGTGATCCATGGGGCGTGAACACGCACGCACATAACTCTTGAAGAATTCACAAAATGCTTTTACATCTAGCATCTTGTTTGGGGCTCACAACGGGTCTGTGAGGTCAACGGAGGTCAGCAAGCCCTGTTTGTGAAAGCAGCGTTGGAAAGCCAGAGTTTCTGGCTGCAATGCACTACATCCCAGGTGCCTCAAGGGCAGCAGCTTTCAGCACCGCCATGGCAATAGGTGGCACACGCTGCTCTTGAACTACCAAGGATGTTGGGGGCGGGGGGTTAGCTATGTGCTTCAGGAGGGGGACAGCCCGGGCTCTTCTTCCTCTGCCTCATACATTCCTTATTTCTTCTCTGACTCCTTATGGAAACACTGTGACCTGAAATACATTGTTTCTCTATCTATCTTCTTCCCACCAACCCCAGGTACTATTGTAGCCTCCATAGTTCCCATAAAGTCTTTCTTTACACCTAGATTCAAAAGTGCTTCTCGGCCTCTTAAACCTTTGCCCATTTTGGATAAACATCTTGCATGTCCTGCCATTTATCTCTTCTCTCCTGCTCTTTGTGAAGACACTGGCGTACCTATTCATACCCAATTGAGAGTCCAGACTCTTGGTTTGGATAACTATCATCTTATGTCTACCAGAACCCAAATTTTTACTGATCTTTATCTTCTGTCTTAAGAGCCAATATGCTATCTTTTTTCTCTGCTATATATGATCTTTCAAACTATTTCTCTCCCACCCTGATTCTGAAACATACAGCTCCTTGATAATCACTGCTCTAGGATTACTTACCAAGTTTTATTATATTTAAAACAGTTTCTGTGTCTGTCCCACTAGACTGTGACTTCCTTGAGGATAGGGTTGTAATCTGGTTGTTCTCTGTATCCATAAGTGCCAAACAGAGTGACGGGTAATAGGGGCACAAAAAAATGTTTGTTGAATGAACGAATGAATAAACAGTGCCAGAAGAAGGCTTATTCAATGCTGCTGGATCGTTTTCCCAGTGTCTTGTTTTGTTTTTAGCAAAAGTACAAGTTGGAAGTGTTTACGATTCTTTAACATCCGATTCCGTGAATAGTGTCAATGAAAATGGTAAGGCTTCCCTTCTTTATTTCCTCCATTCTGTCTATTATCCCATCAAAGCTTTCCTGTTCAGGTTCTATATGCCTCTGCTTGATTAATTATGTACTTCCTTCTTTCATCTTGACTGCTTAAACTGACAGTAATTGCCCAGAATTGAATGCATGACCTCTAAGAATCTAAGTCTACGAAAAAAAGGGGCTGGTTTCACACCGTACTCTGTCATAATAATCCTCCAGAGGGTTGAATCTATAGCTTAGAAGAGGCTGACATGTCAAAATAAAGGTTCAGATCAGCTACATTGGTCAACCTACCACCCACACCTGAACTTGAAAATACCTTCATATTGTTAGTTGTTTACCTTCCTCTTATATCCACGAGACCCACGTGTCACAAACCATTTGGAGTGAAGAACCATGGTTTTTGTTCTATTGGTTTTTAATTTTCAATCTATAGATACTTTTATAAAACACAATAAAAATAAATTATTAGAAAAAAATGTTATTAAAAAAGGCATGCAAAATAAAAGCCCCTAGTTTTTTGCTGTTAGCATCAACAAACTTAAAAGTATTCTGTAACATTACTGTAAGGTTCTCAAATGCTTACTCCCGACAGCTACACTTAACTCATCGTGGACCATAGCATCGTCAATCACTGCATGAGACTGTACTTATCCAGGCTTCAGCCCAGCCTTATTATGGCCTGAATTGCTTTTGGACCCTGGGGCCATGCCTCCATCATGCGTAATGATTGCAGATGATGGGCCACAGAAATGAATGTGCCCTTATTTAGAGGACTATCAACCCTTGTGGGCATAAGTTAGAATTAATGTGAGTGACCCAGCCCTGTTACTAAAGGTGCAATCTCGGGAGATAGACTTGGGTTAGAATTCTGGTTTAGCCACTCACCAGCTGTGTGTCCGTGAGCAAGTTATTTTACCTCCTGTGCCTCAGTTTCTTCATCTATGAAATGGGGATAATTACAGTATCTACCTCATGGGGATGTTGTGAGGATTCAATGATGTGATGCATTTCAAGTACTTTGTGAAATGCATGGCAAATGGTACAGGCTCGGTGAGGTTGGCTATTATTGCTATGTGCCCAATAAATGCTATTAATGTTCCCTTCACTTCATGGGACAGGGAAATCCCAAATTTGCAGTCCCATAGGCCACTCATCCAGTGACTCAGGCTTGGCAGGACTGCTCTGTCAGGCATGCTGTCCCTTCTCTTCTTTCTTCTCCTACTCAGCTTGACTATTGGTGCTCCCAAGAGGGAAGGCTTTTGTACCCTGGTGAGGTCAATCTACTTCTTACTCTTTCCTTGCCCTCCACTGGCTGATTCTCACTTCTCGACATTTTCTCAGGACCATCCTTGACCTGAAAGGCCCATTCCTTTCTTCAGTGTCACAGGCATTTGCCTTGTTCAGAGTCAATCTCCAAATTAGCCCCCAGAAGCATTTCTCAAACTTCAATGTTCATCAGAAGCGCCTGGGGAGCCTGTTAAGCACGCCCTCTCCCGAAAGTCGACTTCACCCTAAAATTCTGATTTTGTACTTCTAGGGGAGGGCCCAGGAGCTTGGCTTTTTATAAGGCCCCCCCCCTTCCCACTCCTCCAACCCCTAGGGGACTCTGAGACATTAACTTGTTTGGACCACAGCTTGAGAAATAGTGTTCTATACAAGAACACTAGTTAATAGCACTTGAATCAATTCTCCAGATTTCCTTAAATGCTAATACGTTTAATAAAGTAACACCTTTTAAACTCAGCTCCGTTAAATTGGAATTCTTGATAATTGGACAGAAGCCAGGCTGCCAAAAAGAGAGGTGGGAGGCTGAAGATGAATCTCCCTTCAAGATGATGAGTAGAGCTAGCCATGCATATTTAGATAGGTGCCGGGTAATTCCTTGCTGATTTATTCATTGACTGAACGTTCCTTGATTATTACATTCAGGACTTCATCTACCATTCTTCTCTCACTTGGATGATGCTCTAGCCTCTTACCTGGTCTCCCCACTTCTACTCTTGCTACCCAGTAGTCCATTCTCCGTGTATATACCTGCAGGATCTTAAAAATAAAATTCTGGTTGTATCACCTGCCTAAATAAAACCTTTCAATGGTTTCCTGTTGATCTTAGAATAGAGACCAAACTCTTTATCGGGGTCTACAAGGCTCTGCATAGTCTGGCCCTGTGTACCTCTCTGGCCTCACTCTCCCCCTTCCTCTTTCCTTCAGTTCTGTGACCAGACCCCACTTCCTCCTGCTACAGAGCCTGTGCATGCGAAGAAGTAACAATTAAGTTCGCAAACTTGTTACAATGATGTTGTTAACCTTTTTTGATATCAGAGGGATTATTCATTATGAATTTGTACCAACTGGACCAACAGTTAACCAAGTTTACCATTTGGAAGTGCTGAAAAGTCTGTGTGGAAAAGTTAGACGACCTAAACTTTTTGCCAACACTTGCATCACGACAATGCACCAGCTCACACGGCACTGTTTGTGAGGGAGTTTTTAGCCAGTAAACAAATAACTGTATTGGAACACCCTTCCTACTCACCTGATCTGGCCCCCAATCACTTCTTTGTTTACCCAAAGATAAAGGAAATATTGAAAGGAATACATTTTGATGACATTCAGGACACCAAGGGTAATACAACGACAGCTCTGATGGCCATTCCAGAAAAAGAGTTCCAAAATTCCTTTGAAGGGTGAACTAGGCACTGGCATCGTGACATAGCTTCTCAAGGGGAGTACTTGGAAGGTGACCATAGTGATATTCAACAATGAGGTGTGGAGCACTTTTTCTAGGGTGAGTTTGCGAACTTAATTGTCCATCCTCGGTATGCTGTATGCTCTTCCATGGATTTGGAATGTTCTTCCCACCGTCCCCTCCCTACCCCTCACAGCCACACAAGCACGCACTTAGTTAACCCCTACTCATCTTTAGATCTTGGCTCAAATGTCTCGACCACAGAAAAACCTCCCAACCTCCCTACTCTAGGTCAATTTCCTTTGCTAGATGCTTTCAGAGAATAATTTTCTTTCCCTCAAAATACTTGTCTCAGTTTGTGATGATACAATCACTGCTATTGGTGTAATCATTTGATAAAGCCCGTCTCTTCTTCTAGATGGTAAGCTCCCTATACTTTTCAGATAATCTTAACACATCCTCTGGGCGCCCAAAGCATAGCACTATATCCTCAGCATCGAGCATAGTGGCTGGCATGTATAGTAAGCATTAATATTTAAGTCAATGGACAGGATGAATCCCTTCTGTTCCTTCCAAGAACAGACCACAACAGTGCACACTTCTCTACTTTCATCCCAAAGCAACACTATCTTGACTCTGTGTGTAGGAGTATGAGAGTGGCATGAGTTCAAACACCCCAAGAGAGAAGACCCCAATCAAGGTAATAGGATTCAAAACCTACCCACTTAATCCCTAAGCTTCATGTCAGCTCCCTCAGCCAGGGAACTACATAAGTGTGACACTGAATACCCCTGCCTCTGGGCTTCTGCATTAAATAGTTAGCTTGTTCTAGAAGCCACCTAGGTAATGATGGGATCCGTGTTCAAGTCGTTAAGTTGCAGTTCAGCATGGTCAAATCTTATTAGCTATCACCGTAACCAGCAAATGCCCTCCACACTAAACACTTCACAATTGTACTTCAATTAAAGCAGCCATCCTACTCCTTCTGGTATGCATGTAATTATAGTTCTTAAAGTGAAATTAAGGAGGAGCAGTAACAAGAAATGGCTGGTGTGGTAATGGAGATTGGGGGTGGGGCTAGTGTAGTGTGTTATGTGTCATTTCTTAGCGCCAGATGCTGTCCAGAATTTCACATGAGTGCAGCCAGCCCTGGGCCGAGAAACCACCTTAACAACCTGGAAAGCTTCAGCTCAAATCACACCTAGGTCCAAGAGTTGACATATATTAACTCCTTGTCTCTAGGCATATGAGTCAACCAGTAAAATCACAGACACAAAAACAATTCAGGACATTTGGGATAGGGGATCATTGAAGAACTAGATTTTAAAAATCTCAGACTGAGTCATAGGTTGCCTTAGCTCCCAGCATAGGTAAACTCCACATAGAATCCTGCCTGCATGGAGGCGTAACGTGCTAATGCTGCCTCAGGAAAACCTTAACTACAGAGCAACTGGACAATTCAAACGATTTTCTAATTGGTCATAATTCTCCAAGGATTCTAATATCACATGTTGTTCCTGTCGTCTATGTGAGAAGAGGCATGCCACAGGAAGAGCATAAAAGTGACTGGCCCCACAATGACTCTATCTTCTCAACTATTCTGCTATTTGGATTTGTTTTTCAATGGTCACTGTTTTAACTGTCTTTTTAACTGATGCCATGAGGGATATTCTTCAACATCTGAGATGCTGCTGGCAGGACCTGTAATTCTGAGTGATTTGGGTAGCTTTTGGCAGGGTTTACAAAACCACCTTAATATAATGTTTTTCAAACGAGTGTGTGTGTGTGTGTGTGTGTGTGTGTGTGTGTGTTACAACTTTTCCTTTTTAGTTCCAACTGACAAATGGAATAAAGCCAAACAAAAGTAGGGTTAATCGGAAAATGTAAAAAGGAAATACCCTGTCAAAGTGCTATACTTTTCAGATAATCTTAACGCATCCTCTGCACATGTTTCCATTAGTCTTTATGATTAAGAAGCCTATTGGAAAATTTCCTTCTTTGGTGATACTCAAAATTTTTGTTCAATATATAATTTTAAGTTTCTCAATAAAACCATCTGTTGTACAAAATAATCTCCCTGTTTGCTAAAAATTCATTTGGGAATGTTTGGATAGTGTCCACTAGATATAATTATTCCTTGACTACTCTCTTTTCCCAATCTCCATCAAAAACATGTGTGAAGGTTTTCCAAAAATGAGGTAACAAATGAGATTAGATGATGAGTTACAACACGGCCTAGCAACCTTTGCTATATAGATAACGGGATTGTGGATCAACATTAGACCCAAAGGCAGTATTTTGGGGTGACCAGTGGCCAATGATGTGGACTGACATAGGATTGTAACCAGATCCTTACTCACGGGGAATTTCAACTAGAGACTCAAACAGAGTCAGTCCATTGCTCGGCAGTGGGAAAGTAGAAGCAGGGACAGAATAGCTGCACTATCCTCACAGCAGAGAAGTAGAAGATTAGTGTTATATGATGAACGATGGTCAAGTTCTTTGCATGACATGTGCGACTTGTTTATTTAGAATAAACTTTCAGTAACTGAGATATGGTGAGCATGTCACAATTCTTTGTAACCTGACTGTGTCTAACATTTGGATCGACTTTTAAAATTTTCTGAAGTCAAGTCATCAATATAGATCAAATTGAGGCTGAGCTAAGATAAGAACTCAGGTCTTCTCATTCCCAGTCTAATACTATTTGCAGGATCAACTTTATTTCCAATCAGAACAGCTTTAGACCTCAATTAATTCAAAAGTTAATTCTACTTGATGCTATCAACTGCATCAACACTACGATGCTGTCTTATGCGTGGGAATGGCTGGTAATGATTCTGTGAGATGCCAGGTAAATTTCCAGGTTGATATGTATAAAATATTAGGTTGGTGCAAAAGCAATTGTGGTTTAAAAGGTTAAAAATAATTGCAGAGGGCTGGCCCGGTGGCTCAGGCGGTTAGAGCTCCGTGCTCCTAACTCCGAAGGCTGCCGGTTCGATTCTCACATGGGCCAGTGGGCTCCCAACCACAAGGTTAACAGTTCAATTCCTCAAGTCCCGCAAGGGATGGTGGGCTCTGCCCCCTGCAACTAAGGTTGAACACGGCACCTTGAGCTGAGCTGCCGCTGAGCTCCCAGATGGCTCAGTTGGTTGGAGCGCATCCTCTCAACCACAAGGTTGCAGGTTGGGCTCCCGCAAGGGATGGTGGGCTGTGCCCCTTGCAACTAGCAACAGCAACTGGACCTGGAGCTGAGCTGCGCCCTCCACAACTAAGACTGAAAGGACAACAACTTGAAGCTGAACAGAACCCTCCACAACTAAGATTGAAAGGACAACAACTTGACTTGGAGAAAAGTCCTGAAAGTGCACACTGTTCCCCAATAAAGTCCTGTTCCCCTTCCCCAATAAAATCTTAAAAAAAATAACAATAATAATTGCAAAACCCGCAATTACTTTTGCATGAACCTAATACCGTGTTTCTCCGAAAATAAGACCTAGTCAGACAATCAGGTCTAATGCGTCTTTTGAAGCAAAAAATAATATGACACCCAGTATATTATATTATATTATATTATATTATATTATATTATATTATATTATATTATATTATATTATATTAATTATATTATACCGGGTTTTATATTATAGTAAAACAAGACCAGGTCTTTTTTTTCTTAATGCTAGAATTATTTATTTATTTATTTATTTATTTTTAAGTGGGGCGCAGCTCACAGTGGCTCATGCGGGGATCGAACTGGCAACCTTGGTGCTACCAGCACCATGCTCCAACCAACTGAGCTAACCGGCCACCCCAAGACCGGGTCTTGTATTAATTTTTACTCCATAAGAGGCATTAGAGATGATTGTCCAGCTAGGTCTTATTTTCGGGGAAACACGGTGTTTGATTGATAAATGGCACTCCTAGGAATTAGCTGAAGAAGAGCGCCATGCCGTCATTCAAAACCCTGTGAGGGAGGCTCACACCCAAGACCACACTTAACTCTTAACCCTTCAAATGGAAAATGCTTTTTTTCAAATGTTTCAAAAGAAGTCTTTAGATGTGCTTTGTACGTTCAGATCTTTTAAAATGTACCTTTTCTGGGTGAATCTGCCTCTCTGCTAGATCTGTCTGAAGTTCTGGAACAACGCTACCATTTCCCTTACTTTAGGGGATAGTACCCAGGACTCAGCCTTCTAGCAGTTATCATTCCAAGGCACAGAAACCACCTGTATTAACCAAAGAAATCTAATATCTGATGCTGATTTTTCAAACTTGACACACTCCACCCTAGCAAAATTTTTGTATACTACAAAGTGTCTAGATGGGTGAAAGCTGTTCTAAGACTTTGCAAATATTGATAGTTTCAGCTAATCTAAAGAATCAAAGCAGCTTAAAAGAAACTTTGACTCAACTTCTTTGAACCTCCGTGGCCGCACTTGTAAAATGAGAATGATAAAACGTGGCACACCAACACAACCCCCTGGAAGCCTATATATGTAGGAGATATATATATATTTTAAGGAGGGCACAGCTCACAGTGGCCCAGCATTGTGCTCTAACCAACTGAGCTAACCGGCCACCCCCATGGAAGCCTAGAATATTAAAGTTGGAAATGCTGCCCCCAAATAATCTCATCCAGTCTCCTCCTTGACCTCATGAGTGAGGTATGAGCTTCAAATGGACAATGTAGATGCATTTAGGAAGACACTACAAAGTATTAGCATCATCATTCTCTGTTTTTATTTGAATGGTGCTGTTACTCAATGATCCAAAGGAGCCTCTTGGCTGTTTACTTACTGGTTACCTTGATTGGAAATACTTGTATTTTAACCCCTTCCCCACCCCCCACCCCCAAATAAATCACTTTCTATACCAGGCTTTAGCTCTATGCAGACTACTAACCAGTATGTAATTTTTTTCCATATGTTTTCATCCACTTTTGATGGTTACATCTAAATTTATCCCCAGAAAAACTAACATATATCCCTAACCAAGAAAGTGTTTCCTGATTTGTCCTATTTCAGGTGTCATTCTCCTTAGATAGAAACAATATGTCCTATCTGGAAAAGCTTTGAGAGATAAAAGCTCATCTAAAATCTCCCAAATACCAGTCTGCAAACCAACTACATCTGAATCACCTAGGAGGCCATTGGCAAATATAGGCTCTTTTGTTTTAATTTTGTTAAACTTTTTATGAAAAACTCAAACATATAAAAAATGAAAGAATATCAATAACTCGCTGATAATCATCACCAAGATTCTACAATTAACCATCCATAGTCAATCTTGTTTCATTTATGTCTCATTCAATCACCCCCTGGGTTATTTTGAAGCACATTTCAACTATAAATATTTCAAAATGGAAAAATGGAAATTTTATATATATATATATATTCCTGGTCCAAGATTTTCAACAGGAATATATATATATACACACACACATATATACACACATACACACATATGTTTTCAAATACAAATTCCTAGGATTCTGATTCAGTGGGTTTGGAACCACGTCCAGGGATCTGTATTTGTAATAGGCGAACCTGAAACACATTTGGCAACAGCTGCATTTGATTCTCCTTTTAACATATAGAGAAATTGAATCTAGACTGGGGAAATCACTAGCTGAAGGTTATTGCTCTGTCACAGAGACAGGCCACTGTTTTGAATAAAGAAATATTCAGAATCCCATTCAGAAAAGATACTATTTGAGTGGTGAGTGCTTTGAAAATAATGGGCCAGATGCCAGGAGGCAAGAAAGCAACCTTCTGAGATATCAGCTAAGCTTTCAGCCCAGTCTTCACTGACTGGACTACTCATTTGGAAGTCAATCACAGACAGCCTTGTGTCAGCTCATAAATTATGGAACTGATTTCACTCTTAAATTGCCTTAACTCTTCAACCAAATTGTAAGCTTACGAAAGGAAGGGACCTTACCTGATCTGGCTTTGTACCACCATCCTCCCCACCCCCTGACAGAATTCTGCATGATGTCCCATCACATGTGATAATTTACTACAGTGCATTATATCTTACCTTACTCACTGCAGGGATTTGTTCAGCACGTTTCTATACTAATGTGTTAAATGTAGTGAAAACATGATGATGCCTCACAATGTCCTTAAATACAAGGACATCCATGTGTTGTGGTTCAAAAAGTCCTGTTGAAATATCCTGGACCAGAATATGTGCTTTGTCACATTGCCTGGAATTGTCGCTCCTATTTACCTCTTTAAGGGACTGGATTGAAACCCTAAGATTCCAACAGGAGTGCTAATCCAGGAATTCTTTAGCATGAATGAGCTAACGGGGATGATGGCATTCGTGATGCAGATCTTTGTGATGTCATAAAGGGAGCATGGGCATTGCTTCAGGTGGGTAGCCCAACTGGGCTTTTCGAGTGGAGCTTGTTGAGCTGTGGTACCCAACGGGTGGGAATAGGTTTACTGAAAGGGGGCACAGCATAGTATAGTGGCTAAGAATTGAGGTTTTCAAGTGAGATGGATCTACGGTTTACTAGTTGTATGACGTTGGTATAGTTGCTTAACTTACCTGAGCCTCATTTCCATCATTTGTAAATCAGGCAAGGTAATAATAGAACCTACTTTGTTTTTTGTTTTTGTTTTTTAAAAACTTTATTGGGGAACAGTGTGTTTTTTCCAGGACCCATCAGCTCCAAGTCAAGTCATTGAGAGCTTCAATCTAGTTGTGGAGGGCACAGCTCAGCTCCAAGTCCAGTTGCTGTTTTCAATCTAGTTGCAGGGCTCACAGCCCACCATCCCACAGCGGGAATCGAACCAGCAACCTTGTTGTAGAGAGCTCACGCTCTAACCAACTGAGCCATCCGGCCTGCACCTCCTACTTTGTTTATTCATTCAACAAATGTAAGGGACTTCTCTGTGTTAGGCTCTGTGTTGCCACAAGGAATCCCACAGAAAACAAGCCAGACAGGGTTTCTGTACCCCTGAACTTAAAGTCTACATTTTAGGATTGTTCTGAGGCTTAAATGAGATAATGTACATGGCGAGCTTAGCCTGGTGGCTGGATCTGAGAAAAAAAATGTAGACTTAGTTATCTTTATGTCTATTTTTATCCAGAAAGGAGGGCAGATGGCAACACAGAAGATATTTCACAATTTGCCCAAGACTTGTGTTGTATTATGTGATGGCAAAGAAACATTACGGCTTGGGTCCCCCAAGCCTATGAGAAGGTTAAAAGCAACCCACAAAAGGACATTTGAGGAATGGACAAAACCTTCTCTAGACAAGAAGTCTTCCTTAGCCAAGAAGATATTCTTATATCTGCTTAAAACCACAGCTGACCATACGAAGAAGCCCTCGTACTACAGCAGCAAATGCTGTCAGAATCTATGCAAGCCAGACTGTTCACATCGCATGGACCTGTAGAATAGCTAGAGCAACAGAGGTATGATGAGTGACCTTCCTGTAGCTGAGGCAAAAAGGCCATGTACTTTAAGGACTAACGTCTGCACAACTGTGGGCAGAGAGGGTGAGAACTCTCTGCAGTGAGCATGAACAGGCCTGGGAACGGCAAATTATCATCTGGAAATCCCATTTGAAAAGAATTCAATACACAGAAAATGAAGAAGAGCTACAGGATGACAATGGAAGAAGAGGGTACAAGGCTTACTTCTGAAGACAACTGAGACTCCAACGTTAAATATCCAGGGAGGAATAGTGACCTTGGCTGTGGTGCAGCAGGAATTGACAGTGAAGATGTCTAATCTGAAAGGTGAGGGTAGAGAAGCAGCACACAGAGGTCCCAGGGTCATGCTCGGCACAAAAGATAATGGGTCTAGGATAACCACAGTAACTGCAACCCTCACCAATCAGTATGGCTGAAACTTTCTAATGTTTTCCAATGTTCTATATTTTCTACCCTGGTGGTCAGGGTTAGTTTAATAATTTGCCTGGGCTGAACCTGAAGATAACTTGCATTAGTGACTCTAGCCAGGCAAACCTGACACCAGGGGTCTTTGTTTTATTTGTACTGTAATAGATGAGGAGAGAGAGAGCTCACAAGCTATGGGGTCAAGCATAGCAAGTATGTATAGAAACATCTGAACACACACAACACCATTGTCACTCAAAGATCCAGATATGTACCGGGGGTGCCAAAACATTGTATACACATGACTTGTATTCATCTTTTGTTATCAGTATATATTAAGTATTATAATTTTAATATAGTGTTTTCCTTTCTTAAAATGTATATACATTTTAAGGTTGGTGCAAAAGTAATTGCGGTTTTTGCAATTATTTTTAACCTTTTAAACCCCAATTACTTTTGCACCAACTTAACGTGTGTGTGTGTGTGTGTGTGTGTGTGTGTGTGTGTATGAGAGAGAGAGAGAGAGAGAGAGAGAGAGAGAGAGAGAGAGAGAGAGGTACACACAAACTCATTTTCAGATCCACATTCAAGAGTCAACATACAATCATTTTTCAAGTTACTGCTCATTCTTACTTTCCCTTAATGTATTTAGAAAGCTAATACTTATGCATAGCCTATATTCATGGCTTAAAATAAAGGCCATTGAATAAATCCAAAGATAAGTTTTGAACAGGTCTTTTGTCTATGGTTTCTTTCTCTTCCCGAAACTGACTAATGCTAGATTCCAAAGGTCACTTGTCTTTAGCAATTACTCTGAAGCACTGCATCCTACCTGCAGCCTTTTAAGCATTTTAGCCTAAAGAGGATTCATTCTCTCTTCTTGGAAATAAATGTGAACTGTCAATCAAATACCACTAATAAACTTTTCTAATTGATGTTTGAGGTGAGGGAATTTTTTTCCCTTAGGTATGCTGCCTTTTGTCTTGGTCAGTGGCTCTGTTGTTTATATATATATATATATATATATATATATATATATATATATATATATATATATAAATTATATATATATACAAAAATTATATATATGTGTGTATATATATGTGCATTCATAAGGCATAGGATAAGAGTTAAAAGATAATACTTCCCTCTTCCTTTTGTCAAATTGGATAAAGACACCATTAGCACTGAAGGGTTTTTCTTTCTCTCATGTCATGATTTAAGACTAGTATATTATAAATAGCCAAATCAAACACAGATTCAGATATCAGTTTCACTATAATGCTATGAAAATATCTGCCCAAATCAAGTGCCTGAGGCCAAGTTATGTGTTGGGAAATTTGAATTTTGCTCCTTCCATTGCCTACGTCAGTGACCCATCATTTTTTAACTGTAAAATAGGATTGCAGCACCTACCTCACAGAGATAATTGTTAAGATTAAAGTAAATAAGATAATCATTGTGATTGTCAGGGGGAGGAAATAATTAATATTTGATTTCAAACCCAAGTGAGAAATAAGACACAGGCCTAAGGCAAACGAAGATACAAAAATCAGCTTTATTACTGATAATGCTGAACTCAAGGATATAACTTTGATATGTAGCCAAATGGTCCTAGTAGTTCTTTCCTCTCTGCCTCTAGTCTTCGAGATGACTTACCTGAAAGAGAGTTTGGGTCTGCAGCGCAGACAAACTTACCCAGAATGTCCTCTTAGTTCTACTGAATTGCAAAATATGGACCAATGTTTCTATTCAGATAACCCACTCTTCCTCCCATGGGTAGGATTGTCAGATTTAGCATATGAAAATACAGAACACAGTTAAATTTGAATGAATAACTTTTAGTATAAGCATGTCCCATGCATTGTTTAGGGCATACTTATGCCACCAACACTATCGATTGTTTGTTGGAAATTCAAATTTAATGGGGTATCCTATATTTTACCTGGCAACCCTACCCATGGGATGAAAGTGAGTAAGGGCAAGAAGAGAATTCAAGGGTGTTGCTCTAGTGAGAAGGAGCATTACCCAGAAGGCCATGGGAGTGGAGGGTTCTTGTAACAGCCATACAATATGGATGGAGCACAGTGCCGAGCACACAGTGTGTGCTAAACATGTCATTGCTTTCCTTCATGCCTATAAGATCCTCATGGTAAACTCATTTATACCAAGGCATTTGTTTCTTACTGTATTGCTCTTCTAGAATCTATTTTTACTTTAAATGAGGTCCTGGAGGAGATCAATGCTTAACCTACAGAAATTCTTCTCTAATGATTGATTTTCAACCTTGACTGAGCATCAGAATGCCCTGGGGAGCTTATTATAAATACAAATACCCAGCATCTGCCTCCCAAGTTTGATTCTGGGGTAGGATCTAGGCATTTGTATGTTTAACAAGCTTCCCCAGGGAATTCTGACACACAGCAAAGTTTAAGGCACATCGTTCTACCATATAAGTGCAGTGTCAGGAAGCAGGGGATGGGTATACTCAGGGAAAGGTATATACCTCTGCCCAACAAGTTACCAGAGCAACTATTATGCCATCACATGGACCACTGGTTAAGAGCCATTGTTGCAAGACCGTGGACAGAAAGAAGCATCCCTTCCTTCTAATTTAGTAGCAATAGGCCTAGGCCAACAGTAAAATTCTGCATATTGAAGTACTGGAAGAGAGGTCATTTTAATCAAGGGTTCCTTCCAGTATTCATCAGTCACATTAGATATTAAGTGTGACCGGCTCTCAGAATAGACTTGGTCAGCCATAGTGTCCCTTCTCACCACAGATTACAATCCAATGTGAAAGGGTTACAAGAAAGGCAAGTAAAGGTATCGAGGGTCAGAAAGGAGTAGGAAGGGTTATGGAAAGCTTTACAGAGAATGTAAGTTATCCTTCAGTCCTCAAAGGGTGAGTAAAAATTCACCAAGAAGAGAAACAGAAAAAACATAAACACATAGAGGCTAGCAGACAAGAGACTAATACAGCCAGAGAAAGACTGAGACTGTTACATACTCTAAGGGACAGTTTCAGAATAAGACAGAAATAGACAGCTCTGAGGAGGAGAAAGAAAAAAAGAGACACACGCAGTTACATTAACAAAGAGATTGAGAAGACAGAGAAAGCAGAAAAGACACAGAGAGGGAGATGCAAATCCATACTACAAAAACAGTTACAATCACCCACACTGTAGGATTGTCAGTCCCTCTTTAACATGGCATCGTGGTGAAAAAAAACGCCCAATGTACATATACTTTCTCAGAAGGCTGGCTCGTGGCTGTGGGGAAGCTGAATGCGTCGGGCATGAACACATTTGTTCATTCTTGATGACGTTTGCTACTTACAAATGGCTGTTTTTCAGGGGAAATATTGATATAATTCGAAAAGTAGGCAGATGTATCATTAATATAGTTAATAATTAAGGGTAGTATCATAATACTGTATTGAGAAGTAAGGCAGCCTTTTTTCCTGAATTGTATTTAAAAATAGAGTCTCAAATGGCTGCCACTGCAGGACTAAAATGTGTCCTCCTCCCTTCCACTTTTTGTTATTATTTGAACTCATTTTCTTGTTTTTATGAAACTTTTGGAAAGCCCTTCGCAGCTGATGAGCCCAACCATTAAATGTAGGTGATTTGGCTCCTGCTCTGGGCAATGCTGTTGAGCACACCAGCTTTCTGGAAGAAACACAGTAGAGGAAGATCAATTTTGCTTCGTGATGCTTAATATCACCTCCAGGTCTTTCCCCTTCTGTTTCTTTTTCCTCTTCCTTTTGAATCATACATTCAAATCGCCACATGTGTGAACATTCAAAGGAACACATCTCAGCATGTCTTTGTAAAGGTACAGAAGACAATATGGCTTTACACATGCTCAATATGCTATTTTGAATTCTCTAGAACTTTGTTGCTCCAAAATCAAATATCTTCAGATAAAGGGAAAGTATGTTGCTCAGTCAGAAGTGTGTAGGTGCCAAGTTTGATTTCTTTTCTGCACATTTACCATTTTCAGCATGTATTTTGCAACCTGAAGGTTTGTGTGTGTGTGTGTGTGTGTGTGTGTGTGTGTGTGTGTGTGTGTCTGTCTGTCTGTGTGTGTGTGTCTGTGTGTTTCTGTTCTCTTCTCCATTTGGAGTTTAGAAAGTAAGCAGCAGGTGAGGAATCACTGTATCTGGGGAAAGGTACTGGGTGATTTATTTTTGAAAAGCTTGTATTGGTTATAGATATAAGTCTATGATGGGAAGCGAGTGGGTTACAGCTAGCATATGCACGATAGCTCAATGAAAGAAAGAGAATAGGCAAGCAAGGGAGGCTTTCCCATCTTCCTACCTCTCTTGACTCAGAGGACATGGTCACTCTATTTGTGCATGGGGAATGGAATTAAGAATGCCCTAAGCAGAATCCTAACTACAAAGAGACTCCTACTGTTTTCTTGTCACAAAAACAAAATTTTCATTCTGGAAGAATGCAAGCACTTCCAAAAATCAGCAGCCTTTTCCCAAAAGCTCCTAGTAGCTTTATAGTTTCTACTGCCATGACATTATCATCTGCAATTCTTGTTTTTGAGGATTATTGAGCTCATCATTGATTTCTCTGCCACCGCTACAGCTGGTGTGCTCACCCTGTGACAGAGGCACTCAACAGTGACACTGTTCCCTCACTCATGGTCTACTTCTACTACCTGCCTCCTTGTTCTGCTGCCCTGGAGTCTGGAGGAGAGTCTTTCTACCACTCAGTGTCCTTGGGTAGCCTGGATGATCAATTATTACAATGATTTTGTATTCCTAATCCAAAGTAGTCTTCCTCTTTCCAGTTTTTAATTCTCTAAATATTAGAACAATTCCCCTTAGAAAGGACCATGAAGTATTGGAGTAATTCTTTGCATTTCTCATTGACTATTAACCACTCTTCCAAGATAACAAATATGTAAATAGTTTTCTCCTACCGCTTTTCCTGTAACTCCCTCAAATAATAAATCAATCATTCACCAAATGTCGGTTGAGCATTTGTGCCAGGTACTGGGAATAAAGCAATGAATAAGACATGTAAGGTTCCTACCCTCCCAGAGGTTACAGTTTAGCAGAAGAACAAGCAAGTAGTTACATAAAAGTGTAGTACGTATTATGCACAGGAAAGCAGATTTTGCAGTAGAACTTAACAGCCCTTCTGAGTAAATGGCACTTCAGATGAATCACGAAGGTGTTTGCTAGGAGGAAAAGAGGTAGAGAAGGGGTGGAGATTATTCCCAGATATAGGTACGAAAGTCCAGGAGAATGAGAGAACCTGGTAATTTTGAAAAAAAAAAAAAAAGGAAAAAGGAAAAAAAACAGACTTATGTGTAGCTGGAATGCAGAGCACAGAGATAAGACTGTCTAGGCAAGAAAAGTCTAGATGATGGGAAACTTTGTAATACAGTCTACAAATCTTTAGACTTTATCATGTGGTAACAGGAAGTCATGTATGGATATAAACAAGGGAGTGACATGATCAGGGTTGCAGTTGGGAAAGACCACTCTCACTGTAGTGTGGCCGAACCAGTTGCAAAAGGGCAAGGAGGGGAGAAGGGAACAGAGCGAAGAGTCTGTTGTTGTAGGGGGCAGGCTACAGGTGTTAGCGGCCTGCACTGTGGCAGTGGCGTGGGGATAACACAGGGCACATTTGAGAGGTAGACTATATTCAACTAAGCTACAGGGAAACAGGGGAAAAAAAGAATCAGGGATGGCATCTGGTTTCTGGTTTAGGTAACTTACCGGGGGGATAGAGGTGATGTAACGTATTAGGGTAGGAGATACAAAACAAGTGGCTGGTTTGGGGAGAAAGATGATTCCAATGTTAGAGTTTGGAGAGGCCAGGCATGAAGCCATATTTGTGAGGGCCTGTGAGTATCTGAGCTAGTCCACAGGGTGCATGGAGAGTAAAAAAGCTTAAGACCTAGAAGATAGCTTTTAGGAATGCCTGCCATTAAAGATTGGGCAAACAAGACAAACAAATGAGAAACAGAAACTCATAGACACAGACAATAGTTTAGTGGTTACCAGAGGGTAAGGGGGGAGGGGGGTGGGAGATGGGGGTAAGGGGGATCAAATATATGGTGATGGAAGGAGAACTGACTCTGGGTGGTGGACACTCAATGGGATTTACAGATGATGTAATACAGAATTGTACACCTGAAATCTGTGTAATTTTACTAACAATTGTCGCCCCAATAAGTTAAAAAAAAAAAAAAAATTGGGCAGAGAAGCTTGCAAAATGTCTGAGAAGGAGTGTTCAGATCAGTAGAAATAAAATGAGTAGAGACCAGTGTAACAGAAACCGACAGAGACCTATAAGGAGGAAGGTCCAACATTAGATGCTGATGGGAGGTCAAACCAGATAGAACAAAATGAGCACTTGGATTTTATGACATACAGGCCACTGCCTACCATGCTTAGGACATCCTCAACGGAGTCATGGTCGTTGGCTGGGTGGTGGGGTTGGTTCTAGGGCTTGGAAGGAAAACCAGAAAGCAGTGAGTTGAGAAGTGACTGGGAGGCAAGCAAAAGGAGACAGTAAGTCTAGACTAGGCCACTCTTCTTAGGGATTTGGCTGACAAAGGAGGGGAAAAACAGACTGGCATCAAGAGGGGGGGTAAACAGGCTCCGAAGAAAAATATTGTTGTTGCTGCTGAGTGCTTCTCTAGTCAAAGTGATGTACTGGTTTCTCCTCATTGACTATGACATGGAACTAATATTGTCTGCAAATGCCTTCTTTTGGGGGAATGAATCCTAGGGCAACACAAGAATCTTCGTCCCTAATTTTCTGGAAGACACTCGCTTGTGGAATGCATTCCTCACTTCTCACATGGGACCAAAGGACCTGGCTGCAATCAGCAGTTCTGGTGATATTTCTTTCCTTCTCAGAGTTCCTGTGGTGAGTAAATAGATGAGACGCCCCACCATGACTCTTGCTGCAAGATTCATTTAGAGATATTCCTAGCAATCCCCTGTCTCCTCCTGGGAGGAGAAACCATTCAAAAGCATTGTTCCTGTTGCTAGTATTTATGTTTTCCAGGAAGATAAAAACACATTTTGCTTTCATTCCCGTATTACCTTAGGTTTCACTCCTCCAAGAGCAGGAATTCACAGTCAATATTCATTCCAGGTCGCAGTCGCTGATTAGAAATCAAAGTATCTACTTCTTTTCCAGAACCCTGCAGAGGTTAACTTTTTCTGTCAAAACTCTAATTAGAAAGCTATTTTTGAGTTAGGAAAATGCAAACATGTTTCTCATCAGTATATTATCTCCTCTCTGATCTTTTTGCCAATTTTAAGACATTTCCTTCATCTATATCTTAACTAGGCGTAGCAATTAACCCTCAATAAAGATATGAAATGTGCCAAATTTCAGGCTTTCAAGCATTTACAGTTTAATTATGATAATCGATTTTTTAAAAATCTACTTGCTTAGTGGTAACCTTTTCTACAGACTCAGATTACTGACCAAATTTGTCTTAGGAACTTTAATATTTAAAAAAATAAACAAAAAAGTATTTCCCATTTCATTCCAAGCATGGACAGTTTACCCCCTAAAGATTTCTCACTTGGCTTCATTTGTTAGGAAGTAGGCTAACATTTTTTTCTTCTCGGGCTTTTTCAAAGACTCTAAGTTCCTCTAGGTAAAGAGGAACATGGGGAGGAGGGAGGGAGAGATGGATGGCACTCAAAGACAGCAACTGTTTTGTTTGGTAGCCTCAAAACAAATTTCCATCATTGTCCAACTGTTTCCTGCCCGCCCAATTGACCATGTATGCTCCACTCTCCCCAGACTCCCAGGCCTGGACTGGAGCGTGGGACAGAGATAAGCAGCAGCCACCCCGGCTACTGAGCAGGCAGGCTGTTGAGTCGTGATTATCTGGAAAGGCCTCCTGCCTGCCTGCCTTTCAGACCTGGGCATTGCATCGCTGCACTCCACACAGTTGACAGCACCCACAGGCTTCTGCCTGGGCACTGGCCCTGTTCCTTGGAAAAGCATTGCCTCTCCAAAATAAATAAATAAATACATAAATGCCCTTTTGAACTACTTTTTTCTTTGTGGGATCAATATGACGCCACCGTACAATCCATCATAGATGCTGACACCCTCGCGTCCAAGTATGAATTGCGTGTCATACAGTGCAGAAGTGGAACGGTGGTGAAGAGACCCTATCTGCAGCTCACAAGGCATGGTGGATGTTGGCTCTGGTAGTAAAACCCATTTTCCTGGATGGATAGGAAATTGCCACCACAGGAGATGATAATATTTGTGAGCCTTACTAACAAGCTTGAATGCTAACATAAGGCAGTTCATTGTTATGCTGCAGAATGTGAAATCTTAATGCTCTCTCTATTCAAACTCATCTTATTTCACAGCATGATTTACTGCAGCTCTAAGGAGCCAACAGAAAGAAAAAAAAAATAAGGGAGGTGGGAGGAAAAAGATAGCTGGGAGTGGAAACACTGATGAGCCCAGCTTAGCGAGCAAATTTCATTGCCACTGATAATGCAATATTTGGCTTTGATTAAAGCTCTATCTGGTTGAATGTGTACAACATCCTAAATACTGATTCTTCAGCCCAGTCGTTGATTTGTTTGTGTGGATTCCATTTTCAAAAGCATTGTGCTGTGTGCAAACTTGGGGAGAAAAAAAGGAGGAAACAACCACACAAAAGGTATGCCTTTGTCCAAAGGCAGGCTGAAAACGTTTGCTTTGCTAGATTCATTTTCTCCTGTCAGAAATTCCCCAACAGATGGTGGAGGAGTTGATGTTGGAACAGACAGTTGGGCGATCAACAGTAGAAACTAATTGTCATAGACTTCCGCTAATGGCACCTATGCTGATAACTGGACACAAAGTAAGTTTTGGGGGACTAGTATCCAGTACTCTCTTCAGTAAGAGTCAGTTAAAAGAGCTAATTAGGCAAATGCTTCTAGGAAACACTGACGCACTTCAGGAAGACGCCATTTTAAATACAGTCCAAAGTGCATACCCTGCGTACAGTCCAAAGGAGACAGCCTACCTTGCACCAGGCGGCTGGCATGACTGATGGTAGCATCTACTTAGAATAAAAAGGGGCCTTGAAAAGTTATACTGTGATCATCACACTGACATCATTTCAGTCTCTAAAGTTCTAGGTTCCTGGGATGACTTTGAATCTAAAAAAAAGCCTAAGGAGTCACAAAATACACATTTTTTCAAGTTGAATAATGTGCTGAGAATTCACGTTTTCCTTTACAGAGGTGGTCGGAATTTTATTTTTATTTTTATTTTATTTTATTAGCTTCAGGTGCACAAGACAAAGCAAAACTTAGACGTTTATCATTTCTATCCCTCACACTGTGTGAACCCCCCTCCCCCCATCCACTATCCCTCTGTACGTTCCCCAAATTAATTTTCAAACCCCCATGACCATCTTGTGGTTACCGACTATTTTTCAAAACCTCTCATCTTCCCCTTATCCCCACCCCCCCGCCCCTCTAGCAACCCTCTGTTTTTCCTCCATGTTTCCAAAGCTGTCTCTGATTAGTTCATTCACTTATTCTTTTCTTTAGATTCCGCATATGAGTGAGATCATATGGTATTTGTCTTTCTCTTTCTGACTTATTTCACTTAACATAATGTTCTCTAGGTCCATCCATGTTGTTGCAAATGGTAAGATTTCTTTCTTCTTTATGGCTGCGTAATACTCCATTGTATAAATGTGAGGTGGTCGGAATTTTGAATTTAGCCTGCAGTCAAGTTTAGCGGTTGGGTCCCTCCACCTAAGTCCCATGTGCCTATTTTCGTGTGGCTATAAAATTGAGCTCAGAGAAGAAACGTCTGGTAGGTGGTTAGGTAGTATTTCCAGAAACTTTCTTAATATGGTCATGAGAAGAATTGTGGCTAAATCTGAAAACAGACAGAAAAATTTTGAGACAGTTGTTTTTCAGATTTGGGACAAAATAGAAGGCAAGGTTGTGGGGTGTTGCCTGGATAGAATTTTCTTTTTTCAAAGCCTGACTTGATTTGTAATGTCCATCTGTACACTTAGATGGCAGGAAGAGGGCAATCAGAGACCTGTGTTTCTTGACAGGCGCAACTATATATAATATGACATCTTTTCTAGCTGCTGCACTCTAAACAGAAGCAGCTTGGAATGGTCAGCCTCTGTATCTGGAGTCTCCTGAAAGATTAACTGGAAATTGCCCCTCCCACTTTTGTATCTCTAGATATGACAAAGAAAACTCACTATGCCTCATTTGTCACTTCAGAGAGCTGACAGACACTTTGGCAGTGTCAAATTATTTCAGGATCTCTCTACTTGTGCCAAGTGGATCAAGGAGGCATTTCAGATGGTGGCAAACGAGCGGCCTCTCATCTTTGCATGGAGCCATTCTGCAGCTGAATGGTCCATCCCACCGAACAGTCTCCATTGTCTGTTTGTGTTGTAGCTCTACCCCTCACATTAAGATGTGATTGTTCAGGAAACACTGTGCCTAATCTGATTTCCATAGATAATGAGAAATGGGTAAATCCTTTCTATTGACTGGTAAGTGTTCATTGTGTGTTCTATCAGGGGTATAATACTGTGGAACACAATTTAAAATGAAATGTAGTATATTGTTCAATGAGAAAGGAAATATCCCGAACGAATTTTACTGTAAGTATTTGGTGCAAACATTACATACATGTTATGTTTAAAACACAGTTATGCATTTAAATAAAAGAACAATAGCAACTACTTTGTTTTCATTATGAGGAATCTTAGGACAATTAATAGTGTGCTGCATTCCAATAGGACTTTTAGAATGGGCGGCCTTTGTACTAGTTACCTTATAGCTTCCTCCTGAATAGCAGGATCAAAACTAATGTTATTTGTCCCTGGTGAATGTAGCATAAACAAAACCTGTGACACAAATGTTAGTAACTCAACAGGAATCCCAGCTGTTCCAAAATCCTTTTGTTTCTTGTCCACTTCTTAGAACTCTGCCACAGATCCATCAACTTCTTGTGACAAGCAGAACACTTTGCCCCGATTTCAGTGGTTTAACAGCTACAAGAGAGAGGGTGCCGTTTTGTGTTTGTTCCACTCCTTCTGGTCTGAACAAAAGCAGTCGGTTGTGCTAGTGAACACAGAGTCATGCTTACCGAGGGGGAGGAGACCGTGGGAGTCATCATGGGCAGGAAGACAAAGGCGTCCAGAGACCTCTGCTGCTGCCAGCAGACTCACCTGCAGTAGTATTGGCAATCTCAAGCCAGCTGGGGGTTTCACAGCGAGTAACAGCATCACGGCAAAACATGGGAAGTGGCTGAGACTTCAAATGGAATGGTACAGCTGAAAGAAACTGCGAACAGCCGGGATGTACAAAACACATACGATTTTGCCTCAGGTATGTTATTACAACCGTTTTCATGAGACTCACCAGTGAGATCAAATTCTTCTCTATGGGCAGCTACTACAGGTCTTATCTGCCCTAACTCCCCCAGCAACAACCGAGGGTCTGGCCCGCACTGTGGAACCTTATAGTGGGTTCCAGAGAACCTAGAAGAGGACGGAGCCCTTCATTTAGTTCTCAGTTCTGCCACCTGTTTATTGTGAGATGATGGTCATGGGGCTAAGAGCATGAATGTTGCCATCAGACAGCCCTGGGTTCAAACCTTAACTTGGCCACTTCCTCTTGGGCAAGTTGCTTAACTCCTCAGAGTGTCATTTTTCTCATCTGAATAATGTTCAATCCTCATGGGATTTTAAAGAAAAGATGAAATTTTTAAAATTGTGAAAAACATGTAATATAGTGACTAAGACATAATAAAATCTCAATCACTGGTAGACATCATGAATGGAAAATTATGTCTCTTTTTTATCAAGTAGGGCTAGAACTATTATTATTCTAATTCAATATCATGCTCGAGGGAATGGTAAATTCTTGAGAGGAGCATAAAGGACAACATACTGACCCATCTTTCCCTCTCTGGGAATCTGAAACCTCTAAGGGGAACACAAGTCAAAGAGTTTGCAGGGCTTCCAAAACATTCCTCTACTGCATCCAAAATACCTGGGAAGCTTTATAAACATGCGTATTCCTGGGACTCACCCTCCAGAGTCTAACACAAAATCAGACTAAGGAATCCCCATTTCTAAAAAGTCACACTTAGTGATTCTGACACACAGCCAGGATCGAGAACCATGGTTGAGAGTGTTCTTCCAAGGCTTTCCAATGATATTGCATGAAGAACACTAGGCCATATTAAGAAACTTGATGTAAACTCATAAATGGGCTGTGGTAAAGATGGCAGACACTGAATGGGAGGCTGACAAGATTCAGTAAAGGATGGAGATGGAAGAGAGGCAGCTGGGTGGTGATCTGAGAGGTAAGCAAGAAAGCAGTCAGCTATCCCATTCAAGGTACCAGGGATTCTGGAGAGTTGGCAGAGCAGGATTAGCCAGACCAATCACAGGCCTACTATAAACTGAGATAAATGTGATAAATGGTGTATATACAAGGTCAGAAAATAAAGTTTGCGAATTCATCCTAGGAAAAGTGCTACATACCTCATTGCTGAATATCACTATGGTCACCTTCAAAGTACTCCCCTTGGGAAGCTATGCACTGATGCCATCGCCTAGTCCACCCTTCAAAGCAATTTTGGAATTCTTTTTCTGGAATGGCCATCAGAGCTGTCGTCGTATTACCCTTGATGTCCTGAATGTCATCAAAATGTCTTCCTTTCAGTATTTCTTTTATCTTCGGGTAAAGAAAGAAGTCATTAGGGGCCAGATCAGATGAGTAGGGAGGGTGTTCCAATACAGTTATTTGTTTACTGGCTAAAAACTCCCTCACGGACAGTGCCGTGTGAGCTGGTGCTTTGTTGTGATGCAAGAGCCGTGAATTGTTGGAGAAAAGTTCAGGTCATCTAAGTTTATCCCGCAGCCTTTTCAGCACTTCCAAATGGTAAACTTGGTTAACTGTTTGTCCAGTTGGTACAAACTGATAATGAACAATCCCTCTGATATCAAAAAAGGTTAGCAACATCGTTGCGACAAAGTTCATGAACTTAATTGTCTGATCTCGTATGTACAGCGAAACTCGAACTTTCCATCGCAATGGATTGTGTTAAAATTGTTTAGTGGGCTAAAGTACTCTACAGCATCCAATTCGTTCCATCTTCATCACCAGCACCCTAACGTAAGCCATCATTTCTCACCTAAACTTTTACAATAGCCACTGAACTGGTCACTCACCATGAACTTGTACCCGTTTCTGAAATCTAATATTCACATATTAAGCAGCAGCATCTTTTCTAAATGCAGATCTGATTATGTCAGCTTACTTTCCCTCCTCCCAGTACCTGAGCTAAAAATTGCAAAAACTTCCCATAGCCTTCAAAAACAAAAGTCCTTACCACGTTCTACAACACCCACAGGGCCTGTCTTCTGCCTACCTGCCCCTCAAATTTCCTCACTCACTCTGATTTTCCTCACGATCTGAGCATCAGCTACACTTAAGATTTGAAGTCCTCCTGCTAAGGGTGGCCACGATTTAGGGTGCGGACACAGTTTCACGCTCATTCCCAACATTAGGCATCTGCACATGCTATTCCGTGTGTCTTTCATTTTTAGCACTTACCGTGTTTTATTGATATATGTTTATTTTTATGATAATTGGGATGGCATCTGTATTCCCAACCAGAAGGTAAGTTCACAAAAGCATAGACTGTTTGAGGCCAAACGTGGTGCCTGGTACATAACAGATAGTCCATAAATACTTGCTAAAGGAATAAATGAAGACTGCATATAATCGGCAAGCATCTTCTCGTTAGGCTTTCTTCTCCAGGTTCCTCTTACTTCAATCCATACCTAAGCAACCATTGCTCACAGGTAGGTCTAAAGGTCTCATCCATCTAGACATATCCTCTGTGGGCATAGTTCCATGTTCTAGACCTCACTGGCCCCAAATAAGAATGTACTTATTTGGTGTCTTATCTCCTTAACATTCTAGTTTTGAAGAGTCAGACTAAGTCATCAAGAGTAACGCTTAACTGGTATCCAAGTTTCCAGAGGTCATGTCTTAAATAAATTCTCTTTTTTATATAAGGAAGGCTTCCTTTGGGATGGGGGTGTGAGGGGGAAGCATGGGATGAGGCCGTGTCATAGAACGTATTGGAAGCTCCGAATCCATTCTCTGCGTGGATCTACAAATGCACAGAGACATGCACAATTTTATATGTGCTTTTAGGGGGGTCACAGAAGAAATCCCATCCATGGAGAATTGGGCTACTGGAGAATTTAATTTTCGGCTGTGTTGTTTCTAAACCAGACACATGGCTTTTGATATTGATAATTATTGAAATTGGGTGATGCGTACAAGGGAGTCGAATATGCATTTATCTATGCTTTTGTATATATTTGAAATTTTCCATTATAAAGAGTTTAAAAGCTGTCAATCCAGCTTTTTTTAAAAAGGAGAAGACAACAGAGACATGTTTTCTGTAAAGAAATATTTCACACTTTCAGAATTCTTTAAGTGAGAAATTGATCCTCCAATTTACCCAGGCTTAAAAGTTTAACATCAACTTTATATCCTTCATCTCTCTTCGCCATTCAGTTAATCACCTGCCAAATCTTGCCAAATCTATCTCTGCAGCTATTGCACTACCCCTTTCTTCTCCATCCTCAATGACACTGCCATGGTTCTAGATGTCATTAGTTCTCACCCAATTCATCGCAGAAAATGTCCTAATCTTGGATGTCAAACTTCCCTTTCAGAACTTTCACGGGTCCCTCCCACTGAAAGTGACCTTTCTTCCTCCTCTGGGCATCAAGAACTGGTCACAAACTCCATTCAAGGGTACTCACTCATGTCCAAAATCTGTGCACCTATTTTTATGGTAATTAACCTATTGTGAGTTACATAACTTTTGAGAATCTGATGAGCATTATAGACTCTTTTTTCATGTCATCCAACCCCCGGAAAAATACATGCAATATCCCCATCTAAAAACACAAATACTTTTGCTTACAATTCCAAGGGCTCTCTGCATCCCCCAGAGACTTCCCCAGTGTTCAGGTGCAGAGCACCCCACCCCCACCCCAGGTAGTAAGCGCTCTCACTAGACACATTTCAGTATCACATTCAGTATCACAGTATTACTCACAGATCAAGACTGTGAGTGGTTCACACCAGCATCGCCTTTATATACCACCTCTCTTGTTTTTACATTTCTCCACCTTGAAGCACAAATGAAGTATTTATCTAATCTGGATTGGCAGACAATGCATTTTCTTTTTTTTCTCCAAAAAAAATTTTAATTAGTTTCTGGCATACAAAACAACATAAAGAAAGCACATTTTCATGATGACCACCACAAAGGGAACAAATAAATGAGTCACAAAAAGGCAGCAACTTCCCTCTTTTTACCTCTTTGCCACTCCCTTACAACCCCATGTGAAAGTGACCTCTCCTTTCTTCTGGACTGCATTGGACTGAACATTTTTTCCTTCAGAATTTATTAGTTTGATCCGTATGAAATTGCCATGACCCTATTGGTTTTCACCTACAAAAATGGCAACGTTACATGGTACAAACTAATACTCATGAATAAAAACATCTTATTCCTAGAGTGCGAACTTTTTGAGGACAGGCAGGGACTCCCCACCTCAGTCCCTGCATATAGTTGGTGCTCAGTGAATATTTATGGAATGAGTGATGTCTACCTATTGAGATTTTTCAAATTAAGAACTTTCATTTAAAGAAATATTGGTGAATGAGGTTTGAGGAAAGGGTGTTTGACAATACTTGACCCTTTTGGGAGAGCCTTTATTGAAATGGCATTTAAAAAAAGATTTTAGGAGAAACATTGACAAAACATGTACCTACCACTTTTGGGTAATATAATGAAGACCCTCCCGGAGAAAGCAAAGTGGTGTTATCTGCTGAGCAAATTGCATGTTTTACCACACAAAGAACCCAACTCTGTGTAAACTAGAGAGAAGAAAGCATGAGTGTCAAAACTCCTCCCTTATCCCTTGGATAGAATTTTGCACAGCAAGAGGCTTTTAAAATGAACTCTTAACAGCTGCTGAAGTAGAGGTATCCTGACTGGTATTTCCACGGTAAAAGAAACCATCTATTAAGCGACAGTACTTCCATAAAAAACATAAACACTTTGTAATCCTAGCAGAGACCTGCTCAAACATGCCCACATAAGTATCACTTAAACATTTAACAAAACACAAAATATAGGGTTTTTTTTGGGGGGGGGTGGATGGGTAGTGGTCTTTGCAAGGTAACTGCATATCTTTACAAAGAAATTTATACGCATAGCAAATTTTGCTTTTCGGCACACAGGGGAAGTGGTTTTTGCAAGGAGAGACAGTACTTACTCCTAGAATAAATGACTTGCCTCAGTTGAGATCATCCATTTTTCTTACATCAGTGTTGGCAAGCTGCGTTTTTCAAGAATGTTATCCATTGCATCTAAGAAATTAATAATATACTTTTATTATCATTTTAATGCCAGTGGGATCTGCAGTGACATCCCGTCTTATATTCTTGATATTGGAAATGTGTGCTTTATTTTATGTTGATCGATTTTTTTTTTAATTTTATTTTATTAAATTTATTGGGGTGACAATTGTTAGTAAAATTACATACATTTCAGGTGTACAATTCTGTATTACGTCATCTATAAATCCCATTGTGTGTTCATCACCCAGAGTCAGTTCTCCTTCTATCACCATATTGTTGATCGATTTTTATAGGGCTTTATTAATTGTATTAATCTTTTCAAAGAACCAAATTTTATATTATTGTCTAATCTACTAATTTCCCTCTATTTTCCTTTCTTAAGAAATAAGTTTTATTTTCTTCCCTCTATTTATTTTGGATTAATTTAGTCCTTTTTCTAGCTTAAGATGGAAGCTTAGATAAACTTCTCCTTTATAATATAAGACTTTAAGGCTCTAAGGTTTTCTCTAAGTACTATTTTAGCTTCATCCCATAAATGTTTACTTGACACATTTTCATTGTAACACAGTTTGAAATATTTTCTAACTTCCCTTGTGTTTTGTTTCGTGTTTTTGTTTTTTTTTTTTGAAACATGGGTAAGTGCTGTAAACTCAAGTGTATTTCTTTTTAATTAAAGTTTATTGGGGTGACAATTGTTAGTAAAGTTACATAAATTTCAGATATACAATTCTGTATTACATCCTCTATAAATCACATTGTGTGTTCACCGCGCAGAGTCAGTTCTCCTTCCATCACCATATATTAGGACCATTTGTGACAACATGGATGGATCTTGAGATTATAATGTTAAGCGAAATAAGTGAGGCAGAAAAAGCAGAGAACCATGTGATTTCGGTGATATATGGTGTATAAACCAAAAACAACAAAAGGACAAGACAAGCAAATGAGAAACAAAAACTCACAGACATGGACAATAGTTTAGTGGTTACCAGAGGGTAAGGGGAGATGGGGGTGGTAGATGAGGGTCAAGTGTATTTTCAAATTTCAACTATTTGGGCATTCATTCTGTATATCTTATTGTTATTGATTTCTAATTTAATTCCATTATGGTTAACAAATGTATTATGTAAGATTTGAATTTTTTGAAATTTATTGGCTTATTTTGTGACCAGTATATAGTGGGTGAACATATATCTTGGTGAACACATTTTTACAGATATTTGGAAACGTGTGTTCTTTACGTATTGTTCTAAAAGCTCAATTAAGTCAAATTGGTTGATAATGTTTAAACCTTCTATAGCCTTAATTTTTTTCCTCCAGTGTTTCTATCAGGTACTCAGAAAAGGTATTAACATGTCCGACTATGGTTGTGGATTTTTCTATTTCTCCCTTTAGTTTTGTCAGCTTTTGCTGAAGCAATATTATTAGCTATACAAATAGATTTTATTGCATGTCTTCCTCGTATAGCAACCCTTTTATAGTATGAAACTTTACTCTTTATTTCAGGTAATATTCCCTGTCTTGAAGTCTCCGTAATCTAATAATAACACAGACACACAAGCTTTCTTATGCTTCTTTGTACCATATAACATTTTTTAAACTTTTATTTTCAACCTGTCAATGTCATTACATCAAAACACAATGTCTGTTGCAGCATAGAGTAAGGTCACGTTTGCCAGATGGGAGTGGGGTTGGGGGTGGGTACAAAAAGGGAAGGGATTAGAAGTACAAATTGGTTGTTACACTGTAGTGATGGGGATGAGGGTATAGCATAAGGAATATAGTCAATAATATTGTAATAACTATGTATGGTGTCAGTTGGGTACTAGATTTATCTGGGTGATAGATGAGAGGGGGGTTGAGGGGTCAGGGTGAAAAAGGTGAAGGAATTAAGAAGTACAAATTGGCAGTTACAAAATAGTCATGGGGATGTAAAGTACATCATAGGGAATATAGTCAATAATATTGTAATAACTATGTATAGTGCCAGGTGGGTACTAGACTTATTGGGGGGTTTAGATCCCTTCATAAGTTATATAAATGTTTAACCACTATGTTGCACACCTGAAACTAATAGAATATTGAATGTCAACTGTAATTGAAAAATAAATAAAAGAGTTTATAAATCTGTGCCTTTTAGTTGAAGAGATTAGTCTGCTTACATGTAAAGTTATTAATATGGTCCAGTTTAAGTCTATGTTTTGCTTTTCAATTTGTTTTCTATTGGTCTCATTTCACTTTTTTTTTCTCTGTTCCTCCTTTCCCGTCTTTTTTTGGGTTAATTAATTTTTTTTTTCCCATTTAAATTCCTCTTATGACTTTTTAACTTTGCTTTTTTGTATTATTTTTGAGTGTTTTCTCTAAGGATTATGATGTGCATCCTTAACATTTCACAGTTTACTTAGAGCTAATTTTGTAAAAAGGGCTATTTTCAAGAAGTCTTATGTTTTGGGATAATTTAATTATGATGCACTATATATATATATATATATATATATATATATATATATATATATATGTCTTTTTTTTATTGGTTTCAGGTGCACAATGTAATAGTTAGACGTTTATCATTTATATCCCTCACACAGTGACAACCCCCTCCCCCATTCACTATCCCTCTGACATCACACACAGCCATTACATTTCCACTGGCTCTGTTCCTAATGCTGGATGTACTTCATTTTTTTGTTTTATGTATTTATACTTCTTGCGGTTCACCGAGCTTCTTAAATTTATACATTGATGGCTTTTCTCTAAATTTGGAAAATGTTCAGGATTACATATTCAAACGCTCTTTTGCTCCATTCTCTCTCTTCTCCTTCTGGGAATCTAAATACTATGTGCATGTCAGATACTGCAGTCTTATTTGCTTGAAGTATTAGATCAACGTAGCCAAATTACTGCTTCCTGGTGAATTCTGACCTATTTTTGGGGGGGCCCTCAAGCTAAAAAAATGGAAACTAAGGATAGTTTTTACATTTGTAAAAATGTGTAAAAAAACGAAAAAGAAAACAAAGGAGAATATGCTACAGAGAGATTACATGTGGCCTACAAAGCCTTAAGTAAATACTATCTGGCCCTTTACACAAAAAGGTTGCTTGTCTCTCTCCTGTGTTAGAGGATGGAGTCTGTGACTGCTATAGTGATTGGAATTTGAGGGGGAGATCCTGGAAAGGAGGGAGCCATAGATGGAGGGAGGTTGCAAATCTCCCCTCTACCCTCAGGATGTTAGGTTAGGGATTGTTCTCAGGGGAGAAGATGTATGAAAGCGATGCTCAAACAGTACAATTTCCTTTTTTCAAGCGTCAGAGAACCCTGCAATTTCTGAAGGCTTTGCTTTTTCTGTAGTTCCTTCAAATAGCAGTTATTTTTCTATTTTTCCAAATTTATAATTGTTATCTGTAGGAGTTTTAGGTGCAACAAGCTACTCTTCCATTACCAGAACTTGCCAGGCTCAGTTTTAATAAAATAGAATATGAATTATAATAAACCAGTTGATAAAATGGGCAAATTAATGGCCATTTACACTCAGTTTGTTCACCCAGGTGCTTTATTATAGAGTTCTGGTTACACCTTGTCACCTTACCTAAGGGAACATCTTCTAATTCACACAAGTGTCTATGTAAGAAAAGTATTATAATCATCAGGATAAGATCATGCCCCAAATATTCGTATTTAATAAATTCTACCTCCAAGTTATAAAATCAGAAAATTAGAATGGACCTCAGAGTACATACCTGATAAAGAAATCTCTCTCACAGCATCTCAGATGGGTAGGCATTCAGAGTCTGATTAAATTCCAAAAATTAAAAGCTTCTCACTTTTTAAATTTTCTATAATATGTTAATGTTCTTTGACTTCAAGTACTTCTTCCATATCATGAGGTGGCTGATATAATTAGACTCAAGATTTAACAACTGCTGAACTGTGGATCAAAGCTGGTCTTTTTCCCACCTCTGCTGGGATTGGGTTAGTGGTAGGCCTTGGACTATGGAGGTAGTTTTTCGGGTTTTTTTGTTTGTTTTTTTAAATGTGAATGGTACCCAGGAATTCATGGACATGATTGAGGGTTAGTCTATGCTCTTAGCTAAATTCCTTCAAGTAATTTTTAGACTGAAGGAGCAGCTTACACTGGATGCCCAGGGAAGGCAATAGAAGCAATGCTTTTCTGATGTACCATTCTCTAGTTTAACAGTTGGCTGAAGCACTTGTGACATGTGGGACATATTCACTTATAAAAACATTCTATAGTAAACATATCAATTTAGATGTGGCAAATGAACTCTTCAGAGACGTTTGCAAGATGGCTCTGATCTTCCTTTTCAGTCAACTGAATTTTTAATACATGAAAGAGATTCAAATTAAAATAAATATTTCCAGCATGAATTGGTCCTTTCAATGGAAATCTTTTAACCACTTGACAAGATGCAGGCTATGAACTTTAGTTATCCTGCATTTCTCTCTACCTATTGCTATCCATATAATTTAATGGGGGGAAATGGACATCAAGTAATGACTTGTGGCCATAATTTCATGTACAGTCTCATGCTGTTGCTCTGGTATAATTTTATAGATAAATAAAGATTACATCTTGATATTTGTTCTCTAATTTCACTGTAAGGCACAGGGAAGTCGTTAGTCATATGAAGATTTACAACTTGAAAATAGAGTTTCCAGCTAAGGCAATTTATCACGCACAAGAATTCTAGGAAAGAATATGAACTATTTTCATCTGTGTTAATTACTGTGCTATCTTACTTTTATTTTCCATTTATGTGGTTGAAAGAGTTGCTTGCCCACAATCTCACTCTATTTTCTGTATCTACAAATAAGATAACTCAGGGATATCCAGGCTCTATGTTTCTCAAGTGAGAAATTCAAAGATAAAAAGGAGTCTTTGGTTAAAAAGAAAACACCTAACCCATATTTTGGGGGTGGGGGAGATAGAATTCAGTCATAGATCTTGGGTTTATAGTACCCTAAATTTACAATTTCTAGGCTACACACCACAGCAACTGTTATGCTTCTTAAGTTTCTCTTCTTTCCAAAAGGTGCACGTGTATGTGCGTGTGTGTGTGTATGTGTACGTGTATGTGTGTGTGTGCATGTCTGAGAGAGAAAGCTAGCAAGAAAGGTTTTCGTGTCTCGCTAAATGCCATATTTAAGGTACAAGTATTAAAACCACAAATGTCTCTTTACAATTCTTTTTCTAAGTGGGAAGAAATCATGTTTACTTGAACTTATTGCCAGGAAGTGTGTGTGTGTGTGTGTGTGTGTGTGTGTGTGTGTGTGCAAGGAAATGTGTGTCAGGACCAGACCAAATCGGGATTTGAACCATTTCTTTCATTAGTGCTGTTTGCAAAACTCACTGAACATTCTAGAATAGAAGAGAAAAAGTAAATGCTCTTACTCTTCCAAGAATCAAACCATTCCTCATAGCACTACATCAACAAGCCTTTGTTTTGCATTTCAAAGTGGGAGGTATGGGGGGCAGGAGCAGGATCCGTATCCCAACGGCCACTACCAAAATAAATTATTTTAACAATTACCAAAATACAATGACAGCATCTTTTAAAATTTGTCCTTAATGCTCAATTTCACACTGACTTGGCTCCTTTGTTAGAACTTCATAAGATTCATTCCCACCATTTGCTTTGTGTATGAAGTTCAGGGAACAGCCATGGAGACAGTTTTCTTGGGGTTCAGTGTGACTGTTTCCCCCAACTGTTATAATATTGGAGATTCTCTCCTAGTCACACATACTGACCCTCCTCCAACATACATACACACTCCAGGAACTGGAAAGGGAAGCTTTGTGTGAAAGGATGGTGTCATTCACTGCCAAGTTTCTCTAACTTTATAGAACTAGCTACTTCCTAAGCGACACCTTGTAAGATCTGAGGCCCAGAGATCAACCTACAGAGCTAGTTGTTTGTTGCCTATGTAATATTTCAAAGTTCTGCTAATTCTCAAAGGAATATGTGCATAGAATTGCCAAGGACTGTCAAAACTCCACAAAGCATGTTACTGATGGCAACTAAAGCTTCTGTGCTTGTAGGATATCAGCCTCCAAATATCAGTCACCTACAAAGTCACCCATTATTGAACTTCATCCAAATGTCCTAGCGTATGCTCATCATGTTGGGCATAAGCTAAGCACTCTAGTCTGCCTAAGGAAATATTTCTTTTTTTCCACCACGCACAGGCATATGTAAGAACCAGGTCGTACTTGCACTGCAGGGTGTAAGAGGGACTCAAAATCTATTTACTCCCTAGTTGAAAAGGACAAGATTTTTTTTTTCTTGAGTTTCAAAATATTTAGCTAGGATGAAGCCTTACTTAATAAAAAAGAATGTTGATTCATGTCATTTTAATGATAGTCTTCAGCTGAATGGCTGTCGTGCGGGGGACCCTGCTCGCTGTGCCATTTGTCGTGTGGGGCAGCCTGCGGGGCGGCCTGCGGGGCCTCTGGTCCTGCTCCCCACATAAGAACACAGGATGTGGCTAGGCCAAAAAGGAACAACAGTGGAGCCATAGGTAGGGGAGTCATACCACTATGTTCTCTCTGGCGGCCAGGCGAAACACGTACAGTAGTAGCCACACGATCCGCAGTCCGCTATTCACTTCTCTGCCTGCCAACCCACCAACCAATCAACGCAGCCCCGCAGTTACATCAGTAGCCAATTGGCTAACCGGTTACAGCTGACGGCCAACCAATCACAGTCAATGGCCATTCACCACCCAAGCCAGCACCTCCCCACGCGAGTCCAAGAGCCTGGAAATTGTTCTCTGGGACTCTGTCCGCACAATGGCCTTATGATATGAATCATTCAGAGGTTGGCTGGCATTTAAAATGAGTGATGATGGAGGATGAGATCCAAGATGGTGGAATAGATAAACTCTGTGGGTGCTTCCTTGTGTTAAAATTTACAACTAAATTATAGAACAATCATCCTGGAGAACCATCTGAAGTTGGGCTGAACAGAAGTTTTATAGCTAAGAATATAAAGAAAAGGCCACGTTGAAAGTCGTAGGAGAGGCAGAAGCGAGAGATGGGCTGGTCCGAAACCTCCATATAGCAGATGAAAATTGTGAGGGATACTTTGGCGGTGGAGGTTCTCCCCAGAGGAGCGAAGGACCCCAGCCCCACTTCAGGTTCCCCAGCTCAGAGTACAAGGGCCGGGAAAAGGAGCCCCCACAACATCAGGCTATGACAAACAGTGGGGTGGGATGAAAGGCTGGAGGAAACCCAGACATCCTCTTAAAGGGCTCATGCGTAGACTCACTGGCTCATAGCATTCACCCTGGGCTCCAGAGGAGGGACAGTGTCTCAGGGGGAGTCAGAGGAATGGGGAGGGGTCTGGCAGACTGAAGTGTGTGGCCTCTGGACAAGTGCTAGAGGACAGTTGCCATTTTCCCTGTGTGAGTGTGGGGACAGAGCCCCAGAAAGTGGTTTACAGGCTCTCGGCCTCGCGTGGGGGGGTGCTGGCTCGGGTAGTAGATGGCCGTCAGCTGTGGCTGATTGGCAATCAGCTGTGGCCGGTTGGCCAATTGGCCGCTAGTATAACTGCTGCGGCTACGGAGGAGAGCCGAGAAGAGCCGAGGAGAGCCGAGGAGAGTGGAGGAGAGTCGTCGGTCGGTTGGCAGAAAAACGGACAGCAGGTCGCACGTCCAGTGAACCCAGCCTCCAGTGAGACCACAGTGGTATGACTCCCCTACCTATGGCTCCATGGGTGTTCCTTTTTGGCCTCACCATATCCTGCGTTCTTGTGTGGGGAGCGGGAGCAGAGACCCCACAGGCCGCCCCGCACGACAGTGGGGCTTTCCTCTTAAGCAGCCGGCAGGTGGGTGCCATCTTTCCTGTGTTGAGCTAGATTTGTTGGTACTAGATTTGTTGGGGTGGTAGATGGAAGGGGGTTGGGGGGCAGGGTGAAAAAGGTAAAGTGATTAAGAAGTACATATTGGTAGTTACAAAATAGACATGTGGATGTTAAATAAAGCACAGGGAATATAGTCAATGATATGGTAATGGTAATAACTATGTATAGTGCCAGGTGGTTTCTAGACTAGTCAGAGGGATCAGTTCATAAATTATATAAATGCCTAACCACTATGCTGTACACCTGAAAATAATATAAAATAGTATTGGAAAAAAAATAATAATATTGAACGTCAAAAGAAAAAAGTGAGGTGCTGCAGAAGTAGAGATTACAGATTACAGACAGGTGCAGCGAGTCAGTAGCATTTCATGGAGACCTTGGAGAGTGGTAAATGGAAGGTCAAATATCTAGGTGGCATGATCAAAGACAGGAAGCCATGAGAAATATTTAGGGGAGCAGTGGATTGTCAAGACTGACTACAGCATAGGGACTATTAGGAAGCATGCATATGAAAACAAGTTGGGGCGATATTGTAGTTGGCTTGAATGCCAAGGGAGTAATGTAATTTTGCAAGGATTTTGTACTTTTGGAAGTTTTTGAACAGAGGAATTGTCTTTTTGATATTAAATTATGTTTCTTTTTGATATTGAAATATACATTCTGGCTTAAAAAACAATATAATTGTACAGGCGCAAAATAATTAATTTGCAAGGATTTTAACTAAACACGTAACAGAAGGGGAAAAGATCCGATCTTAGTATCTATCAATAGGAGATTAGTTTTAAAATATATATGGCATGTAACCTATGATGTACATATCTATTTATTGATATGAAAACAAAAACAACAAAAAAGTGGATAGAAAACAATGACTAGCCCTAAAATACAAGAACTAGTGTCATATATTAAATTTTTAAATGTAAAACTAGGTGATTGTATGAGTGTGTGTGTGTGTGTGTGTGTGTGTGTGTGTGTAGGGGGGTATACTGAGATGTCTAGAAGAATATCTAGCAGAATACTAATAGCAATTTTATCTGAGTTGTAGAGGTTTGAGTAGTTTAAATTTTTTTCTTTGTACCTTTTTGTGCTTTTTAAAAAACGGCATGTAAAATGTACAAAAAGTAAATAACATCATTTTCAATCTAAGAACAAAAGTTTTAAGAGGGAAATAAATAAATAAAATACTAGCTCATTTACCATAAAAAATATATAAATAAAATTAAAAAATGAAGATGGACAGCAAATAGATCTTAATATGTCTGGTTTCTCATTCAAATGTGTGCTGCATTTCACCACAGGCACTGAAAAATCTGGTACATTTTATAGACCAGGCAGACATTGCAATAGTAGCAATAATTTTTTTTTATTTGTGTTGCATTTGTGTGTCTCTCATCTGTAATAAGAATTTACCCACTAATATCTGTTTTCATTGCCTATAGATTTCTTTCTTGAGCTGCTCACCAAAGTGGTTAATCAAATGATTTTTACAGTTAGACAATGCTAGATTTAAAGTGTTGGAACTTAGTGATCAGCTGTGAGAAGAAAATCCGCCTCCCCCCCATTTTAAAAAGGATTCAGTTAATGCCTTTAAGACAGCTGAATAATTTAACTTATATAGCTCTCACCCAGACAGCCAATGTTTAAGAATTCATCCTAAGAAAATAATCATGCTTGGACAAAAAAATATATCCAAAAAAGCACTCATCTCAGTGCTATTTTTAATATCACAATATTGAATGCAAGCTAAATGCCCACAAGAAAGCATTGGGATTAAAGAAATAAAGGTGCAAACATATGATAGCATACTACTCTGCTTTCCCGAAAATAAGACCTAACTGGAAAATAAGCCCTAGCATGATTTTTCAGGATGACATCCCCTGAACATAAGCCCTAATGTGTCTTTTGGAGCAAAAATTAATATAAGACCTGGTGTTATTTTCGGGGAAACATGGTATTATGTGCATAAACACATATGCACAACTTACATAAATTTACAATTGGATCTCCTCTAAATGGAAAAATTTTGAGTGATTTCTATTTTGTTTTATTTTTTACCCAAAACAACAACCATTTATTTACCTCAAAAATATGCAGGCCAACAATTTGGGCTGTTTTCAGTTAGGTGCTTCCGTAGACCTGGGTCAGGCTCTACTAACTGATCTTTGATGTGGCTCATGCATGAGTCTGTGATTGGCTGCTGGGTTGGCTGGTGTCTGGTGAGCTGTCTGGTGGCTGTTTACTATCTGCTGAGATGGGGTCTTGTATCTTCCAGTACACTAGCCCCGGCTCATGCACATCAGGGTAATTTTCCAGGCTCAGCAAGTCTGTAAGCACCAACACACAAGTGATTCTCAAGCATCTTCTTTTTCCTCCTTCTTCTTTCTTATTTAAAATGTTTAGTTGTGGTTTAAAAACACATAAAATTTACCACCTTAACCATTTTTAAGTGTATGTTCAGTACTGTCAACTATATTCATATTGTTGTACAACAGATCTCTAGAATGTTTTCATATTGCAAAATTAAACCTCTATATCCACTGAACAACAACTCCCCTTTTCCTCTCCTCCAAACCCCTGTACGGTATTTGTCTTTTTGTTACTGGGTTATTTCACTAAGAATAATGTCCTCAAGCTTCATCCATGTTGTAGCATGTGGCAGGATTTCCTTCTTTAAGGCTGAATAATATTCCATTGTATGGATATACCACATTTTCTTTTTTCTTTTTTGTAATTAAAGTTTATTGGGGTGACAACTGCTAGTAAAGTTACTTAGATTTCAGGTGTACAATTCTGTAATACATCATCTATACATTACATTGTGTGTTCACCACCCAGAGTCAGCTCTGCTTTCATCACCATATATTGGGTCCCCTTTACCCTCATCTACCACCCCCCTCTTCCCCTTACCTTCTGGTAACCACTAAACTATTGTCTGTGTCTATGAGTTTCTGTTTCTTCGTTTGTCCTGTTCTTTCATTGTTTTCAGTTTTATATACGACATATCAGTGAAATCATATGGTTCTCGACTTTTCCTGGCTGACTTATTTCACTCAGCATAATAATCTCAAGATCTATCCATGTTGTTGCAAATGGTATTATTTCATCTTTTCTTACTGCCGAATAGTATTCCATTGGTCTGTGTGTCTGTTTTTCTGCCAATACCATACTGTTTTGATTTTTGTTGCCCTGTAGTAAAAGCCAAAGTCAGGGAGTGTGATACCTCCAGCATTATTCTTTTTTCTTGGGATTGCTTTGGCTATTCGAGTATTTTGTGGTTCCATACAAATCTGATGATTTTCTTTTTTGTTCGATTTCTTTAAAAAATGCCATTGGGATTTTGATGGGGATTGCATGAAATCTGTATATTGCTTTGGGTAAAATGGCCATTTTGACTATGTTGATCCTTCCAATCCATGACACATGGAATGTCTTTCCATTTCTTTGTGTCTTCTTCAATTTCTTTTAAAATGTCTTATAGTTTTTAGTGTATAGGTCCTTCACATACTTGGTAGTTTATTGTTTTTGTTGCAATTGCAAAAGGAATTTTTTTTATTTCTTTTTCTGAAATTTCATTGTTAGTATATAGGGAAGCAATGGACTTTTGTATGTTGATTTTGTAGCCGGCAACTTGACTGTATTCGTTAATTGTTTCTGATAGCTTTTAGTGTAGTATTCAGGGTTTTCTACATGTAGCATCATGTCATATGCTAAGAGTGACAATTTAACTTCTTCATGTCCAATTTGGAGGCCTTTTATTTCTTTCTCTTGCCTGATTGCTCTGGCAAGGACTTCCAACACTACGTTGAAAAGCAGAGTTGATAGGGGACAGCCGTGTCGTGTTCCTGAACATAGAGCAAAGGGCTTCAGTTTTTCACCATTAATTATGATATTAGCTGAGGTTTTGTCATACATGGCCTTTACTATGTTGAGGTATTTCCCTTCTATACCTATTTCATTATGTGTTTTAATCATAGATGGATGTTGTATCTTGTCAGACGCTTTTCCTGCATCTATTGATATATGATTTTTGTCCTTTATTTTGTTTATGTGGTGTATCACATTGATGGATTTGCATATGTTGAACCATACTTGTGCCCCAGGGATGAACCCCACTTGGTCGTGATGAATAATCTTTTTAATGCATTGTTGTATTCGATTTGCTAGAATTTTATTTAGGATTTTTGCATCGGTATTCATCAGAGATATTGGTCTGTAGTTTTCATTTTTTGTGCTGTCCTTACCAGGTTTTGGTATCAGGGTAATGTCGGCCTCATAAAATGAGTTAGGGAGTACTGTCTCTTCTTCAATTTTTTGGAAGAGTTTGAGCAGGACTGGTATTAGATCCTCTTTGAATGTTTGGTAGAATTCACTAGTGAAGCCATCTGATCCCAGACTTTTGCTTTTGGGAAGGTTTCAGATGACTGATTCGATGTCCTTACTGGTGATCAGTTTATTTAGACTTTTGCAATTCTTTGTGACTCAGCCTGGCTGTATGTTTCTAAGAACTTGTCCATTTCTTTTAGTTTATTGAATTTGGTGGCATATAGTCCTTCATAGTATTCTAGGATGTGGTAACTTCCCCTCTTTCATTTCTGATTTTATGTGTGTCTTTTCTCTCTTTATCTCAGTGAGCCTAGCCAAAGGTTGGTCAAATTTATTAATCTTTTCAGAGAACAAGCTCTTTGTTATATTAATTTTTTCTATTGCCTTTTTGTTCTTTATTTCATTTAATTCTGCCATGATTTTCATTATTTCCTTCCTCTGCTGACTTTGGGTTTCATTTGTTCTTCTTTTTCTAGTTCTTTAAGGTGTAACGTGAGGTTATTTATTTGGGATTTTTCTTGTTTCTTGAGATAGGCCTGTAATGATATAAATTTCCCTCTTTAAAACTGCTTTGGCTGCATCCACAAATTTATGGTAGGATGGATTTTCCTTCTTATTTGCTTCCATGTATCTTTTAATCTCTCCTCTTATTTCTTCTTTGACCCAGTTGTTCTTTAAAAGTATGTTGATAATCTCCACATATTTGTGTTTTTCCTGCTTTCTTTTTGTAGTTGATATCCAATTTCAAAGCCTTGTGATCAGAGACTATACTTCGTATGATTTCAATCTTCTTAAATTTGCTGAGGCTACTTTTACGTCCCAATCTATGATCTATCCTTGAGAATGCTCCATGTACACTAGAAAAGAATGTATAGTCTGATATTCGAGGATGAGGGGTCTATAATTGTCAATTATGTCCATTTCATCTAATGTGTCATTTAGGGCTGCTATTTCATTATTTATTTTGTTTGGATTATCTACCCATAGCTGTCAATGATGTATTTAGGTCCCTACTATAATTGTGTTTTTGTCAATTTCTCCCTTTAGTTCTGTTAGTTGTTGCCTGGTATATTTCGGTGCTCCCTGATTGGGGGCATAAATATTGATGACTGTTATGTCTTTTTGTTGTATAGTCCCTTTAGCATTATGAAATGTCCATCTTTGTCTCTTGTTACCTTTTTTATCCTGAAGTCTGTTTCATCTGATATCAGTATGGCTACACCTGATTTTCTCTGAATACCATTTGCTTGGAGTGTCAATTTCCACCCTTTCACTTTGAGTCTATATTTGTCCTTGTAGCTGAGATGTGTCTCTTGGAGGCAGCATATGGTTGGGTTTAGTTTTTTGATCCAATCTGCTACTCTGTGCCTTTTTATTGGTGAGTTCAGTCCATTTACATTTAGGGTGATTATTGATATATGAGGATTTCCTATCATTTTATCTTTGGTTTTCTGGTAGGAGTGTGTCTCCATTGTTTCTTTGCCTTTTTGCTGCTGTCTATTATTTCAGTGTGTGGTGGTATTCTATGATTTCTCCCTGTATGTCTTCCTTTATTATGTTGTGTATTTCAGTTCTCGATTTTTTTTTTTTTAGTGGTTATCATTAAGTTTTCGTAAAAGAAAGTTTAACATTTAGAGTATTCCATTTTCATCAGCATGCTTACTTTCTCCATTCCCTTATGCCAGTTCAGACCTTTGCTCTCCCCCCTTTTATGTTTTTGTTGTCACAAATTATTCCTCTTTATGCTGTGAGTTGATTCCTGTGCTGCAATAGCAAGTTGTCTTTACCCTCTTTTTCTTAAATATTTTTTTTCTTCTTTACCCTGTATGTTATGTTTAAGTGTATAGTGTCTTATTTGGTGTAGGGGTTGCCATTTCCTGCTTCTGTCTGTCTGTTCGTAATACTACTCATGGTTTTGTATTCTTTTGCTTTTTGTTTCAGGTCAAATAGCCTCCTTCATTATTTCTTGTAGTGCAGGTCATGTGTTAGAAAATTCTCTCAGCTTCTGTATGTCTGGAAAGGTCTTTATTCCTCCTTTACATCTAACGGGTATCTTTGCTGGGTATATTATTCTTGGGTCAAAATTTCCCTCTTTCAATAGTGTGAATATTTGAGTCCACTTCATTTTGGCTTGTAGAGTTTCTGCTGAAAAATCTGATGATAACCTAATGGGCTTTTCTTTGTAGGTTACCATCTTCTTTTCCCTGGCTGCCTTGAGGATTCATTTTTGTCATTATTTTTGACAGCTTCAATACAATGTGCCTTGGAGAAGGCCTGTTGTGATTGAGATAATTAGGTGTTCTATTTGCTTCTTGGATTCGAGGGTCCAGTTCTGTCCACAAGTTTGGGAAGTTCTCATCGACTATTTGTTTGAATATACTCTCTGTTCCCCTCTCCCTTTCTTATTTGTGGTATGCCCATTTTCTTATGTTGCTCTTTCTGATGGAGTCAGAAAGCTCTTGTAGCGTTCTTTCATCTCTTTTAACTGTCAATTTTCTCTCTTCTTCCATCTGTGTCATTTCCAGATTTCTATATTTGATGTCACTGATTCTTTCCTCTTCCTGGTCAGCTCTATTACGTAAGTTGGCAATGTCAATCTTCATTTCTTTTATTGAGTTCTTAATCTCCAGAATTTCTATTTGGTTCTTTTTTAAAATTTCAATCTCTTTGGTAAAATGTTCATTTTGTTCTTTGATTGTGTTTCTGAGTTCATTAAATTGCCTGTCTGTGTTTTCTTGTACCTCGTTGAGTTTTTTCAGAACTGTAATCTTGAATTCTCTGTCATTAAGTCACACATTTCCATGTCTTTAAGTTCATTTTCTGGAGACTTTTCATTTTCTTTCTGAGCTGCCTTTTTACCTCGGTTATTCATGGCAATTAATGATTTATTATTTCTCTTCCGAGGCATCCATAAAAGTGGGTTCTGCAACAGGTTGATAAGAGAGGTCTTTCTTTTGTTTTCCAGTAGACGTTGGTAGAATGTTTTATTTTCTCTCCGACTGCAGCCTTTTATCTCTCTCACGGTGTAGTATTATATTTTCTCTGCACTGTTCTGGCTTCTCACAGAATTGGAGGATTCCTTGGAAGGAGGGTTTATCCTCTGTGAATAGGTTGCTTGGGTCACATGGCACCGTCTCCATAGGGGTATGTGGAGAATCTGAAGTTCCAAAGCTCTTCCTGCACAAGTTTCAGAGCCTGTGTGTTTCAGTGGCTCTGTTTACCCCTTCAGGGATCGCCCAGATAGGTGGGGACAGGGGCAGGGTAGGTTGTGAGAGGTGGCCCAGAGCAACGGTGGCAACCATCAGCATAGCTCATCCTGTACCCAAGGCTCCTTCCCCTTGCCGGAACTACCATATTTGGGCTGGGAGTCAGTAGCTAAGGGCCGCAGTTCAGAACTGCAAATATTCTGTTCGTTTGAGCTGACACTGCTGCTGTTCCACTTCTAGCACTGGTAGGATGGGGGTGGGGTGAGCTCTGGGAGAGTGGGAAGGGGGTGGCTAGGCTTTGTTCCTATGCCTTCCATCCTCTGCTTGGCAGCGAGGGCTTAAACTGCCATTTTCACCCTTCTTTCCTCAGTCTTTGCTCCGTGGTCTCTGCTGTGAGCATTGGGTTCAGCTGTGTTATATGCTGATCCCTCAGGCAGGACTGTGGGCCATAAGGGGAGCACTAGCAGTCTGAGTTCTTCCCTCTCCCATGGCTGTGGTAGCTTTGGAATGCAGGGAGCTTGGCGCTCCAGTCTGTGTCCTGCACCTGAGCGGCCCGTGTCTCTGCACTTCCCACCTCCCGTCTCCCCTGCTCACCCAATTTGCCCACCTTTAGATGATTTCAGTTGCACGTCTTTTAGTCTTGCCTGTCTGCTGCACAGGGAGTCCTTTGTGGAATTATAGTTGTTCAATTTGTTGTAAATTCCAGGGGATATTCCAAGAGGCTCACCTCACGCTGCCATTGTTTATCCTTATTCCGTCCACATTCTCTTTATTCATTCATACACTGATGGATATTTGGACTGTTTCTGCCTCTTGGCTATTATGAATAATGCTGCAATGAACATGTGTGTGCAAATATCTCTTTGAGATCCTACTTTCAACTGTTTTCCATTTATAACCAGAAATGGGATTGCTGGATCATATGGTAATTCCATTTTTAACTTTATGTTTCTTTTTTATTATTAAATTTATTGGGTGACATTGGTTAGTAAAATTATATAGGTTTCAAGTGCCCAATTCTATAATATGTCATCTATATGTTGCATTGTGTGCTCACCACCCAGAGTCAGTTCTCCTTGAAGAACTTCCATAATGCTTTCCACTATTTTACATTTTACACTACTAGAGCTCAAGGGTTCCAATTTCTCCACATCCTCACCAATACTTGTTATTTCCTTTTTTTTTTTTTATAGTGGCCATCCTAATGGGTGTGAGGTGACATCTCACTATAGTTTTAATTTGAATTTCCGTGATGATTGGTGATATTGAACATCTTTTCATTTACTTTTTGGTCATTTGTATGTCTTCTGTGGAGAAATGTCCATCCAGGTTCTCTGCCTCTGCTTTTGTTGTGTGTGTGGTTTTCCACATATTTAATTTTCTGCAGTGGGCACTTATTAACTTTTATATTGAAGAAGTTATTGGGCATAGTAATAAACAACATATCAAGCAAGTTGTTGCAATAAATAGAGACGTCAATCTTGAGTGCCTAATTGGGGTAACCTATGGGTAGGGCCCCTACCCTAGTTTAGGATGAAGCACTTGAAAAATACTTAAAGAAGCAACTGTATTCCAAACTGAGGCCCCTTTATCTTTTGTGGATCAATTAGCTTGGGTAACATAAAGCAGGGCAGGCAGAGGATTAAGTCAGTGAAGCTGAGCTGGCAATGCAGCCATGAAACAGTAACAGCCTGTGCCTAAAACCCATGTGGGGTACTTGGTGATCTTGCACACAAAATCTTGGTCTGGATACTGCAAATGATTGTTCTCTCAGGACTTTTGATATTTAGAAGGAAACTTTATTATGTAATTAAGGTTTATGGCTTTTATCTAGCCAATTCAGAAGAGGTAACTAGTTAAATCACCAATCATTTTGCAATCTGGATTTTAAGAAATGCCATTTAAGCATTTTTGGGTCCAACTTTGTGTAAAATGAAGATAAGCAAAGAAAAGCTCATAACAAGATTTTAACTTTGAAATTCCAGTTAAAAATTTAAAGCTTGAGTTAAATGATGGATGTCAATGAAGTGGATTTTCCCAACGGTCTGGACTGACGACAGTTCTAGCAAACTTTCTGGATGGAAATTCTGCGCTGAAAGGCAACAAGGGGAATGGTGGAATTTTAACCTCTTAATTTGGTATGTAGGCTGGGATTGTTATTTTCTTAGAGGACAGGCTAATATGGTAGCAGAGTGTTCTGAGTAGGTATACACATACATTCTGCAGGAGCAAATGCAAACTGGACATCCAAGGTAATTATGGGGAAGACATACTGGGGTTCAATGAGCCAACCATATATATAAATAGTTCTATTCCCGCATCTGAACTCTTCGTTATTGAAATCCTAGACAGCATGCATGTCTAAGACCCATACTCAGTCTTATTACACTACAAATCTCTTCCTGGAATGGCCTCACCCCTCAGATTCACCCAGTACCCTCATATTCTCAGTACCCCTTTCTTTCTTCGTGTTACTGTTCCATTTCTCTTTTCTTTCATATTCTAATACCTGACTGAAACGGCATTTTGGACCACATTATGTCGGCTCACCATTCACCTCAGCATTTCCCTGTGCTCTTTTTGTTTTCAACCTGATAAGCAGCACCCTATGACTAGCTTATTATCTTATAGCTGTAAAATTTCTATCTCATTTTCAATCATTTCCTGCAGTTTTGACTACAACATGTCTGCTCCTATGTTTGGATCAGCAACCTTAGTTTGGTATTATAGTGTCCATCCACCTACAACATTAATATTACCTACTTCCTCTTCCTCCTGACTTATTTCCTCCGGGACAAGTTCATCTAATTATCCAGTCTTGTCTCTCGCTTTCTGTACCACAATGCTCTCTGCCTCCTAAGATCAGTGTCCTATTTCCTTTCTCCAAAGATTAGCTTTTTTTTTTCTAGCCACAGAGCCTTGCTCTATATTATTCAATGGTTCACCCTCGTCCTCACTCAGCCTCCCACTTCTAGTCACTGGTTATGGATCACAGTATTCTATTAGCTTCTGGTGATTTTTTAACTTTATTCTCCACCTCCTTCAGTCTATGTAAGGCAATATACTCCTTAAGGATATTTTCTTTTTATTGTTCCAAAGCAAGAATGAACCAACATTCAATAATCTGTCATTCTATAACTGTTCTCACCATCCTCCCAATTCAGGTCTCTCTTCCTCTGGTGAGTTCAATCTGCCATATGTTTATTTAGCACATTTTCACATTCAAAGTATTTAAGAAGCTAATTAATACTTGGAGCACCCTTCTGGGACAAGCACCCAGGCTAGAGGTAGTTGACATTAAGACTGGGAGCAAAGCCCAAGAATTTCTGTTTACCAAATCACTGTTCAGACTATGTTTTCTTTCACTCTGTCTTTCCACAATTGAAATAGATACCATCATGAATAAATTACTTGGATTTAGTTTACAAGGAAGCTGCCAGAAATTCTGTGACCTTTCCAATACCCCAGATTTCTCTAATCAAACCCATGTTAGTTCTCTGTGAACTGCTCAGGAGCAGCTGGGAGTCAAACCACAAAACAAAACTAATGCATATCATATGTTGTTCTTTCTGTTTCATCCAGAAAGACAGACTTATTCACCCAAATCTGTCATTACAACAAGTCACTTTCAAGAATACAGTAAAGAGATCAAGTATGGGAGTAAATGTACAAGTCTGGAAAAGGGGAGGAAGACAAGAGGAGGACGACTATATCGTGGTCATAGATTAGTGTTGCTCTGGTCCACCATGCTATTACAAAGACACAATGAGAAAGGAGAAAGAGCTCCCTTATGTCAACTTTTACCAAGATCCATTTTCTTTGTTCTTAAAAAAATATTGAAAATCAACTCTTTTTAGCCCTATGCTTATATTCTATATTCGGCCATTTGGGATTCATACTTTGGCTTTTAAGGAGCAGAATGAGTTATTATGTGCCAAATCACTGTTTAATGTGGATGTTATTATTATTATGTTACTGAGAAGTAAGGAAAGACTTTTGCGTAATGAGGAAAAATTACTACCAAATAAATGACTTTCTTTCTTTCTTCTTTGTCTGTTCAAATGAAAGCGGTAATTACATTTTTTAAAATTTTTTTCAGGTGTACATAACAACATGGTGATTAGACATTTATATACCTCACAAAGTAATAACCCCAATAAGTCTATTACCCATCTGGCATTGTACCTAGTTATTAGAATATTATGGACTATAGTCCCTATATTATACTATATCTCTGTGTGACTTTTTTTTTAAATTATAGGTGACATTCTATATTGTTTTATACTAGTTTCAGGTGTACTGCATAGTAGTTAAACATTTATAGAATTCATGAAGTGATCTCCCCGGTAAGTCTAGTACCCATCTGACACCACACATAGTTTTTACAATATTATTGACTATATTCTCCTACGAATTTGCACTTCTTAATCCCTTTACTTTTCTCACCCAGCCCTCCAAACTCCTCCCAAAAAGTAACCGTCAGTTTGTTCTCTGTGTCTATGGGTCTATTTCTGTTTTCTTTGTTCATTTATTTTGTTCTTTAGATTCCAGATATAAGTGAGATCATATGGTATTTGTCTTTCTCAGTCTGACTTATTTCACTTAACATAATACCCTGTATGTCCAACCATGTTGTCGCAAATGGTAAGATTTCATTCTTTTTTATGACAGAGTAATATTCCATTGTATAACTATACCACATTTGCTTCGTCCAATCGTCTATGATGGGCATTTTGGTTCTTTCCATATCTTGGCTATTGTAAATAACATTGCAGTGAACATAGGGGTGCATATATCTTTTCAAATTAGTGTTTTGGATTTCTTTGGATAAATACCCAGGAGTGGAATTGCTAGGTCATAAGGTATTCCTATTTTTAATTTTTTGAGGAACCTCCATACTGTTTTCCATAGCGGCTGCAGCAGTTTTCAATCCCACCAATAATGCACAAAGGTTCCCTTTTCTCCACATCCTCACCAACACTTGTTCGTTGACTTATTGATGATGGCCATTCTGACAGGTGTGAGGTGATATCTCATTGTAGTTTTTACTTGCATTTCTCTGATGATTAGTGATGTGGAGCATCTTTTCATATGTTTATTGGCCATCTCTATGTCCTCTTTGGAGAAATGTTATTTCAGCTACTCTGCCCATTTTTAATATGAGCTGAAGGTGGTTTTGCATGTGTCTGTTTTGCATGTGTCTGTCCAGTTTCCCAGCAGCATTTATTAAATAGATTGTCTTTACCCCAGTGTATATTCTTGCTTCCTTTGTGATAGATTAAATGACCATATAGGCATGGATTTATTTCTGGGCTCTCTATTCTGTTCCATTGATCTATGTATCTGTTTAAATGCCAGTACCATGCTGTTTTGATTACTATGACCTTGTATTGTAATTTGATATGAGGTAGCGTGATACCACCAGCTTTGTTTTACTTTATCAAGATAGTCGTTGGCTATTTAGGGTCTTTAATGATTTCATATAAATATTAGGATTATTTGTTCTAGCTCTGTGAAGAATATGTAGATTGCTTTGGGTAGCATGTACACTTTAACTATATTAATTCTTCCTATCCGTGAGCATGGTATAAGCTTCTGTTTATTTATATCTTCTTTAATTTCTCTCTTCAATGTCTTATAATTTTCTGAGTACAGGTCTTTTATTTGCTTGGTTAAATTTATTCCTACATAATTTTTTGATGCAATTGTAAATGGGATTGTTTCTTAATTTCTCTTTCTGATAGTTTGCTATTGGTGTATAAAAATGCAACCAATTTCTGAATATTAATTTTGTAGGCTGCTACTTTACAAAATTCATTTATCAGTTCCCATAGTTTTTTTGGTGTAATCTTTGGTGTTCTCCATGTATAGTATTATGTTATCTGCAAATAATGACAGTTTTACTTCTTCCTTTCCAATTTGGATGTCTTTTATTTTTTTTCTTTGTTTGAGTGTTATGGCTAGTACTTCCAGTACTATGTTGAACAAAAGTGGTGAAAGTGTACCTCCTTGTCTTGTTCCTGATCTTAAGGACAACACTTTAGCTTTTCGTCATTGAATACTTTAGCTGTGGGTTTGTCATATGGCCTTTATCATGTTGAGATACTTTCCCTTTATTCAAATTACTGAGAGATTTTATCATAAAAGGATGCTGGATTTTGTCAAATGTTTTTTTTTTTTTTTTCATCTATTGATATAACTGTATGATTTTTGTTTTTCTTTTTGTTTATATGGTGTTTCATGTTGATTGATTTGTGGCTGTTGAACCAACCTTGTATACCAGGAATAAATCCCACTTGATCGTGGTGTATGATCTTTTTAATGTATTGCTGAATTCGTGTGCTAATATTTTGTTGAGGATTTTTGCATCTATGTTCATCAAGGATACTGTCCTATACTTTTCTTTTTTTGTAATGTCTTTGTCTAGTTTTGGAATCAGGGTAATGGTGGCCTTGTAAGATGAGCTTGGGAGACACCCTTCTTCTTGAATTTTTTGGAACAGTTTGACAAAAATAGGTGTCAATCTTTTCTGAATGTTTGGTAAGATTGCCCTGTGAAGCCATCTGCTCCCAGACTTTTGTTTGTTGGGAGTGTGCTGATTACTGATTTGATTTCATTAGCAGTAATTGGTTTGCTCAGATTTTCTGTTTCTTCTTGATTCAGCCTTGGAAGACTGTATGCTTCTAGGAATTTATCCATTTCTTCCAGGTTGTCCAATTTGTTGGCATATAATTGCTCGTAGTATTTTTTAAGAGTTGTTTTTTGTTTGTCTGTTTTTGTTTTTTTGTGGTGCCCATTGTCACTTCTCCCCTTTCATTTCTGATTTTATTTGTTTGGGTCCTCCTTTTTTTTTGATGAGTCTGGTTAAAGGGCCCACCCTAGGTTTGTTGCCATCTGCTGGCTGCCCATAAGACTCAGTCATTGTAAGAGCATCCTTTGGTGCACGGGTCGGGCTGGTTGACCTGGTTTTGACAGTCCCCCCAGTATGCCTCCTGACTTGGGTGTGGTGGCATCCCAGAGAGTCATGGGGTGTGGCCAGTGGTTCTCAAAGTAAATTCAGATTTAGTTCTTGCACCAGTGCTGAGCCTGTGGCCACTCTGCAAAGTGCCCTGAGACCACTGCGGCCAGCCATTGTTCATCTTGGGCCCGCAGAACCCTGTGAGCAGCCCGAGAAAGGCTCCACTATCAGTTGGGGATGACCGTCTACCACCAAAAGTCTCCCATGTCACCATGGGCCGTCAGACCACAGCAAATAATATATTATATCATCTCATCCCAGGTTCAGGCATGTGAGAAGGCCCAGTGTTTTGTTTTAAAACCTTTCTTGCTAATAAAACTTTCTTTGAAACATACAATTTAATGGTTTTCTTTGTAAGATACATAAAAATATCCCCAAGTAAAACAAACACACAGAACAACAGCAACAAAAATACAATGCAAAACATCACCATTTCAAATTGCCACAAATCCTTATCTATTCATCTCTTTCTCAACATTTAGATTTTCACATCTATCTGGTAATGACGATTGGAAAACAAATGCAGTTTCAGAAATACTACTCAATGAAACTGTTACTTTGTTAGAAGAATGCTGTTTGTAAACTTAATAAGATAGTAGTGATTCACTTATGGTTCACTATCTACCTAGATGGGATGAGTTTGTTCTAGCTCTTGTCCCCCTGAGGTGAGCTATGGAAATCTCACTTTCTCTAACAATAACAATGCAAAAACCAATCCAAACAAAACAAATCAGCACATTGCAGTGATTAAGGAAGCAATGAAAGATTCCACTGAATTGTGCACTGCTGGAGCACAGCTTCTAAGGTTATTTTCTCATCTCCTCCAGCCCTTTTCATTTCCATAACACTAGCATTCATTAATTGCTGATTTTGCTCAACAATGCTATTTGTGTGTGTGTGTGTGTGTGTGTGTGTGTATTTAATCATAAGTGAGTTGTCAAGTAAGTAAGGAATATGCAGAGGAGGTAAAAACAAAACAAAACAAAACAAAAATAGGAACCCAGAGAGGTAAGTTTGCTTTTGCTTGGAGGGCATTAACAAAACTGAACTTGAGCTTTCAGTTTTTTATGACTTTGTGGGGTGTGGGGGACCAGAAATAAAGACCAGGGCTAACCAGGTGGGAAAGATAATGTAACATCTCTGTCCTTGTGTAAAACTAGGATTCCAAAGAGCTATGTCCCCAGTACAAAGGTAAACTAGAAATATACTCCTGTTTACACACTAAGGGATTCTAAAGAAAATCACCTATCTCAAAACTGGGCGTTGGATGGCAGGGCTAAAATCTCCCCTGAAAATTAAGTTTAAAGTGGTCTTTTTTTGGTAGTGACTCTATGCAGGTTTTAGTGTGTCAATTGGTTATCTATACAGGAAAAAATAAAATTGTATCCTGTGGCCAATTGAAAATTGTCTCAAATTCTTTGAAACTACCGTCATCCAATGGTGGGGTCTGTTTCTGCTTCCGTTGAAATTGGGTAGGCTGTGTGACTTTTCTGAACAATAGAATATTACAGAACAATAGTATATGTGCCAGTTTCTGGGCTTGGGCCTTTAAAAACTGGCAATATCCACTTTCTGTTTCTTGGAACCCTTGCTGTGGGAAAAGCTAGCCGACATGTAAGAAGATTGACTGCCTTGAGACTCATTCTGTGAAGAAGCCAAGGCAGCTACCTGGAGAAACCGTATGAAGAGAAGATATGAGACCAGTGGAGGCATCAGACATATGAATGATGAAGCCTTCAGTTTACTCCAGACTCAACTACCTAACTGTAAAAGGGACCCCACGTGAGAACAACCCAGATGAACTTCAATCCTCAGAACCATGGGAGATAATAACAAATGGTTGTTTTCATCCATTAAGCTTTGGGGTGCTTTGTTGTACAGCAGTAGATAACAAAAATAGATTCCTATCTTATACCATAGACACAAAATCTTTTTCAGGTAAATCAAAGACTTAAATGTAAAGGGCAAAAAAACTATTTTGAAAGGCACATATAGGAGAATATTTCTATTCCTTCAGGGTAGGAAAAGAATGCTTAAATAAGATATGGAAAGCACAAACCATAGGGGAAAAGACTGTTGAAATTTAACTCCATTAAAACCAAGCAAGGACTTCCATTCATCAAAAGTCATACCAAAGAAAGTAAAGACAAACTATAATCTGGAAGAAGACATTCGCAAAACACATGATGAACAAAGGATTAGTATCTAGATTATACATACACAAAAACACACATTTGTATGTATCCTACAAATCGAAAAGAAACAAGATGACAGTGAAATGGGTAAAACACACGGCTGGAGACATGTACAAGAATATCGATAGCACTGTTGTCCCTAGCAGCCCCAAATTGGAGCAAACCAAAGGTCCATCAACAGTGGAATAAATTGATAAATTGTGTGATGTATTTGAAAATTATTAAAGTACAGCTTCACACAACCACATGGACGATTCTCCAAATATTTCATAAAAACAGCAAGTGGCAGAAGAAAACCTATGTTCTTCCTTTCTTAAAATTAAGTTCTAAACTATACAAAATGAAACAAGATATTATATAGCGATGTAAATATATGTGACAAAACTATGAAAAAAAAATGCCGGGCTAGATAAACACAGGTTTCAGGGTAGTGATTATCTACCTCTGAGGGATAGGATGCGAGAAGGGCATTCAAGAGACTGAAGTTGATGGTCATAGTTCAAATTTTTAATTAGGTGGGTAGTGGAAACACAAGTTTATTGTATCACTATTCTTTATAATTTATTAATATTCTATAAGCATTATTTTATACATATATTGAATATATATATTAAAGATGTGGGAGTAATGTTGTTAATATGGGCAAATTCCATTTAAACTACGCGGGCCAAAATACTTTGAAAAGGGATTTGTAATGCTGATCTATTTCTTCATTTAAGAGTGCTTTCTTATCCTGTAACACGACCAACCAGCCATAACATGAGAACACAGCATCCTTCTTGATTGGATGTTCTACCCAATAAGAAAAGTAGAAAGTTGAGTTTGTGATTATTGCACGGGGACCAGACCCTTTGTCATGCATAGATGGAAGACTATATGTATATTCTGAAAAGTGGAACAAATATTAAATTGGGGTTTATTTAGACCCAGAAGTTCCCATTGTAGGCTTACTAATTGCATTTCCAGACTGAACTTACAGCATCCATTCTTTCACCTCTGCACTCTAAACTCCAGTCACAACCTCAGGCGCACATTGTTTCATCAGAGTATCCTTTTATTTACCGTTAGGTCCCCACAGATTGCTCAGTAGCAAACACAAAACCAACAAGCATGTACCCATCACAACTCTCAATGATAGAGTTAGCAGAAAGGCATAGAGAACCCAAAGAATTATTTCTGAATTGCACATTTGCCATGAAAGCTGAAAAAAATGACTGACTTCCTCTGATATATTTGTATTGCCAGAAATAATAAATGAAGCTTAGATTCTATTATTCATTATTTTAAGTAAAATGTGTTTATACTACTGCTTAGCATGTATTTAACCCCCTTTAAAAAGTGCTAACTTAATAGCCGTCAGAATCCATCAATAAAAAGGGAAGTCACTGTTATCTAACTCATCTCATAAGTGGAGCAACTTAGACTCCTACACGTAACCATTATTACACAGTGATAATGTGACCTGGGGGATAGGTGGAGATGTCACTCTACATGTGTGTACTTGAGCTGGACAATTTACCTAAGCTAATTTTTATAATTTTTGCCCAAAATTTTCCTTACCACAACATGACATAAGTTGTCGAGCTAACATGAATTCATCAATACATCTCATTGTGGGTCCAGGAGCATTCCAAAAACACATGGCCCTACATAGAAAAGAGGAGTTTAAAAAAATGAGTGGTATTTTAATGCTCTGCTTGGTAATAAATAAACCCTAAGAATAAAGTCTCTAGACCTGAAGGAATTGGGGTGGCTATGAGAAGAAGGGTGAAAAAACACAACGAAGTAAGGAGCTCCTGGTAAGACCAAGCCTAGCGGCAGCAGGTGCCTTAGAGTGCACGCCGAGACAGTGGTTAACCACCTTTCTTCTCCTAGTTGCAACATACAAGATACAGGATGCTGATGTGTGGTCACCTACCTTTGAATATGCCCAGAGTTATGAGCAATACCCTGTTTTTTTGTGTGTAACCCTGCCCCTTTAGCTGCTGTTCAAGAAAGCATTAATAGGATGTAAGTACTAAATGAAAATAACATCATTAGAAGATCACTTTGATTTCACTGTTTTTTTAAAAAAAATTAAATCATACCCAACTATCAGTACTTTACTATTTTTATCAAATCATTTGTGACATACCTAACTCCTCCTAGGATACACACCAGTGAGTGTAGCTTCCAGTTCCACCCTTTCTCATCTGACAAATTCTACCTCTTAATTTGTATGGCTAGAGTCTGAGGAAGGACTGATCGCGTTCTTTTAATCCCCTACATACACCTGGGTCTGGTCCAGCAGATAATGTAATGATAAATATCTCTCAAGGCATAGAGATTGGAGAATAGTTTATACAGTGTTGTTAGATTGACATGCTGAGGAGGAATAAATACTGCTTTGTGAAAGGTTTGCCATTCAGTAAAAGAACACTTAGAATGTGCTTTCTGATTGACTCTAGACAGACTTTCATTCATTTTCCTGTTTTGTTATATTCAGCTGATGCTGTACGTAGCTTTTCTGTTGGGCAACTGTGATCTATGAGTATGTCTTCAAAATCATTGAAATGCAGTGAACCTGGGAATTTCTTACGTGTATACAATATGCTGTGGCATATGGAGCATCTAGGTGGCAGGCAATTTGGATGGTGGCCACACTCACTAATCAGAGGACAGACTTCACATGCGCTTAGTTTGGAAGGTACTATTGATCCCACAGTGACCTTTCAGTTACACTAACACACAGTTCATAATGGGTTTTCAAGCAGCGTCAATGCATAAAAAGGTTAACTGAGGTTTAAACACTGTACAATAGCTAAAGACCAGTGACAGGGGAACCTCATTGGATAAGCCTGTTGAAACAAACAACCAATGGGGCTATCTGTCCTCTTTAAAATTCTTCAGTTCTGTTATCTTGCTGCATAAATTCAGTAAATATTATCACTAATATTAATGTCAGCTATAGTATAATGATATTTCCCAAGTACTGTGGTAAGCCCTTACTTTTTCAAAGTAGGGAATATAGTCCCCATTCTACAAGTGAGAAGACTGACTAACAAAATACTTAAGATAAAAGCAGGAATATTGGGGTCTGAACTATGTTCTCTAGTGCTCTTAACTGAAATAAAATGCTGCTTCCCCAGTGAACCTGTTTGCTAAGCCAAAGAACTAAGTCTGGAGATTTTAATAACAAATCGATTAGCTGGATTATATGATCTGGTTTACCAAAAAGCCACTGATGGATTATAAATGTATTATAAATGATACTTTGTTGTTTTAAAGTTACTCTGATTTGTAACTATGCTGATCAGATCAACAAAAATGAAAAAAGACTTTCAGTGCCATTCTAATACTTTTAAGATCATTGGCTGTCTTTTGATGTAATTGGACTAGTATCAAAGCCTAAGATTGTTCAGAGTTGGTAAATATTTCAGGTAGTTTTAAATGATCCTGAATGTTTTTCTCATGTGGGCAGGGCTAGTTGGCCCATTTACAGTAATAGTCACTAATCTATGGGTTTCAGCCTACAGGCCTCAGCGATACAGGCGAAATACAGGACGGTTCATCTCAATTTGTGAAGGGTCTAAGTTATGTATTTTAAAAAATTAGATGTAGTTTTATTATTTGCCATAATACATAGTAACAAACTAACTGGTAACAAAATGTTTCCAAATGAAGTCCTGTTATGAGTTTTAATTACTAGATAAGACTTATTTGTAATGAGCAGCAGTCATTTGCATGCAAATAATTAATGTGTCAAAGCCCTTAAAAAGAGATCGATTTCTCTCAGGTGAAACATGCCTGTTTGCAATCTTGTTTACACTATTACTTTGCTTAGCTAACTATTCATTCAGAGATAGTGCCATGGTAATTTGAACAGGAACTGGGCAGAAATTTAATCACAAATTCTGAATTACTGGGGCCCAAAATAATGAGGCTTTACTGTATAGTCATTTCTTGATTATCCACATCAATGAATATGACACTGATAATTTTTAAATCATTTCTATTTTACCTTGTATATTATTTCGAGAAAGTTACCTTCTCAATTAGATTTTGCTTAGGCTCCTGTTAAACTTAAATTTGCATTCCCCCAGCACACATAAACGGGCAAAGAGAGAACCAAGAAGCATATAATAGAGAGTTGTGTGAAGCCTGTCTGGGATGAATCATTAAGCATGGCTAATCCACAGGTTGAGAATCAACCTTATTAGAGATTTCTTCATTTCTGAAGATGTGTTCAGTAAACCTTCCCAAACAAATAGGAATTCTCAGTTTCTAATAAAGAATTAAAAAAAAAAAAGGACCATGTTCAATTCCAGGGGAATCCAGTGACCCTGAACTGGGTCTGGAAGCCAAGGTACATGGTTAGGGACACCTTGATGCTTCCAGTTGCCATGAGACTTCTCATGGACAACCAGACATCTGGAATGGTAGGTATGATAGGTAGATAGGTAAGTAGGTACCTTCCAGAGTATCCAAAATTACAGGTAAGTTATTTTTATTTAAAAACATTAATAGCTCAACTGGTATGCTTTAGTGAGAGTTGCAAATGCACTGCCAAAAAAAAAAAAAAAAAAAAAAAAAAAGTCACATTCGTAGCTTACCAGAGTAAAAATGAGACAGAGCTGATGCCCAGACTGTATGCCATATAAAATGAACAAGTGAAATGAAACGTTTTGAAATCATTTGGGGGAGAAATGATGATGTTACATAAGCCCCTTCCCCTTCTCTTGGGGAAATGGAGAGTCGTTGATACATGATAGCAGGTAAAAAAGAAAAAAAGCTTGACTCATTATTCTCTCCCTACCTCCAACACACACAGCACTCGGGACAGCTACAGCTAGTTGACCTTCGATATCTTTCTCTACATTTGTAAGAGAATTTTGAGTTTTAGCAGAACGCATGTTTAATACTACATTTTGCAACCTCCCTTGTGTGTCAGTGTGGTCTCGTGGCAAAATTCTGGCCACTGGTGAAAGTTTCTTTCTTTCTTTTTTTAATCTTATGCACCTGTTACCACAATTTCTATTATTTTTTATTAGACATTTACACCATTCATAAAGTGATAACCCCTCCAATCTACTACCCCTCTGACATTGTATATAACTGTTACAATACCATTGACTATCTTCCCTATGCTGTACTTTACATCCCGTGACTACATATGTGTGTGTGTGTGTGTGTGTATATATATATATATATATATATATATATATATATATATATATATATATAATTGTAGTTGACATTCAATATTATTCTATATCAGCTTCAGGTGTATAGCACAGTGGTCAGGCATCTACACAGTCAATGCAGTGATCCCCCGATAAGTCCAGTAGAAAGTTTCATGTGTGACTTCTGAAAGGGGAAAATGGTGCACTGTATTTTGCCCTGTTTTTCTCTCTTACTGTCTGGAAAGGTGACATAATAGCCAGAGTTTAAGTAATCATCTTGGGTCATAAGCATGCGAGCCACACCCTAGACATGATGGATCTAAAAGCTGGAAGGAGTCTATGTCCCAGTAACTTCACGGAACTTCACGGAATTGCCCTGGGTTGTCAAACTCTAGATTTCTTATGTGAGAGGATTAAATCTTGTGTGTTTAAGCCACTGTTAATTTGGGTTTCCTGTCACTCACAGCTCTACCTAATCCTAACTGATACAGTATTTAATCAAGTTCTTTCCTTATGGAGGGAATCTATTGCATGGGCAAAGGGCCGAGAAAGTCCTTTGGAGGGAATTGTTGATGATTTTCTTGCCACCATGTCAAATCAGCCCCGTGTCCACGAACCATCTCCTGGGCTGTGGGAATCATTGTGCCCTTAGCCTCCGTATGTCAGTAGCTTCACGCTGACAACATTTTGCCTTTGTGTTTCTCTCTTGTTGGTTCGCAGCACCAGATGCCACTGTGAATCCTTCCCACCTGTATAACTGCCTGAAAGCTATTAGCTTAGTATAAATCTGCTCATTCTCTCATGATTACAGTGAAGCCAGGACAAGGAAGGAAGACTAGATTCTCATCAAGGCAATCTCTGACTGTGCCAATGACCCCACGCTTACCTATTTTAGTAGCAAACACAGGAAGTTGCCTAGAAGAGAACAGCAGATGTATTTTGCGTGGGAATTGCTAAACTCCCCTCCTCATGTCACCATTTTGGAAATGTTGAATTCTAAATTCAGACTGTACACCATGGGTTAATGGGGTTGGCAATTGACTGTGCTTAACGGTATTAAGGTAATGCATTTAAACATCAGAAGTTTACAACCCAAAATTGATCACCTTGGCCAATTTACACAAGAAGGATCAATATAATCAGCTCCCCTTCTTTAAACATTAACAAAAGATTTAACACAACACGCCTGACCATGGGATGCAGATTAAAATTAGATACGGAATTAAGTTCCTTCTACACAGTAGAAGAGTCAATTTGAAAATCCTGATAATCAGCCAGAATTGCCCACAAGGCTTGGCTTTATAGTATTTAACAAGAAAGGAAGCTTGCTTCCCATAACCCTAATAATTATTTTTTTAAAATCTTGACATTGGGAAACAGAGGCAGTAACAGGGTTTGGGATTTTTTAGTAATTGTCACCATTTAGTCCAGGGATGGAAGAGCTTTGAGCTGTGCATGGTGGATCCCTGCCTCCACCCCCAGGGAAATGCCTGTAAAGGAGAACATAAAGGTTCCTACTCTTCCTCCCAGCTCACATAACCAAGAGCAAGCTAGACCAGCCCTACATAGAAAGGCCCTCTTTTACACACACACAGCAAAGATCACAACCATCCTCATTAGCATGCCTCGTGTCAGATAGGCATGACCCAAACTCAAGCGCAACTTCCGATGGACCAACACTGTATATCCAAGCGCTTCCACGTAAGGCCTATGAATTATAGCTGGCCCTCTGTATCTGCGAGTTCTCCATCCATGGATTTCACCAGTCTTGGATCAAAAATATTAGAAAAAAAAATTGTGTCGTTGGTGAAGCGTAGTATGTAGTTAGGCCTAAGATGGTTGCACCTGTGCTGAAAATGTACAGACTTTTTTCTTATCCTCATTCCCTCAACAATAAAGTATGACAACTATTTACACAGCATTTACATTGTACAGTCATGCACCACATAACGACGTTTTGGTCAATGACAGACCACATATACACGACAATGGTCCCATAAGATTATAATGGAGCTGAAAAATTCCTATTTCCCAGGGATACCATAGCTGTTGTAACATTGTAACACAATGTATCACTCACATGTCTGTGGTGATGCTGGTGTAAACACACCTACTGTGCTGCCAGTCACATGAAAGTATAGCACATACAATTACAGTAGCAGGCTATTCCATCTAGGTTTGTGTAAGTGTACGCTATCATGTTAGCATGATGACAAAATCGCCTAATGATGCATTTCTCAGAATATATCCCCATCGCTAAGCATACATGGCTGTATTAGACATCATAAGTAATCTAGAGATGATTTAATGCACACAGGAGGATGTGTGTAGGTTATACACAAATACTACACCATTTTATATTAAGGGACTTGAGCATCTGTGGATTTTGCTATGTGAGGGGGGTCCTGGAACCAACCTCCCATGGGTAAGGAGAGATAACTGTACTTTGAGGCAGAAGAGGCTCATGGGAAAATTGTAAAGTAGTGCCCTTCTTCACCTTGTGATGTCTCTACCAGGAGCCAGCGCCTTGCTGATCCTTCATTCCTTCCCCATCACACTCATGCTGTCTGCGAGTTGTGACGTTGGGTCGCTGGATACAGTTGCACTTACCCTCGTTACATTCACATCTTAATGTATTATCTTTTCTAGAAATATTTACGTTTAAAAAAGGGCCAAATCCTAAAACCAAAGAATCTTTGATGGTGGCATTTGAGGTCAGTGATCTCAAGCTTAGTCAGCTTAACAGTCACCAGGGAAGCTTGCTATACTTGCAGATTCCTGGGCACCATCAACAGAGAATCTGATTCAATGGATCTGGGTTGGGGGGACCCCAGAAATGTACTGACTAAATGCATCCTCCCCTCATGTGATCCAAAGCAGCTGACCCACAGACCACTCCGGTCTAGGGGGTTGCCTATGACTTTGGTTCATTCTGCAAAATATTAATACTTTAAAGAAAATTCTTAAAATGAATACTGTTTTTAGGTTTTGTAAAAATAAGCTTTCTTTATTTAGAACCAGTTCTGGTCCATCTGTTTGGCATTCCTTTCTGTAAATAATTATGAGGTTGGCTATAATAAGGCTTGTTGACTTGGGCAGGTAAAAATCATCAAGGGAATATATGGGGCCCACAACACAATGATCACCCATGGTCATAGTCAGACAGTAACTGAGTGAGGTTATTGAACCTAGCTCCCTCTTCATCTCCCTGTGCCTTTCTGCTGGGGAGGTTAAGAAAGAGCAAAACCTTATAAATGAGTCACAAAGGTGGGAAGGCAGATTGTTGCTGGGGACACTGATGGCGATGAATGACAATTACTTTCTGGATTACAAAAGTCAAAAATGTTACCAGAGAAGGGTTCTTGGTATCGTCACAGGAAAGAATTCAAGGACGTACCGAATAAGTCATGCGAACAAAGCCAAACAAGCAGTGATTTTATTAAGGTAAAGAAAAAGAACACACTCCCAAAATAATGGGAGTGGGCAGGCCAGGGGAAAAGGACAACTGTGCCAAAGAACAAAGAAGCTTAGGATTTTGTTCAAATGAGGGCACGAAATATTCAAGTTTTAAGGGTGGTGTTTCCAGGTGGGTCCCCTCTGACCACTCCTTCCTGTGGGGCGATGGAATTCCCTTGTTCTTACTTGGCCCTTGTTGGAAATGTCATGGCCACAAAATCTACACACAGGGAGTGGAGATTTTTCCCTGCCTGCAATGCTAACAGTATTATAATCTGTTGCAATTAGCTGTAGCTGCACCTTTACTTAATAATGAGCTCATCTCCTCCTTCCTTTGTTTCCCACACTTCCTCCTTCCCTTCCTCCCCCCTCTCTTCCCGGGACCCTGCTCTTTCTGCCTATGGTAACAAAGATACAAAGGATTCTATGCTTCTTGCACCAATACCTGTCTATATTCGTTCTCTTTCACAAGCCTTCTTCTGACTATAGCCTTTGTTTCCTTTCAGCTTCTCTATTCAACAACCATCACCATTTATTGCACATAAACTTAATGCCAGGCACTCTAATGTGCTTTACATACATATGCACATATTCCATTACATGAAACCTGATAAAGTTAATTTGTATATCAGGACCACAAAACGAAGGCCACCTCAGTGGCCCAGACCATGTCACAAATCTACATATAAGTCAGCCTGTACTTACAGGAAACTCTTCACTGTCCAGGAAACTTAACACCAATCACAGTCTCCAACTCAGCTATAGCTAGCTTACCTTACCTTACAAAATGGGACCTGCTAAGCAATCATGCTCTGTTTCTGGGATGCTTCTTCTAATGCTCTATAAAACTCAGTGTTGCCCAAAATCCCTTGGGAAGAGCACTGTACTACTTGTGAGTCACTGTCCTATCTCAACCCATGGATTGTTTCTCCTCGAATAAAGGATGTCAAACTCACTTTGAAATTGTCTCAGTCTTGTCATTTGACAACTCAAATGACATGGATTCTATTTTATCTCTTTTTCCCAAATGGGAATGAGGAGAAAAGAAAGGCAAGACAATTTAGTCAAATACACACCACACTAAAACAAGAACTCTAAGAGGGCAGGGGTTTTTGTTTATTTCTTTCACAACTATAGTTTGAGCATCTAGAACAACGTCTGCAACATAATAGTCAGTCAATAAATATTATATATATACCAATACGAAGTAGCTACCTGTGTTTCTATCTAGGGTCAATTGTTTATAAAAAAACACAAATCCACTCAGGCTAGGTTAGGCAAGAGGGGTTTAAGTTAAGGAATAGAAAACAAATCTCACAGACCCTATGTGATAGGAAATACAGCCAGACAGGAAATACAGGTACAGTAAAATGTAGAGAAAGAGCATCTATTTCTGTTTCTGTGGGGCCTTGAGGTCCCTCAAATGAGTTAGTGTTTGCTCTCAATGTCTTTTCTGTAGATAGAAGCTTCATCGCAAATTTTATAGCTTCTCTTCCCTCATCACATAAGCTTGCACATTAATTTGGTTTGCGATGATAGTGACTCTGGCTTCAACGTCACAGATGCCAGGCAAAACAGTTTCTCTTACCAATTTTCATGGCCAATCGGGCCATGTTTCCATCCTGGGCTCTATTGGCTCTGATCAGAAGGTGGAGTCACGTGACTATCCCTTCCTTCCAGTGGCTGGGTCAGATCCCCAAAGAAATTATGTATGTAAGGGGGGTCGGACTGACATTGCTAGGCTAGGCAGGGAGCCAGAGACCCAGAGTGGCATTAAAAGAGCATTGATACGTGCCAGGGCTTCTAGGACAGAGGTCAGCACACTTTTTCTGTAAAGGGACAGATGGTAAATATTTTAGTCTGTGAGGGCCAGACAGTCTATGTGGGCAACTACTTAACTCCGTGATTGTAGTGCAAAAGCAGCCCTAGACAGTAAGTAAAAGAACGAGTGTGGGGTGTTCCAATACAACATAAAATACAGAAAACAGCAAGCTTGCTTTGGCCTCATGGCTGTAGTTTGAAGACCCCTCTCCCAGGACAAAGGCCTAGGAGAAGTGATACTTGTTCATACTCCCACCAACCTGGCTTCTGGCTCTCTGGACCAATGACATCTTATTTTGGTTGATTTCTTCTCTTTTTTAGCAATGCTTTGCAATGGCATAGCTATTAAGATGCAGAACATCCTGTTAAACCAGGGATACAAGTGCTTTGCTCTACTACAGGGAGGGTGCTTTAAGGACCGAATCATACTTATCCTAACAGTTTAAATGAGTGGGAGGGTGCTGTAATTATCCAAGCTCAAAGGGCCATTTTCATCGAAACAATTTGTGTGCTCCTCCTAACCCCCTTCCAACTCTGGACCATCATCTTAACCGGGAAAGATTTTAGTGGGTCTTGTGTTCTCTCTCTCTTCACAGAATACCCTTTCCAAAGCCTCTTAATATAGTAGCAGAAATAAAACAAGCGTCCAAAAAAAGAATGGGAACTGGAATCAGTGTATGTCACCATCGACTGCATGGATTGTTTGTCAAGTTCGAAAGGCAGAGAGTTTTAAATGTAGTTTTATTATTTTTTTAAGTCAGTGTTTGTAGATGCAGCCCGTGTGGCTGGGGCTAAGCTTGTAATAACTTTGCAAGTGCTGTGAAGAAGCTCCAATTTCTCCCTGAAAGTGGTTTTGTCATACTGTAATATAAAAGGATAAGGGAGTAATCTGACCATGTGTGGCTGCATGGATGCTGTTGCCTGCAGTTTATTATATTTAGGTAATGCTTAACTGCACACTTGATAGACATTACTTTTATGTTGTGGCTCCTGGACTGTTTTATGCTCCCTGGTCATTATGCTAAGAAATGAGACTCTCTTACCTTTCAGAGTTAGAGACCCCTGCTCTTACCCAATATGCTAATAAAAGATTCTGACAGTGTAACTATAAAGCTAAACTCTTTCTTTCTCAACTAAAAGAAAGAATGAGTCTACTCTGAACAGGGTTGGGCCCTGAAGATGGATGGATTTGCTGGAGAGATAGCAAGGTGCCAGTTGAGTCAGTACATTCATTAAGTGTTGTTAAACAGAGCTGTCCTTGAAGTGTGGGGCAATTGTCCAGCCACTGGAGGGGAGGAAAAAGCAATTCGGGAAGCGCTAAGCACTAGCTATGGTAATCACCTGTGTCTTCAAAGTCAAGCTCTTCCACATAACTCCTTCCTTAGGCAGTGAGGGGCATACTTTCATGACTTCTCCAATCACCCCCACTCCTTTGGTAATGAGCTATGCTATGGGTAACTTATCCCAAGAAAAGAAAGATTAGGGTAAATGATAGAACTAGTCTTTCCAAGTCACAGCCCAAACAGTCAGTGCCATCTGATTCAAGTTAGACGGTGCAGAATGACATTTTAGGCACTTGGACAACAGCTCCTTAGTAAATTGACCTAAGGTTTCTTGCTCTTTGTTTTTAATAACCCCAAAGTTACAAAAAAGTTGCAATTACTGTACAAATAACATTGTATTTGCCCCGAACCATTTAAGAGTAAGTTGATGTGCCACACCCCATGATACTAGTTTAGTGCTTATTTCCTACAAACAAGGACATTCTCCTAAATAACCATAATATTACCACCCAAACAAGGACATTCATTTCTACCATCACTTCTTAATAGCCCAGTCAAGTTTTGCCAGTTGTCCCAATAATGTCTCCCAGAGCAAGAGGTTCCAGTTCAAAATAAGGCGTTTCATTTAGTTCTCATGACTCTACCTTTCGTGAGCCTGAGACATTTCCTTAGTTTGATCTTGACTTTCTCGACCTTGATGCGTTCACAGATGACAAGTTATTTTGGAGTTTCTCTCTCAGTTTGGACTGTCTGATGTTTTGTCCTAATGGATCAGGTTATGGACCTTTGGTAGGAATAGCACAGAAGTAATGCTGCATTGTTCTCACTGCATCCTATCATGTGCCATGTGATTTCTATTTGTTCCATTATTGGTGGTGTTCATTTTGGTTACTTGATTAAGTTAATGTCTGCCAGGCATCTCTGTTGTAAATTTAATCTCTTCCCCTTAGCAGATTTTGAAATTTTTATTTTAAAATAATTTCAGATTTACAGCAAACATATAGTATAATTAGTCTCAGGTATTCATCACCTACTTTTCCCTAAAGTAAGCATCTTCCATGACCATATTAATACTTTACGAGAAGGCACATTGAAGCCATGTAGAAATCCACTCCTCATCAAACTTTCAATTTATTGATTTTTAAAATTATATCAGCATGGGCTCCGGACTTCCTATTTTATTCAGTGGATAATAATCCATTACTACCAATAAGTATTCGTTGATTGTTATTAAGGTGAAATACACATCACAGAAATTTGACTATATCAAAGTGTACAATTCAGTGGCATTTAGTACAGTCACAGTGTTGTGCAACCACCATCTCTATCTAGTTCCAAAACATTTCCATGATCCTCAGATAAAATCCTGTATTGTTTTCCATAGTCACTAAACCGTTTCACATTGCCACCAGTAATACACGAGGGCCTCAACTTCTCCACGTCCTCACCAACACTGGTATTTTTCTGTCATTTTGATCTAGCCATCCTGGTGGGTGTAAAGTGATATCTCATTGAGGTTTTGATTTGCATTTCCCTAATGCCCAATGATATTGAGCATCTTTTCTTGTGCTTGCTGACTATTTGAATATCTTATATACAGAAATGTCTATTAAAGACCTTTGTCCATTTTAAAATTGGATGGTCTTTTTTGAGGTTGAGTTCTTTATATATTCTGTAAGAGAGCTCTGTGGGAGTTCTTTCTGTATTCTGGATAATAGACTCTTATCTGGTATATGATTTGCAAATATTTCCCCCCTTACTGTAGGTTGTATTTTCACTTTCTTGATAATGTTCTTTGATGCAAAAGTTTTTTTTAATTTTGATGAATTCCAATTTACTTGGTTTTTGTTTTGTTGCTCATGCTTTTGGTTTTATATCTAAGAATCCATTATCAAATACAAAATCATGAAGATTTACCCTCATGTTTACTTCTATGAGTTTTATAGTTTACTTCTTTGTTTAGGTTGCTGATCCATTTTGGATTAATTTGTGTATGTGGTGTGAGATAGGGGTCCGACTTCATCCTTTTGCACATGGATATCCAGTTGTTCCAGCATCATTTATTAAAAAGACTATTCCTTTCTCCATTGAATGGTGTTGGCACCTTTGTTGAAAATCAATAGGCCATAAAGGCGTGGTTTTATTGCTGGACTCTCAATTCTATTCTGTTGGTTTGCATATCTATCATAATGCCAGTACTATGGTATTTTGATCACTGTAGCTTTGTAGTAAGTTTGAAATTGGGAAGTATGAGTCCTACCACTTTGTTCTCTTTTTACTTATTAATGTATTTATTTTGGCCATTCAGGGCCCTTGCAATTTCATATGAATTTTAGGATAGGCTTTTCCATTTCTGAACAAAAAAAGCCCTTTGGGAATTTGATACGTAGGAAACACATTCACCTATAGCTTGCTTTGAGGAGTACTGCCAACTTAACAATATTAAGTTTTCCAGTCCATGAACACGAGATGCGTTCCCATTTATTTATATTTTCTTTAATATTTCCCAACAATATTACATAATTTTTAGTATACAAGTCTGGCTCCTTATTGGTTAAATTTATTCCTAGGTAGTTTATTCTTTTGTATGTTATTGTAAGTGGAATTGTTTTCTTAAATTGCTTTTTGGATAGTTCATTGCTATTTTATAAAAAGCAACTGTTTTTAGTGAGTTGATCTGGTATGCTGCAATATTGTTGGATTTTTTTTAGCCCTAATAGTGGTTTGTTTGTTTTTTGTTTTTTTTTGGTGTATGAGTTCATTGGTGTTATCTACATACAGGATCATGTCATCTATAAATTCAGTATTTATTTTAATGCTTAAATTGTCCCAGATTTATATAGTGAGAGACTCATTCACACTGGCTCCTCTGTCCTTTAGACATGCCCTCATCATTCTTTGAGCACACCCTTACTTTCTAGTGCAAGATATTCTATGTTCACTTTGTATTTTCCCAGCCTTAGCCCCAACGATGTATGTGTACTTTTTTTTTTTTTAGTTTAAGAACACAAATGATATTGGCAGATTAACAATAAATATATTGACAATTAAGTTCACGAACTTGTTGCAACAATGTTGCTAATCTTTTTTTTTTTTTTTTTAATACCAGCGGGATTATTCATTACGAATTTGTACCAACTGCACAGTTAACCAGGCTTACTATTTGGAGGTGCTGAAAAGGCTGCGTGAAAAATTTAGACGACCTGAACTTTTCGCCAACAGTTCATGGTTCTTGCATCATGACAATGCACCAGCTCACATGGCACTGTCTGTGAGGGAGGTTTTAGCCAGTAAACAAATAACTGTAATGGAACACCCTCCCTACTCACCTGATCTGGCCCTCAATGACTTCTTTCTGTACCTGAAGATAAAGGAAATATTGAAAGGACGACATTTTGATGACCTTCAGGGTGTCAAGGGTAATACGATGACAGCTCTGATGGCCATTCCAGAAAAAGAGTTCTAGAATTGCTTTGGAGTGTGGACTAGGCGCTGGTGTCGGTGCATAGCTTCCCAAGGGGAGTACTTCAAAGGTGACTGCAGCACTTTCAGCAATGAGGTATGTAGCACTTTTTCTAGGATGAGTTCAGGAACTTAATTGTACTCAGAAATTAACATTTGTATTTAGTTGTATCGATTTATGTATAGTGATAGCCATGAGTTCACACCAATAACTCTAATTCCAATCCAATGCTACAGGCTTCATTCTAGTTTTTCCATTTTCCATACCTTAACTTTTCTCAGACAGTGAAGAACATTGCTCCCATTATTCTTAATACATTTACTTATTTGATAAATAAGCATGTGCTCATTTCCTATTGTTGGCGTCACAACCACCCCTCAGCAAGTACTCTGGTTCCAGCTGGGCTCTGAACTCCATACTACACTGCCATCACTGTCCCCCACGTAGATTCCTTCTAATCCCGCTTATGCTCCCACAGATCTGACTAGTTTTTCTCCCATGTGGGCTCAGTCTCTGACACTCCTCTCCAGGCTTCCTCTTGCTGGGCTGCCCCTCCATGGGGCAACCGCTTCACTCTGGTTTTGCTATGGCACCCTTTACTTGCTTGGTCACCCAAATGTGTTAATGCTCCCCTCACCCTGTTTTGTCTCTGACACCCGTCTCTAAGCCCTTTAGCTGTCCCTGTCCCTTCCAGTATGGATGCCTGTCTTGCTTGGACCCTTCTAACATAGTTCAGGAAGGAAAGGAAAAGAAAATGGAAGGGGAGCAGTTGTTTGTTTTGCTGAGGTAAACAAATTTAATAATTAAGATGCTCTGATTTTTAAGTCTGCCTCTAGGTTAGAAGTAGGGATGGCCCTATTTAGTCCCATTTACTACCCAATATTGACTTCGTTAGATAGAATCTCTAAGGAGTCATCCACCTACTGCTTGAACACCCCATAACTATCATAATAGCAAAGAGCTATACTATATGCATATTTCACACAGACAAATTTAACTATGAACACTTAGATCAGAAAGGAGGGGAGGAAAGAAGGGGGTGCAGAGGGAGAGTGAGAGTGAGGGAAAGGAAGAGGAAAAAAAGGAGAGGACAAAAGAGAGAGAAAACACCATGAAAACTGCGCTGTTGGTTTTATTCACCTTTGTACTCAATGGGTACATATCCTGGACTGAACATTTAGTCATCATAGCATTCCTATAAGGCAGCCACTATTAGTCCCATTTTATGTATCAGAAAATTGAGGCTTGAAGAGATTAAGTCATGCCCCAGCTCACACAGCTAATGTGTATGGCAGAGCTGAGATTCTAGCCTGTCTGACTCAGGAGCTATGCGTTCCTGCATCCAGGGATGTGAAGCCCACTTCCTGCCATGACAGCCCATTCTAGCCTTGGATCACCTTGACAATTAGAATGTTTTATCTGTTTATAAAATTGAAAATGTGTCTCCCTAAACTTTTTCCACCCATTGGTCTTGGTTTCACCCTTTGGGGATGTATAAAACAATTCTAATTGCTCTTCCACATGACAGCCTTTAAAATGTTTGTAGACAGCTATCATATCCCCCAAGTTTTCTGCTCTCTAGGCTAGACATTTCTAGTTCCTTCGACCATTTGTCTTATGAATGAGAAAATGCCTTCCCTCTAGCTTGTTACATTGTACTAATCTTCCAAAGTAAGAAGGATTCAATTCATGCCCCAAACATATTCCATTGTATCCATGGCAAAAGGAGAATTAAACATTTGCTTTTGAACTGAAATGGAAAATATGGAATTCACTCTGCCTTCCACTACAGATGTTTATTAGATTCTGAGACCCGAGACGTAAGTGCTCCATTCTCTTTTTCACTTAGATATTTCTACAGATAAGGCCAAGCCATTGGTGAAGACCCCATCTTCTTTTGAGGAAGGCCCAGGAATTTCCATGAAAGATTACCACCAACTGCCTGTCACTAGGAATGTATAACATTTCAACTAGCTCGGTATATTTCAAAATTACCTGGAGCTCACATATCTGAGGAAGGTCTAGTATCCAGATATATACAGAACTCTTACAACTCAACAACAAAGAGACAGACAACACATTTAAAAAATGGACAAAAGACTTGAATAGACATTTCTCCAAAGAAGATATACAAATGGCCAATAAGCACATAAAAAGATGTTCAACATCATTAGCCATTAAGTAAATGCAAACCAAAATCCCAATGCAATACCACTCCATACTCACTAGGATGGCTAGAATAAAAAAAAACAAAAAGTTGGAGGGGAGAAATTAGAACCCCTACATATTGCTGGTAGGACTGTGAAATGGTTCAGCCACTGAGAAAAACCATTTGGCTGTTGCTCAAAACATTAAACATGAAAATACCATATCATCCAGCAATTCCATGCCTAGGTATATACCCAAAGGAATTGAAAACAGGTATTCAAACAAATCCTTGTACACATATGTTCATAGCACCACTGTTACTAATAATGAAAAGGTAGGAACAGTCTAATTTTCCATCAACAAATGAGTAGATAAACAAATGTATACCACACAATGGAGTATTATACAGCCATGAAAAGGAACAAAGTACTGATACGTGCTACAATGTGGATGAACCTTGAAAACATTATGTTAAGTGAAAGAAGCCAGACACAAATGATCACAAGGCGTATGATTCTATGCATATGAGAGATCTAGAATAGGTAAATCCATGGAGTAAGAAAGTAGATTAGTGGTTATTATGGGCTGGAAGGAGGGGGGAATGGGGAATTACTGCTTAAAGGGTATGGAGAGTGACGTCATAGGAATGGCTGCAGTTAGGCGGACTTCTTGAGTTCTCCTCCGGAGCTTACCACAAATTGAACATCTATAATCCATCAAAGGACTCTCTACTCATCACACAGAACAGCTAAGAGACTAGTAGGAGGATTACTTGAAGGTGGGCAAATTGGGCGAGCAGGGGAAGAGGGAAGGGAGCAGAGTGGAGACACGGCCCGCCTCCGCAGTTGCGGAAACGCAGGGGATCCCAGGACGGAACAGAGACCACAAAAGCCAGGTGGTGGGCTCTTTCCCTCCATCCCACACCTGATCTTTCCCACCGAGAGAGCAGCATATCCAGCATTTGAGGCAGTAACCTCAGCTGAGACCTCCATCTAGGCCCTAGGTCGGACAAAGGACATAAACTCCATACCTGGGCCCCTGCCTCCACTCTCCCAATCCTACCCCCAGCCCTTCCAGAGACTTAAACTGGCCGCTGAACTGAGGAGTAGTGTCAGACTACAGAGGAGCCTTAGTGCTCAGGCTCTGGGAAGACTGGCATGCAGCTCTGACCCAGGGAAGAGGCTGGGAAGAGTGTGATACTACTGGGCTGGGAGAGAGAAGACCCCTCCATCCCCAGGCCCCACCCATTCTGGCCTGCCTAGGGCAGGGCAATTACAACTGCGGAGACACTCCCAGGGGTCAGTAGTAGGAGGCAGATGCAGCTCTGGGCTTTCAGCAGCTCAGAAATCTCCTGCCCACCACACACACACACACACACACACACACACACACACACACGGAAGAAGTGCCCTAAGACTCAGGAGACCTGGGCACAGGGCTGGTAGTATTACTCTCTGCGCATATGTGCAGGCAAGGGCAGAAACGGCATTGATTTTGTAGAAACTATCATCCAGACCCCTTAGCCCCACGCATCTAAATCTGCAGTCCCAAGGTCACTCTGGGCACCAGGTGACCGGCACTCCGTGCACGACACCCAGAGGACTCTTTGGTACAGCAGAGGACAACCTGGTGATTACTTGGTGGGCTTAAGCCAAGACTGGCGCTGCTTTTTTTGTTTTGTTTTGTTTTTATATCTGTGATATTTTTGCCTGTGTTGAGTGTGGGTTAACAGTTGTTTTTACTTGTGAATGTACTTGGTTTTTTCTTTGTTGTTGTTGTGCTTGGTGATTTGCTTTGTTCTGAAATTGCCCTACCAGGGCCCAGCTCAAGAGGCACAAGACTCAACACACCGAGAGGCCAACTCCAGACCAAACCAGAGTACTACCGGGCTTGACCTACAAGTGACACATCCAGAGGGAATTCTCTACAGGCACAAGAGGCCATAGGAGCCAAGCCTCATTTAAGCGGTCAATCCTCACACAGGAGAACATCCACTGTGGGCAGAGCCAAGTCTCGCAACTAGTCAACCTAGGAGTCAACCCAACCTACTCACAAGCTAAAAGCAATTAAAGATAAACTTTAACAGGACAATATACACAACACAAGAGTCACCTTTGGAGCCCACGCAGAGGAGAAGAAGGAAGTGGTGCAAGTCAAATATAAAGGACACATACTACATAAGATAACCCAGCAAGAACTAAGAACCCTAGGGGAGCTACCTAATACATCAAAGCAAACACAGAGAGTCAGCCAGAATGGGGAAACAAAGAAACATGTCCAAATAAAAGAACAGAAGAAACCTCCAGAATTGGAACCAAATGAAATAGAGGTAACAAACCTATCAGAGACAGAGTTCAGAACACTGATTATAAGAATGTTTAAGGAGCTTAGAGAGGACATCAACAAGGATGTAGAAATAATGACAACCAGTTAGAACTAAAGAACACAATAACTGAAATAAAGAACACACTTGAAGGAATTAACAGCAGGTTAGATGAAGCAGAGGATCGAATCAGTGACTTAGAAGACAAGTTAGCAGAGATCACCCAAACGGAACAACAAAAAGAAAAAGGAATAAAAAACAATGAAGATGGTTTAAGAGACCTCTGGGATAACATCAAGCACAACATGCGCATCATAGGAATACCAGAAGGTGAAGAGAGGAAGCAAGGGATCGAGAACATATTTGAAGTATTAATGTCCGAAAACTTCCCTAACCTGGTGAAGGATACCGACATACAAGCCCAGGAAGTGCAGAGAGTTCCAAACAGGATAAACCCAAACAGGTCCACACCAAGACACATTATAGTTAAAATGGCAAAGGTTAAAGACAAAGAGAGAATCCTAAAAGCAGCAAGAGAAAGACAGAGGGTTACATACAAGGGAACTCCCATAAGACTATCAAATGACTTTTCTACAGAAACATTGAAGGCCAGGAGGGAGTGGCAGGAGATACTCAAAGTGATGGAAAACAAAGGCCTACAACCTAGATTGCTTTATCCAGCAAGGCTATCATTTAAAATTGAAGGAGAGATAAAGAGCTTCCCAGAAAAGAATAAGCTAAAGGAATTTATTACCACCAAGCCAGCATTGCAGGAAATATTAAAAGGACTTCTGTAAACAGAAGAAAGATGAAAACAATCTAACTATAAATTTAAAAACTGGAAATAACTATGTACCTATCAATAATCACTTTAAATGTAAATAGATTAAATGCTCCAATCAAGAGACATAGGGTGGCTGAGTGGATAAGAAAGCAAGACCATTGTATATGCTGTATACAAGAGATTCCCCTCAGATCAAAAGACACACACAGGCTGAAAGTGAAGGGTTGGAGTAAGATATTTCATGCAAATGGAAATGAGAATAAAGCTGGAGTTCCAATACTTATATCTGAAAAATTAGACTTTAAAATGAAGAATATATTAAAAGACAAACATGGGCACTATATAATAATTAAGGGATTGATCTGACAAGAAGACATAACCCTAGTAAACATCTATGCACCCAACATAGGAGCACCTAAATATACAAAACAGATATTGACTGACATAAAGACAGAGATCAACAGTAACACTATCATAGTAGGGGACTTCAACACACCTCTGACAACAAGGGACAGATCTTCCAGACAGAAAATCAATATGGAAACAGCCTTAAATGACACATTGGACCACTTGGATTTAATCGATATTTCAGAGCATTTCAGCCCAAAGCTGCAGAATACACATTCTTCTCAAGTGCACATGGAACATTTTCCAAGATAGACCATATGTTAGGCCACAAAACAAGTCTTGATAAATTTAAGAAAACTGAAATCATACCAATTATCTTTGACCACAGTGCTAGGAAATTAGAAATTAACTACAGGAAAAAATCTGGAAGACACACAAATTCATGGAGGCTGAATAACATGTTACTAAATAATGAATGGGTCAACCATGAGATCAAGGAAGAAATCAAAAGATATCTCGAGACAAACGAAAATGAAAACACGATGACCCAAAATCTATGGGATGCAGCAAAAGCAGTCCTAAGAGGGAAATTCATAGCATTGCAGGCCTACCTAAAGAAACAAGAAAAATCACTAATCAACAGTTTATCTTCACACTTAAGGGATCTGGAAAAAGAACAGCAAAATAAGCCCAAAGGGAGTACAAGGAAGGAGATAATAAAGATCAGAGCAGAAATAAATGAAATAGAAACCAGAAAAACAATACAAAAGATCAATGAATCCAAGAGTTGGTTTTTAGAGAAGATAAACAAAATCGACAAACCTTTAGCCAGACTCATTAAAAAAAAAAGAGAGAGAGGACCCAAATTAATAAAATCAGAAATGAAAGAGGAGAAGTGACAACAGACACCACAGAAATACAAAAAAATTTAAGAAATTACTATGAGCAACTATATGCCAACAAATCAGACAATCTGGAAGAAATGGACAATTTTCTAGAAGCATACAACCTTCCAAGGCTAACTCAAGAAGAAACAGAAAACCTGAATAGACTGATTACCACCAGGGAAATTGAATCAGTAATCAACAATCTCCCAAAAAACAAAAGCCCTGGACCAGATGTCTTTACAGGTGAATTTTACAAAACATTCAAAACAAGAATTATCACCTATTCTCCTCAAGCTCTTCCAAAACAGAAGGAGGGAAGACTCCCAAACACTTTTTACAAAGCCACTATCACCCTGATCCCAAAATCAGACAAAGACACCACAAAAAAAGAAAACTACAGGCCGATATCTCTAATGAACATAGATGCAAAAATCCTCAACAAAATATTAGTGAACAGAATTCAGCAATACATTAAAAAGATCATACACCATGATCAAGTGGGATTCATCCCTGGTATGCAAGGGTGGTTCAACATCTGCAAATCAATTAATGTGATACACCACATTAACAAAATGAAAAATAAAAATCACATGATCATATCAATAGACACATAAAAAGCATTTGATAAAATCCAGCAGCCATTTACTATAAAAACCCTTACGAAAGTGGGCATAGAGTGTTCATATCTCAACATAATAAAGGCCATATATGATAAACCCATATCTAACATCATACTCAATGGGGAAAAGCTAAAACCATTCCCGGAATATCAGGAACAAGGCAAGGTTGCCCACTTTCTCCACTTCTATTCAACATAGTGCTGGAAGTTCTACCCACAGCAATCAGACAAGAAAAAGAAAGAAAAGGCATCCAAATCGGTAAGGAGGAAGTAAAATTGTCATTATATGCAGATGATATGATACTATATATGGAGAAACCGAAAGACTCCACCAAGAAACTATTAGAGCTGATAGATGAATTTAGTAAAGTAGCAGGATACAAAATTAATATTCAGAAATCAGTTGCATTTGTATATACCAATAATAAAACATCAGGAGAAATTAAAAAACAATCCCGTTTACAATTGCTTCAAAGACTATAAAATACCTGGGAATAAATTTAACCAAAGAAGTAAAAGATCTGTACTCAGAAAATTATAAGACACTGAAGAGAGAAACTAAAGAAGATACAAATAGATGGAAACACATTCCATGTTCATGGATAGGAAGAATTAATATAGTTAAAATGTCCATACTGCCTAAGGCAATATACAGATTCAACGCAATTCCTATCAAATTACCAAGGAAGTTTTTCACAGAAATAGAACATATAATCCTAAAATTTATATGGAACCATAAAAGACCCCTGATAGCCTCAGCAATCTTGAGAAATCAGAACAAAGTGGGAGGTATAATGATACCTGACATCAAATTATACTACAAGGCTATAGCAGACAAAACAACATGGTACTGGCATAAAAACAGACCCATAGATCTATGGAAGAGAATAGAGCACCCAGAAATAAATCCATGCCTATATGGTCATTTAATCTACGACAATGGAAGCAAGAATTTACGGTGGGGTAAAGACAGTCTATTCAATAAATGGTGCTGGGAAACCTGGACAGACACATGCAAAAAAATGAAGCTGGACCACCTCCTTACACCATATACAAAAATAAATTCAAAATGGCTTAAAGACTTAAATGTAAGATCTGAAACCATAAAATTCCTAGAAGAAAATATAGGAAGAAACTTTACAGACATTACCCAGAGTAAGATTTTTACTGATATATCCCCGTGGTCAAGGGAAGTAAGAGAAAAAATAAACATGTGGGATTATATTAAACTAAAAAGTCTTTTCACAGCAAAGGAAACCATCAATAAAACAAAAATGGATCCTACTTAATGGGAGAAGATATTTGCCAATGATATATCCGATAAGGGGTTAATATCACAAATTTATAAAAAACTCACTCAACTCAACTCCAAAAAACAAACAACCCAATTGAAAAATGGGCAGAGGACATGAAGAGACATTTTTCTAAAAAGGACATACAGATGGCAAACAGACATATGAAAAAATGCTCAACCTCACTAACCATCAGAGAAATGCAAATAAAAACCTCAATGAGATACCACCTCACACCAGTCAAAATGGCTATCATCAATAAATCAACAAACAACAAGTGCTGGCAAGGATGTGGAGAAAAGGGAACACTTGTGCACTGTTAGTGGGATTGCAGATTGGTGCAGCCAATATGGAAAACAGTATGGAGGTAACTGAAAAATCTGAAAATGGAACTACCTTATGATCCAACAATTCCACTCCTAGGTATCTATCCGGAGAAATCCAAAACTGTAATTCAAAAACCTTTATGCACTCCTATGTTTATTGCAGCACTATACACAATAGCATACACCTGGAAACAATCAAAATGCCCATCGGTAGATGACTGGATTAAGAAACTGTGGTACATTTATACAATGGAGTATTATGCAGCCATAAAGAAGAAAGAAATCTTACCATTTGCAGCAACATGGATGGACCTAGAGAACATTATGTTAAGTGAAATAAGTCAGACAGAGAAAGACAAATACCATATGATCTCACTTATATGTGGAATCTAAAGAAAAGAATAAGTGAATGAACTAATCAGAAACAGTCTCAGAGACATAGAGGGAAAACTGAGGGTTGTTAGCTGGGAGGGAGGTGGGGATAAGGGGGAAGGTGAGGGGATTAGAAAGCACAGTCAGTAACCACAAGATCACCACGGGGCTTTGAAAGTAAATTTGGGGAATGTGATCAATAATGTGGTAAAGGTTTTGTAGGGTATCCAATGGACACTTGTCTCATTAGGGAGACCACCTCAGGGATGATGTAGATGCCTGATCACTGCACTGTACACCTGAAGCTGAAGCTGAACAATAATGAATGTCAACTACAAATTTATATATATGTACATCTATCTATCTATCTATCTATCTATCTATCTATCTATCTATCTATAAATTTGTAAATATGTATATATATATATATATATACACAATATATATGTATATATTATGTATATGGTTACAGGAAGTGGAGTACAGCATTAGGAACAGAGACAGTGGAAATGTAATGGCTGTGTGCGATGTCAGAGGGATAGTGGATGGGGGAGGGAGGTTGACACAGTGTGAGGGATATAAATGATAAATGTCTAACTATTACATTGTTTTGTGCACCTGAAACTAATAAAAAAAGGGGGGGGGGTATGGAGTTTCCTTTTAGAGCAATGAAAATATTTTGGAACTAACTAGAAGTGATAGTTGTACAACATTGTGAATGTACTAAAGGCAACTTAGTTTTCAAAGATGTTCCAAAGATGTTCTAAAGAAATAAATGAAGCTGAAGCTGAAAAAGAAGTCGTGCTAGCTTAGGAATATGGTACCTGCATACATTGTCTGAGCAAGGGCATGGGTTTTTTAGGCAGATTGTTCTTAAAACTATGCTAATTAGGTATAATAATGACAATTAGAATGAAACGGCCACAATCATCAGGCTTAATGGATGAGTATATTTATCACTCAAATATATAGTTGCTAAGTCAGGGCATTTCTCCATTCGGTACTATTTTGGATGGAACCAATCCTTATTATCTGGAAGAAATCAATTTAAATTAGAACCTTTGCATGTTAAATTTTCATGCAGTGCAAGACTTCATTAATATTTGCCGTACATACTTTCACTCACAAGGTGTTTTCTTCCTGGATTCAATAGTCTATCAGAGAGTTGTGAAAAGAGATCATCACAGACAAATTTGAAACTGCCTCCAAAAGAGCCAAATTTTACTTCTGCTCCATGTTCATTGAGCGAACCTTACATAGCTTTCATTGTTAATGAGCCAAATTCTCCAAGGGCTTGCACTCCTTCCCGGGATAAAGTTAGACACCTGGAAAAGCTGCATCAACTTACAGACCGCAAGGGTGCCATGTGGCAAATTACAGCTTCCATGTTCTGGGACCCTAGAGAAAATTAATACTCTTTCCTAGACTGTCAAAGTTTTCCTCACATAGAGTTGGGAAAAACAATTAAAATATTGAGTAAAACTTATATATACTATGTAGATATGCTGCGTATAACAGCTAAAACTATATTGCTGTCCTGGAAATTAGTGGATAAGTTTCTCTGAATGCTAACTTAACTGCATGTTCATTTCTCAAGTATCAGGGAGAAATATTTTGTTTTTCTTCCTAAAGTTGGAAGGCTGTATGGGAATTCTATTAAGTATTGCTCAATATCACCTACAGCAAAGCAACCATTTCATCCACGAATCCCACCATGAATGTTTCTCTAGACTTTCACCTTCCTCTGGTTATCCAGAGCATGCAATACAAAGAAGGATGGCAATGAACACACAGGCAAGCTGCTCTCTGAATCAGTCATCTTGTAAGAGACACGTGAATATCAGAAGAATTTACAGTAACTGTTATGTCAGTTAGTAAATTAGCAGGATAAGCCATTGTATCTAAATTGATTTTTCTCCTCTTCCTTTCCCTTCCTTTCACTTGTCTATATGTATATCCTTTGTGATCCTGCAGACTGACAATCATCGAGTAACAAAAACAATTTCACCCTGGAATCTATCGTCTGGCTCATTACCACCACGTTTCACATATGGGAGCAAAGAATTAAAAAAGCACTAAATAAAATGGCATTGCTCTAACAAAAGTCCAGATTTATTTATTTTTAAGAAAGGCTAGATTTATCTTTAAGGAAAAAAATACAGCTAAAAAGAATGCATTTTCTCATCTCCTTTGCTTTGAGATCTGATCCTCAAATGTTTTTGTTTCCTTGTTTGTCGATAACCCTTCAGTGATTGTAGAATGGCTCCAAGAAAACAGGACATGATGAAAGCTGACTAAAAGAAGTGCCGAAGACCAAATGCTCTGAGTACTGATATTAGTTAGGATGGATTTGCTACTGTGCTTCTCATCGGTAATCTATTCATGATGCTTTCCCATCCTGCTATCTTGTTAGAGAATGGGTAGATAGAATTCCACTAGAGATCTGCTATTCTTCTGGATTACTCGTGTAGTTCATATTTGAACTCCCTTACTGCAAATGTTGAGTTGATGCTTCCTGTTCGATTCATAATAAATCACTTCAAAATGTAGAGGCCGAATACATCATCTATCATGCTATCACCTCTCATGGCTTCTGTGGGTCAGGAAAGGTTCATCTTGGAGGTTCTGGCTTGGAGTCTCCCTTGTAATTGCAATTGAACTGGAGCTGGACAGTGGTCGGCTGGAGCAGAGGGGGTCGGCCAGGCATCTCTCTTCATGCACTTTCGGTACTTCTCCAGGTGGAGAACTAATATAGGCTAATTTGGGCTTCCTCAGAGTGTGGCAGCCTTGAGGCTGTTGGACTGCTTACAAGATGTCTGAAAGCTTTAAGACTGATTATTCCAGCTAGGAAGGCAGAAGCTGCATCACCTTTTAAGACCTTGCCTCAGAAATCCCGCTGCATTATTCCTACCTCATTACTGATTGCAAGTAAGTCAAAAACCCAGCCAGATTTAACGGGAGAGGAACTAGACTGCACATCTTGAGGGGGGAATGGCAACTTTCTAGAGAGCATGCAGGATAGCTGACGCTGCAGCCATCTTTGGAAAATACAATCTACCAAACCTTTGATCACAGCTTTTCCTCTATTTTGTTCTCTAAGTCTCAGTCAGTTGAAGTTTTTCCCTTTTGTAATCAAATGCAACATCATGATGAAGTATTTATTAGATTCTGTCATGTATATTGTGCCATGCCAGACACTTTAAACTTGATAGAAAAAATATCATGGTCCTTCCTCTCTAATGACTGTCTTTAAATAGAAACAGATAAGTAATAAACATTTTATTCCCCCTTTTGTCAAGTAAAAGAAAATGGGAAAGAGCAATAAAATGAACTAATTGCATCTTTAAAATGACACCACAAAAAACCCTTCCCTTTAAGAAACAGACTATAAATGGATTGAATGAAATATTATGTTACTAGGTATTTCACTTGGGAATTAGGGAATATAGTCAATAATATTGTCATAACCGTATACACGGTGTCAGGTGTATACTAGACTTATCAGGGTGATCACTTTGTAAGTTACATAAATGTCTATTCATTATGTTGTACACCTGGAACTAATACAATATTGTATGTCAACTGTAATCGAAAACATTTTTAAATTATTTTAAAAACTCAAAAAAAAGAGAGAGAAAGTAATAGAATACCAACTCATGTAGCTTAAGAAAAAAATGGGGGTGGGGGATTATAATGACAATAAAGGAGTGTCTCAAAGAACCCATGGACAGAAATGTAACTGGGCTTCAAGAAGAAACTCAAATGAGCACTCAGATGTCATCTGATATTTCTTTATTTTCATCTGCAATCCAGGTTTTGCTGTTGCTTTTATATGCATTATAAAAAAAAACATGGCAACTTCACTGCTCAGGATTCCATGTTCTTGTCTGGCCACCCATAAAGAAACTGGTTTCCTTGTCATCTCCATATCCAAATTGGTTCAGCTCACCCTTCATTCAACAACAAGCCTGGCTAGGGCCTGGGGTTACAGTATCTAACTCTGACAGTTTCAGCTACAATCATATAGATCTAACAGGGGTCAATCCTTCAAAAAGATGGGCTGGGTAAGGAATGCAATAGATGTCAACTAAACCAAGAAAGTGAAAATAGTGATGCTGTGCGTTGGCAGAGTAAAAAACTGACTACCTACTACTCTAAGAGCTAATACAAGGCCTTATCAGGGCCAAACACCTCTCCCAATACTCTATCAAAGGTTACTCTCCTCTTTCTCATGTTTCCATAGTTATTTTGGAGGATAAAGTGAAGCCAGCTCAATATTTTTAGCCATGTTTGGTCCTCAGATAAACTGGTTGACACATTGTGTCAAACCATGACCAGAACAGTGTATTCAAGTATCTTGACATATTGGAGTGTCACAGCCAGTTGTGAGACATCAAAAGTGATGTGGATTAAAAAATTCTGAAGTTTAAAGATTCTTTTAAAGAGTGAAATAAAATCAGAGCACATTCCAGGATAGGCCTATAATATAGCCACTTCTTTGCGCTCAAATATGCTTCCTTGGGCGGGCAAGAATTACAGATTTTGCACAAGGAATTGCAGACATCCTAGTATGTTTATGGGAGTTGTGTAATATATGTGGATATCATCAGACACACCCACTGTAGTGGAGAGGAGGTTGGAAACCCCTGCATTAAGAATCCTAAGGAGCTTGAGAGAAGACACGGGACAGATCAATTTCAATTTGATTGCGGGGCTTAGGGAAATGTAGCAAGAGAAGCCCTAGGCAGTCTCTAGGGGAGGTATGCGTGAGAAACTATATTTTGGACAGGAAGGAAAGAACCAGAACAGATCCCTGGAGAAAGAAGACTGCTGAAGGGGATTTGAGATACTGAAAAAGGGGAAGGAGGCAGGGCACCAAAGAGAAGTTTCACATATCTCATAATTTTGCCTCCACCAAGTTCTGTTTGTGTAATCTTGTTATCATATATTTAAGATTTTTTTCATCAGGACAAACTTTCATATAATGAGATTCCACCTGTCTCATTAACAAGTTAATCAAAGCATTCATGAGCCATACACACAAACTGAAAAGCTCATCTCCAACACTTGGCAATCTGTATAGTACTTGAAAAAAAGTGCTTCAATACACATGCCAAGGCCAAATTATCTCAAATTAGCAACTAAGATAATAAATGTACAAGTAAATGGCAGAAAGGGATCACTATAGTCTATTTCTACAGGGAGGTGGACTAATAATTATTCACAAATGGGTTCTAAGCACCTAGATAAGTATGTGCAATATTTTTTCTCCTTCATATTTCCACTTTTGCACTGTTGCCCTTCAAGCGAATATAGACATAGTTAAAATGAAAAAGAAAAAAATAGTGTAAATTCTCAATTTAGGTATGCTGCCACCAGGTGGTAGTAGTATGGCACAGCCATATAGTCCAAACCATGAGGCACAAAGTATAAACGTGGTTTAGGGAAAAGATTAGCATACTATTCCCATCCGCTATTAAAAAAAAAAAAAAAAAAAAAGAAAAAGAATTATGACCAAAATCTGTGCTTAAACCTATAAAGACATAATTTGTGTATAGTTTTTAAGATTTTGCTTTGTTTTAGTTTTGTCTTTTAAAAAAATGTATGTTGGAATGATGTCATAGAAATGGCAGCGTGAGGTGAGCCTCTTGAAATCTTCTCTGGAATTTACAACAAATTGAACAACCATAATTCCACAAAGGATTCCCTGCACAGCAGACAGGCAAGACTATGAGACATGCAACTGAAATCATCTAAAGGTGGACAAATTGGGCAAGTGCGGGAGGAGAAGAGGAGGAAGTGAGGACATGTGGCCTGCATGGGTGTAGGACACAGACCAGAGCTCAGAGCTCCCTGCATTCCGGAGCTACCAAGCTGCGGGAGAGGGAAGAACTCAGACTACTAGCGCTCTGCTTGTGGCCCACAGTTCCACCTGAATGATCAGCATATAACATGGCTGAACTCATCACTCACGGCAGAGACCTTGGAGCAAAGACTGAGGGAAGAAGGGCTAAAATGGTGGTTTTAGCCCTCACTGCTGAGCAGAGGATGGAAGGCATAGGCACAGAGCCTATCCGACCCCTCCCACCCTCCCAGTGCTAGAAGTGGAATGGTAGCAGTGTCAGATCAGAACAGAATATTTGCAGCTCTGAGAATGGTGTCTCATAGCCCAACTAGTTCTGGCGAAGGGGAGGGAGCCTTGGGTGGAGGACTGGCTGTGCTGGTGGTTGCCACCATTGCTCTGGTCCACCTCTCACAACCCACCCTGTCCCTGTCAACACCTATCTGGGCGGATCCCTGCAGGGAAAAACAGAGCTGCTGACACACACAGGCACTGAAACTGGTGCAGGAAGAGCTTTGGAACTTCAGAAGCTTTCTACATCCCCTAACAGAGGTGGTGTCCTGAGACCCAGGCAACCTGCTCACAGAGGAGAAGACCACCTTCCAGGGAATCCTACAATTGTGTGAGAAGTCAGAACAGTGCAGAGAAAATATAACACTAGAGCGTGTGAGAGAATAAAAGGCTGCAGACAGAGAGGAAATAAAACATTCTACCAACAAGTACTGGAAAACAAAAGAAAGACCTCTTCCTATCAACTTGTTGCAGAAGCCACTCCTGTAGATGTCTAGGAAGAGAAATAATAAATCAGTAATTGCCGTGAATACCCAAGGCAACAAGACAACTCAGAAAGAAAGTGAAAAGTTTCCAGAAAAGGAACTTAAAGATATGGAAATAGGTGACTTAAATGACAGAGAATTCAAGATTGCAGTTCTGAAAAAACTCAACGAGATGCAAGAAAACACAGAAAAGGAGTTTAACGAATTCAGAAACACAATCAAAGAACAACATGAACATTTTACGAAAGAGATTGAAATTTTTAAAAAGAACCGAATAGAATTTCTGGAGATTAAGAACTCAATAGAAGAAATTAACAATGAAATAGCCAGCTTAGGTAGTAGAGTTGACCAGATGGAGGAAAGAATCAATGACATCGAAGATAGAAACTTGGAAATGACACAGATGGAAAAAGAAAGAGACTTGAGACTTAAAAGAAATGGAAAGAACTCTACAAGAACTTTCTGACTCCATCAGAAAGAGCAATATAAGAATAATGGGCATACCAGAAGGAGAAGGAACAGAGAATATATTCAAACAAATTGTCAATGAGAACTTCCCAAACTTGTGGACAGAACTGGATCCTCGAATCCAAGAAGCAAATAGAACACCTAATTACCTCAATCCCAACAGGCCTTCTCCAAGGCACATTGTATTGAAGCTGTCTAAAATCAACGACAAAGAAAGAATCCTCAAGGCAGCCAGGGAAAAGAAGACGGTAACCTACAAAGGAAAGCCCATTAGATTATCATCAGATTTTTCAGCAGAAACTCTACAAGCCAGGAGGGAGTGGAACCAAATATTCAAACTATTGAAAGAGAGAAATTATGAGCCAAGAATAATATATCCAGCAAAGATATCCTTTAGATATGAAGGAGGAATAAAGACCTTTCCAGACATACAGAAGCTGAGGGAATTTTCTAATACATGACCTGCACTACAAGAAATACTAAAGGAGGCTATTCAACCACCATCAACAGGGACAATTTGTGGCAACCAAAACAAAAAAAAGGGGGAAAATAAGGCCTGAACTGGAATATGGGAATGGAGACAGTAATCGTGCTGAAGAAAATGGAATACTCTAAATATCAAACTTTCTTTTACATAAACTTAAGGGTAACCACTCAAAAAAAAAATCCAGAACTGAAATATATACTGTAATAAAAGAAGAAACAGAGGGAAACATCATAGAATACCACCACACAGAAATAATAGACAACAACAAAAAGGCAAAGAAACAATGGAGACACAGCCTTACCAGAAAACTAAAGATAGAATGACAGGAAATCCTCACATATCAATAATCACCCTAAATGTAAATGGACTGAACTCACCAATAAAAAGGCACAGAGTAGCAGATTGGAACAAAAACTAAACCCAACCATATGCTGTCTCCAAGAGACACATCTCAGCTACAAGGACAAGCATAGACTCAAAGTGAAAGGGTGGAAATTGACACTCCAAGCAAATGGTACCCAGAGAAAATCAGGTGTAGCCATAATGATATCAGATGAAACAGACTTCAGGGTGAAAAAGATAACAAGAGACAAAGATGGACATTTCATAATGGTAAAGGGGACTATACAACAAGAAGACATAACAGTCATCAATATTTATGCCCCCAATCAGGGAGCACCAAAATATACCAAGCAACTACTAACAGAACTAAAGGGAGAAATTGACCAAAACACAATTATACTAGGGGATTTAAATACATCATTGACAGCTATGGATACATCATCCAAACAGAAAATAAATAACGAAATAGCAGCCATAACTGACACATTAGATGAAATGGACATAACTGACATATATACAGCACTTCATCCTAAAACATCAGACTATACATTTTTTTCTAGTGTATATGGAACATTCTCAAGGATGGACCATATATTGGGAAATAGAATCAGCCTCAGCAAATTTAAGAAGATTGAAATCATACCAAGCATATTCTCTGATCACAGGCTTTGAAATTGGATATCAACTGCAAAAAGAAAGCAGGAAAAAACAAAAATACATGGAGATTAAACAACATACATGTAAAAATGACTGGGTCAAAGAAGAAATTAGAGGAGAGATCAAAAGATACATAGAAACAAATGACAGTGAAAATACATCCTACCAAATTTTTTGGGATGCAGCAAAAGCAGTTTTAAGAGGGACATTTATATCATTACAGGCCTATTTCAAGAAACAAGAAAAATCCCAAATAAATAACCTCATGTTACACCTTAAAGAACTAGAAAAAGAAGAACAAATGAAACCCGAGGTCAGCAAAAGAAAGGAAATAACAAAAATCAGAGCAGAACTAAATGAAATAGAGAACAAAAAGACAGTAGAAAAAATAATGTGACAAAGAGCTGGTTCTTTGAAAAGATTAACAAAATTGACAAACCCTTGGCTAGACTCACTAAGATAAAAAGAGAGAAGACACTAATTAACAAAATCAGAAATGAAAAAGGGAAGTTATCACGGACACCACAGAAATACAAAGGATCATCCAAGAATACTATGAAGGACTATATGCCACCAAATTCAATAACCTAGAAGAAATGGACAAGTTCTTAGAAACATATAGCCTTCATAGGCTGAACCATGAAGAACTGGAAAATCTAAACAGACCAATCACCAGTAACGAAATTGAATCAGTCATCCAAAACCTTCCCAAAAGCAAAAGTCCGGGACCAGATGGCTTCACTAGTGAATTCTACCAAACCTTCAAAGAGGATCTAATACCAATCCTGCTCAAACTCTTCCAAAAAATTGAAGAAGAGACAGTACTCCCTAACTCATTTTATGAGGCCAACATTACCCTGATACCAAAACCTGGTAAGGACAACACAAAAAAGAAAACTACAGACCAATATCTCTGATGAATACAGATGCAAAAATCCTAAACAAAATTCTAGCAAATCGAATACAACAATGCATTAAAAACATTATTCATCACGACCAAGCGGGGTTCATCCCCGGGGCACAAGGATGGTTCAACATCCACAAATCCATCAATGTGATACATCACATAAACAAAATAATGGACAAAAATCATATGATTATATCAATTGATGCAGAAAAAGCATTTGACAAGATACAACATCCATTTATGATTAAAACACTTAATAAAATAGGTATAGAAGGAAAATACCTTAACATAATAAAGGCCACATATGACAAACCCTCAGCTAATCTCATAATTAATGGTTAAAAACTGAAGCTTTTTGCTCTGTGTTCAGGAACACGACAGGGCTGTCCCCTATCACCTCTGCTTTTCAACATAGTGTTGGAAGTTCTTGCCAGAGCAATCAGGCAAGAGGAAGAAATAAAAGGCATCCAAATTGGGAATGAAGAAGTTAAATTGTCACTCTTTGCAGATGACATGATGCTATATATAGAAAACCCTAAAGACTCCACCAAAAAGCTATTAGAAACAATCAACGAATACAGTAAAGTTGCTGGCCGCAAAATCAACGTACAAAAGTCCATTGCATTCCTATATACTAACAATGAAATCTCAGAAAAAGAAATACAAAAAACGATTCCTTTTGCAATTGCAGCAAAAGAATAAAATACCTAGGAATAAACTTAACCAAGGATGTGAAAGACCTATATGCTGAAAACTATAAGACATTTTTAAAAGAAATTGAAGAAGACACAAAAGAAATGGAAAGACATTCCGTGCTCATGGATTGGAAGAATCAACATAGTTAAAATGGCCATATTACCCAAAGCAATATACAGATTTAATGCAATCCCCATCAAAATCCCAATGGCATTTTTTAAAGAAATAGAACAAAAAATCATCAGATTTGTTTGGAACCACAAAAGACCCCAAAGAGCCAAAGCAATCTTAAGAAAAAAGAACAATGCTGGAGGTATCACACTACCTGACTTTAGCTTGTACTACAGGGCTACAATAATCAAAACAGCATGGTATTGGCAGAAAAACAGACACATAGACCAATGGAATAGAATTGAGAACGCAGAAATAAAACCACATAAATATGGACAGATAATTTTTGACAAAGAAGCAAAAAACATACAATGGAGAAAAGACAGCCTCTTCAATAAATGGTGCTGGGAGAATTGGATAGCCACGTGCAAAAGAATGAAATTGGACTGCTATCTGTCACCATGTACCAAAATTAATTCAAAATGGATCAAAGACTTAAGCATAAGACCTGACACAATAAACTGCATAGAAGAAAACATAGGTACTAAACTTATGGACCTTGGGTTCAAAGAGCATTTTATGAATTTGACTCCAAAGGCAAGGGAAGTAAAAGCTAAAATAAATGAATGGGACTATATCAAACTTAAAAGCTTCTGCACAGCAAAAGAAACCATCGACAAAATAAAGAGGCAACCAACTGAATGGGAGAAGATTTTTGCAAACAGTGCCTCCGATAAGGGGCTAATATCCAAAATATACAAGGAACTCATGCAACTCAACAACAAAAAACAAACAACCCAATTGAAAAATGGGCAGAGGACCTGAAGAGACATTTCTCCAAAGAGGACATACAAATGGCAAATAGACATATAAAAAATGCTCAACATCACTAATCATCAGAGAAATGCAAATAAAAACCACAATGAGATATCACCTCACCCCAGTCAGAATGGCTATCATCAACAAGACAAATAGTAACAAATGTTAGAGAGGCTGTGGAGAAAAAGGAACCCTCATACACTGTTGGTGCAAATGCAGACTGGTGCAGCCACTTTGGAAGGCAGTGTGGAGGTTCCTCAAAAAATTATGAATAGAATTACCATATGACCCAGCAATCCCTCTCCTGGGTATCTACCCAAATATCTGAAAACATTTATACATAAAAACACGTGTGCTCCAATGTTCATTGCAGCTTTGTTTACGGTGGCTTAGACATGGAAACAAAGTGTTCTTCGATAGATGAATGGATAAAGAAGTTGTGATATATATACACAATGGAATACTATTCTGGCATAAGAAAAGATGAAATAGGACCATTTGTGACAACATGGATGGATCTTGAGATTATGAGCGAAATAAAAATAGTCAGAGAAAAAAAGAAGAATATGATTTCACTGATGATATATGGTATATAAAAAAACAACAAAAAAAAAACAAAAGAAACAAAAAAAAAAAAAAAATAGACAGAGAACAGAGATTAGTGGTTACCAGATGGTAAGAGGGGAGGGGGTGTATATGAGGGTAAAGGAGGGTCAAATATATGGTGATGGAAGAGAACTAACTCTGGGTGGTGAACACACAATGTGATATATAGATAATGTATTACAGAACATTATCTATGTAACTGCAATCTATGTAACTTTACTAACATACCCTAATAAACTTTAATTTAAAAAAAATGCATGTCTATGTAAGGCTTAGTATCAGTTTTAGTAATCTTTAATTTTATCATACTGTTCTCAATTATAGCTTATAGTCAAAAAGCCGTCCAAAAGTTTGGCCTCAACTACCAGATATTTATCCTGGAGATCAACGTGACCAGGGTACTTCTATCTCAGTGAAGGCCTACTTTTTGTATTTTTGTACGCAGCCAATTCACCTTACCTAGCTAATCTGAAACAAATTCCTTCTGACTCTCCAGTTTATAAAAGCCCTACTTCTTTTCTCTAAAGCTACCCAAAGAGTAAGGAGTGACAACTATCTTGAGTGACAACTTGTCTTCTCCACAGAGTTATTTGGCTTATCTCCTCAATAACATTTACTAACACTCTCTCTCTTTCTCTCTCACTCTATCTCTCCCTCTTTCTCTCTCTCTGAAAAGAAGGCAAAAAATGTACCCATGCATTATATGACACATCGAATTGGAGATGCCTTAAAAAGATATATCTATCTATCTACAAGTACGAGTAACATCAAGGTAATGTTAATCATGTGTTTTGACTTGAATGGAATTGTGCAAAACTAAGTTTGTACACAGGAACACCATGGTGAACACTGAATATTATAAAAGCTTATTAGTGCATTTAAGAAACAATGTGTGTAGAAAATGGCCTGAGAAATGGGCAAACGGTTTCATCTTCCATCATGACAATGCTCTGTGTCACATATTGCTTCTGGTATATTGCAATTTCTGTCAAATAGAAACATTATGGTGTGTCCTCATCCACCTTTTTCACTAGATCTGGCCCCTTGCGACTTCTGGCTCTTCCCCAAAGTCAAAATGATTCAGGACATTGAGGCAGCCACGACAGTGCAACTAAAGACACTCACGAAAGAGGACTTCCAGAACTGCTTCAGAAAGTGGCATGAACGATGGGATAAGTGTGTTAGAAGAGAGGGGGAGTATTTTGATGGGGATTAATGGTAATGTGCCTTTTACTGTAATAATTTTTTTTAATTGAAACATTCACCATATGTTTTGATCACACCTCATATTTAAAGTTAGAATTTATAAAACAAGGTAGTATTTCCATCTAATAGACTATTTAATTGTTTGGTTCAAACTACAGTTCTCTTGATTTACATCAAATGTACCCTGATTTCACTGTTAGCTATTTAGCATATTGGTGTTAGCTATTTAGTTGAGAGAGTGGCCAGAACAATGTTTCCAAAACTGAATTTTTTAAAAGGCCAGTATTTCATACATAAAAGAGCATTCTGCATTTAAAAATATATTGGTAGGAAAATTTGTATGGATTACACCATAATATGTCCAAGTCTTATGGCTGGATCATGTGAGATTAATATCATCATCATTATCCTCATCACCATCTCCATCCTCTATTCTCTGTTATTTCTTGAGCAATTAGTACCCACTAGACTGTGGGCTGGGTACTACCTGCTTTGGTTATAACAAAACTCAGCCAGAGACATCCTGTTGGTTATTCAAGATGCCCTATCAGGCACAACTTTCTTCATGCTGCCCACCCCATGCATATACTTTCACTACAGCTTTCCATGAGGGAGAGTAGACATTATAAAGATTCCCCAAAGGTGAATCAGAAGAATCAGTCTTACTGTAATATATAGTAGCACGTTCAGGACTGTGGATTTGGCCATGGGAAATTCCATTTGGCATGAACCAAACATTTCTGGAGCCTTCTACATTCCTTTTTGTCATTTTTTGTGTATCTTGTACAGGCAATTTATGTAAGATGACCCCCTTTCCTGATGTGGCATTTGTTACAAAGACCATTTCTCACTGTGGCATACGTAGCATAGTTATTAGCATGATGGTGTGTTGTACATCTGTTTTGGTATTGATCTGAATACCGTGGACCTTTCACAGTTTATCCCAAAGCAATGGCTTTTGCCACACAGATGCTTATCTGTTCTTCAGGGGTAATTCCGCAAAACATACTATGGCAAAAAAGAAAGTATATCCATGACTTTTAGATCAAGTCATTTAGCAGGATGATGAGTATTACCTGGACCTTATTACTGGAGTTCTTTGCGGTTCTCACAGTCAGACCAAGGCAAAGTGAACCTTGGGAAAACAAACTGAACAATTGCTAGGGAACTTCCTCTGTGAACTACAGTTTTTCAGTCATTAACCTTTGAAAAATCTTAGTTCTTTGTTTTTGTTATAGAAAAATATTAGAGTGTGGCGTGTTATATCCAATTTAAAAAGTATTTTAAAATATATCACAAAGACAACATATAAGACCCAATCTGTTCTATTCTATTCTATTCTATTCTATTCTATTCTATTCTATTCTATTCTATTCTATTCTATTCTATTCTATTCTATTCTATTCTAGACTGGGTCTTATATTAAAATAAAGCTGGGTCTTATATTAATTTTTACTCCAAAAGATGCATTAGAGCTGATGGTCCAGCTAGGTCTTATTTTCAGGGAAACAGTACACATCAGCTCACTTATGGGAACCACCCCTACCTTTAATAGGTCCATGAATGTAACACCCAAGTGACACCTGTTGTTGACTCTGACATAGGTAGCCAAATAGGATAGCCAATGAGTGTCAAGTGCACAGTGAATTGTGTTGGAAATATTACTGTTTTTGTGAATTCTTCATGTCTGATATGGACCAATAATTCTTTTGGAACAAGTACAGTGATATACTTCTAAGGTTAGCATAGCATTCATGATTACTTTTAAAGTAGACCACTATTACTATAGATGCTTTTTAGACATTCCATGAAAAATAGTTTACTTCTACTTGAGGTTAAAGTTTTACCTATTGGTTATAAGCCATGTTGGACATCATATGGTTAATTTCTGGAGCTCTTGATCAGCACCAAACTCTCTCCTGGATAATATTTGACAACTCAAAAATTTTAGACAAGTACTGAAAGTACTAGTTCATCTTTTTCACCTTGAATTTTGGGTTGTATGTAAGAAGACGGGGCTCAGCTTGGTGGTTAATTATACTCTTTACTGAAACGATCAGCTTAATGTCCACAGCATCAAGGTATAGTGGAAAATAATACACTGGACTCATTTGAATGTGTTATATATAGCCTACCTTGAAGATCTAGCAAGTAGAGTTTATGGGGAAGGCATCGAACAGACCATTGTAGAATAAGAAAACAAAAGTTCTATAGCTTTAGAAACAAAAAGATTTAGAATTATAGAAGACACATTAGGGAAGGTGCAAAGACATATTGGACTCTTAACAGATTTACTCCTTCCACAGCCTAAAGTAGGCAAGCAAAAGGAAAAAGATATTATCCACCATCGTAGTACCTAAGTGCTGGTGCAGTACTTCAGAGTTATTAAGGTAGAGTTTATTGGTGACATTTTGAAAATTATTTAGGATAAAAATAAATTAAAAGAGCTTACTTCAGAAGAATGCAATTAGAGAAATTTTAGCATCGGTCATTGCTTCCCCCGCCAACCTAAAATTTTTAAAAAATACATATAGAGAACAGCTGCATGCAATATGAGAATCTGAGAATCACTTAATTCTGTTTAGTATCATTTATGTACACAGAGGTTTTAGCCACCTTTTCTTACCCAGGAAATATTGCCTCACTGCGCACCACCACTGTAAAGATGGGATGGTAGATGTTACCACGGCAGCTTGGGATTTGCAGAAAATTTTCACAAAAGAAAACATAGGTTAGGAATTCAGGGAAGGAAGGGTTTCACACACTATTTGTACCAGAAAAATCAACGATGTTTCAAAGAAAAACAAAAGAATGGCAAGTAGGATTTCAAATTAAAGACGGCAGATTAAAAAAAAAAATATATATATATATATACGTATATAAATATATACATGTATATATGTATATATGTATACATATATACATATATATGTATACATATACATATACATATATACATATACATATACATATATATATATATATATATGTATATATATATATATATATATATATATCTGTATTAGCCTTTGGTTTCTCCTAAAAATTAAATGGATATTTTAAAGGACATAAATCTACAATAAAAAGTAAACATGAAATGTGACCAGAGCAGTAAAATTTGGAAGCTGGAAAGCTTATGGACAAGTAATGCCTGATTTAAAACCCTAAGAAAGTCTAATCCTAAACTGACAATGTGGAAAGAGTAACAATTCAATTTACATTGTCAAACTTTACATTAAGAAACAATTAATATCTACCAAATCCCCTTTTACTCTCAAGGCACTGGAGATCCGTCCTTCCCATACCTTGACAGAGATTGGGAATTTATTCTCTGTAGAGGGTAGATAGAGGTTCTGGGCAGGGGTCACCAATCATAATTGAGAAAAAGGAGTATTAGTTAAATATTGAGATTCCCAGTGCTCTCTCCCCATTCATCTCTTATAATCATTATCTAAAAAGTACATCTGAAGCATTTTTTGTTTGGTTAATATAACCAACATAATAGGAAAGACCTAAAAATACTGAAATCAAGGGTTCCACAAAGAAATGACTCAGCCAGAATGAACTATAATGAAACATGCAGGCTCAGAGCTTATAGATTGGCTTCTTAGTTTCTCATTCTTCAATATAAACAGAAAGCCGAGGATGACCAGATATTTGAGGAGTCTCTAACATGAATGACAGAGACCAAAACAACAAATAAATATATATACATTGAATAGAAGGAAATGGGGAGACACAGACTGCACAGTGAGATATACAATATAAAAAAAGAAAATCTATGAAGCAAAAACAAGTTTTACACACACACACACACACACACACACACACACATCATTTGAGGAATAAGAAAAACTTCTCAAAAATGACAAAATACAGCAGAAATAAGAACACTCCAAAGAACAGAATGTTTTAAAAACAAAGTCGTTGGAAATCTTTCAGAATGTAGAGTAAAAAGACAAAGTGATAAAAAGAGGGAAAGAAAGAGTAATGAAATTACAGGATCATTATAGGAAGTCCAACATTAGATTATTACAGAGTTTCAGGAAAACAAAACAAAACAGAAAATGTAGTAAAGAAAATCAAAGAAATAATTCAAGAAAAGTTCCTGCTTCTAAAAGACAACCATCTCCAGATTGAAAAGGCCTATTGCCAAAGCACATCACTGTAAAATTTCAGGATACCTGGGACAAAGAGAAGATCCTATAAGCTTTCAGAGAGAACAAACTGAACTCAGAATGGCAAAAAAATTTCTCAACTGCAACACTGAAGTTAGGAGGCAATGGAATAAACCTTCAAAATGTTAAGAGAAAATTATTTTCAACCTAAAATGCTACACCCAACCAAACTATTCATTAAGTGTGAGATTGGAACACATTTTCTCTTTTTTTTCTACTTTTTAAATTTATTTAAGGGTGTTTTGCCAGGACCCATCAGCTCAAAGTCAAGTAGTTGTTCTAATCTAGTTGTGGAGGGCACAGCTAACAGTGGCTCATGTGGGGATCGAACTGACAACCCTGTTGTTACGTTAAGAGCACCGCGCTGTAGCCAACTGAGCGATCCAGCCGCCCCCACATTTTCAAACTTGAAAAATCTCAAAAGAAATCTCTCCCTTGGCACATTTTTCCAGAAAATAGCTAGAACATATCTTCCACCAAAATGAAGGAGGAAACCAAGAACAGGGAAGGCTGGTAATAAAAGTCATGTGGGCTCCAACTAAGAAAAGAGGCAAAGGGAATTCCCAGAATGGTGATGGCAGGCTCGACACACTCTGCTCTAAAGGCTATAGGAGGTATTTTTGCCAAGAAGATAAAATTGGTAGAAAATTCGATATATCTGAATGTATTAAAGGAGATTTTTGCATGGCAAAGAATACATATATAGAAAGATAAGAGGAAAAAAGACAACTATTAACTATAAATGTTGATTTAATCAAATGATGTAATTATTAGAGAAGGATGGAAAGATGAGAAGAGTACGCTTATATGTTTGTGTAAGGTTGGAGTTGACAAAATAATTGAATCTTATTTTTAAAAACCAGATCTTAGTAAAGTATATCAAAAACGAAAAACTAACAAAGAAACAACATAATCATATTATTTAGACTTGCATTGTCCAATACAATAGGCAGTATCCACATGTAAATATGGGGCATTGAAGTGTGGCTAGTTCAATTGAGGGACTGAATTTGTCAATTGATTTAATTTTAACTATTTAAAATTTAAAGATTTTATGCTCAATTCAGTTATCGGAAAGCTTTTAGGTGTGTTTAGAACAACTTGGGTATGTGAATTTCTTGTTTCAAACTATAGGGAATCTAAACACTGATCAAACATTTCTGATGAAAATTTAATGTCCAGATTGAGATGTGCTGTGAATGTTAACGATATATTGGATTTCAAAAGCTTAGTATGAAAAATAAAAAGTAAAATATCTCATTTCTTTTTTATATTGAGTATCTCTTCAAATGATAATAGCTTGGATATATTGGGATAAATACAATATTTTACCATGTTTTTACATTTTGAATGTTGCTAATAGAACATTTACAATTCACATATGTGGTTCTCATTATATTTCTACTGGACAATGCTGATCTAGACTAATGGATTAAATATCAAAAGAACCATTAAAAATAGATGAAAATTATTTCCAGTGAGCAAGATATAGGATATGGAGGAGGTCAAGGAAGTGCTGTTTTTCACATACTATATTATAGACCTATAATTTTATTATTATAGGGTTATGTTATTTGACTCTTTAATCTTTATGCATGTATAATTTTGACAAAGGAAAAAAGAGTGGAAAACCAATTAATATTTTTGCAGCTTTATAGGACTACAATTATTTTCATTTTCACTTGATGTTACTCTTTGGAGATAAGGAACCATCAGAAATAATGTTTTCAAAGGAACCAAGATGCCAAGAAACTACGCAGTACTGACAGACCATGTGTCTACTCTGCCATCTCAGTGTGTGCATCAGCTTGCAAGCTGTGCTTTATGCAATATCATTTCCCCAGGGGAATGGGTTGAGGCATAGGAACTAAAGCTATGAAACAATAATAAAAATTCAATTTTCTGAAGCATTCAAGCTGTATAAATAAACAAAACCCATGATGGTTTATAGTTAAGGTATGAAACCTCCTTAATCACCTCCTCCAATTTACCCACACTCTATAATCCTGTTCCGGGAAACCATAGCATAGTCCTAAAAATCAACTATCATTGCTAATCTAGAAAGCAGCCAGCAACATTGAGGCTCTGCCGCTGCAGTGAAAAAATGAGGTTGGATTTGTAATGTTTCTGGTCAGCTTCAGTACTGTAGTAATTAGAAATGATTTTCTTGATTTTTCTTCAGTCTTACTAGGCAGTAGTACTCCCAAGAGAGAGAGGTGACAATTTGCAGTTCAGCTAACAGGCACAACAATGCATTTGAAATAGCAGTCTGCTAGAGAATTGTCAAGCATAGCCTGTAAGGGGGACTGAAAAAAATTCGTGTGGGAAATGGAGGAAAACATAAAACAAAAAATGTCTCCTCTTCACTCCTCCCTACTTGCCAAACCCAGCTTGCCATTCAAAAGCACTGTCATAATAAAGAGAAAAAGCTTATCCTTAGCATTTCTGTGTATATTTGCATTTGAAATAGATTTTATCTAAAATCATTTACATTTTTGTAATTATTTTAATATTTGACCTCTGTACATTCAGGGTGATTTTAGTACTTAAGAAGGACAAGAAAACTTAGAGATCCTAAATGAGAAACAAAGAGATGACTGAAAAGTCAAAATAGTAGAGATTATTCAAGCTAGAGAAAGAGAAGACAGAGGGGCAACTGAACATTGGCCTTCAAAGAAACCATCAACTTGGAAATAGGACAAATGAGGGACAGAGAATCTATTAGAGAGAGATTTCTGATCAGTGAAGGTCATTAGTATTTGGAATACTTTCACCACAGAGGTTGCGAAATTTCTTTCTTTGATAGCCTTCAGCAACAGGATAAATGTGTATTGTTTAGAGGACTTAATACAGCTTTTAAAAAGTTAGGGAAATTAATCATAAGGCCTTTCTTAAGGTCTTTTTCAGCCATAGGAGTCCCTAGTCATTTCCCCATTTGAAACTACTTATTGAATACCTTTTATAGGCCCAAAATTGTGTTAGGTGCTGGAGAGACAACAGTGGACACAAAAACCCATCCTCATGCTCCTGGTGCTTATTAAATGGTTCCTCAATGCTTTGCGAAGCAGTTAGTCTAGGTAATCTCTAATATTCTTTCAGCTTGAAAATTCAGCAATGGGTAGTAGATAACGGTAAAGGGGTTCAAATATATGGTGATGGAAAGAGAACTGACTTTGTGTGGTGAACACACAATGTAACATATAGATGATGTATTACAGAATTGTACACCTGAAATCTATGTAACTGTACTAACAATTGTCACCCCAGTAAGCTTGAATTAAAAAAAAAAAAAAGAAAGAAAATTCAGAAATGGATTGGCAGAGAGAGAAGTACAACCCAGAAAAAGCCAGTTCTGAGGCTAACCAATAGGCAGATTTTATTAATTGTAATTTCTTAATTTCTTGACTTCTTTGTCTAAAAAAGTCAATGTCTGGAAACTTGTCCATTTTTAAAACTTTTCAAGTGTAACATTTAGAAATCTAAAAGAACTTTAATATTTTGAAGCACTGAATAACCATGGATTTATCCCACAAACCTGGAAGTATGTGGCCCTTGGAAACCACTGACAAATATTTCTGAAAATCACTTCATCAGTGCTGGAATACCTGCATAAAGCAGGCTTCTTACAGTTATGACATATGCAAATTTTATTCTGAGAACTAGATTGCTCTTCAACCCCTGCTTTTATTTTGAAAAAGAAAATATTCTATTTAAAACAGTCATTCAGAGATATCTGCATTCCCATGTTCATTGCAGCATTATTTTTCAATAGCCAAGAAGACATAGTAACAACCTGTTTCCACTGACAAATGAATGGAAACATTTTACACACACACACACACATACACACAGGAATATTATTTAGCCATAAAAAAGAAGAAAATCTTGCCATTTGTGACCACATAGATGAACCTGTAAGGTATTATGCCAAGTGAAACAAATCAAACAGAGAAAGACAAACACTGTGTGATCTCACTTAAACATGGGAAAAACAACAACAACCCTAAATTCATAGATAGAACAGATTGGTGGTTGGCAGGGGGTGGAGTGGGGTGGTGGTGAAATGAGTAAAGGTGGTCAAAAGGTACAAACTTAGTTATAATATAAATAAGTCCTGGGGATGTAATATACAGCATGGTACTATAGTTAATAATATTGCACTGTATATTTGAAAGTTGCTAAAAGAGATCTTAAAAGTTCTCATCAGAAGAAAAAATTTTGCAACTGTAGTGATGGATGTTAACTAGACTTATTGTGGTAATCATTTCACAATACATACAAGTATCAAATCGTTATGTTGTACACCTGAAACTAATATAAAGTTATATGTCAATTATATCGCAATTGAAAAAACACAAAAGCAGCGGTTCTTCAGGAAGCATGAAGGCAGGCCAAGTTGGTAACAATCAGCTCAGAACAAGCAAACAGAAAGTGACTCGTTCAGAAGTGAGACATCTCCGTGATGTCGTCTCTAAAGCAGTTTTCAGGTAGTTCAGGCCACCTTTACTGTCTGCCCTGATAAAGCTTATCCTTACCTTTCCCTTCTTCTTTCTCACTGAGAACAAAAAGGTGAGATCAATGTAGAACATACCCAGCCACCGAGAGGTTTTTAGGAGACCTGAGAGAAAAGCCAAGATTCCCTGGTTCTATTCTGCACAGAATTTGTTGCATTCCGGATGGAGGCATTATGATACAAGAAAGATGGGGCTCTTCCTTAGAGATATCCTCTTTCAGGGAATGCTCATTCAATATAAACTGTTCTTTGGGTAAACAAATGCTATCCTACTCTCTCTATATCCCAAATTCAAAATGATAATAAAATTCAGTTAGTAATACTGTCATAAGTTTGCTACCATCTGACATAGAATGAGAAACTGCAGAGAAACCAGTCTACTAAGGGATATTCAAGGAGGAGGTGAGGGAACCCCATCTATTGGGCACACACAGTACTCTAGTGTAGTGAGTAAAAGCATGTTAGTTCAGGAGCCAAATTGCTTGGGTTCAATTCTTAGCTCTGCCACTTACTAGTATATTGTCTGGGACAAGATCTCTCATCCCTTAGTGCCTCAGTTTCCTCATTTTTAAAGTAAAGATAATAATAATATATTATGGGCTAAATGGTGCCCCCATTGCCCGCCCCCTTAAATTTTTATGTTGAAGTCCTAACCCCTTGATACCTCAGATTGTAAAGGTATTTGGAGCTGAGATCTTTGAAGAGGTGATTAAGTTAAAAGGACACCATTAGGGTGGGGCTCTAATCCAATATGCTGTTGCCCTAATAAGAAGAGGAAGAAACATCAGGTGTACACATGCAGAGGAAAGGCCGTGAGAAGAGGCAACAAAAGGGCCGCCATCTGCCTTGAATTTGGATTTTCAGTCTCTAAAATTTCAAGAACATTCATTTCTGTTGTTTAAGCCACCCACTCTGTGGTATTTTGTTATGACAGTCCTAACAAACTAATCCACAGTATTTATCTTTGTAAGAGTATGGTGATAAATTAGTTGATTCATGTACAATGCCCCAAATGAAGGCTGGCACATAGTTAACACTGTATGTTAGCTATTAAGTGAAATGACAAAAAGGGACTATCTTTCCTGTATATAGTGTAATTTAAAGCCATCATTAGCCCATTGGCTCCTGACCATACTTGGAAAAAGGAGCCAGGCCTCCTCCTGTTCATGTTGCTAAAGACCTGGATGGAAATAGAACCCAGATTCTGCCCTGAATGGGATTCCAGATTCTAGGGGTTTGATAGGACTATTGTGACTGGCTCTCTGGTGGGCCTAGGAAGCATTCCCCTTTAGAGGACATTATTTCACTAAGAAGTTTGCTTTTTTTTTGTCTTACGGTTGTGAATCGTTCCTGTGAACATTGGTTTAACTTTATTATGCACCATCACAACCTATCAGTTTGTAATAACATAAGTTTTATAGATTCTATATATCAGACACTGTTGAATATAAAAATGTAATGATTTGAGCACATGTGAATTAATTTTTTCTAACTCTATTAGATTAAAAATGCACTGGGCTAAGCAAAAAATAGGCTAGAGTTTTACAGGAGAGTATTCATTTTAATGAATGAGCACCACGTACCCTGTTTCCCTGAAAATAAGTACCAGCCGGACCAACAGCTCTACATTTGCTCCAAAAGACGCATTAGAGCTGTTGGTCCAGCTAGGTCTTATTTTCGGGGAAACACGGCAATACTAAAAGAAGTTAACTAACTTGCCTGAAGTTCACACAGCTAGCAAATGGCACAGCTCCAGCGCTAGAATTCAATTCTCAGCTCAAAGGGCACCTCCTTGGAGAGTCTTCCTGACTCCTCTAATCTAAAGTAGTTAGCACCCTGCATGAGTCATTCTTTGTCATATCACCCATCCTTCTGTTTTATTTTCTTCATAGCACTCATCATCATCTAAAATTCATATTCATTTGTTTTCCTCTTTGGCTCTCTTCCCCCAATGAAATGTAAGCTCAATGAAAGTAGGCACCCTGTATGTCTTGTGTACCTCTGTGCCCTCAGTGTCTAGAACAGAGGCTGGCACAAAGTAGGATGAAATATTTGTTGAATGAATTGATATTTTCCAGGTTACCATGAAGCTGCATGGTAACCTGAAAAATTCTAGTTGACTGCAAAATACTGCCATCATTACCTGAGCTTGGTTAGTTAATTATAGTAGCTGGGCCTGGGAAAACCCAGGGAATGTTTTAATTGGTGAATAGGGGTTGGCCATCCTACCTTAGTACAATCTTCAATCCGGGGCAAGAGGGCTCCTAAGAAAAGTGTTGAAAATAAATATTTGACTGTAATTCCATTTTACCTCAGAAGGCCTTTTATTTTGGTGAGGAATATGATTATGGAACAGATTATAGTCTCTCTGAACCTCAGAAACTGCTTAATTAGGGGAAAATACCTGCCCTGTAGAAGTTACAGAATCAATATGAAGATCAAATGAGATAATGCATACGAAAGTGCTTTGTAAAATTTAAAGTCCTTTGATACAAGGGTAAGGTGGTATTATAATGTTAATTTGATCTACTTAAGTTTCTATTTCAAATGGCTAACACGCAATTTATTTCCTGGAAAGTCTTTCCATAGTAATATGATTATGGACACTCTCCAAATAGCATTGGTTTTTTGCACCAAACCCAAAGCTAGAAACTTCGGTCTTTGCAAAGGTGCTTATGTGAGAGACTTAACTGGTGGTTTCTGTGTAGGGAACCTGAGCAGACAGTGGGGTGGATAATCTAGGGCAGAAGACAGATTTACTTTTCATTGTACACTGTTTTGTACTGTCAGAGATTATTTTTAATTAACCATTTATAAAATAGCTTAAAGGAAACAGATGAAATAAAGAAGGAATAAGATTACATATGAGCATGATCATAGTTATTTAAACCAAGAAGCTTTCAACTGAAGGAAGGTACCGATTTCTGTTCTGTGTTCTCATTTGATTGCATGTTCCATGCTCATTTTTGCCCTGATGGTTATAGTAGACATTTTGTATGGTCGCTACCTACCTCAGAATTTACCCTTCTCTGAAAATGACCCTGGAAATAAAGTAGTAATTCCTATCTTCTTTTGTCCAAAGCTGATTGGTTTAGGTATAAACGTTAACATTGAGAAGCACTGCTTTAGAAGGAAGATTCATGAAATGCACATGATATTTTTCTCTAGCTACTTGGGTTCCTGGCTTCCTGAGTTGGTTCTTCAATAATTTCAAGAAACAGTCTAGTGACATTTCAATAAGCACACCCCTTCACTGCCCTATTGAAGCTAGCTTCAGGTCAATGGGAGTGAGACCCGGTATTTCTATAAAGTTCCCCAGGTGACCCCAATGTTAAAATTAAATAAAAAATGAAGACCAGACTTGAGAATCCCCTGAACAGACAAAACTATCTAAGCCATGTAAGCAAAACTAAATCTATCTTATTTCATAAACGTAAGCAAAACTTAGGTTATTTCTTATAAGTGCCTCTGACAACCCTAAAAGAAACTTACACCATCTTCCTAAAAATGGTATGAGATAATCACTTTTTACCAATCTCCTGCTGTCTGGAAACCTCCATTGCAATAAGCAATCATTGTAAAGAATAAACTGCTTCCTCACTTTTATTTTACAAGCCATCCTATAACCTAATGCCCCTGAGCTTCATATCATTCTGAATTTGACAGCTCCCAGTTCACGAACTGATCTTATGTGCACATTAAACTCTAATTAAACACTATGTATTGATTTGGTGGTTTTAATTTACCTATTCTGGATTTTTTTTACACCAATATGCATCCTAGGCTGTGAACAGCTGCCCTACTCCAACGTTAGGCAGAGTTTAATGTACATATAACTCACCTCAAGATCTTGGTAAACGGCACATTCTGATTCTATAGGTGCATGGTGGGGCCCAAGATGCTTCATTTCCAACAATTTGCCAGATTATGTTCATGTCACTGGTCTGGGGTGACATTTGAGTAGCAAGGCTCTGCGTGGTTTCTATTGTCTGAAACCAAAACAACTTTAATTAATACAGTACTTTTTATCAGCTTGCAGCCCCATCCCATAAGGCCTTCCAAGTTTGAAACTATTCAGATCCCACCCACCATTCAAGAGCCAATTGTGATCCTAAATCCCTGCTGAAGTCTTCCTTAAGTCATAATAACCCCTTCTTTCCTTGTTGATGACTCATGGCTCATACAGCCTCCATTATATAATATGACATTTAGTTGTCTTGGATGTGGTACTCTTATAAATATTGGCCCATATACAATTACTTCCTGTGTAAATCTCATCTCTCCCCCAAGGAATGTGTGTTTATATTCCTTGAGACTACTACTACTACTACTACTACTCTCTCTGTCTCTCTCTCTCTCTCTCTGTCTCTCTCTGTCTCTGTCTCTGTCTCTCTCTCTCTCTCTCTGTCTGTCTCTCTCTGTCTCTCTCTCTCTGTCTCTCTCTCTCTCTCTCTCTCTCTCACACACACACACACACACATATCATATATATAACATAGGATATATCTTCAACCCATCATGATCTCAAGTCCAGTAGTGGAACTTAGCAGGTATTTAATTAATATCTGTTGAATTCAAGAAATATGAAAAAGGACCCTGTAACCACCATCATTACTTGGCCAAAAAAAAAAAGAAGATGAGATCATAAAACAGAATGGAAGAATGACCTAACATGGCTTACAGGCCTGGGCCCCAGAGGATACATACATTTACATAGAGTTTTGGTGAGAATAATGCTTCATTGCCTAGGATATAAAGTTGGATCTGGCCACATGTATGCTTAGGTCATATGTGCAGAGCCCCAGTTCTTTGTATATCCCGGATGTCTTTTGGCAGAGGCACTGAGCCAGACAGTGCCCTGCAGCCAGTGGTTTGCTTCAAGTCAAAGGAGGAGTAGCATGAGAAGAAGGGAAATATCCTAAAGTGCTAGAGCTGAAAGCTACCTCCGAGATCTTTCATCCAACCTTCTCATTTCAGGGATGAGGAAGCAGAGGCTCAGAGTCCCCAGGTTAGAGAGGAACAAATCTTGACCTAGAACTCAGGACACCAATGTATAGGGCAATGCTGTTCCATGGCGCTTATCAATCTGGTAAGAATTCTTAACCTACACAGGAACCCCCAGGATCATAGTGTCTCCTTTGTTGCCTTAGTCACGGCTGGGAAATTCTGGCATCTTAGTGAAAGAGCCATGGAATGGCAGAGGTAGCCAGGCCCTGAGATGTGTGGAGTGGATAGTGCAGCACAAATGAATGTGGGCTACTGCCTACCGCCCTCTCTTCTCCTGACACCAGTTCCCTTTGGTCCCAGTGGAGCCCCAGGACCTTAAAAGGATCCAGCTCCACATAACTCCTTTACTATGCTCCATTTTGGTATGAATAGGTTACAGATTTTCTCAATGATGAAAGATTGAATAAATGAAAAATGAAAGGAGCAAATTCCTCTTGAATAGTGAAGCCCTCCTTCCAGGGACCCCTAGAGTCTCTTTGCCATGCTCTTTGCAGGGTAAAGTGGGTGCTAACTAAAATGGGTACTAAAGCCTGATGCTACATCGTGATTCAAAGCAGTATCAGAACAACTCGTTCCACTTCCTCATGAATCAGGTAAACATATACTCTGTTAACAGGAAAAAAACCCAACCAAACAAAAACCTTTCTAGCTATGGATTCATTTCTGCATGTGCGATAGAAATCATACCTGATAATTAAGAGATGGCCATCTTGTTTTAGAGAGAATGAAGAATCTTCTCTTTGAAGCCAGACTGCATTCTCCTTTTGTAGGATAAAATAAAAGGGAAATTGAGCGGAAGGACTCAAAGAGAAATAAAATTTGGATTTTTCAAATAGACATGAGTCAAATGATAAGAAACCAACAGACTTTCTTTTCCTATCCTTTAATCTGTTTTTCTCTCGTTTTAATGCATATATTGCTGTATTCTAGCTTAACCCCACAATGAATAGCACCAATGCTTATCAACACGTCAATGATTTTCATGGAAAAACAAGAGTCATTGGGGTAAGCTAGCTTGGTAAAAGTGGCAGCTCATTCAATTTCCCTAAAAATCACACTCATTCTCTTTCTTTAAAACAGACAGGGGAGAAAGATTCTGAATGAGTTAGTGTGAACTGTTTTGGTATAATGTACCATCACTTGAAAAAGATGGTGCTCAGATTAAAAACCCAGATAAATCTTATACTCTGTCTTTAAAAAACAAAACAAAAGAGAAACAAAGAAAAACCCTTGCTGTCCTTTGCAATGGTTACTTATGCAGTAAACACATCTTTACCACAGTGCGGCACGTTAGAGAATAATTACACTCACTGGGTCATCTCCATTTTGAAGGCACCTTGATTTAATGCTGTATAGGGAAGTAATTAGATGAGTTTGAAACCATAGTCTTAGGGGAGAAAAACAGGGCAGAATGTATTCCAAAAAGGGATTTCAGGCAGCCTCAGCTACCACTATTACACAGAAGCTAAAAATAAGAGTGGAGAGAAGGCTGTAGAATACTTTGTACTCGGTAGCTTACAGCCTGGCTTGTCAGTCTAGTGTTTCTGCTGGCAAATTTGGGGAATTCTCTACCCTAAGATCAGGAAGTGCTTTGTAAAAAGTCTAATTCTAAGTTTGCACAGCTGAGAGAGATTGTAAACTTGGCTTTACAGGGGCATGGGGCTTTCATCTTTTTTTATGGCCTTCTCCAGTGTCCCCTATGCCCACTCTCCTAACTCAAGTTTGGAAGGTGTAAATGGAAGGATAAAATAATTTCCACTTTCACAAATAAGCAAAGCTCTAAATGTATAGACATAGTAACAGCGTGGGCATTAAGATTTCAGGTCCTGTAATTAAATAGATATGAGTTAGTGTCCCCCATCTACTGTGTGTCACTTGGTGTTAGCTCCAATTCAGCTCCCCATTTAGCTCATGTCTAAGCCACATGGAGAGCAAGAGCTGGGCTATAAGTAAAAACTGCAAGCACCTTTATGCTGAAACTGATTGGCACAAAACCTGAAGTTCCTACATCAGCAGGTGGGAAAGCAGCAGAGAACCAGGTCATTGCCCTGAAATGACCTCATCTGTACATGCAGTTCCTGAGGCTGGGGAAAATTCAGATTGGGGAAACATGTCCTGACAGCAGTCTCTCCTCTCTAAGGGCAGGGGCTGTGCCTAATTACCTTTTGTAGCCTTGGTGGTGCCTTACTGCAAGTCTGGCTCGTGGCAAATGAATGGAGCATAGCATGAAAGGCAGAGAGCCAGGAGATTCCAGGAAAGAGGTTCAGGCTATGTTACCTGTTTTCCAGACAGAACTGAGAGGTGTGGGGCAGAGTGATGGTGGGGAAATACTCCAGGAAGTCAAAACAGGATAGACCTGGAGCTAAAAATGCAGTGGCATTACACCACAGACTACAAATGCACGTACTCGTGACTAAAGTAATCTGGATTTAATGCTCATGGGACAAAGTTCAATGTGCTATACAGAACACGAGGAAAAGACATGGGCCTTCTTAATGAGCCACTATCACCTTGGGTTTTCTGGAGTGTTCTTTGCCCATCGAACCCACTCTTCCCTCCTGGTGCGTCTTCTTCAAGCCTCTGGAAGGCACTTCTTTTTGCACTGCTTCCTTGGCCATGGGGAGAATAGCTGAGATAAAATATCCATGCGGAAGTCTCCCTGACCCAGAATCTCTGGACTCCTCTGAGGAGGATAATTGTGTTTCAAAGGGCAGGCGCCGAAGCAATCTTGGCATGCCAGGATAGAATCAGCAAGAACAGCCATCAAGGATGGGACTGTGCAAGAAAAGCAGGATTCTTTTTAATGGTTTTGTGCACCTGCTAGCAACCACTTATTCACCTGTTCATTGGTGTGTTCGCTGGATTTTTTTTTAATGAGACTTTCACTAGGTGTATTTGGCAAACAATGTGTAGAAGCTATTTATTCTCTGACTCCCGTGGACCCTCAGACTCCCCTCAAATTATCCAAGCTTTTGTTTGCTGTTTCCTTCTGTATTTCATGCAACTCAGTGTCCTGACAGGCCAATTTTTTATTGCAATGGTTTTCATCTGCCGAGTTGTGCCTGGCAGAATTGCCCCTCCTAGCACAGCTATGCTCTAGAGACAGTGACATGGCCATTTGAGCAATGAACCGCAGGGCCACAGCCCTGGGCTTGAGTGCCCTGCACACTCACTGTGCACACACCACTCGAGTGCTGCAGAGCATGCTGGGACAAACTTCAGCATCGGAATCCTGCACAAGGGGCCCCCTCAACGACATCTCCCATATGCTACATGCAGACAGTATTGTGTGGGGGTTAGGAACATGGACTCTGGTGTCAGACTCTTTGACTCCAAATTCTAATTCTGTGCCTTATTACCTCTGAGACCTTCGGAAAGTCACTTAACTTCATCAGTCTGAGTTTCCTTGTTGATATCACAGGAGAAATAATAGTGTCTACCACCCACCTCAACTGTTGTGGGGATTAAATTTGATAATCCATGTAAAGCACTTGGCACAGTAGCTGGCAAACAAGAAGTGCTCTACAAATGTCAACTCATTTTAAAATTCACAGAAGTGTTTTTAGAACTTCTGGGATTTAATTTCTGTTGCTTCGAGTCTGCGCTTCCCCATTTGGTTTTCTTGGCATAGGTTCATGGGGGATGGGGCATTTTAGGCAGAGGTTTGGAAGAAGTGAGGCAAAGCTACAAGAACCTACTTTGACGCCTGAAATTTAAAAAAAAAATAAAAAAAAAATCCCAAGCTGGAGGCATAACATTGGGGGATTAGGCTGCTTACAAGCTAGAAAATGATGGTCTCTGGGCTCTGCCAACATCTCCCGGAGTCGGAGTATTCTGTTCTGCCTAAGGCCTCCCCTGGCTGTTCAAGCATCTGCTTAGACTGTATTTGTTTGTCTAACTGCCAGATCCCGGGGCACTCAGATGCTTATGTTCATCTTGAAGCTGTTTTAGTATTTACTAGCTTAAAAAAATCCTTGGAATTTAAATATGAAAACCAACAGTAAAACAAGGGTAATGATCCAAAATCACGCATGCAAAATCGGGAAGTATCAAACTTATACATGTGTACCCAAACAAACATTTAGAACTTAAGGTAGCAATAGAAACTTCTACAGAATAAGCCAGTTAACATTGCCATGGGCAGCGAATTGTAATTTTTGACATGTCTCTAGCATAGTCTTATCACCAACATCAATGCAAAGCTTTTAAATACCGAGTTTCATGGAGAATGGGCTAGTGTAGAACTACTTCCTTCTTGGGAGTGAATCAGAAGCTCTCTCTTACTTCGGTCATTGTTTCTGAAAAACATATTAAGCATGGATGTTACAAGGAAGACAAATAGATTAATACATTAATATAAGGCTTCACTTTAAATGCTCAATGATCTAAGTTTCCCAGATTCAAAGATATTTTCTGGATTGTTCTTAGATGTCTAAGAGGCTCTAAAGAATGTTTTGCAGTTCACTAAAGAATATGAAATAAAAAATGTATCACTCTGGCATCTGCTTCAGTGGCATACAATGGTGACTCCCCAGGCTGCATAGGCCTTTAAGATGGAGGCATGCTCTAAGGCAGAACGGCCTGAAGAGTGAAGAGAGAGTTGGTACACCAAGCCTACAACCTCCTTAGGAAGTCCAAAATAATTCCAGATCGCCCCCAGAATGTCCACTTTCAGAAGCTCTGGTGACACAGTCATTAACACTGCAAAGAGATGTCCAAAAATGGACACCTAGAGATGAGCGGAATTTATTGGAAGAGGTTTAAAAATTAAACAGCATGAGTCTGGATGGTACTTAACAGAGACGGTGAATCTAAGAAGCCCTGGGCCTGGTGATTATCCAACCTGCACTCAGGAAGTAGGCTTAGCTGACTGAGAATCCGCCTCCACCATCGTTCTGATAATGTCTTTGCTGATCTCCAGTGGCTCCAGCCTTTAGCAAGACCTGTTTCAAGTCACGTGGCTATACTGACATACCTCACCGTATTGTGCTTCACTTTATTGCACCTCACAAGTATTGTGTTTTTTTACAAACTGAACGCAAGACCCTCCACCAGCAAAAAGATTACAACTTGCCTTATTGTCGTACTTGCTTTATTATATTGGTCTGGAACCGAACCTGCGATATCTCTGAGGTATGCCTGTGGTTCCATTTACAAGAATGTGAGCTCAGGTTTAACTATCACTTTAACTCTTGACCTTCAACCCACCTAGAGACTTCAAAGCACATATATGTTTTAAACATCACCCAGTTCAAACCTTGGTATTTTATAGACAGGGCAATGCAATAAAGAGAGGGGGAGTGATTTGCTTAAGGTAACAGAAGTAGTCCACAGAAGGGCCTGGGCTAGGATCCAGGTACCCTAACTCTTCATTCAATATTCTCTGAAGTATCCCCCAAAAATGAGGTACTGTAGCCTCACTAGCCCAGACTCATGCTTAGATCACATGCAAACTAGGTATGTTTTAATGGTTTTGAGGAGCTATAGAGAGCACAGTGCTGTGTGGAAATAAAATCTACGGTATTTTGATAAATTTGCCACTTTTGGTTTTTCAGTAAAGATTTGCCTCTGGAACCCTCTCAAGGAGTTAAAATTCTCTGCAGTTGTCAGTAATTGTGTGTATGCATAAACAGGCAGTACAATTCAATAGAGGAGTTAAATATGTGATTAAGAGATATCTTGAAATCAATGGGAAATTGTCTTAGCTTAGCATAAATAAGGGTGTTTTTTGTTGTTGAAAAGAGAGGCTTGTTTTCCTTAAGTCTTTTGATGCTTTATTAATTGTGATAAGGATGGTTAAAAATGATATTTTTCTCATAGGAATGGCATAGTATTAGAAAATTTCAGCTTGCTCAACACTCAAGGAGTTTAAGATTACATACAATATTGAGATTCAGATTTTCCTCTCCTCAATAACCTTCATGTAAAGTCCAGGTCCAATCATGACTATTTCACTGTGGTGTTGATAGAGTATGACCCTAGAAAAATCTCAAAAACAAGATGCCTTGTGAAAAAAAGGAAAGCAAATAGAGGGTAAGTCCTTAGGAAATTAGACATTTCTTAAGCAAAGCAGGAGAGAGCAGTGGTTTTCAAACTTTAGCCCAAGCCTTGGGAAAACACACATCGCTGGACCCAGAGTCTCTGATCTAACAGGTTCCCAGGTGATGTTGATGTCGCTGGCTCAAGGACCACACTGAGGCTCTCTAGTGTAGATAATTAAAAACAAAAAATGTATTTCCCCTTTACAGGGTCCCTAGAGAATCACACACTGTGCTGAGAGAGCTAATGGAAGTACATGGCCAGGAGTCAAAGGAACAAGATCCCAGTGTGCAGTGAACCCAGGCCCATGACCTAGACAGCAAACTCAAGCAGGGACCACACTATGAGAAGGACTGGTATAGAGACTGCAGGGGCAAAGAGCTCCTCAGGGAGCTCCTAGGCCAGCAAAGGACATGGGTAAGGAAATAGATGGTTATAATATAGTGTGAAGATAAGGTGACACACTGGGTATAGATTTTAGCTATGGACTATGATAGCATGAAAAAATAATAGCTACTGTTTCGAGTGGTTTTTATATATTGCAGTACAGATCCTCTAAAGTGTGTTGGTATTTTATATAGATTAACTCATTCAATCTTCACAACAATCCTGAAGTAGGCACTATTATCAGTGCCATTTTAGAGATGAAGAGACTGAGGCTCAGACAAGTTAATTAACTTGTTCCAGGTCATATGGCTAGTAAGGAACAGAGGTAGGTTTAGAATTCAATTCCTGTCCTGTGCTCCTAGCCCCTTTACTACATTCTCAGAAGAAGAGTGTGATAAAGACTTTGGGGCTGAGAGAGAAGGGGGAGAGAAAGAGAAGGAGCAGAGGAGGGAGAGGGAGGGGGAGTAGAGGAGGAGAAAGGGGGGAGAGAGAGAGAGAGAGAGAGAGAGAGAGAGAGAGAGAGAGGATCAGGAAAGGGTTTCTAAAAATGACAGCTGAGCTAAATATTGATGAAAAATAGAAAATAGGAAATATTTGTGTTAGAGAGAAGAGGGGTCATTCCAGATACAGGCTATGAGCATTGGGCAAGTGCTCCCTGATTGGGGTTAGCAGGTAGAGAAGATAAGGGTGGAGATAATGGAGAAGAAGACATATTTAGAGGTCCAGTACAGCCTGGCAAGCAGAGTTTCCTTGGTGCCAAAGACAACAGCACCAAAGAACCTGGGTCAGGGTCAAGGCACTACTGAGACAGAAAGCAGTAACAGATTTGAGCATTTACTTGCACAATCTCTGGAGTCAGACAGACTGAATTAATCCGCATCCCTGCCACTTATTAGGTTGGTGCAAACGTTATTGCGGCTTAAAAGGTTAAAAATAATTCCAAAAACCACAATTACTTTTGCACCAACCTAATACAAGCCATGGGGCATTGGCCAATTTTCCCAACCCCTTTGGGTGTTCAGTCTTCATCTGTGATCAGGTACTGATCACAGTAACTTCTTTAGAGAGTTGTAGTGATGCTTAAGTGAGGCAATACATATAAAATAATCTCCAAAATGCTTGCATACAGCAAATACTTAATACATTGTTCTTTTGGTAATTTTATAAAACAGTCATTCCTAACTTACCGTAAGCCAAGCATCATTCTAACGCAGTGGTTTGCAAAGTGTGGTTCCTCAGAGCAGCAGCATCAGAATCATCTGGGAACTTGTTAGAAATGCAGTCTCGAGTCCCATTCCAGACCAATGGAATCAGAAACTGAAGAAGTGGGAGCCAGCACCCTTTTAGCAAGCCCCTCCAAGTGACTCTGATGCACGCAAAAGCTTGAGACCCACTATTTTAAGCATTTCGCATGAATTGACTTCATTTATTCCTTGTATCAATACAGTGAGTTAGGTACGGTTAATTCTGTTTTACAGATGAAGAAACTGAGGCACAGAAAGGAAAAGTACCTGTCCAAGCTCGTACAGTTAGTAAGGAGTGAAAACAGGATTTTGAACCCAATTTTAAAGTTTCCAAAATTTCAAAAAGTTCTTAGGCCTTGCCTTTCTCTGTCTCTTTTCATTTCCTTGCCTTTGCTGATCATATCATAGCCTGTTCGTATCTAGGCTCATGTCTTTAGTGTCCAGCATACACACACACACACACACACACACACACACACACACACACACACACTTACCACCTATTATTGCCTTATCTACACCCTTTGGACCAACTGCTCTCAAACATCCAAAATGCTTTGCATGAGGCTAGTCAGAGATCAAGGGGCAGGTATTGCACAGGCCATACTATTTGAATGATTCTCTGTGTATCACTTGCTGAGGTAGAGAAGTCTGATATAGAAAACAATTGTCAGCAGTGTCAACTTAGATTGCAAAGGACAGTGACTGTTTGGGGAACCATTAGACAAATTATTTTGACCTGTTCTAACAATTTAAATGCCTTTCATTTTATTTTGCAAATGAAAAAAATAAATTGAATTTCATGACTTCACCACACCACTAAACCATCTCTGGCCAGGGAGAGCATTGCCAAGTAAACTTAGGCGGTCAGGCTTTTATCAGTCTGCACTTAATCAGTAAGCATATTAGGGTCTGAATAGCACGAACTCTCTGCAGCCCAAAATGGTAATGGTGCCAGTTCTCCTTTCCTTAGCAAACATACCTAACAAGCATACTTAGCCTTCTTTATTTCTTAGCTACTTTATTGGCTTCTTGTCAGAACTGGCTAATTTGTCATTAAAAAACACTAAGTGAGCACTTTGAGTGAGATCCGAGAATTGTGATAATTTTGACCCCTATGAAAAGCTAATTCTTCCTGAAAAATTATAACAAATACTCAGCTAACTTTGACTCTTAAATATTCAGATGGCAATCATGCCTGGTCTCTATACAAACGGACAAGGGAAAAACCTAATGAGCTTCAGGAAGTAGATATTTAGTTAAAATATCTTGCTAATTATGACCTTTATGGAAAGAAACTTAAAATATCTAAATGTGTAGGAAGACGCCTGATGTTATCAGAGGAGGCAAAAGACCTACAAAGGAAATAGGAATTATTGGTTATAAGAAAATAGTTCCCAAAGAATCACATTATATTCTAAAATTTATTTGTACCTTAAATAAATATTTCAAAATATTCTATAGTTCCTTTTAGAGAGAGTTGTAGTAGTCATTAGTTCTTGTCATAAATAATTTTTTCACTAAGGTAAAATTCATGTAACAAAATTAATCATTTTAAAGTGAATAATTGAGTGGTATTTAGTACATTCCAGTGTTGTGCAACAACGATTTCTATCTAGTTTGAAAATATTTTCAGGAAGGTCCAAGATGGCGGATTAGTTAAACATTATGTCTGTTGCTTTCCAGGACCACATCAAAATTACAACTAAATTATGAACAATTAACCTAAAGAATCATCTGAAGACTAGCTGAACAGGGCCCCCTACAACTAAGGATATAAAGAAGAGACCACATCGAGACTGGTAGGAGGTGTGGAGATGCAAAATGGGCTGACTCCAAACCCACAGGTAGTGGTTGAACACCGGGAGGGACACTTTGGTGGCAAAGGATACCCTGAAGAGGTAGGGGTCCCAGCCACACACCGGGCTCCTCAGTCCAGGGGTCCTGTACCAGGAAGAGGAGTCCCCAAAACATATGGCAGTAAAAATCAGCAAGGACTCTGTCTGCCCATCTGGGTGAGATGGAACACGGCTGGAAACCAAGACATCCTCTTAAAGGGCCCATGCACAGACTCATTCGCTTGTAAACACTCACCTGGGCTCTAGTGGAGGGGTAGCAACTTGAAAGATGCCAGAAACATATAGGGAAAGACTGAGTTGTGTGGTTTCAGGCTGAGGCCTGGAAGGACAGCCGCCATTTTCTCTGTGTGGGGCTTGCCTCATATGTAATATACAGGAAGGTGCCATCTTTTCTATGTTGAACCCGCCCCAATGAGCCAAATATCTGAGACCGAATTGGTCTGGTAAAATCTGTCAGTGTGCACCACCTTGGTGACTCCCTGGGTTCCCACCCAACTAGTGCTGCATTGCTAGGGGGCACTATCATCTCCTGGGTGGCCAGCCCCGCCCCACAAGCTGCAGAAGACTTTTACAGCAGGAGACGGCCCATAGCATCCTGGGTAACTTTCAGTGGTGACCAGTTAGCTATAACTTTTGCACAGCCTCTCTTGGGCAGCTCTTGGGGATCTGTCGGCCTGAGGCAAGCTGTGGCTGGCTGTGATGTTCTCAGGGCGTTTTGCAAAGTGGTCACAGGCCTGGTATTGGTGCAAGAACTGAATCTGCATTAACTTTGTAGAAACCACAGCACACCCCCTGTGACTCCCTGGAATCCCACCCAGCTAGTGCTGCCATCACCATGGGCACTCCCGGTTTCTGGGTAGCTGGCCCCACCCCACAAGCTGGGAAGCCTTTCACAGCAGCAGGCAGCCCCTGGTGGCCTGGGGAATTTTCTGTGGCAAATAGTCAGCCACAACTTGTGCTGCAGCCTCCTTGAGAGACTCTTAGGGATCTGCAGGCCCAAGGCAAGCAGTGGCTAGCCATGGTGTTCTCAGGGCATTTTGCGAAGTGGTCACAGGCCAGGCACTGGAGCAAGAACTGAATCCGCATTAACTTTGTAAAAACCACCAGCCATGCCTCATGACTCCCTGAGACTCTGCCCCGCCCAGCTAGTGCTGCATCACTGGAGACACTCTCAACATCAGGGCAACAAGCCTGGCTGGCGCACCTAAGGAGGCTCTTTCAATGGCTGAGCCTTACGGGCAGCCAACAGGTGGGAACAGGTCTAGGGGAGACCTAGGTTTGCTAAGCTGCCCCAGGCCTAATACTGGGTGATGGGTCATTCTATATTTAATTTTTTGAGGAACTACCATAGCTGAACCATTTTACATTCCCACCAGCAACATATGAGGGTTCCAATTTCTCTACATTCTCATCAACACTGGTTATTTTCCTTTTTATAAAAATCTAGATGTCTTAGTTGGTGTGAAGTGGCATAATTGTGGTTTTGATTTGCATTCCCTACTGACTAATGATGTTGAGTATCTTTTCATGTTTTTGTTGACCTTTTAAATATCCTCTTTGGAGAGATGTCTACGAGTATTCAAGTCCTTTGCCCATTTTTTAATTGGGATGTCTTTTTTGTTGTTGAGCTTTAAGAATTATTTATATATTCTGGACACTAGACTCTCATCAGATGTATGATTTCCAAATATTTTTTCTCATTCTATAGGTTGTCTTTTGGTCATAAAAAATTATTCTCTTTTTAATCATATTATATGACTATACTCTACATCACTCATTGGTGTGAGTAAACGTGATATGCATATGCGTCACTTCCTTGTGGAACCTCTAGGAGCTAGTGTGCTATTTGATTCAGGTAATCCCAAGTCAATTCCCCAGCAATGGGTAACACTCTAGATCATGGCTTCTCTGTCAGCCTAAGTTCTGGAATGAGGAATACAAGAATCAGAGTCTACTAATTGACCCAAAATGAACATGTATCATAAACAAAAAATCATGCTCTTTTTCTTCTCCTGGGTTTCTATACTATAACTGGTGATATTTTTTTAAGAAAACAAATCTAGTCATGCTCTTATCCTATTCAAAATCCTTTCGTGACTTCTGATTGCACTAAAAGAGTTAACATGGTTACGATCTTTACCACAATCAATAAAGCTGTTCATGATGTCACCCCTGCCTACCTCTTAAGCCTAATCTCATGTTAGTCTTGCTCTTTCTTGAATTATTTTTGGTAAATACACATTTTTCTACATAATCATCTTTTCTATCCAAAATTCCAATTTTCCCCCAATTGTTTCTACCTCAGGACCTTTGCATTTGTTTTTCCCTTTCCTTGGGATGTTCTTCACCACTACTCTCACCAACTCTCCGTTTACCTCCCTGCTGAGTCAACTTTAACTCATCTATAGGCATATAGGTATTAGTAAAATTTATCAGGGAGACTTTGCTTGATCCCTCATTCTGGTTTGAATATTTTTCATCTGTGGTCTCATAGCACTCAGTACTTTATCTTGTCTATCATTTATTATAGGCTCATTATATTGCCATGCACCTGATGACTTATACACAGTGTGATAAAAAACTATAGTTGAATGTTTAAATAAATAAAAAAAATTATAGTAAGACACATTGCCATTAATCCCCTTCAAAATCCTCCCCCTCGCTTCAAACACTCTTGTCCCATCGTTCTTGCCACTTTCTGAAGCAGTTCTGGAAGTCCTCTTTCCTGAGTGTCTTTAGTTGCACTGTCATGGCTGCCTTGATGTCCTGAATTGATTCAAAACGTTTACCTTTCATGGTCATTTTGACTTTGAGGAAAAGCCAGAAGTTGCATGGTGCCAGGTCCAGTGAATAAGGTGGATGAGGACACACCATAATGCTTTTATTTGACAGAAATTGCCATACCAGAAGTGATGTGTGACAGAGAGCCTTTCCATTGTGATCACAAAATATGGTGAATGCTGCTGCATCCAATGGAAAGGCAGGGACCTTCAATACGGGAAGTGGTGCATCGAACCTTAGTAATAGTGTGTGACAAGTTTCACTTCTTTGGTACAGTCAGTCAGGTGTGAGCTACGGTTGAGAAAAGGTGTGTTTTAAAATGTGCTGTAAATCATGGATCACGAACAACGCATTAACATGAAATGCGCAAACAGTTTCATCCTCCTTCACGACACTGCCATCCCTGAGCCTTCTATGAATATGGCTATGACTACAGATCAAAGATACAGTCTACCGTAATAGTCCATATGTGTGCTTTTAAAAGCAAATGTGCCAATCTAGTTTCATTTATTTTGTGTTTATTACTATTTCACTTACATCTTTTTTATAAGAGAACACACAAAATTATAGAATGTAGGAAGTGTTGTGAAATTTTTCCTCCTTAAAACAATGAGTTAGCCAAAACATTCAATCTTGCTTGATTGCCCATCTAGACAATGTTATTTTATTCCACATCCACAAGCATTTGTTGAGCAGCCTAGCACTTAATCCTCTTCTAGGTGGGACATACAAAGTAGTATAAAATATGGTCCCTATCTTCAACAAGTTCTCTATTTGGAGAAAAAGAAAATCAGGTGCAACTTTCTAAGTAAATACTTTTTTACCTTACATCCACGTAAGCCCTTTAGCCATCAATATATATTGACACTGTTGTTATACTTAGTTCAGTAATGTTGATGGTTACATATGTATAGTTTAAGGATATTAAGTCTGTTTAAGGACAACAGATACAGAAACCCTACTATTCAGAGACTACTTCAGAGATTACTGCATAAAACCGAAGATAAAGCAGGATGACCCTGGATGGATGCATAGACTTCCCAGTTCTCCATAGTGACTTACAACTGCTGATGACAGTATGGTATGAGGAATCTGTTAAGTATGAGCCACTCAGATTTGTCAGTCTCATGGGTGTTTCTATGCACTCCAGTCCCACACACTCCCTCTCCCATCAGTTAGAGACTATGTTTACTTGTCTGCATGCTCACCAAGTGCAAGTAAAAGGGGCAAACGAACCCCATTACATTCCTATTTATAGTGAGGCTAGGTAATCTCAAGTCAGTTCCCCAGGTGTACCAACTCTCAGCAAGACAAGGCCTAAAAAAGGGCCCTCTGTGTTGTCTCAGTCAGAGGATGGCATATTTCTTTTCTGTAAAGGGACACACAGTAATTATATTTAGTTTTGTAAGTCACACATAGATAAATGTGCTTGTGCTCAAACAACACTTTACAAAACGAGGTGGTGGGCTGACTTTGGCCAATTGGCCATACTTTGCTGACCACCTGGCCCTAGTCAGGGGGTATTATTCCATTGTAGTACCCAGCCTGTGAAGCCATAGAGTACAGTGCTGCCTAAAGCCTGAGGTATGTTCTAGGAACAACTAATTATAAGACTGTTGAGTTATTCTCACCCCATCCACAAAATTGCGTTCAATCTAGAAAATCTATATAAGCCCCAACACTTGTAACTGAGTTTACATAGATCAGGAAATTATGTTTAAGATGAGAGCTGAAAGATAAGCGAAACTAAGCTAAGTAAAGAGGCAGGGAAAGAGTATTCCAAGCAGAGGAAATAGCATGTGCAAAGATCAGGATTTGAGAAAGAAGATGGCATCCATGGTAGATACTTTTCATTGCCTCCTCAACATCCATTTACCCTTTTCTTATTCTTAATGTGATTTTAATTTTGTTCAGATACAATCCCATCTCTGGATGTTCAGGAGAATCTGACTAGATCAAGCTAATCGGCACGTGGCATTCCTTTGGCAACTGTTATTTGTCCAGCAGTTGGCACCTGACCTAAGTTAGCCCAATAAAACTTAAAGGAAAAGACCTAGTCCACGCTTCAAGGAGAGATTTTCCTCTCTCATTCCTGTTGGATGTGATTAAAAAACAAAAGTTTGTTGTAGTCTTTATTTCCATTGGCAATTATCTCATTACACAGGATAACCAGCCTTAACATGAAGCCAAACTCTGGAGAATTTTGCACAGAACTGGGATCAACTAAAGTGTTTCATAATAATTTATGAAACACTTTAATAGTTACTAATAATTTAGTAACTATTGATTTCTATCATACCTAGAGTCTGCCATACTATTGGATGTCCGGTTTTGAGTTAATAAATTCCCTCATTACTTGTGGTAGTTTGAGTCTGTGTTTTCTGTTACTAGAGTCCAAAGTGTACTAACTGATAGCGTATTTGACAAGGTGAAAGAAATTCAGTGTGATAAGATTATGGAGTGGCACAAAATGAAGCCGGAGAAGTAAGCAGAGGCAAAGTTGTGGGCATTATTTCTGCTGACAACATACCCTAAACTCAGTGTATCCATCTGGACAAAAAGAGTTCTTCCACCAAACAGGCAGACAATAGGAACAGAAAGGCAAGCATTCTTATAAACACCATAGCTTGGTCCAGTTAACACCTATATACTGAAGTCAATTTTTATTACGGCTTGATTAGCTCCATTTTATCTCCATACATTCCACATCAGAGATAAGTTATATTTTTGATGAGGGGTGAGCAAATGCCTTTTGAGTACAGTTGGATATGGAAAATAATATTGGAGCGGTTGATGCTCTTTAGGTGTCAGAGTCAAATCCAAAAAGCCTTTTAAAAAATTATTCCAGAATGGAAAAAATGTAAAAAGATATGGAGAATGGATCTTGGAGCTCCAAATTTTCCAATCACATGATCAGATTAAGTGAAATAAAAAAACAAAGTTTAGAAGAAAACTTTGAACTGAAAGGATCAATATAATGAAAACTAAATGAGGAAAGCAAGACCAGACATTTCCTGGTTGAAATTTTTAAAATTCAAAGTTTGTAAATAAGTCTTACGAACATTTAGCTACATAAAGCATTGTTCTACTTACACTAAAATTGTATCAGGAGAAGGGAAGACATCAAGAAATACTATTTCATTCTTAACATTAATAATAAAAATATAGGTACAACTTTTAAACACAAAGATAAATAAAAAAGATGGTTAGCTTCTTCCAAATAGCTAAACAAAAAAGCAAAGAAAAATATAGTATATAAGACAAAACAAACAGCATGAAAATATGAAAATATTAAAGCAAAAGGAGCTTATACAAGATGAAGCAAATGTAAATGAGTTAACTACCCTAATAAAAGTTTCAGATTGAATTGATAAAAGAAAACAACTATTTGCAACTTATGAGAGATATCTAAAATAAAGTACCTTAAAAGTTAAAAATATTTTTTAAATGGGCAAAAAATAACTGAGAAATGCAATAAAAAATATATAGGTGGTCCTTAATAATAATCAGAGTAGAATTAATTCAATAAATGAGGCAGTCATTTTACATTAATAAAATAGTGAGCATATGGTCAATAAAAAGAAGAGGCCTGGGCCTTTATATATTAATGAATAATGAGGGCAGGCACTGAGCTATCATTTTCACATGCATTAGCTAATTTAAGGTTCAGAACAACATTACGTAGTAGACATGGCTATCATTCTGATTTTACAGAGGAAACACCTGAGCACAGAGAAATTAAAAGCTTGTTCAAGGTTCTCACTGTTAAGGATGTAACTGGAATTTGGACCCAGGGCTCTATGACTTGTGAACCTCTAAGGCACTATATCAGTGTATCTGAAAGGTTAGTGCCTACATTACCTGAATCAGAATGCTTACTATAAATGCAAACTCCTGGCATCACCTGAGATATATTCTAGAACTCTGAAATTTGCATTTTAACTAGTACTCCAGTTGATTCTTATGCATGATAAAATTTGAGAACCACTACACTACCTGTACTGGCTCCAAGAAAATGAGAGAAACATAATTGAAGTGGAAATTTTTAATCCTCCCTTTCTGTCTTAGACAGATTAAGTAGAAAAAAACAATAAATGGTTTAAATATTAATCAGGTTATCATAACAAACTTAAAACACTACAGAGAATCTATATTAGTTTCAAACATCCCTTTTACATTCACAAAATTGAGCACACATTAGATTCTAAAAGAAAACAAATTTCAAAAAGTATAGGTAATAAATACCACATTATTTGATCACAATGTGCTAAAACTAAAATTTAACAAGAAAAGAACACAACTAGTTATACTTTTAGAAATCACTTTCCTAAAGAACTATTTAATCAACTAAGAAAACCTATAGCCACAACTATAGAACTATATTGAGGATAATATAGATAAAGATTTATGAGTCTACCCGCTCAAATGTCTAAAGTGAAAAAGATAGAAAATACATGTTGACAAGGATGTAGAGCCACTGGAACTCTCACTCATTGCTAGTGGGAATGAAACGGGTGCAATCACCTCAGAAAATGGTATGGCAGTATCTACTTAAGCTAACCACATGCATACCCTATGACAAAGCAATTCCTCCCTTAGGTTTATAACCAACAAGGGTTCATATGTTCACCAGCCCCTAAATGGAAACTTCCCAAATACCCAAGGTAAAATGGATAAATGGTGGTATACTCACACAGTTCAATACTATATAGTAGGAGAAAGAAAAATGTACAGCTATATGAAACAATATAGGTGAACCTTATAGTGTTATAGGAAACCTGATACAAATGCATATATTCTATATAACATTATTTGCATAAGGTACAAAACATTCAAAACTAATCTGTGCTGTTTATAAGTGAGCATAATGGTTACTTTGGTGGTAGTGACTGGAAAGTGTCATGAGGTGGCTTCTGGTGTGCTGGTGATGTTGATTTTTGATCTGGAAGCTGTGTGTAGAACAAGTGTGTTGAGTCTGGAAATTCATCAAGTTATACATTTATAATCTCTGTACTTTTCTGTATGTGTATTGTACTTTAATGCAAAGTTAATTTAAAAATCTCTTAAGTAGAGGGACTATGCTTCCAAGTTTACTTGAGACAGATTTGAGTAAGAAATAAGCAGAAATTATGCAAGTGAAAAATAAAATAGATAAACTTAGGAACTTGATGGATAAATTAATTATAGCTGATAAGAGAAAACTATACATAATGCTCCTGGAGAGCCCAAAATAAAAGGAGGGAAAGGTAAGAACATAAATGGTACAGTAGTTTAACTGAAGTCCCAGAAATATAGGGAGAAAGACAAGGGAAGAGGGAGTATCAGAAGAGACCTTGAGTGAGAATTTTCTCGAAATAATAAAAGACACCAATCCACAGGTTCAGGAATCCAAACAAGTTCCAAAAGAGATAAATGGAAATAAATCTATGCCTAGACATAAAATGATAAAATTGTAGAAAATCAAAGCAGTCATTAATCAGAGAGAAGATAGATTACTTTCAAGGAACAACAGATAAGTGGATATATCTGACTACTCGAAGGCAGTAATGGAAATCAGAAGACTGTGGAGTAAAGTCTTTCATTTGATGAAAAACTTAACTGTCAACTACAGAATTCCATATTTGGTTTAAAAAAATCTCTGAAGAATGAAGGTAAAATAAAAAATGATCTTTAGACAAACAAAATCTGAGATGGTTGGCCACAAACGGACCAAAAATAAACGTAATTCTATTTTTTTTTTAAGATTTTTTTTGGGGGAAGGGGAACAGGACTTTATTGGGGAACAGTGTATATTTCCAGGACTTTTTTCCAAGCCAAATTGTTGTCCTTTCTATCTTAGTTGTGGAGGGTGCCATTCAGCTTCAAGTTGTTGTCCTTTCAGTTTTAGTTGTGGAGGGTGCAGCTCAGCTCCAGGTCCAGTTGCCATTGCTAGTTGCAGGGGGCGCAGCCCACCATCCCTTGCGGGAGTCGAACTGGCAACCTTGCGGTTGAGAGGACGCACTCCAACCAACTGAGCCATCCGGGAGCTCAGCAGCAGCTCAGCTCAAGGTGCCTGTTCAATCTTAGTTGCAGGGGGCACTGCCCACCATCCCTTGCGGGACTCGAGGAATTGAACCGGCAACCTTGTGCTTGAGAGCCCACTGGCCAATGTGGGAATCGAACCGGCAGCCTTCAGAGTCAGGAGCACGGAGCACTGGGCCGGCCCAATAACCGTAATTCTAGAGTGTACTTCAGTGCAGAAAGAAAACGATCCTAAATGGCAGGGCAAAGTTTTATGTCAATATCAGAGAGAGTTTTATATCAATCTGGGACCATTGGAGTTTATCCTGTAGGGAACAGAGAACCATTTAATAGTTGACATTGTGGGGATGGAGGAGGGCAGAGGGACAAGGTCATATCTACATTTCAGAAGAGTCACTCTAGTAGCTATCAAAAAACAGAATGGAATGTGGCAAAACTAGGGAGAAAAAAATTTGTTAAGGAGACATTCTAATTATTCTGTCCAGAGATGATGGTGACATGAACCCAAAGCAAGACTGGTGAAGATGAAAAGAAGAGCACATGCACAAGTAAAATTGTCAGGTGTTCACCAAATATCTATTGAAAGAATCAATATGATTATCTCAAGAGATGTCCCCCTAAAACATAACACTGAATAATTTCACTTCTCAGAATTTATCCTAAGGTTAGTTGGAATTATCCACAAAGATTTATGTAGGAGATATTCAGAAACAGTGCTGAATTAGGTTTTTGTTTTGTTTTTTCTTAATAATTCCAACTAACCTTGGAATTATAGTATAGTATACTCTTATACTATATAGTTATAGTATATTAATAATATACTCAATATATTTTTATTTTTTCCTCTGGTAGCTTTTATTTATTTTTTAAGACTTTTATTAAAAATATAGCTAACATACAATTTTATATTCATTTCAGGTATACACCATAGTTATTCAACATGTATATACCTAAGGAAGTGATCACCATGATAAGTCCAGCAACCATTTGAACCATACCACGCTATCACAATATTTTTAACTATATACCCTAGGCTGCACATTACATCTCCATTACTTATTTGTTCTGTACCTGGAAATTTGGATCTTTTATTCCCTTCATCATATTTCCCTCTTTTTTAATCTTTCAATTACTGATGACATTCAATATTATTTCATGTTAATTTCAGGTGTACAGCATAATGGTTAGACATTTATATAATTTAAGAAGTTATTCCCTTGAGTAATCTAGTACCCACCTGGCACTATACATAGTTATTACCATATTATTGAGTATACTCCCTATGTTTTACTTTACATCCCATGATACTTTTGTAACTACCAATTTGTACTTCTTAATCCCCTTACCGTTTTAACCTTACTACCACTCCGATAGATCTAGTACCCATCTGACACCATACATAGTTATTACAATATTATTGACTATATTCCTTATGTTATAGCCTACATCCCCATGACTAATTTGAAACAACCAATTTTTACTTCTTACTCTCTTCCCCCTTTTCATCTGCCTTTCCAACCCCCTTCCCATCTGGCAACCATCAAAATGTTCTCTGATATCTTTGAGTTTGTTTTTGCTTTGTTTGTTTATTTTGGTCTTTAAATTCCACATATAAGTGAAATCGCACTGCATTTGTCTTTCTCTGTGTTACATACTCAACTCAGCACAATATCTTCCAGGTCCATGCATTCATGTCGTCACAGATGGCAATAACCCATTCCATTCCATGGATGAGCAATATTCCATTATATATAGGTACCATTTCCTCCTTATCCATTCATTCATTGATGGACACCCAGGCTGCCTCCATATCTTGGCCATTGTAAACAGTGCTGCAATGAGCACATGGATGCACATGTCCCCTCAAAGTAGCATTTTGTGTTTCTTTGTATAAATATCCAGAAATGGGATTACTAGGTACTTCTTTGTCTCTTGTTATATCCTTTCTTTTAAAGTCTGTTTTGTCTTGTATAAGTATTGCTACCCCAGCGTTGTTGGTTTTTTTTTTTTTTTTTCATTTCCAAGAAAATATCTTTTTCCATCCCTTTACTTTTAGTCTGTGTGTATTTCAATCTGAAGTGAATCTCTTGTAGGCAGCATATGTAAGGGTCTTGTTTTCTTATCCATTCAGCTCCCCCTCCATCTTTTGATTGGAGCATTTAATTCATTTACATGGAAAGTGATTGTTGCTAGATATGTAGTTATTACGATTTTATTATTCATATTTTAAATTTTCTTTTATTTGTTTGTTTTCCCCCTTCTTCTTCTTCAAGAAGTCCCTTTAAGGGCCTGGCCCGGTGGCTCAGGCAGTTAGAGCTCCGTGCTCCTAACTCCGAAGGCTGCCGGTTCGATTCCCACATGGGCCAGTGGGCTCTCAAGCACAAGGTTGCCAGTTCGATCCGTCAGCTCCCACAAGGGATGGTGGGTAGTGCCCTCTGCAACTAAAGATTGAACATGGCACCTTGAGCTGAGCTGCCGCTGAGCTCCCAGATGGCTCAGTTGGTTGGAGTGTGTCCTCTCAACCGCAAGGTTGCCAGTTCGACTCCCACAAGGGATGGTGGGCTGCGCCCTCTGCAACTAGCAACGGCAACTGGACCTGGAGCTGAGCTGCGCCCTCCACAACTAAGACTGAAAGGACAACAACTTGAAGCTGAACTAAGATTGAAAGGACAACAACTTGACTTGGAAAAAAAAAAGAAGTCCCTTTAACATTTCTTGTAATACTGTCTTGGTGGTGATGAATTCCTTTAGTTTTTTCTTGTCTGGGAAGCTCTTTATCTGTCCTTCAATTTTAAATGACAGCCTTGCTGGGTAGAGTAGTCTTGGTTGTAGACTGTTGCTTTTCATCACATTAAACATTTCCTGCTACTCCCTTCTAGCTTGCAAAGTTTCTGTTGCAAAATCACGTGACAATCTTATGGGAGCTTTCTTATACATAACTAGTTGCCTTTCTCTTGCTGCTTTTAATATTCATTCTTTGTCTTTAATTTTCATAATTTTAATTATGATGGGTCTTGGTGTGGGCCTGTTTGGGACTCTGTGCTTTCTGGGTTTATATGTCTATTTCCTTTGCCAGGTTTGGAAAGTTTTCCATCATTGTTTCTTCAAACAGGTTATCAATCCCTTGCTTTCTCTCTTCTCCTTCTGGCACCCCTATGATGCAAATGTTGTTTTGCTTGATGTCATCCCACAGTTCTGTTAAACTATCTTCATTTTAAAAGTTCTTTTCTTTTTGCTGTTCTGATTGGGTGTTTTGTGCTACCTTGTCTTCCAAATCACTGATTCGATCCTCTCCTTCATCTAGTCTGCTTGTGATTCCTTTTAGTGCATTCTTTATTTTAGTTATTGTATTTTTCACTTTTGACTGTTTTCTTTTTTATGGTTTCTATGCCCTTTTTATGTTTGCTATTTCTTTTTTGACTTTCTCACTAATTTCCTTGAGCATTCTTATAACCATTGTTTTGAACTCTGTATCTGGTGGGTAGCTTGCCTCCATTTTGTTTAGTTATTTTTGTGGAGTTTTCTCCTGTTATTTCATTTGGGACGAATTTTTTTTCCCCCTCATTTTTGCTGCTTCTCTGTATTTGTTTCTGTGGATTAGGTAGATCTGCTATATCTTCCAGTCTTGGCCGGATAGCCTTATGTAGTAGGTGTCCTGTGTGACCCTGGCATGGTCTCTCTGGTCAGCTGCCCCGAGTGCTTCGGGGCTGCCCCTTTTTTGCATGTGTGCCCTCCTGTTATAGCTGAGCCTTGATTACTATTGGCACATCAGTGAGGGGGATTGACCCTCAGGCTGACTGGCTATTGGGTTTGGCCACGTCAACAGCTTATGGGCTGCTATGCAGGGACCTTACACCACTGAGCAGGATTCACCCCATTAGGCTCTAGAGCCTGTTGAGACTACACTTCGTGTGCACCACTTGTGGAGCTAATTGGGCTGTGCTCTGCTGTGGTCTGCAGCCAACCTCTAAGTATATTGGTGCTGGGGACTCTTGGGTGGGGCTCCAGTGCAGGTCCAGGTCACCCACTGCCTATGACCAACTGGGGCCTACCTAATAGGAACTACACAGCAATTCGCTGTTGCTCGCTGCCTGTGCTAAACCTGGATGCATGTGGGAGGGGCCATGCTGTGAACTGAGGTCAGTTGCCACCAGTACTAGGCCTGGGGTAGCTCGGAAAAAAGCCAGGATACCCTGAGGCCTGCTGCCTCCTGCTGGCTCCCACAAGGTTCAGTTGCTGATAAAGACTTGTGGTGTACACAACTTGGATGAGGCAGGGTCTCAGGGAGTCACCAGAGTGGGACAAGTTGTGTTCACCAGGTTAATGTAGATTCTGGTTTGGCACCAGAGCTGAGCCTGGAGCTACTCAGCAAAAATCTCAGAGCATAGTGAGGCCAGCCACCACCTGCCTGGGTCCCATGGACCCCTGAAAGTTGTCTAAGAAAGAGTGCAGTGCAGGTGAGGCTGGCTGTTCACAGAGAAAGTGCCTCCAGTGTTGGGTGAGTTGGGTGGGGCAGGGTCCCAGGGAGTCACTAGGGTGGAGTGAGAAGAGCTCATCCAACCAATTCAGATTCAGATTTGGCCATGAGTGTGGGAGGGAGAGAGGGCTCAACACAGGAAAAATGGCACCTGCCTGCTGGCTGCCCTGGAAAAGGACCCCACACAGGGAAAATGGTGACCATCCCGCCAGTCCTTGCCCCACAGCCACACAACTCAGTCTGACCCCACCCCCACTCCATGTCTCTGACAACCCCCGAGTCACTATCCCTCTGCTAGAGCTCAGGATGAGTGTCTATGTGTGAGTTAGTCTGTGTGCAAGCCCTTTAAGAGGACATCTGGGTTTCCTGCAGCCTTCTGTCTCACCAGCATGGTTGGTATCCTCACTGTTTTTCACAGCCAGAGGTTGTGGGGGCTCCTCTTCCTGGCACCAGTAATCCAGGCTAGAGAGCCTGGTATGAGGTTGAGGTCCCTCACTTCTCCAGGGGGAACCTCTGTGGCTGAGATAGCCCTCCCCTTTCTCAACTGCCACATGGAAATGTGGGGTCAGCCTGTTTCGTATCTCTACCCTTCCTATCAGTATCAACGTGACTTCTTCTTTGTATCCTTAGTTATAATACTTCTGTTGAACTAGACTTCAGTGGTTCTCTAGGTTGATTGTTCTATAATTTAGTTGTAATTTTAATGTGTTCACAGGAGGAAGCAAGCATAGCTTTCATCTATTCTGCCATCTTGGATCTCTCCTGAATTAGATTTTTAAAAATATGAAAAGTAATCTACAGGGCCAACAGTAGAGAAATGATTAAATAAATTACAGTAGACTCCTAAAGTCAAATAGTGTTTAGCATTTAAAAAAAAATCACATTTTTAAAAAAACATTTAATAATATGGAGACATTCTCAAAATATGAGTTGAAGGAAAGCAAGACACAAAATTATCTATATGTTCCCAATTTTAGAAAATATGTATTTTTGAATATATATGAAAATGCTTGTGTGGTAGGCACAATTATGCTCCCTCCTCCCAAGGATGTCCATGCCCTAATTCTCCAAACATGTGATGTGATTATCTTTAAGGACCATGAGTTGGGGACATCCTGGATTTTCTGAGTGGGCTCCACCTAATCGCACAGGTCCTTAAAAGCAGAGAATCTTTCCCTGCTATGTCGAGAGGCAGATCTATCTATGGAAGAAAAGCACAAAGAGATGCAACATTGCTGGCTTTGAAGATTGAAGAAGAAGACCATTAGCCAAGGAATGTGGATGGCCTCAAGAAGCTTGAAAAGGAAAGGAAATAAATTCTCTCCTAGAGCCTCCAGAAAGGAATGCAGCCCTTCCCAAACCTTGATTTTAGTGTATTAAGACCTGCATGGGACTTCTGACCTACAGAACTGTGTGATAATACATTTGTGTTGTTTTAAGCCACTAAGTTTGTGGTAATTTGTTAGGGCCTCAAATAGAAAACTAATGGCACATTTTGAAAGAAAATAACCCTGAGAAGGATGTAATTAGAGTGATTGTCTTTGGATAGTGGAATTACAGGTGATTCTTACTATTGGGATAATGTTTTTCTGTAGTTTCTAAATCATCTATAATGGAAGGAAGAAGAGGAGAGAGAATATTGCTAGTCTTCTCTTATTTTGTATGTAAAACCTTATGTATATGTGATTACTTCCTTAAGATTTCTTGAAGTAGAATTACTGAGTCAAAGGCTACAATTTTTTTTAATGGCTTTGAAATTCAATGCAAATACCCTTTAGAAAGGTTGAACCAATTTGTACTCCTATCTAATATTTGTCTTCATTAAAACTTTTGGCGAATTAATTATGCTAGATCTCTTTCACTCACTTTATGAACCCACAAGTAAATAAATTATCCAACACTAAAATATAAAGCCAACAAAAAGGAAGAAAAACTGAAATACAAGTCAAATACTAAATTTTTTGTCACCTTGTAACATATGTACTTGGGGCCACTTTGCCCTACAGAGCATGCTATAAGGGGTGCTCCTTAAGCCACTCCAGGTTATCTTACAACTCCAGTTTAATATTACTTACTTTCTCACTACTCTGTTGAAATCCAGAAGGGTCAGCGGCTTCTTTAAGTTTTCAGAATAGTGTCTTCCTGGAACATCCTGAAGTGCTTCTAAAAAGCCATTACTTTGTAATATAACCTCCCTTTTAGCCTTTTATCTTTCTTTCCGGCATCTTGCCTCTCTCATGGAGATTCTCTCTGCAACAGGTTTCCAATGCAAGTCTCTAAGTATCTGAGATTTTAACGAGTCTGTACTGCCTGAGGTGGTGGTGTGGATGGGGGGCGGGGGGACACCATTCTTAAGCTGCTTCCAATCAAGGCACTCGGGCTGGCAAATAACTTTAAGGTGTGGATTTAAGGACAGATGAATTTGGAAAAGAAATTAAATATATGTGATCCTTATCATTTGCTGCTTTGTGTACTTAAAAGCTATCATAAAATGAGTTAAATTTTCCGCAGGAACAACTATTAATGGGGTTCAGTAACTTCGCTAAGGAATCAATAGCAAAAAAGTGATAGCTTTAAGCAGTAATATATTCCATCCTCTCTTCTATATGTTTTGGAAAGCATGTGTTATCATGTAAAAAAATGCAGCTATCACTAATCACCATCCTATCTGAATCAAAGGTGTGAAAAAATACAGTGCATATCCACTGTATTTTCTTGGCTTAGAATTTAGAAGACACATGTGGGAATGGTTTAGAAAACCCAGTTGGTCTTTCAAAAAGCTGTCCAAACAATTTCCAACTGATGTCTCCTTTTTCTCTTGATAAATCTCCCAACACTAAGCAGTGACATTTAAAATCATTCCTCTGACCTTAGAGCTACTCTCAAAGTATTAATTACTCAACAAATGTTTGTTGTTGATGATGATGGTAATTTTCAGGCCAAAAAACATTTTCAAATCTAAGGGCTGACCCACCATGTCTCCCCTTCACCCTCTCCTACCTCCATCAGTTTATTTAAAGCTACAAATAGATCTAATCCACCATGAAGTGAAGTAATGTCACCAGGAAGTACTAAGTGCTGTTAAGTCATTTTTTTAACCAGTCTTCACTGCCTCAATTCAATGTGATGAGTTTAATATGACTCCCTACTGTAGAAGATTTGAGCAGCCCAGAGAGTAAGCTCTGCTCGTGCTCCTCTCCCAGTATCAATCCAGAAGAAACCTCTTGCCCTAACAACAAACAACAAACAAACAAACAAACACAAAGCAGAAGGTAAGCTAGCTTTAGCAAACAGCAAAATAGAAAATGTTTGCCATACAATCACCGTGTTGATTGATGCAGTATAATGTCCAATGATTTACCTACCCATACATGATATGTTTATCAACAACCTAGTATAAAAGATACAAAACTCTTAAAATTATTTTTGAGATGCATGCTGAGCAATTTACACTTTGAATAAAATCTACCAGGTCATGAGCATCATCTTTTATAAAGAAACTTTCAGTGTTCTCTCCCTTGTGAAAAAGATAGGCATAAGACAGGATCTGATTGTGCTGGAGACTGCGTAAAACGCTGAATAAGTGGATACATTTGAGCAGAAATGATATCTGAGCCTTTAAAGCAAAGGCAAAGTTGGAAGAATGATGCGATGTAGTGTGAAACTTTGAACCTCACATCTTCATCCTCTCAGCAGATGCCTTGATTACTTCTGTTTTATGAAATACAAGTCAGTATTCCCTCTTTTCTTAAATTTCTCCCTGTTGCCCATTCAATTGTCCTTGCCTATTTCAATGTCAGAAAAAAGCCCTTCTCATTCAATTCCACTCTTTTCAGGACTATCAATAATTGTCCACTTCCATTTCACCCATACATTTCTTACATCTTCAATCTCTGCCCTCCCTCTAGCTTATTTCCCTTGGCTTTTAAGCATGACCAAGTCTTCCCATATCCTGAAAAACAGCCAAATACCAAACTCCCTTTCTCAATTCTGTGACTTTTTAAAAGAAACTTATTCTTCAGCTAGCACTTATTAAATTCTTACTATGTTCCAGAAAGTTTATCAAACTCAGCTCTTTGCATGAGTTATTTAGTTTCATCATCACATCTATCTTATGAGGTAGATAATACCAGAGAAAACGGAAGCTCCTGAGTTTAAGCAACTTGTCTGAAATCATGCAAGTATTTAGTGGAGGCATGGGGACTTAAATCCATAAAAGTCTGACTCCAAAACCTAAGATTTTTAACTACTGCATTGGGCTTTTTCTCTTATTTCTCTTTCTTTTTCTCTGTTGTTTCTTTCTCTCTCCCTACCTCTCCCTTTCCCTCTCCCCCTCCTCCTTTCACTCTCTCTCCTCCTTCCCTTATTCTCTTCCTCTCACTCCCTTTCTTTTATTACCCTCTTTCTCAAAAGGATATTCACAGCCTCTATGCTTTCTTGCCTCACTCATTAACTTTTGACAATGATTTCTGCTTTGACAACTGCATTACAACTACTCTATCAAATAGTCTTTTAAGCACCAAATTTAACCTTTCCTTTTCTCATGTCCTTTTTCCAGTGTCATGTTCTTATACCTTTTTACAGCATTTTACACAATCATATCATTGTTTTTTGTATCCTTTCTCCTCTTGACCACAGTGACACTGCACCATCCTAGCTCTAATGTGACCTCTTGAAAAATTCAATTCCTTCACCTATTTATTCATTGCTTCATCTATTTATTCACTCAATAAATATTTACTGAATACCCATCAAGTGTTGGGTCTTGTTCTATGCTCTGGGAATACTACTATGAACAAAACAAAGTCCCTGCACTCAAAGAGCTTACATTTTGGTGGAGGGTAAGAGGCTATGATTTTTTTAAAAGAGACTGAAATGTATAACATGTTATTTAAAAAAAGAGGTGTATCTGGGGAAAGAACCTTCAGGCAGAGGAACAGCAAGAAGAACAGATTAGAGATAGGAACAGCATGGAAGCCATTGTAGCACAGCACAGTGAGCAGAGAGAGGCAGATATGCCTGCAGAGAGTTAGACAGGGGCCAGGTCATGTAGGGCTTTACAAAACATTTAAGGGCATTGGCTTTGCTTCGAGTAACAGAGGAAGTCATTGGAGGATTTGAAAATAATAGTAACATGATATGGTATTATTTTAAATAATCACTTTCCTGTGTTGCCAATAGACTGTAGAGGATAAAGAGAAGCAAGAATACCAATTAAAAGACTATTACAGTAATCTCAGTGAAAGATGATTTTGATTTGAAGAAGCATGGTAATAATGGAGATTGTGATATGTGAATGAATTGGGAATTTATTTATTTATTTATTTATTTATTTATTTATTTATTGTATTCCCATAAAACTTTATTTATAGAAACAGGTAGTGGTGTAGTCCTGTTGTAAGCTACAACTAATAATTTTTAAAAAGATTTCTATTAAAATATAACTAACATACAATATTATATTAGTTTTAGGTGTACACAATAGTTATACAACATTTATATACCTAAAGAAGTGATCACTATAAGTGCAGCAATCATCTGACACTGTACCATGTTATCACAATATTACTGACCATATTCCCTATGCTGTACAACCCCCAGACTAGTCCAGTATCCACCTGGCACTATACATAGTTATTAACATATTATTGACTATATTCCCTATGCTTTACTTTACATCCCCGTGACTATTTTGTAACAACCAATTTGTACTTATTAATCCCTCCCCCTTTTTCACTGACCCTCAATCCCCCTCCCATCTGGCAACTATCAAAATGTATCTATGAGTTTGTTTCCAGCCCTTGCCCTGCTACCTTATCTTCTAAATCGCTGATTTCATTCTCTGCTTCATCTACTCTACTGTTGATTCCCTGTAATGTATTCTTCATTTCAGGTATAGTACTCTTTATTTCTGTCTGACATACTCCACTCAGCACAACACCACCCAGGTCCATCCATGCTACCACAGATGTCAAGAACCCATTCCCTTCCATGGCCGAGCAATAGTCCATTGCATATATGTACAACCTCCTCCTTATCCATTCATCCATCGACAGACACCTAGGCTTCCTCCACATCTTGGCCATTGTAAACAATGCTGCATTGAACATATGAATGCACACATCCCCTTGAACTGAATCCTTCTTTGTCTCTTGTTATAGCCTTTGTCTTAAAGTCTGTTTGTCTAGTATAAGTATTGCTACTCCAGTTTTTCTTTTGTCATTTCCATTTTCATGAAATACTTTTTCCATCCCTTTACTTTCAGTCTGTGTGTCTTTTGATATGAAGAGAGTACCCTGTAGGCAGCATACAAGGTCTGACAATTCCATTCACAAACTCATCCTAGAAAAAGTGCTACAATACCTCATTGCTGAATATCGCTACAGTCACCTTCGAAGTACTCCCGTTGGGAAGCTATGCACCGATGCCAGCCCCTAGTCCACACTCCAAAGCAATTTTGGAACTCTTTTTCTGGAATGGCCATCAGAGTTGTTGTCGCATTCCCCTTGATGTCCTGAATCTCATCAAAATGTCTTCCTTTCAATATTTCTTTTATTTTGGGGTAAAGAAAGAAGTCATTGGGGGCCAGATCAGGTGAGTAGGGAGGGTGTTCCAATACAGTTATTTGTTTACTAGCTAAAAGCTCCCTCACAGACAATGCCGTGTGAGCTGATGCATTGTCATGACACAAGAGCCATGAATTGTTCGCGAAAAGTTCAGGTCGTTGAATTTTTTCCTGCAGCCTTTTCAGCACTACCAAAGAGTAAACTTGGTTAACTGTTTGTCCAGTTGGTACAAATTCGTAATGAATAATCCCTTTGATATCAAATAAGGTTAGCAACATCGTTGCAACAAGTTCGCGAACTTAGTTGTCAGCACTAATATGTAAAAGTCTGTTTTCCTATCCATTCAGTCTCCCTATGTCTTTTGATTGGAGCATTTAATCAATTTATATTAAAGTAATTGTTGATAGATATGTAGTTATTGCCATTTCATTATTCATGTTTTTCACCTTCCTTTTATTTTTGTTCATCTTAAAGAAGTCCCTCTAAGATTCCTTGCAATTCTGGTTTGGTGTTGATGAAACCCTTTAGCTTTTTTGTTGTCTGGGAAGCTCTTTATCTGCCCTTCAATTCTAAATGATAGTTTTTCTGGGTAGAGTAATCTTGGTTGTAGGTCCCTGCTTTTCATCACTTTGAATATTTCCTGCCAATATCTTCTGGCCTGCAAAGTTTCTGTTAAAAAATCAGCCAACAGTTTTATGGGAGCTTCCTTGTAGGTATCTAACTGCTTTTCTCTTACCACTTTTAACATTCTCTCTTTGTCTTTAAACTTCTGCATTTTAATTATGATGTGTCTTGGTATGGGCCTCTTCAGGTTCATCTCGCTGGGGACTCTCTGCACTTCCTGGGCTTGTATATCTATTTCCTTTGCCAGATTAGGGAAGTGTTCCATCATTATTTCTTGAAATAGGTTTTAAATTCCTTGCTGTATCTCTACTCCCTCCGGTACCCCTATGATGTGAATGTTGGTATGCTCGATATTGCCCAAGAGGCCCCTTAAACTATCCTCATTTTTTGGATTTTTTTTTTTTCTTTTTGCTGTTCTGATTGAGTGTTTTCTGCTACTTTATCTTCTAAATTGCTGATTTGATCCTCTGCTTCATCTACTCTACTGTTGATTCCCTGTAATGTGTTTTTCACTTTAATTATTGTATTCTTTATTTCTAACTGGTTCTTTTTTATGTTTTCTATCTCCATTTTAATGTTTTCTATCTCTTTGTTGAAGTTTTCTCCGAGATCATTGAGCATCCTTATAATCAGTGTTTCGCATCTGGTAGATTGCTTGCCTCCATTTCATTTAGTTCTTTTCCTGGAGCTTTGTAATGTTCTTTCATTTGGGAAATGTTTCTTCTCTCCCCATTTTGGTTGCCTCCCTGTGTTTGTTTCTATGTATTATGTAGGGCTGCTATGTCTCCAGGACTTAGTAGAGTGGCCTTATGTAGTAGGTGTGCTGAGGGGCTTGGTGCAGTCTTCCTTGTCACCTGAGCCAAGTACTCCAGGTGCGTCCCTTGTGTGGGTTGTGTGTGCTCTCGTCTTTTAGTTGAGCCTTGGTTGCTCTTTGCATGTCAGTGGGAGGGATTGACCCTCTGGCTGATTTGTTGTGAGGACTGGCTGTGACTGCAGTGGAGGAGTAGTGAAGGGACTGACCCTATGGAGCATGATTCACTTTAACAGGGCTCTGATGCCTACCTCGTCTGCCCTTTGGGCATGTCATCCCCAGAGGCAACTGGGTGATGCTCTGTCTGGGTCTAAGGCTGGCCATGGGGCGTGCCAGCCCCAGGGCCTCCTGGGAGGGGCCCCGCCACAGGCCAAGTTCAGCCACTGTCTGCACCCTGCTTGGGACCACCTGGCATGAGCCACAAAGTAATTCACAGATGGCCACTGCCTGTGATGGTCTTGGAGGTGCCTCAAGAGACCAAGCCATTAAAAAATATGGCTGTTGCTAGTGCTTGGCTTAGGGCTGCTCAGCCTGAGGTATGGGACACACTGAAGCCAGATGCTGCTTGTTTGGGTTTTGTGAACCTTTGAGAGATTTTATGAAAATCTTCAGCATTAGCCAAGACAGGCCACTTATATGGAAAAGCCCCTGGAAGTGGTTTGGATCTGCTTGAAAGTTGGGTTGGGCAGGGTGTCAGGGAATCAGGGTGAACAAACAGTGTTAGCCAGGTTGATGGAGACTCAGATATGGCAACTACCTGTGTCTGTACTCTGTAGGGGAGGGCACTAAACAAAGAAACAATGACTTCTGCCAGCTCCCCCATTAAGGAGAAAGCTGCCCCTCCAACCCTTGCTCTGAAGCCAGGCAATTCAGTTCCTCCCTCTGTGTCCCTGGCACCTTTGGAGCTGCTGCCCAGCACTGGTGTTCAGAGTGAGTGAGTCCATTAGCGAGTAAGTCCGTGCATGGGCCCTTTAAGAGAATCACCTGGGACTGCAGCCACCCTCCATCTCACTCAGCCACAGGTTCTACTGGTTTTCACAGCCAGAAGTTATGGGGATTTCTCTCTTCCTGTCCCTGAAACCCTGGGCTGGAGAGCCTGGTGTAGAGCTGGGACTCTCACTCCTCCCAAGGGGATCTCTGCAGCCAAGATATTCCTCTAAGATTTAATAGTCAGATGCGGTTGTGGGCCCAGCAAGTTCCACATTTCTGACCCTCCTACCAATCTTGAGGTGGCTTTTTCTGTATGTCCTCAGTTGTCAGACTTCAGTTCTACTATAGCTAGACTTCAAGTGATTCTCAATGATGGTTGTCCTGTACTTTAGTTGTTATTTTGATATGGTCATGAGAGGAGGTAGGCACAGTGTTTACCTACTCTGCCATCTTGACCAGATCTTGAATTGGTGATATATTTTTAAGGTAGACCTCACAGGATGTACTAATAGACCAAGTATGGGGTATGAGACAAGGAAAGAAGTCAAGAGTTATTGGAGATCCAAGTGTTGTGGAAATGAAAAAGTACACATGAAATGAATATGTAATTACAAATGAAAATGATGTATAAAGGTAAATATTTATTTTAAATGTGTTGTGGCCTGCCTCCAAGATGGTCCCTGGTGATCTTGACTGTATCTGGCAATATGTGGACTTCAATGTCATGAGAGTGAGCCAGAACCACCCAGAGAAACCATTTCTGTATTCCTGACCAACAGAACCTGTGTGAGGTAATAAAATGTTTATTATTTTAAGACATTAAGTTTTTGAATAATTTGTTTTGCAGGAAAAGATATGTAATACAGATTTTTGGTGCTAGGAGTGGAGTGCTACCATAATAAAACCCTAAACTATAAAGGAACTTTGCAACTAGGTAATGAGCAGAAGCTAGAACGATATTAAGGAGATGTTAGAGAAAGCCTAAAAAACATTAATGAGACTGTTAATAGAATCCTAGTGGACTTTACGGAAGCTGTAGATGAGGGCTTAACAGAAAGTAGAAAAATGCTATTGGAAACTGGAGGAAAGGGGAATATTGTTATGTAGAGGTTGAAAGTTTAACAACACCTATGTTAATAGGGAAAGTAGGAAATATACTCGAGGAACTAGCTATGGAGATTTTTAGGCAAAGTGTTGAGGGTGCCTCCTGGTTTCTTCTCCCTGTTGGTAATAAAATGTGACAAGAAAGTGGTAAGCTTAAGGAAGGACTCTTAACAAAAAGGAGCTGCTCTTAAAACTTGAAAGTTGCTAAGAAAATAAATCTTTAAAGTTCTCCTCACAAGAAAAAATTTTTGTAACTATGTGGAGTGATTGATGTTAACTAAACTTACTGTGGTAATCATTTTATAATATATACATATATCAAATAATTATCTTATAAACCGTGGGTTAATGTAATATGTCAATTCTATCTCAATAAAATCAGGGGAAAAAATTTTTAGAAGGAGCCAGTCTTGCAGATTCTGAAAAATTTCAAACTCTCTAGGTGGCAGATATTGCTAAAATGAAGGAATGAATGGCTCAGGGGCAAGGATCAAATCCAGGTCATTGTCAGCAAAACAGGGTAGAAAGATGAAGATCAGAGTGGACCCGTAAAATTCTTTGCTAAGACCTTAGAAAAATGCAAAAGAGTGCTTCACAGATCCATTTAGTTAAACAATAAAACTTGTAAAAATCTTAAGAATGTTGTCCCTCAGCAGTTTCAGTGGAAGTCCAAGTTAGAAAAAGGCTAATCTTACGGAGATTTTTTTCTAATGGAGTGAATCCCCAGTAAGATGTATAGTATATTCACAAAGTTTAAAAAAAAAATTATATTGGAAAAAAAACTGCTAGCTTGTACTGAAAGGGACATAGACGTACAAAATGAAAAGAGAACTTTGGACCCCAACACTTCTACAGGCAGGAAGCAGGTTGAGAAAACCTATGCTACTGCAAAGAAGGACTCAGGGGATAAAACCAAGAGCACAGGAGGCAGAGCCAAGGGCAATGCAGAATAATTATTTGGCAGGAGGAAGACATATTTAATCGTGGAACTTCCATATGTCCAGTTAATTTCAGAATTTCTTTGGACCAGGGTGCCTCCCATTTTTTCACTCTTAAACGAGAGTATCTATGGTGGTTATCATAGTTATGCCTCTCCCACTGTTATATATTGGGTGTATGGAGAGCAGGTAGATTATTTCTTTAATTGATAGCTCTTTGGATCAAAAACTGTTCTTGAGGAACTTTGCTTACAGAACTACACTAGAAGAGCCGCATCCACACTAGAACATGATTTAGATGAGGAGATTCTAGCCTCTGAGCTAATGCTGGAATGCTATTGAACTTTTTGGAAACCTGGGAGAGAGTGAGTGTATTTTTTTATATGGGAAGGTCATAAATTTTTGATGGCCAGAGGGAAGACTGTGGTAGCAAACCTCCAAGACGACCTTTAATGATTCTTGCTTCCTGATATTTATGCTTTTGAGTAGCTCTTTCACACACTAAGCAGGGCTGACCTTTGTGATCAGTAGAATAGTACAAAAAATGATGGCATGTGACTCCTGAGGCTAAATGAGAAAGAAAGAAAGAAAGAGAGAGAGAGAGAGAAAGAAAGAAAGAACATCTTGGCATTTACCTTACTTTTTTTGGATCACTCTAGGGGAAGTCAGTTATCTTATTTGAAAAAAAAAAAAAAAGCCCTATTGAGAGGTCCACATGGGGAGAAACTGAGGCTCCCCACCAACAGCTAGCATAATTGGCTGTCACCCATCTTGGAAGTGGATCCTACAGCCTCAGTCAAGTCTTCATATGAATGCTGCCCCAGCTGACATCTCAATTGCAGCCTCATGGAAGACCCTGTGTGAGAACTACCAAGCTAAGACACTTCAGAATTCTTGACCCACAGATATGAAATAATACACGTGTTATTGATTAAGTTTTAGGGTAATTTATTATACAGCAATAGACAGTAACATTTGTTACAGAATGAGAAAAGATATAGCAATAAGTCACTTATTTTTTTAAAAGCTAGCACATATCACAAACATGATACAAATCCAGGAAAATAACATAATAGTTTGATTAATTAGCTGTCTGATACACTGCTATACTATCATTTTGCCTATAGTTTTTATCTGCAAATGTTTTGAGAAGTCGATTGTCTCTAACATGATTGATCTCTTTTTTTTTATTACTGATAGATTTTATACATTTCTGTCACCTTCTCAACATATTATTGGTAATGTCATATACAGTTTCAGGATTTTTGTCAAATTTGGGAAACTGCTATCAAGTTTATATAATTTATGAGCTGTAAAATTTCAGAGTATTTCAAATTGTCTTGTACAGTGACTAATATTAAATACTATTTGAATTGATGATGCTCATTAACCAGTTTTGCATCAATGTGCTCATTGTAGTGGCATTATTATGTGTTTTATATCATCTTCATTAGCGTAAGTATTTTGTAACAAATCAGCAAATAATTTAAATCTTTTCCCAATATATCATATGATTCACTTCTCTTCACTATTTGGATTAATAAACAAAGAGCTTATTCATTACTTCTATTCAAAATTTATATCTTCCTTTCAATGAATTACTGTTTTTGGCAGAATGTGGAAAAAAATGTTTCAATTCACTTCTCAATGTCAGAATAATTTCTATTGATTAAATCACTCGTCTTTATCACTTTTGCTTCATGTTTCATTAATTTTTATTTTTATTTTCTCTCTCTTTGCTTTAATAAATAAGTTTAAAGATGAAAGAAAATACCTTTCATATTCAGCCAAATCAGGAGTCTGTAAATTTTCATTTGTTTTACAGAAAATTTCCAAAGCATCTTTTCAAATTTGCTTCTCAACATCAGAATAATTTATATCTTACTTAATAAGTTTTATAAAACCATAAAAGAATACATACCTGTTCTTAGGGACTTCGAAGTCCCCATGAAAATAAGGAGACGTGAAGCCTTTATTAGCTACACAGTAAGTTAACCTCTGGATCCGAGAAACCATGTGAATGGTGGTATCCTTCACGGAGATCAAGAAGAGTGTGGGAAGCTTGGGAGAACATCAGGAGTTCATTTTTGAACATGTTCAATTTGTGATATCTAAGCAGGGTGACCATCTAATTTCTTATACAAAGCATTATACTTTTTGTGTGTGAACGAGAGCACTGTTTATAAACAATAGTTATAAATCAGGACTGTCCCAGACAAAAAGAGAGTCATCCTACATATGGACTGTGTAAGTAGAGATATTGAGTAGACAATTGCTTATAGAAAGAGTTCTGGCCTAGAGATATAAATTTGTGCAAAGTGCATTAGTATTTAAATACTATTTAATATCATGGAACTAAATGAAATCACAAAGAAATGTAGATAAAAAAGAGAAGAACACTGAGATCTGAACTCTGGGAAACTCAACATGTTAGAAGTCAGAAACATGAGCACTAACCAGTAAGGAGAGCCAGAGAGATAGAAGGAAAACCAAAAACAAGGTGTTCATGAAGCCATGTGAAAAAAGTGTTTCAAGAAATGTGTGATCAATTGAGCCGAATGCTGATGTTAAGTAGAAAAATGAGAACTCAGAATGACTTTTAGATAGGACCAGCAATATAATTTTCTGGGTCCAGTGAAAAAAACAAAAATGTGGAGCCCCTTGTTTAAAATTCATTGAGTTTCAAGATGGTAATAGAGCATTAAGCCAAGCACTGAGCTCTTCTAAGTGTGGGGCCCAGTGTAACTCTGTAGATTGCATACCACGAAACTGGCCCTGCCTTTGGGTCTTACAATGTTGGGGTGCATTGGTGACAATTATTAAAGCAGTTTTGGTAGAGTTGTCAGGACAAAAGCCTAACTAGATTGGTTTCTAGAGAGTACGGAAGGAGAGGAAGTCTATGTCAAAGTAGATAAATGTCTGGAGGGTTTTTTCTTTTTTCTTTTTTTTTAAATTTTAGTAGAGAAATGGGGTGGTGGCTGGAGAATGTTGAGCTCAAGGGAATGTTTGTTTAGTATGAGAGAATAATAGAATATTTGTATGCTAATCAGAATGATCCATTAGAGGGGGAAATTTTGATGATGAAGAATAGTTGGACATTCATGAGAGTGATGTCCTTGAGGAGGTGACGGGATGAGATTCAGGACACAAATGAAGGGGTGAACTGGTCTTTTATTTTAACAGGAGATAAGGCAGAACATATGGTATAATGTATAGAGAGGTTAGTAGATTTGGAGGTGGGATTGTGATTAAATTTTCTTCTGATTGCTTCTGTTTTTCCAGACCATCAGTTGAGAGTGAAGAGTGAGTGAGGTTGTGTTGGAGGTTTCAGGAATGAGGAGAAGGTGTGTTTCATTTACTGTTGCACAATCTACATTAACACACTGGTACATATTAGACATAATTACATATGAAAAGTCATCAAATTCCGTTCTTTATATTCTCAGGGTATCTCGACTTTGTTCCTTTCTTTGCATTCTCACACTAACAAACCTGTTTTAGGCATGCATCTTTTCTTGCCTAATTGGTTTCCCATCTTTAGGTTTCCCTCCTCCAAACTATCTCCCACACTGAGATGTCATCATCATCCTCATCGTCATCATCATCTCTCTGGCTCTCCTTGCCTGCTTTGCGTTCCTCAATAAGAGAATGTTGAGTGAATAAATGAACAAATAAACAGCTATACAAATATTAACATTTGACAATTATAAACACAATGGATTTCTTTACAGAGGAAAGCTAAACGTAATGTGAAATGGGAGGTCTCAAACTTGGGTTTACAGAACTCTCAAGTACAATGGTCATATACCTTGACAGAGAGACAGAATGAGTATAAAAAATAAAATTTTGTCACTCTTGTTCTTTATCAGAGTAACTTCTGTTTTGTCTCTAGAAAAATAAAGATAACATAACTTACTCATCTGAAAATAAACAGAAAATTTTAATTTTAAGAATTTAAAAATGGTTTTTATTTGTTTCCTAATAGCAAAACAAATATATGTTCATTGTAAGATAATTGATAAATACAGAAAAGTATAAAGGATCAAATAAAACCGTCACCAGAGATACTTAGTAACAGTTTCTTTTTTTTTCTAGTTATATATTTTGAGTTCATATTCTTGTTATACTTTTGTGTTCTGCTATTTTTATTCATTTATAGTATAAACTATCTCTGTCATTAAATATTCTTCTAGAACATCTCTTATAATGGCTGCAGCATATCTTGTCATATAGGCATATTATAATTTAAGGATTTCTTTATTGTTAGTCATTTATGTTAAGACTTTCTTATTAGATAAGCTAAAAATATCATGAGACAAAAGTATAGTCATGATAATTATCTTTCTATCAAATGATGATTTTATGAGTTCAGAGGAATGGAATTCAGGGGGCAGTTACCAGCTTCCTTTTTTCTCCCCTGCCTTGATCTTTGTCACTTCACCTATGTCTTCTATCTAAAATATAAAGTTTATACCATTCCTTTTAAAAATAATTCCAAGGGAGCAGTCTACATTAAAAAAAAAAAAAAAATCTGAGCTCTGGAGCAGACACAGTTTTGCTTCTTTCTTTCTTTCTTTCTTTCTTTCTTTCTTTCTTTCTTTCTTTCTTTCTTTCTTTCTTTCTTTCTTTTTCTTTCTTTCTCCTTTAAGATAAGACAGTAGGAACAAAAGACTTGAAAGAAAAATACTGATATAAAATCTACACAATCTTTTTTAGATAACGCTGCTACATCGCTTTTGAAATTGCACTCTACTTGTAGCTTACAGTTTGTTATAGCTGAATTTATTAAGATAACATGAAGATGGAAGCAATGTGGGTAGCTGAGAATAGATATCTCCTACTTTTCTTTATTTCTATTTCCTGGTGGTTTGGAAATTCCCAAATTAGAGAATAAAAAACTTTGTATTACAAAGGTTTTGAATTCCCAGAACACCTATTTTAAAGACATGTTGCTCTGTTGATGAATCACCCAAGCTTTATAAAATGATTCATCATTAATCATTACAAAAAATAGGCTTAACAATTCATAAGCTCAAAATAATACTATTTTTATTAGCTTCATATTTATTAAAACTGTATTTGACTAGGTCTGGAAACAAAGAAAATTCAAAAATTTTACTCCTGGAAATGACAGACCTTTCTATTCTTTCAATGCTGTATTTAGCCATATTCATCAAGGTGACATTTATTAACAGAGGAAAAACTTGGTAAATTATTTTTTTTTTTCTAAAGGGGAATAGGTTTCTTGCCGATGTTTCCACATGGAGCATATACGTAATTCTATACAGAACTATGTGTTGTACATCAAGTATGAGAGTCTAAGTTCTTGAAATTTCCTGGGTCTGTTTCAAAGTATTCCAAGTCTCCGTTTCTCAGTTACAGATGAGAAACTGAGGCCAGCATGGTTCATTAATGAGATCAAAATCACATCTGTGCTCAAACAAAGCTCTGAGAAGAACTAACAGCTCCTGGGTTTTCAATCTATTGCTAAGCCATTGAGTGACTGTATTTTCCAAGCACAGTATATTTCAACTCTGCTCTTCCACACCTGCCTGGGGCTCTTTCTTATCAGTGTCAGACCAGGAATTTTAATGCTAATGCCCACAGATTGGTATATGTCTCACTTACATGCCTTGGAAGCATGCTATATACCGGGGAAGCTGTATACTGTGATGAATACATGGGACTCCATGGGCTTTGGGACCATTTTGGAGCAGCTTCACCATTTAATGGGGCAAATCCTCAATCTCTTTGAGCCTCAGTTGCCTCATATTTATAGTAAGAATACCTAGTACCAATGTCTGAGGATTTTGTAGTATTTAATGAGTTAATTTATGTATGACAGCACCGTGCCTGGCACATAGTAAGCCTCTATATTTGCTCTAAAGGAATATGCATAATACTGTGTTGTCAAAGCCTTAGATCAGATCCATCTTTTTGTTGTTGTTGTTCTGTGAATGAATTTATGAAAGTTGTTTTCCATCATATGAATGAATGAAGCATTTAATTCCAGGATTACCATGATACAAGTAAGACTCCTAAATGCAGTTATTTTTCCAGGAGCCTAAATAACATTGTAATTTCAAAAAATGACTTCCAAGTTTCCCAGAAAAAAAACAGTAATGGGCAGAGTTTCTTTCTCATGCTTCCATTTCATTAAGCATGAAACTAGAATATAAGAAATGCTAAGAGAAATCACCCTCTCATTTTATTGAAATTTTATCCCCCCCAGGATGACATCTAATTGCTTCTTGAATAATTCCGGTGAGTAGCCTTTAAAAATGTGACTTTATGTTTCTAAAAGCATTTTCCATATCTCTGACTGGGTAGGATGTGAGGTTACACCAAATTTCCACTTGCTCTTTGGCTTAAAACATGTGCTCTGCACAAAACAGACTAATATACATTGAAACAAATAACAGGTCCCAAATCAGAGAGAACTCAATCACTTTATCACTACACCTTGCTGTTAGCTACCTTGGACCCTGGGTAATTTCTCTTAAGGGAGAGAACGTTGGAGCTGCAAGACATAGGATTAATTACTTTAACCTACTTCTGTTTACGAATGTACAATTCCAGTGGATTAGTCTCAACCCCACTGCGTCTGAAGAACATAACAGTATAATTTAGGCTCACCCACTAAGGTCCTGTCCTCATTATTGCAAACTAGACCAAGAACTATCCCTTTCCTAATGATAGCCTTTCCTGGCCATTTTGGTATTGTTTCAAGACAAAAAACAAAAAAACACCTTTATTATTATTTCAAATTTTAGATCAATAAGATCATATCAGGGCCGGCCCGGTGGCTCAGGTGGTTAGAGCTCCGTGCTCCTAACTCTGAAGGCTGCCGGTTCGATTCCCACATGGGCCAGTGGGCTCTCAACCACAAGGTTGCCAGTTCAATTCCTCGAGTCCCGCAAGGGATGGTGGGCTCTGCTCCCTGCAACTAAGATTGAACATGGCACCTTGAGCTGAGCTGCCTCCCGGATGACTCAGTTGTTGGTTGGAGCATGGGCTCTCAACCACAAGGTTGCCAGTTCAATTCCTCGACTCCCGCAAGGGAGAGTGGGCAGCACCCCCTGCAATTAAAATTGAACATGGCACCTTGAGCTGAGCTGCCGCTGAGCTCCCGGATGGCTCAGTTGGTTGGAGCATGTCCTCTCAACCACAAGGTTGCCGGTTAGACTCCCGCAAGGGATGGTGGGCTGCAACCCCTGCAACTAGCAACGGCAACTGGACCTGGAGCTGAACTGCGCCCTCCACAACTAAGACTGAAAGAACAACTTGAAGCTGAACAGAACCCTCCACAACTAAGATTGAAAGGACAACTTGACTTGGAGAAAAGTCCTGGAAGTACACACTGTTCCCCAATAAAGTCCTGTTCCCCTTCCCCAATAAAAAAAAAAAAAAAAAAGAGATCATATCAAACTCTTCATTGGAAAAAACCCTAGAATGTATACATACACTTAGTGTTACTGTACCTCAATGTATTGTACTTTTCAGATACTGTTTTTTTGTTTGTTTGTTTTGCTTTTTACAAATTGAAGGTTTGTGGCAACCCTGCATTGAGCAAGTCTATTGGTGCCATTTTTCCAACAGCATTTGCTCACTTTGGGCCACATTTTAATAACTGTCACAATATTTTCAAATTTTTTCATTATTATATTTGTTGTGGTGATTTGTGATCAGTGATCATTGATGTTACTATTGTAATTGTTTTGGGGTGCTACAAATGGTTCCCATATAAGATGGGGAACTCAACTGATAAATATGTGTGTTCTGACTGCTTCACCAACTTGCTGTTCCCCTGTCTCTCTCCATCTCCTCAGGCCTTCCTATTACCTAAGACACAACAATATTGAAGTTAAGCTAATGAATAACTTTACCATGGCCTGTAAGTGTTCAAGTGAAAGGAAGAGTTGCAGGTCTCTCACTTTAAATCAAAAGCTAGAAATGATTAACCTTAATGAGAAAAGCATGTTGAAAGCCAACATAGGCCAAAAGCTAGACTTCTTGCACTAAACATTTAGCAAAGTTGTGAATGCAAAGGAAAAGTTCTTGAAGGAAATTAAAAGTGTTACTCTAGTGAACACACATATAATAGGAGAGAAAAACAGCCTTATTGCTGATATGGAGAAAGTTTTAGTGGTCTGAATAGAAGATCAAAAAAGCCACAGCATTCCCTTAAGCCAAAACATAATCCAGAGGAAGGCCCTAACTTTCTTCAAGTCTGTGAAGGTTGAGAGAGGTGAGGAAGCTGCAGAAAAAAACTTTGAAGCCGGCAGAGGTTGGTTCATGGGGTTTCAGGAAAAAATGTCTTCTTCCTTTAAAGAACATAACATAAAAATGCAAGGTAAAGCAATAAATTCTGATGTAGAAGCTGTAGCAAGTTATCCAGAAGACCTAGCTAAGGTAATTAAGGAAATGACTACACTAAAAAAATAGATTTTCCATGTAGACAAAACAGTCTTATATTGGAAGAAGATGCCACCTAAGACTTTCACAGCTAAAGAGAAGTCAGTGCCTGGCCTCAAAACTTTAACGGACAGGATGACTCTCTTGTAAGGGGCTAATGCAGCTGGTGACTTTAAGTTGAAGCCATGGTCATTTACTATTCTTAGAACCATAGGGCCCTTAAGAATTATGCAAAATCTACTCTGCCTGTGTTCTATAAATGGAATAATAAAGCCCAGATAACAGTACCTCTGTTTACATCACAGTGTAGTGAAAATTTTAAGCCCTACTGTTGAGACATACTGCTCAGAAAAAAAAATGATTTTTTTTTTCAAAATATTACCGCTCACTGAAAATGCACCTGGTCGCCCAAGCGCTCTGATAGAGATATACAACAAGATTAATGCTTTCATGCCTGCTAACACAACATACATTCTGCAGCCCATGTATCAAGGAATAGTTTCAACTTTCAGGTCTTATTGTTTAAGAAAAACATTTCATAAGGCTATATCTGCCATAAATAGTAATTCCTCTTATGGATCTGGGCAAAGTCAATTGAAAACCTTCTGGAAAGGATTCACCATTCTTAAGAACACTCATGATTCATGGGTAGGGGTCAAAATATCAACATTAACAGGAGTTTGGAAGAAGTTGATTCCAACCCTCATGAATGAGTTTGAGGGGTTTCAGACTTCAGTGGAAGAAGTAACTGCAAATGTGATAGAATTAACAAGAGAAGTAGAATTAGAAGTGGAGTCTGAAGATGTGACTGAATTGCTGCCATCTCATGATAAAACTTTAGTAGATGAGGAGTAGCTACTTATGGATGGGCCAAGAAAGTATTATTTTAAGATGAAATCTATTCCTGGGGAAGATGTTGTGAAGATTATTGAACTGATAATAAAGGACTTAGAATATTAGATAAACTTAGTTGATAAAGCAGCAGCAGCACTTGAGAGAACTGACTCTAATTTTGAAAGAATTTCCATTGTGGGTAAAATGTTATCAAGTATCAACACATGTTACACAGAAATCGTTTGTGAAAGGAAGAGTCAATAGATGTGGCAAACTTCATTGTTGTCTGATTTTAAGAAATTGCCACGGCCCCCCACCTTCAGCAACCAGCATGCTGATCAGTCAGCAGCCATCAGCATCAAGGCAAGACCCTCCACAGTGAAAAGATTATGATTTGCTAAAGGCTCAGATGATGGTTAGCAAGTTTTAGCAACAAAGTACTTTTAATGAAGGTATATACAGTACATTTTTAAAGACAATGCTGTTGAACGCTTACTAGACTATAGTATAGTATAAATATAACTTTTACATGAACTGGGAAACCAAAAATTTCTTGGGACTTGCTTTATTGCGATATTTGTTTTATCGTGGTGGTCTGGAACTGAACTTGTAATATCTCTTAGGTACATCTGTAGCTACTGAAGATATAAATTAGTAACTACATAAAGATGAAAAGGAAAATTCCTTAATCAAGAAGATCAATTGTCTTTCTATCTCACATAAAGTATGGTTTTACTCCCTTTGCCTAGAGAACAACTAGGATCATCGGGATCTAGATTTCATTGGAAAATGCTTCTCTCCCTGAAAAACTTGGGAGAGACGTGTAAGAAAATGAAATTTAAAAAAAAGATGCAGGGGAAGAGTGGGGAGTATGGCTCTGACATCCTAAGCCTTTACCAAAATGAAGGACTCTACTCAAAATATGCAATTATTACGTGGTTGAATTTGCAGTAAGTCCCCCACTCTTCATACAAACTTTTCAGGACCTTTAGCTGCAGTCCCAAGTTTCCTCAGGTGTAATTAATTTCTTTTGTTAGGAGGATTGCCCCTAATTAAAATGTAAAACTCTTTGGGAATTAAACTCAAAGAAGCCTTTGTTCCTAGAGAAATTAGGTTGCTAGGCACTTCCCAGCAGGGAGGTGGGTGGAATACAGAAAGAAGATGGAAAGACACAAAGGGAAGAGGAAGTGGTAATTTTAAGGGATAAAATGGGGGCTTTGGAGGGTGCTAAAGACAAATGAGAAACTGGGTGATGAGGGATTTTTCTTCCAGCAGGCAACAGGAGACAATGAAGAAAAAAATCTAACTTTGTAGCAGAAATGTTTCAAAAAAGCCAGTGCACTTTGTCCTGGGGGTGAGGGGTGCAGAGTGACCATACAGCCTTGGGAGTTGCTTTTAAATTAAATAAGATTAGTTGTTTGTGCATATGTGTTGGGGTTGAGTATTAGAGTGGATCTGAGTTTCTAAGGAGTGGCTGAAGAGTTTTCAATTTCTGGAGATGTGGTTTCTTAGTAGCCTAAATTATTTTTGAGGCTGGAGCATTACAATGTTGATTTTCAGCTCTCTGTACCTTGTGTTTTGTATGCTAGTGTTAAAAAACAAAATTTAACTGAGTAAATTTTAAAGATGTTATTGGCTTTATTCAAGGATTCATTAATCAGGTAACATCCCATCTAGCCAAGAGAAAGGCACTCCTAGGAACTGTACAAAATGGAAGACTTTTACAGGCAGGAGATGAGGCATGTGTCGACTGGCCAAATAATTCTCCAGATAATCCACTAAAATAAAATGGTTTATTCCGGAAAAGAAAAAGGAACAGAACCAAGCAGTGTGTGCACACTTGCTGGACTGCTCACCACCACCAACGTGGGAAGAAGAATGGGACAGAGCCTAACATGGCTTTCCTCTTTATTTGTATCCCTTCTCCCTGGGAGTTACCACAGAGTTCAACAGGAAGTCAAAACTAGAGAGTTAACAAGGGGCCCAGCTCCATCCATAGTCCTCCCAGCTCTATGGTTAATCTTCTTAAGATGCCAGTTCACTTTTAACCCGAGGAAGTTATTCTAGCAATAAATGGATTATTTCAGGCAAAGTCACCTGGGGTAATGAAACTGAGGGGCCTTATGACTTTGATTAAATTTACTTTTAAATGCTAGCTCTAGAACTCATACGCTTCTCTCTATATATATCTATGCCCCTCAGAAACCTAGCCTTTCCCCAAAGATAATCAGCAACCCCCAAGGCAGCAGAAGACAGTAGCCCAGACCTGACTAATGGTAACATGGTCCAGACCTCTAGCAGGTGAAAGATAACATCTTGACCTAAGTTATGTTTCAGCTCCCTGAGCCCTAAGGTGGATGGACTCCCTGGCTTCGTTCCCATAAGACAGGACAGAGGGACTCCAGAAAAGACCTCACAGCTGTCCTCAAGACCTGAAGAAATGATTCATTACCCTTATCTCATCTCCAGTCAATGAGATCCCAACACTACTCCAAACTCTTAACCCACAGTGTTTTGTGATTTTGCTTATATAACCTGTAACCTACATGCCATCAGGAAGCCAGGCCTATGAGTACTAGCTTACCTGTGTCTCTGGGTTTGGTGCCAATTCCTTAAATATACGTCTGCTTTCTTTGCTGCAAATTCCTGTTTGTGTCTCGTTTGGCTTTGATGTGCACAGGCAAACAAATTCCTTTAGTTCAGTAACAGTAAGGCAGAGGTTTACTAGGCAGATTACCTCACTAATGCTAATCAGGCAATTTCAGATTGACTGGTGTCATGCAGGGTCTCTGGGCCCGCTCCCCACATAAGAACATAGGATATGGTGAGACCAAAAAGGAACACTTATGGAGCCACAGATAGGGCAGTCATACCACTGTATTCTTGCTGGTGGCTGGGTTGGAGACACAGGAAGGAGGAGCCACATGATCCGCAGCCCGCCATCCACTTCTCTGCCAACCAACCAACCCCTTGCTAACTGCAATCCGCTCTCTCTGCCGCTCTCTCTGCCATCCGCAATCCACAATCTGCAATCTGCACTTGCCAGTCACCATCTTCTCACTACCCCCCCTTTTGCTGCTAGTGCAGCCACAGCATTTATATTAGTGGCCAATGAATGGCTCACTGGTTACAGCTGATGGCCAACTAGCCACAGCTGATGGCCATCCACTCACAGTTGATGGCCATTTACTACCTGAGCCAGCACCTTTCCACGTGAGGGTGAGAGCCTGGAAACTGCACTCCTGGCTCTGTCCCCACAACTGGTTAAAGGTTACATTCCTGAGAGGGGCTGAAACTGCAATTAGGTTAGGTATTAAGTCTTACTTTGCTAACATGAGACTTAGCATAATTGATTATACTGTGGGCCTGTTCTTTTTTCCTTCCTTCCTTCCTTCCTTCCTTCCTTCCTTCCTTCCTTCCTTCCTTCCTTCCTTCCTTCCTTCCTTTCGTTTTTAAAAAAAACACTAGTATGGGAAAGTGTTACCAGCTGTAACCCAGATGCTCATTGTCATGCAGGGCGGCCTTGGGGGTCTCTGCTCCCGCTCCCCACACAAGAACGCAGGACATGGTGAGGCCAAAAAGGAACACCCACGGAGCCATAGATGGGGGAGTCATACCACTGTATTCTCGCTGGCGGCACTATACTCTCTCTGGAGGCTGGATCCACACTGTCCGCAAACCGCCATCCACACTCGCCAGCCCAGCCGCCATCTTCTTGCTAACCCCCGTTCTTTCTCTCTTCTCCCTCTCTCTAGTGTAGCCACAGCAGTTATATTAGTGGCCAATGGCTCACTGGTTACAGCTGACGGCCAACTAGCCACAGCTGATGGCCATCCCATCACAGTTGATGGCCATTTACTACCTGAGCCAGCACCTGTCTATGTGAGGCCGAGAGCCTGGAAACTGCTTTCTGGGGCTCTGTCCCCACACTCATTGTCTTGCTAACTTCTAATTGTGTAGAACGAAGGTCTCAGCCTTACAACCCGCAAATGTTCCCCCAGTTTCTGAGAGTTCCCTGAGGAGTGCTTGTCATGCAGGAGACCCTGCTCGCTGCGCCATTTGTCGTGCAGGGTGTCATGCAGAGTCTCTGGTCCCGCTCCCCACATAAGAACACAGGACATGGTGAGGCCAAAAAGGAACACCCACGGAGCCATAGGTAGGGGAGTCATACTACTATATTCTTGCTGGCAGCTGGGTTGGAGAAACAGGAAACAGGAGCCACACGATCCACAACCCTCACTCTGCCGCTTGCTAGCTCAGCCACCATCTTCTTGCTAGCCTCCATTTTCTGCTAGCGTAGCCACAGCAGTTATATTAGTGGCCAATGGCTCACTGGTTACAGCTGACGGCCAACTAGCCACAGCTGATGGCCATCCAATCACAGTTGATGGCCATTTACTACCTGAGCCAGCACCCTTCTATGTGAGGCTGAGAGCCTGGAAACTGCTCTTTGGGGCTCTGTCCCCACAGTGCTTCACATGAACCTACAAACCAGTCTGTCAGTCAATTTCATAAGTGGGCTTGATACAGGCCAACAAGTAGTCCCCCCCCACTGAAAAACTTTTTTTCTTTCCTATAGAAATTTTAAGTTTCCTTCTCCTTAAAATTTCCTTTTTCACAGTTTTCTAGCTCCTACTCTCTGGTTTAGATAATTACCCTGAAACTTGTGATTTATACTTGTTGATTGTAATCATTGAAGCCTAATGTTCTTGCCAACCCATTCTGGGCCCAGCTCCTGGACAATTAACATCACCTGAAAAACCAGTTAAGTGGCCACAGGCTCCAGAGCCGATGGATTTTCCATCACGTAACCACTTCACATCAATAGTTTTGAGCTCTGCTCTTTAAGGCAACACTTTTTAATTTATTAATTAAAATCTATTTTTCCTTATTCAGGGGTCTTGGGGATAGAGATGATACCCCAGCAAGATTACCAGTCCCAACCAAAGAAGCCAATACAGTTTCCTGTCCCTCAAAGACCTCATGTCCCTCAACTTCTCATAGAGATTTTAAGGGGATCGCATCTCTCAAGGAAAAACAATGTAGGCAGTTAGAGATAGTCATCGAGTCTCTGCATTCCTGCACGTCCAACACAACCCACAGAATGCGACCGCCCAGAAGACTTTGCCTCTCCACCCAAAACTTCTCCTTTTCACTATAATTATCTACCCCTATGAGGAAACAAATGGTACAAAATACCCAACTAGATTAACCAGTCACTCACTCCTGTGCAGTAAAGGCCACAACGACCTTCATTTCACCTAGGCCTCGTCATACCATTATTATGATATCATGCATATGCCCGGAAATTCATTAATATTATTATAGCAGATTGAATTCTGGGAAAGAATGTGCACAGTCTAAAAATATGAGGTAATAGCCCCCTGTCAATCACAGGTGTCAATCAAGTGGTCCCATGCCCGGAAAGGAACAGCCCATTCTAGAGAAAAAAGGGGATGAAAATTCCAAGTAAGTCCTCACCAGTCAGTGCTTTTGAGCCTTGTGAGCCTTTTGAATTACATTTCTGCTTAGGCCAGTCCAACCCTTTGGAGTATACTTTCTCTTCTAATAATGGCCCTTGAGCCGCTCTCTACTGCTCGGGCCTGCTCCTATCTCTTTGGAGTGTACTATCTCTTCTAACAAATTTCTCTTTCACTGCGTTACCTCTATGTCTCATTGAATTCTTTGCTCCTGATGCCAAGAACTTGGATATCGCCCTGAGAAGGGCCCACTCTCCAGTAACAGGATCTTCTATATTCTTCCTCTCTGACCCTTATTTGTTTGTATCCACTGCTCTTAAAATATCCTGGTGTGACCTCACTGCTGTTATGGAGCATAATGACAAAGGGGAGCAGAATATGGCACCCCAAAATATGCCTCTTTGGCATAAAGAGTATTTTGAGCTGATCATGTTTGAGGAAAGCAGATGAAGCAGAGTCTCTGAAACCATAGTAGAAGTTATGCTTTTGTAAAGGACATTTACATTTATAAAGGAAATCTCCATTTGTAATTGTCTTCCTCTGCACCAGAAAGAGAAGGTCGACTCTAAATCAAAAGAGAATTTTATCAATGGAGAAGGCACCAAGTTAAACTTGCATAACAACTCTTACCCTGTGCTTTTCCTGGTAACCCCCTGCAACTGGCCTCTCCCCACCCCATAACATCTTACTTTTGTCTTTAGCTGAAGATGGTATTTAATGTGGTGGCTTGGGCCATCTCTGGGAGTTTACTCATTTTTCCCCGAGTATCTTCTAAGTATAAATGAGGTATACATGTTAATAAACTTATTTGTTTTTCTCTTATTAACCTGTCTTTTGTCAACTGGGGTCTTAACCAAGGACTCAAAAGTAGAGTGAAAATCATTTTTTTCTCTCCAGAAAGATAAGGCCATCATCTATATAAAAGATATTGTCTCTGGGTAGCAGGATTGTGTTTTGTTCCTCAGCTTTTCACTCTAACCTACCCTATATATAGGAGGACTGAACACGGTCCAAACGACTCAGTGTAAATGGAGCTCATTCCATCCCCTTGGGCCTTCACTTTAGTCTCCCTCAGCACCCCCTCTCCCAACCAATACCTTTTCTTTCCTCACCTGGTTGCAAAATAAAATGTCCAGCACATGTGTCTAGAAACCATTCCCTTTATTTTTGTGAAGTATAGCAGAAATATGTTGCCCCAAAATATACCACGTTGGCACATTGATTATTTTGAATGAAAGGTACTCAAGAAAGAGCTGGAGCCAGAAGGACACTCTGGCCCTCCTTTGTCCTCCTAAAGCAGGAGATAAATCTCGCATGGAAAGTTACCCTCCCTGTAACAGGAAAGCATCCTTATCACTAGAGATAGGGAAATTAGGGCCTCAGCGGGCTGTATAAACAAATCTGTTACATCTTCACCATTTATTACCCATAGCCCAAGCTCTTTTGTTATGTCAATTTTTCACAAACGTTTTATTTCCTTGTCTGAAAGGTATAAAGCTTCTTGCTCTGGTCACTTCTTCTGGTCTTCATTCTCTTGTGAAGACTCCCAAGTATGCATAAAAATTCAATAAAATTTGTATGCTTTTCTCCTGTAAATCTGTTTAGTTCTTAGGGCCTGCCAGAGAACCACATGGGTAGAGGAAAATTTTTCCTCCTCTACATTGGCAAAAAGTGGAGGTATGCATATGCATGGTAGGTGCGGATGAAGGTGTGATGGACTGTGAAGGTGAAGTGAAGATGCCAGCAAATAGGAACCACCTGTTTCTTTGATTGCCTGAGCTATTCCAAATAACCAAATGACTGTGATGGATAATTCACACATCCTCCATTTCAGCAGGGGAATACGTTCCACACATTTATCTACAGGAGGGTAAGGTAGTCAGGAAAGACCAGCATTTATCAGGGAGAAGGTAGTCAGGGAACACCAGCATTTACACTTTCCTTTTGTATGTTGCCTAAAGTAGCTTATAGGTCTTCTGTGGCTTTCTGTGCCCTCCTCCCCAAATATTGGAAATCTTCTTTGCTGAACTGAAAGATATAGGCAAAATTAAGATCAACTTTTCAGAGGTTTTGGAAGATTTGAAAAGCTTCCAATATCTTCCAGGTTTTCTAGATGAGCACAGTGGGGCCCAGACTTTTTCCTATCTTTTTTTTATCGATGTTAAAATATCCTCTAGAAATCATGGGGTCCACGTATCACACTAGAGGCACAAACCGTGTTTCCCTGAAAATAAGACCTAGCCGGAAAATCAGCTCTAATGTGTCTTTTGGAGCAAAAATTAATATAAGACCCGGTGTTATGTTATGTTATGTTATGTTATGTTATGTTATGTTATGTTATGTTATGTTATATTATATTATATTATAAAGACCTTATATTACAGTAAAATAAGACCGGGTCTTATATTAATTTTTGCTCCAAAAGACACATTAAAACTGATTGTCCAGCTAGGTCTTATTTTCGGGAAAACACGGTAATAGGTGCTCAATAAATGTATGTTGAACCCAATTGAATTGGAGATTGGCATTTTATCTCTGGTTGCTTTTGTTTCAGGATGTGCATCAAAACAATTCATCAGTTCAGGGTATGAATACTATGGATGTATCTATCCCATTTGCCGAACAATTGAACCTGTTAAAGCCATAGACTTGCCCAAGGCAATATCACAGAAGGGCTGTTGAAACATGGAAGATTATATTGTGTTCTCTGTGTATATTCAGTGGTTTGGGAGGTGGTCCTTTGCTAGATGCTAGAAGCAGGGGATGCTATTTGTAACATTCCTTTTAACTCTGTCACCAGAGGGTGTGGAAGCTTCAAATCACTGATGGAGATATTGAGACAATCTCTACTTTCCAAGTGATTTCAAGACTGACTGATGTCTTATGTTGCTTTTAATTTATAGAGGAAAAACTGCACAGAAGAGGCAATTCCTGTCCACCTTGTAAAATAAAGAAATAAAAATGAAAGTCCCTTAAAACAATAAATAAGAGCCTTTAAAGGAATTCAATACCAAGCCACCATTATCCCTCTAACCCCCAAAAGCCATAAGTTCAGGAAATCACTACTTTTTAATATAATCAAGCTCATATAGCCAAAGCAATTGAGTAGGAGGAATACACAAGGATGTTTGTAGTGACGCTCACAGGTTAAGTACAAACTTACAGAGCTAGACCCCAAATGGAATGATTATGGACTAAGAATAGCTAAATGTGTGGGAGTGGAAGAAAAGCTTTAAAATGCTGAAATCTCAGTATAGGTTCAGGGTAAGGAGATTGAATCCAAAGTATTAACACCTACTAAAAAAGATAATAAAGTCATGTGCACTAAACTAGAAACTAGGAAATCAAGATTTTACTAACACTGTCTCCTGAATGGGAGAGAAGCTGTGTTTCCAACTTTTAGAAAACAAAGAAAAAATGTTAAAAAGATGACAGGGGCATCATATGGATGCGCCATGACAATAGTACTTAATTGGGAGAAACATACAAAACAAAGCCTATGTGAAGGGGAAGAGCTAAGAAACGGTTGCTACTGATTTAATTTTTATAACTAATGCTATTGCTGATAAGGTAACAAACTTAAAGAAACAAAATCTTGTGGGAGAAAATGTCGTAAAGGGAGAAATGGGAGGAATTGCTGTCATGCCACTTAGGGAAGAGCACAACTTTACAAATGCAACACAAGAGACAAGCAATGCCATACAAAAATGTTTTTTGTAAATAAATATAATGAATGGAAAAAAATAATTGGACCACTGATTCAATGAAAGCCAAAATGTAGCGCTGCTGTGAACAGAAAAAGGGTGAATCTGGGCTCGTGCGGAGTTGGATAGCTGACTAGAGCCCTGGAGGATGGATGCAGTAAATATTATTTGAGCCCTGGGGCAACGTCCTAGGCTCTTTACCTACATTAACTCATCTCATTTTTGACAGCTACCCAATGAGGTGGTAGTTTAGGGGCCTGCCCATGGTCCCACAGCTAGTAAGTGGCAGAGCTGGAATTCAGCTCAAGTTGTTCTGACCATAAAGCCTATGTTCTTCTCATTAAACTGTGATCTATCTACAAAGCACAAGATCATACTTTGAATACATTCAGTACAAAGTGCAGTCTTCAGAAGGTTTACTTTTCTCAGCTCCACAATCACAATGCTACTAAGAATAAGAGGTGTTATAGGGGTTCAGAACGAGGTGCCACAAGATGTACAACTCTGGCATGCAGATTATTTGGAGCTGAAAATGATCAAGTCCCAGAAGGCTCAGGAAGAACCTTTGACTTTCCCCCTAACTGCCTAAAAACTTAAGATAGAAGGCAGGTGACAGGAAGGAGTTATCACCATAGTTACTATAGTTTAATCTGAAGTAGGTGTGGTAGACAGGGAGAAACCTGGTAAGGCCCTTTGATCAAAGTCCTCTCGGTGTCCCTTTGTTTCAAGATGGCCCAGCAAATATTTGTTTACTAAACATTAACTCTTTTCATCTCCTTGTGAATTGCCTTATTTCCCTTTGATGTCTCAGACCCCTACTTCTCTCTCCTTAGTCCAGCATAACATATATGCGTATACGAATTCTCTACATGCATGTATTAAAACTTGATTTCTCCTGTTAATCTGCCTTATGCCATTTTAATTATTCCACCAGCCATAAGAACCAAGAGGGGAAGGGGGTTACCCTCCCCCACAATGTGTTAGCAATTCCTCAAATCTGAAAACAAAACATTGAAAAGCAATTAATAAATTCCTATTTATTTAGGAGAAAAGATAAGTCTGGGGATGGGCATAAAGAAAGCAAACTATTCCATCCCCAAATACACAATAGTTTCATAAATGATAGAGATGGAATGTTCTTAATTGCTAAAATAGACAGGAGGAAAAACTGGTTTTAATATAGGACATTACAAATATCATTATAAAGAAGATTTCCATATAACAAAGTGATTTTTATTTTACATAAAGTGGTTCAAGCTAATTTGATGTGATAATGAGAAATTGTCTATAATAAGTAATCCCATATAATGTGTTTTTTCTACTCCTTAAATTTATATTAATTATCCTTTGTAAAGAAGAGATGATATTGTGTTTGCATATTGTAATTTTTTGAGCTGACATATATGAAACACTAACCCTTCCATTCATCTCCCACACTTCCAACAGCCTCGTAACTGGTTTCCTTGACTCCAGTCTAGACCTCTTTAGTATTCCCTTCATACTGCTGCCAGAATAAAAACACAAATGTGTAAAAAACACAAATCTGACAATGTCAGTTCTTTGCTTAGAAGTTGTCAATGACACCCCGTTGCTGGAGCCTGCCTTTCCAGATTCATCTCTAGTCGTTCCCCTCAAGCACTCTTCACTTTAACTGTACCAAATTACTCAGTGTTCCCAAAGGGAGGAAGCTACACTACCTTTGTGCATGCTCTTCTCCATGTCCAAAATGTCTTTTCCCAACTTTTTTTAACCTGACAATGCCATCTTTCCATTAGCACAAATGACATGTCCCTGGTGAAATTTTCCAGAGCCCATCAGAGAGAATTATCATTAATTTTTGTACATTTTTCAGATTAATATTTCTGAAATCTGGATGTGTATTATCATCAGTATGTATGTTCATTACGGTGGTGATTCCCCACCTACTAAAAAATCTGTTATTGATTAGATAGCACATCTAAGAATTAAAGAACTATTACAGTTGTCCCCTCATCTTTTTTTTTTTTTTTTGCCATAGCACTAGCATTCATTCATTTAACAACTCTTTAAGCGCCTATGAAGTACCAGACACTATGCACAGTGCTGAGAATACAATAGTGGAAAACACAGACATGGTCACTGTCCTTAATACATTCTTGTTGGGGAGACAGACAAACAAAAACAACACAACAGGTAATCTTCAAGTTAAGCAACAAATAAAGTAATGGTATTTTGTGATGTGTTGCAAAGCAAAGGAAAAAGGTGTTCTGAAAGTGCATCAATTTGGAAGTGTTTACTGTGGTTGTGCCAACAGGTTGTGGTACAACCCACTTCCTTCCCTTTCTTGGGCATATCACTAGACTACATTTCCTGATCCTCTTGTATCTAGATGGGGCCATGTAACTAGTTCTTGCCAGTGGAATGTGAGTGAAGGCCATACATCTCACAGCTTGGCTAAGGCTGTTAAAAACAGCTGAACCTTTCCCATATTCTTGCTCTTCTCGGTCACCAGGCCAGAAGCAGAGGATGGAGTGGAGGACTCTGAGACACTAGAGGATGGCAGACCGCACCATGGGAGGAGTCTGGGGTCCTGAATGGCTTTGTAGAAGGCTTTTCACTCATCACCTAATTGGACTACGCTGTGAATGAGAACTATACCTTCATTCTGTGTAGTCACTCAGATATTGGACTCACTGTTGCAACAGTTAGGCTGCCTTGACTTTAGGGTGATCATAGCCTCTCATGTACCAGGGTCAACATAAGGATTTGAGACAGTAGTATAAGTATCTCAGAAAGCATTTATTTCCTCTTGGAGCTGTCACAAGGAATCTTAATCCCACAATTTAGGAATTGCTCTGTAGGTGACTCAGCTCTCCCCATCGTATGTCCATTGCTCTATCAAGGATGTGACAGTAACAACCTACCAAAGCAAAAGAACCCTGACCTGCCCCAGGGCAAAGCTTAGTAGTTAGGTGAGCAAACTTTCTAAGCATCTTGTCCTTCTGATGTATAGTTAGCTAATTATCGCTATAGACAATTTTTATAGTGCTTTAATCATTCTTGTAACTACTAAATGGTATCATATGTCAATTGGAAACTTGAAGCAAAACAAGATGAAAGATTTGACCTTTAGCTTGGTGTGGTGACCCATTTGAACACTCACTGCTACAACAGGAACTAGGATGTAGAGAAAGACACAGTCTACCTGTCAATTAATTAAGCTCATAGTTTTTTAGTCGTCTTGGTTCATGACATACAGGCTAATTTGTCCAACCATTACCAATTATAGAGCAATATTTGCTGAGACTGGGGCAGAGATAATGTGATTGCTTCCAAGTTGAGCCACACATGTTCTAGAAATAAAGAACCCAGAATATAACCTCTAACCCACTTTGCTTATGCTGGGTGATTTCTGCTGGATGAGAAATAAAGAATAATTTCATTAAGTACCTATGTACCTACGTGGACATGTTAAAATAAAACGGGTGAGTTAAATGAAGAAATTAATGAATATTGTTTCATTTAATATTTGAGAATATGGATGGAAGTGATGGGGGCTTAAATTAAATAGGAAGGCCATGTGGACTATTCCTGAGAAAGAGACCCAAACAGCATCAACATTTTCAAATTCTTAGTGTGATTGAGGATATAATATTCAGAAACTTCGTTAAAAGCTCTCAAAATGAACATCTGTAAGGATGATGAAAAACTGATGAATAGAGATGTGTTTTATGCATTACTTTCCATGGGAGGAATGCTCTAGGAATATGCCAAAGAATGCCAACCACTGTGGATTATCTGCAGCTGATAGGGAAAGAACAGGAACTGGCAATCACACTGGACAGGGTGTCCATGGATCTAACCTGCAAAGGAGTGAGCAGTTGATAGATTCTTCTAGGCACTTGGATACACTTACCCAAAAGACCAAATTTCTAATGGGCTCAGTATGCAAGAATTGTAAGTCCTACCCTGGTCATTCTAGACATTAAATCAAAGGCTGCAAATGCTGAATAACAGCCTGAAAGCTGAAATAAAAGACACTCATCTGAATTGGCTAAATCAGTTACTGCAGTGTGACCATGGACATATTACTCAACCTCTCTGAACTTCACTTTCCTTATCTGTGAAGTGGGGATAAAGACACCTACTTGGTGAGTATTAAATGACATGATATATGAATAGCATTTACTTAGCACCGTGAGTAGCACATTTCGAGAGGTCAATAAATGGCAGATATTAATCATATTGCCTTCTAAAATGAACTTCCTCCACTCCGCCTCTCAACCCTCCACTGCATTCTCACAATACGCACGGAATATGCTAGGGTAACGTTAGCAAACTGGCTAAGTAGGAGTATTGTAAAGCACATCCACAAAGTTAAGTTACAGCATTTTCAAAATATTTTAAGTCAATGCCAGAAAGGGAAACAGACATGTTACTAATTATGATGCGATAAGATTTTGTCGATAAATAAATTGTTTTCTTTCACTAAAGGTAAACCTGTCATCTTTGGCCTTGAAAAAAAATCACAGATGTGATTAAAAACCTCAGAGAATTAGTGGAATTATTTAAATTAGATGCCATAACTCTATATTTCATAATTATGAGAAGCTGCTTATTCAAAGTTATGTGTAATGGCATGATTGTGGAATTTCCTTGCTAATAAGGATAAAATACTAATAAAAAATCCATTTTTCATAAGTTCCATGGTGCTTATCATAATAACCAATCTCAGTGGCATTATTTCATTAATACTAATTGAAAGGGGAGCAAACTTTTACAGTTCAGGTTTAAATTATGTGGGGAGTTTAAAAATAATAGCTGTAAAAAACAAACCGCTTTTCTGTTTGTCACTACTGTATGAACAATTTTAGTAATTTCTCATTGGCAGTCCCTGCATAGGATATATTGAACATTTCTTGTGCACCACTTCAAATCCTCTGGTTTCATTGTCTACCAAGTCACACCTGGGCAACCGGGTAGGCTTTGACCAGTTTCAATGGAAAGGGCCACCGGGCAGTTCATTATTTTTGGCCAGCCACAAATGACCCTCCCTTCTGGTCCTAGAGCTTCTCTGATTCCTTCCCAATGGATGCTCCAAGAAGGCATTTGGGATTCGAGCAGAAACAACCAAGGAGCAGGGTGCGGAAAGTTAATACCCTGTAGGGCAACCGTTAGCCAATGGGAAATACAGCTGATGGTTAAATGCTTTTCCCTTTTAGATGGATGGTCTTGGATTACATTTCATGAGGTAAATTAGATGGTCCTACATGATTGAGCACTCATAGTGGTGGCCCACCGGATAATGCACGCTTGAATTGGTTCTCTTTTCTTCATGTTTCATGCATGCTATCTCTCATCCCTGGTTTATCCCATAAACCAACAACAAATGCTTAGGAGTAGGCTCCTGAGGCCCCAGGTTGAAGGTTGCTGGTACTCAGTGAGAAAGAATCCATGATCCATATGATCCATTACCCCACTGAGTGTTTTCCATCCCTGATGCAAAACCATCCCTGATGGTTTCAGATTGTCATCTGAGGGATTTCCTCCTCACTGAAATCTATCCAATTCACCAAGATCTCAATATATGTTTGACATTTGACAAACCCTAGCAGGTCCATCATCACAAAAACCCAAGTAGTCTTGGGTTTCAAAAAAGTGTCTTGCGAAAATTAAAGTCACCTTCAGGGAACACGACTTGCTGTAGAAATCATATCTCATTTACTACTCCGAAGTTTCTTCCAAGTTCTAGTCCAGAAAACTCCAGATGAGTTAGAGAGTAACTAAATGAACTTTAGTATAAAGCTATGTGTGTGTGACAGTGACTTTTTTTTAGCTTTTGGGTGAATTGTAGTAATAATCTGATTTACTCATTAGAACAGCTGAAAATTTAGATGAATTATTTTACATCTGGTATCTTTTAACACATAAACATCCCCTAAAGCTCAGAGAAAATCAGGAAATGCAATCAAACTTGAATTACATCAAATTATATTCTTTCTCTCCACCTCAACATACATCACTTAGATCAAAGAGGATACAAGTGACATAACTTAGAGCCCATAGTGCTATAAGTATTTTAGATATTCCCCCCACAAATCATCTTTATTGCAAATTTAAATTTGGGGAAAATTTGCAGTGCACATGGAAGATACAGCAATTTTTGAGTGAATCCTTCTTGCCTCTTAAGAACTGGGAAAGGCTGAACTAAATGTTTTCTCATATCTTTAAATGTCACTAACAATTTTAATACAAGTTCCTTGTAGGGAGGCAGTCGTCTCCCTCTGCACAATTCATGACATGTTTACTGCTTTTTTTTTCCCTTCTGATGGACATGTCTACACTGCAAGAGACATAAGATCCTGGGTATTTGAAAATTAAAGAACAGCAGTGAAGGGCCAGATGCTGTAGTTATAAAAGTTGCAGAAGTATCATAAACACCAGGTGTGCCATATAAATGCACAGGTTTTTTTCACCCTGCCACACTATTATCATATGGTTCCAACATCTGTTCATTCCTGTCCAGGCTTCCCACAGACAGCATTTATTAAAATCAAATATGCACTAGCTTTCACTTATGTGCCTTGAGCAGAAAGTGCCACAGTGGCCTTGTTATGGAGTATAAGTGAGCTGATAAAAATTGATTTTTATCAGTAAACTCATAATTATCCTTATAAGCCAATCTAGTATCGTCTGTCTTTGGTGTGCCTTCTAGTTGCTAATTACTCTGTGGTTTCTGTGAGAATGGGGCCTGTACAAAAAATTGCACATGAATTCCAAATAATTAGGGGATGAGAGGAGAGGCCAGTTGAGCTTTGTGAAGAGTCTATATTAGAGAATATTATTTAAAGAAATGCTGCTTTTCTTATTTTCAACTAGAGGACGTATTAGAAAGTAGGAATGAATATAAACAAATAAATATTGTAATATAAGTATTAAAAAGCCTTGAAGCCCTACATTATAAAATGATATAATAGAAGCAACCAACCAAATATAGAGGAATTAACACTGGTCTGGAAATCAAGACTCTTATGTTCTGGATCTTAATCTACCCCTACCACTTTTCAGACCCTCGTTTTCTCATCTGGGAAATGAGAAGACTGGAAAATATGTACTATGTCCCCTTCTGGTTTTGATGATTTATGCCTCTAATGATAAAAACCTTTCATTGAAAGAGATTTCTTTTCTGTAGCCCTTGATTTGATATATTGTCCTGTTTTTTGATTATTGATTGTTATGGACTGCCTGTTTATGTCTTTATCCCCTGCAAAATTCATGTTGAAACTCTAACCCCAAATAGGATGGTATTAGGAGGTGAGGCCTTTGGGAAGTAATTAGATTATGAGGATGAAGTCCTCATGATGGGATTGGTGTCCTTATAAAAGGGGTAAGAGAGCCAGCCCTCTGTTTCTGCCATGTGAGATCACAACAAGAAGTTGGGGACAGTCTGCAACACTGAGGGAAGAGGACCCTCACCAGAACCCGACGATGCTAGCACCCTGATCTTGGACTTTCATCCTCCACAACTGTAAGAAATTAATTTCTGTTGTTAAAAATCACCCAGTTTATGGTACTTTGTTATAGCAGCCTAAGACAATTGTTTTCTTCTAGCTTAATAGGAAATTCCCACATTGTGCCTGAATTATTACAAACACCAAACAAGGAGATTTCAAGTTAATGCATGTTTTAACTGAGTTTGAAAAAAAAAATGACTTCAAAGTTTAATGAGAAACTACGGACTATCAAGCAAATGCTGGGAGAATTGGCTATTGATTTGAATAGGAAAATCAGAACCTCTGTCTACCTCATATTATATACAAAAAGAAATTCCAGATGGATGAAAGATTCTAAACCATACACATATGTGGTGGACACCATACAGTACTGCCAAGATGTCTCTTCAATGAAGGGCTTACTGTTCTAGCTGCTGAGTGGTCAGTAGATAGTCTTCAGATGTCAGTCCTTTTAGGAATTGCCTCAGCTGCAAAGAGCTGCCTCACCCAGGGTCACACCTCTTCCCAGGGCAGCCCACATCCACTGACTGAAGAAAGGCAGGAATACATAGGCCTGGTCATCTCAGGCCAAGTCCAGAAAATTTTGAAGGGCCATTCTAGCCCCAGAGCTGCCCATCATTGGCCCAGCATGGCAGCTTAACTTCTCCCTCTAACCACTTCTGTTTCCTTGCCCTCCATTGTCCATGGGTGTTAGTCCCAAAAACATTCCCTAATAAATAGCCAAAAAGCTAAATTCTGTCTCAGATTCTGTACCCTGGGGAACTGAGTCTGTGACAATACATTTGAAGAAAATATATATATAAAAAAATCTATTTTAAAAATAGAGTGTGGTAAAGTCTTTCTTAAACAGAACATAACAGCCAGAAGCCATAAAGGAAGAAATGGAAACATATGACTACATGGAAACTAAAAAATTATTTCCGTATTATGAAAGGCATCCTAAACAAAGTTAAGAAACAGGTATTGGATTTGGAGAAAATATTTTTAATATACATAACAGACAAAGAGTTCATATCCACAATATATAAAGAACCCCTACAAATCATTAAGAAGGCAATCCTCTCCCAAAAGGTGAATGTATATGAAAAGGAAATTCTAGGAAACGAGATGTTGTCAATAAAATAGGCTTATTTAAAATCAAAGAAACCTTACCTGAAATCAAAGAAATGCAAATAAAAAGAATAAGCAAACTTGTAAAATGAAAAAGATTGATACTATACACAACGGGCAAGTAAGTGGGGTTGGGGGGATAGGCCCTTGATATTTGTGGAAATGTAAATATTTCCGAAGGACATTGGCAATAATCTATCAACATTTTAAATATGCATATCCTTTGATCTAGCAATTCTCCTTTTTAGGAATATATGCTACAGAAATATTAGCATATGCACACAAAAATATATATACAAGGAAGTTTAGGGAAGAATTATTTTTATAAAAGAAATTTGAAACAAATATCCAAAAAAGGGGGACATGTTTAAAAACATTGCGAATCCCTACTATGAAATGCTATCAGATGCTGAAAAGAATGAAGTTGATCCCCACGTATTGGCATAGAGGGATATTTGTGATTAGAAAGAGAGGTAACAGAAAGAGAGGCTTTAGAAAAATGTGCAATACATATATTTATATGTTTATATATTTTTTGTAAATGCATAGGAACATTTCTGGAAAGAAATGCACACTAGGGGAGGGGCATTGGGAGTGGTGCTATGGAAAGGGGACGTTTACTTTTACTCTAGATACCTCTAAATTATTCAATACTTTTATATGGAGCTTGTATTACTTTTATGATGAAAGCAATTTAAAAGTTAATAAAATATACTAGATGAACAAGACTTGACACTTTTCATTTATCTGTAATGTTTCATTACTACTACTACTATTACCGCTACTACTAGAGAATTTCCTTTAGTCCAAATACTCCATACTGTATTCTATGGAATTCCAATTTTTTCTAAAAATGATCTAATTGACATTATCTAATAACACTCCATCCTAATCATCTTTTACACAAGTATTTTGAAAACCAGGTATGAGAAGTGGGCTACCGAACCTTATAGAAAATAATTACTATTTTAAAATTTCTGGATTCAAGTCCACAGGATTCACATAATTCTGCCCCCCCACCCCCACTCTTCCACCCCAATAGCTATGGTCATCTAAAAGTGAATGAAATATCTAAAAGATGGCAATGAGCTCTGAAAAGTGGAAAGCAGAGCTTTAGATTATGAGAACATTCGTGAAGCCATTTCTTCACAGAATAAAGTGAAGTAGGAATTTGGAAATACCAAGGGTGAAGTGGGGATGAGTAAACAGTTCTGTGCTGTGTGAACCAGTTTCAATGAAGTCAGTGTTGGGAGGTGAGATTTACACCTTCACCCTTTGCTCTCTGATGCCAAGATAAATCCTTCACCTTCCAGTAAAAACCCCTGCTCCTTTGAAGTTCTTGCCCTCTGCCTGTGCTACAATCAGTTCCTCTTCCCGCCCCTCACTCTGACTCTGCTCACTGCCTCACATTCAGTGAAGACTTTGCTTTTTATCCTTACAGAATTTGCTGTCATCTGGAGATTCAGGGTTTGTATGGAAAAGACATCCAATTTCAGCTCAAGGGTACCCAACTCAGCTTACATATTAGAAACATCTGTGAAAGTTTTGTTGTGTTTTCAAGTACATATGCCTGAGTTCTACCTACTTTATCAGAATCTCTTAGGACAGGGGCCCTAGCTTCTGTAACTTCTAAAACCACAGATGATTCTGATACACAATCAGACCTGTGACTCTCTTGCAGCCTTGCACTTTGCTTCTACGCCAATCTCTGCATTCAACTTCCATGGCTACACAGTAGACATTTTCATTATTTACAATTCTGCACCCAATACCCATGGATGGCTTTTTTCCTCACACCAAGAAATTCTTTGAAACTAGCTGGGTGTCCTACAATTCCACTCAATTCTGACATTGTCTACCTAGAGATAGCATCAGATTTCACAGAATCAGGGCTCAAGTCCCAAAACACTGCCCCACTTCAGATGCCAATCACAATACTAGGCTGTCACTGGTGCTTCTGACCAAATGGCTATAGATTAGAGGTTCCCACAACCCCCTCCTGTTTATTATGAAGAATGTTGTCATGTAGGGACTCACGTGGGGTCTCTTGTCCCACTCCCACATAAGAACGCAGGACATGATGAGGTCAAAAAGGAACACCCACGGAGCTGTAGATAGGGGAGTCATACGACTATAGTCTCACTGGAGGCTGGAGCCACACGATCTGCAACCTGCCACCCACTTCTCTGCCTGCCAACCGACTGACTCACTCGACTCTCTCCAACCCGCGGCAGTTATATCAGGGGCTAATGGCTAACTGGTAACAGCTGATGGCCAACTAGTCACAGCTGACAGCCATCTACTACCCGAGTGAGCACCTTTCCACGTGAGGCCGAGAGCCTGGAAACTGCTCTCTGGGGCTCTGTCCCCACACTCCACCTCTACAGGGTCTCGCCTCACAATTGACATGACAAGCATCTTCCGCGAGGGTCCCTGTATCATATTAGCCTACAGGCACCTACGGACAGAAAGAAACAGTAGTCTTAGGAACCAACAATGGCAAATCTCTTCCATCTGGGAGGATACATGCTAGCTTTTTGTCCTGGGAAAGGAGGGTCGCTGCCACTGGCACCTTTCCCGGTTTGTGGTACCAGACCTTTATGGCAATGCTTGGGGTCCATTGCATAGTTTCAACATGTAACAGAACAGAGGACCTCATAATAGGCCATAGTGAGAGCACATAGGTTCCCCGCAAAATCATCCCAGTATCGGGACCTCTGTATACTACGCTCACTTGCGGTGGCCACTCAGCCACCAACGCTGGCGTCACTTGCAAATCATGAGTGTGGGGACAGAGCCCCAGAAAGCAGTTTCCAGGCTCTCAGCCTCACATAGAGAGCTGCTGGCTCAGGTAGTAAATGGCCATCAACTGTGATTGGCTGGCCATCAGCTGTGGCTAGTTGGCTGTCAGCTGTAACCAGTGAGCCATTGGCCACTAATATAACTGCTGTGGCTATGCTAGCAGAAAAATGGGGGCTAGCAAGAAGATGGTGGCTGAGCTAGCAAGAGTGGATTGCAGAGAGGCGGATGCCGCCAGCGAGAATATAGTGGTATGACTCCCCCATCGATGGCTCTGTGGGAGTTCGTTTTTGGCCTCACCATATCCTGCATTCTTATGTGGGAAGCGGGAGCAGAGACCCCGCATGACACCCCGCGTGACAAATGGCGCAGCGAGCAGGGTCTCCCGCACGACACTGAGTCAAACCAGCCCCCCATGGGGGCTATCAGGCCCAACCACCGACAGTGGGGGCTTTTGACTTGCCAGGGCCAAGTCCATTGCTGCCGTTCCCCTGCTTTCAAGCATGTGGGTGCTGGCAGCAAAATGTTTCCATTTCTGCTGTAGCCTGGCTTTAACAGAGTGTTGGGCGGGAGACCCTGCTCGCTGCACCATTTTTCAGGAGGGGTGGTCTGCGGGGTCTCTGCTCCCGCTCCCCACACAAGAACGCAGGATATGGTGAGGCCAAAAAGGAACACCCACGGAGCCATAGGTAGGGGAGTCATACCACTATGGTCTCATTGGAGGCTGGGCCCACCGGACGCGCGACCTGCCGCCCGCCTTTCCGCCAACCGACCGACGACTCACCTCCACTCTCCTCCGCTCTCCTCCGCTCTCCTCCGCTCTCCTCGGCAATCCTCGGCTCTCCTCCGTAGCTGCAGCAGTTATACCGGCGGCCAATCAGCTAACCGGCCACAGCCGACGGCCATCCACTACCCGAGCCAGCACCCCTCCATGTGAGGCCGAGAGCCTGTAAACTACTTTCTGGGGCTCTGTCCCCACACAGAGTCTCACTTGTGGTAACTTGTAATTGAATGGGAGTGGCCGTTCGATGTAGCAGAGCTTCTACTGGTGCAAGCCCTCCCTTCCGTGGTCTCTCATTCAGGATTCTCAAGACATCATCATAGATGCGAGGCCCAGTCATGCATTGTGGGAGGGTGTTTTGACACCCGGAGGCCTTGCTTCAAAAGGCCGTTGTAGCGTCCAATCATGCCAGCTGCTTGTGGGTTATATGGAGCATGAAACAACCATTGCACATCCATCCTGGCAGCCCAGCGCTGCACTTCTTGCCCCGTAAAATGGGTACCCCTGTCACTTTCAATGACTTGGGGGCACCCATAGAGGGCGCACAGCCATGTAAGGGTGACCACTGTATGCTGCTGATCCACAGCCAGACACGGCCAAGCAAACATCAACCCCGTAGCAGTGTCCACAGCTGTGAACGCATACATCACATTGTGGTCCTTAGGTAGAGGTCCAATGTAATTCACTTGCCAGCGAGTGAGGGGTACCCTCCCTCGCATAATCTGCTGTGTCTCCCAGGGGAGCCTCCAACTTTCGGGGCTATCCTGGGCACAAACTGCACAATCATAGCAGGCATCTGCTATCTTCTGCCATTTCAAAGGCAGACTCCACCGTCTGCTCACCTGCCACATGGTTCGGCTTCCAGCGTGCTTCAATTTCCTATGCAGCCAATGGGCCACATCAGTGGCAGGAGCCCGCTCTAACCATTGGACCCGTGCTAGGGCATCTGCTTCATCATTACCTGGGGACACTAAGGGGGGGTGACCTGTGACATGCGTTAGGGTCACCTCCTTTCTCTGCCCTAGGTCCCAGAGGTCCTGCCACATGGCTTGACCCCACAGAGGACGGTGTCCCACCAACCAGTTTTGGTGTTTCCATGTAGGGAGTCACAACGTTAGGCCCCGGAACACCGCCCAGCTTTCAGTGCAAATAACTAGGGGCCCAGGCTCGGGGCTGATTATCATCCACACAGCCCGTAGCTCAGTCCACTGGCTACTCTGGCCTGTCCCAGTATCAAACCAAATGGTGTCTGTTTTGGGCTGCACACCAATAGCCGTCTAAACGGCTGCAGCCCCTCGGCTAGACCCATCGGTAAACCAGGCATCCTCAGGTACTGGGGGCTGTCCTTCTTTGTAGGGTGAGGGCTCCAAGTCCTCCCCTCTAGGCAGAGCACTTGGCTCAGCCTGAGCTACAAGCTCCACAGGCCCCAGGACCTGTTGTAGCTCTGTGCTCAAAGGACTTGAACTAAGAATGCTACGTTGCTCCAAGTAGGCACCCCACTTGGTGAGGATGGTGGTCTGTGCCACCCCCATTTTGGGTCCCTGGATGGGACAGGTTGTTCGAACCAACACCCGTGATGTTCCTGTGATGGCTTCTGTGGCCACTAGGGCTGCATACACAGCAGCCAGCTGTTTCTCTATTAGAGAGTAGTGGACCTCCGCTCCTTTCCATAATTGGGACCAAAATCCCACTGGCAACCAGAGACGCTTCTGCTGTTGCCAGAGGCCCCATCCATACCCCTCTTGGGTTACGTGAACATCAAGTTCAAATGGGTGGCTGGGGTCTACTATTACAGAGCCTGTGCCTGCTGCACTGCCCGTTTTGTGGCAAAGAAGGCTTGCTCTATAGCCTCTGTCCAATCCCATGAGGCCCCCTTTTTTTTTATCCTATTGTACAAGGGCCTTGCCATTTGTGCTAAATGGGGTACAAACGCCCACCAATATCCTAGCAGACCCAAATATGTCTGCAGTTGGGAGACCTTGGTCGGCCGGGGAAAAGCTTGTATCTTGTCAATAATCGCCTCAGGTATGACCTTTGTCTTACCCGACCACACAACACACAAAAACTTGATGGATAAGCCAGGGCCTTAGACCTTTTCCTCGTTCACGGCCCAGCCACATGACTTCAGGTGGCGGAGAAGAGAGGGAGCTGCCTGCTCTAAATCTGAAAGAGAATCAGATGCTAATAAAATATCATGGACACAATGAAACAAGGCCACAGAGGACGGGTGGTCCCACTGTGCCAAATCCTGGGTCATGAGCCCGTGGCAGATAGTGGGGCTGTGCAAGTATCCTTGCGGAAGGACTTGAAAAGTCCACTGCCGCCCATCCCACGTAAAAGCAAACTGCTCTTGACACTCGGGTGCAATGTCAATGGAGAAAAAAAGCATTGGCCAAGTCCACTACATAGTGATATGTTCCCGGCGGACAGTCAGACGATCCATCAAATCGTGTATTGAAGGTACTGCTGCGTGCAAAGGTGGCGTCACCTTATTTTACTCCCTATAGTCCACAGTCATTCGCCAGGTGCCATCTGGCTTCTTGACAGGCCATACTGGGGAGTTAAAGGGACTGTGCGTTGGCCTCACAATATGTGCCTCCTCCAATTCCAATATTGTACGACCAATCTCCTCCTGTCCTCCTGGCAGGCGGTAATGTCGCACTGTAACCACACGCCAGGGCTGTGGCAACACTTGAGGAGGGTGGTGAGCATGCCCATGTGTCACCACTTTCACCACCTGGATCCGGAGACAGAGCTCTCCTACCGACATCTGTAAGCTGAGGCCATGTAGCACGTCCACCCCTAGAATATACTCCGGAACAGGGGAGACATAAACCTTGTAGGTACGAGGGGGAAGCCTTCCTATACCCAGTGGTAAGGAAACGGCTTTTACAGTCACAGTCTTTCCCCCGTAGCCATCAATGCAGATTGCTGGTCCGGGGAACAGTTCTGGGTTCCCATAAACAAGACTGCAGTCTGTGCCAGTGTCAACTAGGGCCAAAACCCTCTGTACATTAGAAGGGGACGAATGTATGGACATTTCCACGTGGGGCCTCTGGTCCCTGCTCATCCCCTCTTACCAGGTACCTTGGCCCCACCCCTAATCAGCTGAAAGGAGTCGGCCTTAAGCGGCGGCATGAAGTCCTGGAGGGACACAGGTTGTGCTTTCCCAGACTTCTCCTTTAGGCTTCTCCGGAATTGCTGTTCCGGATGCAACTGTTTCCAAAGTTCCAATAAGAGTGCATTGGGTTGTCGGTCTATTTTTTCCCGATCGACCCCTGCTGCCATGAGATCACGCCACATCTCACATCTCTGTGCGTGTTACTCTCTGAGGCCCGCGACCTTGCCCTTTTACTTTTGATTTGGGCTTCCAGGTCTCAACTGCACGGACCTCCTGTCTTAACTTCCTTTGCCTCTGGCTTTCAACATCCCCTAGGGTGGCCATGCCAGTTGTAACTTCATGGATCCGTTGCCCCACATAGGGCATAAGAATGGCAACCAAGGATCCAAAAGCACTCGCAGGTGCAGTATCCAAAACCACATCTCTCATGTTGGCTGTAAAAAGCTTGTCACCCGGCCCCCGCATATTAGGGTTGAAAATAGCATGTCTCATACCCATTTCACGGATGATTTGAGTAAGTTCTGTATATGACTGCCATTGACTCACAGTGTCTGGCAGCTCGCCAGCCTGTCCCCATACTGTGCGTACCGCAGCAGTGAGCCACTCCATTAGAGAGTGGTTGCCCTGGTCGTGGGCCAACCTATGGCAGTTCTGTAACCTTTGTCGCAGGGACAGATGCACTGTCACGAAGGCTAGCTTTTCCATTTCGCCTGGGGAGCAGAGAATGCTGTCTGCTCCCTCATCCCATAAACGTAGTAGCCAAGTCAAGACTGGCTCTCCAGGGCACTGTCTGTACTGCCTCCCCAGCTCCTGCAACTCAGGGGGAGTGTAAGGGGTGTAGGTTGTGAACTCAGTCACAGCTGTGTTGTCGGCAGCAACGCCCCTGGGGCCCAAAGGTTGCTCACGTTTTACCCTTTGCTTCAAGATTGGCTGGGCTTGGGGGTTGGGAGCTACATTGTCTCCACTTGCTTCCTCTGCCTCTGCCTCAGAGTCTCCACCTTGGGGCCCCTGTTCTAACAGGCAGACCCGAGCTTCTAGCACCTCCAACCGGGACACCTGGTCCGGCACCTGGGCTATTTCATGAAGCTCATTTTCCATGTTGAGACTCAAGGTGGTGAGGAACATCCAGCCCATGCCGCCATCTGTAGCCCTCTCCTCCTCTGGCAACTGCTCAGCCAGAGCCTGCAGGGCCCTCTCCACGCTGGCCGGAGAGCCATCCATGTCCTCCCACCCATCCTTGGGGGTCCAACTCCTGAGAACAGTGGCCACCGGGCACCACACACTGTGTGGGGGCCATGTGTCCTCCTGCCCAGAGTCAGACGCCATTCCTACCTGGCCGGAATCTTGCTCGCTGTGCCAGGTGTCTGAGTGGGTGGAGGCCTCGGTGTAAGAGGTCCACAGCCCTCGGAGCCTACAGCAGCAGCCACCATAAAGCTGGTAATGCCTGCTATGGTCAACAGGGCAGCATGCCATCCGGAGGCTCGAAAGGACCACCAATTCACCCGAGGGGCCACGTTTCCCCCAGGCAAACTGTGCTCCCCGTCTCTGGTGTTGCTCCTCATGGGCTTCTCGAGACACAGTTTTCACACGTACAAACTGCTCCACCATCCTTTGGAGGGTTTTGGCTGGTGCCATACCCTGCTCGCTCAGCCATTTGTTGTGTGGGAGACCCTGCTCGCTGTGCCATTTGTCGTGCGGGGCGGTCTGCGGGGCCTCTAGTCCCGCTCTCCGCATAAGAATGCAGGATATGGCTAGGCCATAAAAGGAACAGCCACAGAGCCATAGGTAGGGGAGTCATACCACTATAGTCTCACTGGAGGCTGGGTTGGAGACACAGGAAGCAGGAGCCACATGATCCACAACCCGCCGTCAGCTTCTCTGCCAACCAACCAACCAACCCCACTTGCTAGCTGCAATCCGCTCTTGCTAGCTCAGCCACCATCTTCTTGGTAGCCCGCATCTGCTGCTAGCATAGCCACGGCAGTTATATTAGTGGCCAGTGGCTCACGGGTTATAGCTGACAGCCATCCAATCACAGTTGATGACCATTTACTACCCGAGTGAGCACCTTTCCATGTGAGGGTGAGAGCCTGGAAACTGCACTCCTGGCTCTGTCCCCACAAATATTAAAGAATAGGAATCAATAGCCAGATGAAGGGATATATAGGACGAGGTCCTGAACACAGGAGCATCTGTCCCTGTGGAGTTTGAGGTTCTGCATGGGACACATGGATGTGTTCTGGTTCATTAACCTGGCAGCTCTCCAGACTCTGTCCTTTGTGGTTTTATGGAGGCTTCATTACAGAGGCGTAGTGGATTGAATCATTAGCCATTGGTGATTGATTCAAAATGCAGGCCTCAAGGTGGGACCAAAAGTTCCAACAGGCTAATCATGATTTGTTCCCCTGGCAAACCCCCCACCCCCATTTTTAGGGGATTTCCAAAAGTCTCCTCATTAACATCAACTCAGTTGTGTGGAAAGGGGCTTGTTATAAATAACAAGCTCTAAACCAAACACAGAAGACTAAATATAACAAAAGATGCTCCCGTTACTCTTTTTGCTTAGGAAATACCAAGAGTTTTGGGAGCTGTGAGCCAGGAACCTTGGACTGAAGACCAAAATATATATTTATCATAAATCACTGTAGGGACAGAGTCCCAGAGAGCAGTTTCCAGGCTCTCGAATTCATGTGGAAAGGTGCTGGCTCGGGTAGTAGATGGCCATCAGCTGTGATCAGGTGGCCATCAGCTGTGACTAGTTGGCCATCAGCTATAACTAGTTGGCCATCAGCTGTAACCAGTTAGCCATCAGCTATAACCAGTTAGCCATTAGCCCCTAATATAACTGCCGTGGCTACGCTAGCAAGCACGGTTAGCAAGCAGATTGTGGATTGCAGATCGTGTTGATCCTATTTTGTGTCTCGCCCAGCCATCAGCGAGACTGGGGTGCAGGAAGACCCCTCGTTGGAGTACTGGCAAATGTTTGCTTTTGTGTCTCAACCAGCCGCCATCAAGAATAGTGGTATGACTCCCTTATCTATGGCTCCGTTGTAGTTCCTTTTTGGCCTAACCATGTCCTGTGTTCTTGTGTGGGGAACGGGAACTGAATCCCTGCATTACAATCACACATGCTTTGAACCACACCCCCTAAGAAATCTTAAACTCCAAGAATTCATTCTCTGGTTATAACCTCCAAAGTTTGTACCTTCTGCAATTCCATTGCAGCTGCTCTTTCCTATAGTGAGACATTCACGATCTTGACAACTTCAATTTCGTCCAGTCTATTTGTCTCTTACTGGCCTCTTACAAACTCATGTAACCTGTCCCTTGTGCTATAGCAGCCCAGCAAAACTCCAGCCCTCAGGTGTTCCAAATTATCTTCACTTCCTGCCTTTGCCCAATCCAATTCATTCTCCACAGTGCATCCTGAGTAAATTTTTCAAATGCAAATTAGATCACACAACCACCCCACCCCAATGTGCAACTTGCCTTGCTTAAGCTTTTAAATGTCTCGCCATGGTTCTTAAGATAAAATCTAAACTCCATAACCTGTCATACGAGACCAGCTAAAATTTGCGATCTGTGTACATTTCTAGTCTCATCTTCTTCTCTTCATTTACACTTAGATATTTGTACTTTTGTCCACACTCATGATGACGTTTCTTATTAATGAGTATGTCCTCCTTGCCTGCTTTGAATGCCCCAGCCGCTTTTTGCAAGCCTAACTCCTATTTATCCTTGAAAGATTCATCTCAGGAGGTAACTTCTTCCTGATTGAGTCTCAAAGGTGACATAATTTCTGAAACTTAAATTCTCATATTTTGGTGTGTGTGTGTGAAGTTCTTCCAATTTTAAATTTTCTTTAGTTTTCAATTGCCGTAAGAACACTTAACATGAGATCTACCCTGTTAACAAACTTAAGTGCACAATACAGTTTTGCTAACTACAGGCACAATGCTGTACAGCAGATCTCTAGAACCTATTCATCTTGTATAACTGAAACTTTATATTCATTGAACATCAGCTCCCCCTCCCCACCATCAGCCCCTCCTAATGACCATTCTACTCTTGTTTCTATGAATTTGACTATTTTAGATACCTAATATGAGTGGAATCATGCAGTACTTGTACTTCTATGTGTGGCTTATTTCACTTAGCATAAGGTCCCCATGTTCATCCATGTTGTCACATATGGCAGGATTTCCTATTTTTAAAGGCTGAATAATATCTGACTGTATGTGTATACCACACTCTCTTTTAATTCTCTGTGTACTTTACATAATAAATATGGTACCTAGACCCAGGGTGATATTAAAAGACTGAGCAATCAGAACAGATGCCTAACCAATGCATACTGGTTGTATATCAACCCATTTATTAGACCATAAAATACCTTCATATTTAAAGAGGTTTTCTCCTTTCCTATCTGGTCTTTCTCTCATTGGCTATACTCATCAGCAAAAACATAGGTGACTGAGCTGGGGCAGAATCAGCAGCTGAAATCCTCACTGTGTACTAATACATGTCAATAGAAATCTCAGGGCTGAACTTTTTCCATCCTCACACATCATTGCTAACAGGTTCCATCAGACCACTTCCACATTCCTGCCTGCACCGTCCTGCTGCTCAGTGCCCTACATACAATGGTAGACCAGGGTTTAGTAATCATTTTTTTTTTTTCAAGAAAGATGACTGACAAGAGAAATTTCCCAGGAATACACATAAATAAATCAGAACAAAAGGTCAATGTGTTATACAGTGATGAAAAGGAGATTTATTGTATTGAAATAAAAATCTCAAATTAGGGATGTGTTTTCCTTTCTTTTTTGATGTAACTACTTTCTATATATGTTTGCCATATGTACTACAGATAGAGTTTTTAAAGGGTTTATGCCATATTTATCTCTCTATTCCCAGTGTTAGGATTGTACGAGACATATAAGAGTTACTAAATAAATGTCTGTTGAATAACTAAATGAAAAGATTGATGTACCATTTTTTTAGTAGACATGAGCAATTATTTGGTGGAAGAAATCAGAAGCTAAGGAGGGTGTTATACTCCTACTAAGAAAACTATAGCAGTTGGAAGGAGCAATTTAAAGTTGAGCTGAAATTCTTTAGTATTGTTATCTTAAGTGTCACAATAAAGAATTCATTCTTTTGTACTGTGAAAACTCACTTGTGTGATACCTAGCATGTAATCCCAAACCATTTGCATGCTGTTCAAAGAATTGTTCTGCATATAGATTGGTTTGTGTGCCCATATGTTTAAAAATTCAATTTAAAGGAACAGCTGAATTAGTCAATGAGATTGAAGCTTCTTTTCAACATTCAGTTTTGGTGAAAGAGGAAGTAGCCCATATTCATTTGTATGTTTAGGGAAAGAAGCTAGGGGATGTTTGATGCATGTCTTGTGAAGAATAAACTGAATATTAACATTTTCCCTGTTTATCATTCTTTTCTCCCTTGCTTACTCTCTGTATTGCAGATGTTGTGGCTATTTTCCTGATGGTTGTCAGGGTCCAGTTCATTAAGGTTGCTGCAATTGGTACCTCTGCTGAGGATTTCACTACTATCTTTCACTAGCAGGCACATAGCAAGGTGAATGCGCTTCTAAATCACATTTATGCTGACTTCAAAATTATCTGACTCTGTGCTGTCTCTCTTCTCAAATAAATAAATTAACTCCTATGTCTCTTCAGGAGTAAAGCCAAAATCAGTGTTTCTAACAAATTTCAAAAGTTAAATTAAAGGTGTCCCCCCCCCTCCTTGTTTTGTTTTAAGCAGGGTAAAAATTCTGAATTGCAAATATTGGAAAAATGTTAGATATACTCAGCCATGAAATAAAAGGGATTTATAGTTCCCCATAGCTATCTCTTCACATGCAGCGAAGGTCTCCCTTCATTGATCAGCTCCCTTTTATTGCATGGTGTTCTGGGAGAAGCAAAGCAATCTCAAGCACCACAAGGGTCAAAGAAACTGTGAACTTGTGGATTAAACTTGCAAAAATGCTGCATTGATGAAGACTGTTTGTCTTTCTTGGCTTCTGGTAAATCTCAATTTGCAAATTAAAACAGAATCTTTAAGCCCTTTCTGATATCAGCTTGAATTCCAAATAGGATACAATCTCCAGCTCCTTTATCTGACATTCTAACTCATTGTAGTACTGCTCAAAGCTGCCAGAACCTGTTTTTCATTGGGCCACGTGAAATTCCTTTGTAAGTGTCAACCAAGCCCTTAATCCTCTTCAAATTGGTTAAATAAGCCAGTGTGAGATGTAATGTCATGGGAAGGAGTATCATGGACTAGGAACTAAACAGATTTAGCGGAATTAGTTAGGTCCTCTCGAGAGAGCAGGCTGCTTTCGCTAACTGGTCATTCCTCTGGCGTGGCTGGTAGAGGATGAAAATCAAAAATGTCTTCATACTTCTCAATCTAGATTTCTTTCGGCAACTTAGCTCAGTCTTGGCTCATGGGCTTGCTCATCTCCATTATTAGAGCCAAGGAAGAATTTTCAGTGTGTGAATTTTCCTCCAGAATCAGGTTAAGAAAGATAAGCAGAATAGAATAGAGCTTTGCATTTACACAAGGACAGAAGAGGAAAGAAGGGGAAATGGCGGCAGGAGGGGGAGGGAGACATATTTGTGCAAACGTGCCTTTCTTACTTTCAACATTTTGTCTACACATCTGTCTGAATCATACTCATTGGCTTATATTACACAAAAAAGATCCATATAAGTTCCTGTGAAGGAATGAATTAGGATCCTAATGTCTGGGCAGCTACTTCTGGCTGCCCAGACATCAGGATCCTGATGTACTTTCCCGGGAATGCGATCCCGCCGTTACCGAAGAATGGAAACGGGGATCCGGAGAGGCCAGGTTTAAGCAGAAGCAGTTTGTTGCAAAAGCATAAGAACAGGCACAAGAGAAAGGCTCATAGAAGTGTAAGCTAGAAAGGTAGATTTTAGAGGTGGCTACGGGAACATGGGCATTGCTTGCCGAGGCCCGGCAGTGGCTGCGGTGGCGAGGCGGCTGCAGGTGCTCTGGAGCTTATGTCCCCTCCTCGTGGCTGCTGCAGTGCCGAGCTGGGGGTGGGGGGAAGCCCGGGTGGCAGAGAAGCAGTGGGCTATTCCTGCCTGGCTCGCCAAAACGTGTTACTGGAGAGTGGGCCCTGCTCAGCGTGATGTCCAGGTTCTTGGTCTCTTGAGCAAAGAATTGAACAAGGTACCGAGGAAAGTAGTGAAAAAGCAGTTTATTCGAAAAAACAGTACACTCCAAAGGGTTTGGAGCCGACGGGGAGCAAAAGCAAGGCTCAAAAAAGGTGTGGCTCACAGGAGTCTGGGGGGGGGGGGGGGCTGTTCCTCTCCAGGTGTGGGACCACTTGATTGACACCTGTGATTGACAAGAGGCTATTACCTTATCTCTTCAGACAGCATATGTTTTCTGCAGTTTGAAATTGTTAACTACAAGCTGATTGAACCCCTTCCCCTGTACCTGGGCAGTCAGTCTTGGTGGGGTCAGCCAGCTGATTGGCCCCCTTCCCTGAACCTGGGCTGAGTGTTTGGCAGGCTCTTCAGCTTGAATGTCTGTTACAAGCTAAATGGCCCTCCTCCTCTACACCTAGGCTTTGGCAGTCCTGCAGCTTGAATAAAGTTATTTCCTCTGGCTTTGTTATGTTTTCCTCTTTAATCCCATTTACTGTGGCCATCTTCCTGACTGCCTATAATTTTTCTATCTCAGAAGGAGGGCAAATCCATGTGAACTAGAGCAATATTTACCTGGAGTAAGTACAACAGGAGACCCTGGCTTCTTGTGATACAGAATCTTCCAACTCAGAGTCAGCAAACTGTGGCCTACCTGTTTGGGTAGATGAAGTTTTTATGGAACACAGCCATGCGCATTCTCTCATTGTGAGACAGGTTAGTTAGTATGTTGCTAGGTAGACAGGGAGGTCCCTGGTGGAATAAACAAAAGACAGCCATATCCTGAAACTCCAGGTTCTGTAATGTCTTCTTCACTCCATGACAAAGACATGAGAATACTCCTTGAGGTTAATAAATAATCTCAAGTCCCTTCTGGCTGGACAAAGGAACAGATCTGATAGATAGGAATGGGTTATTTCATTAATCCCTTCAGGATGGGCAAACAGGACAAACCTAGTAGATGAATTCCTTTAGAAGTCTCTAGCCCCCTCCCCCAAGCAGGCAAGGGAAGGTATAAAAGTAAGAGCTTTTGCCTCAGTCACTGGGTACCCCATTCGGGACCCCCTCCCGCTCGGGAGCTCTGACCGTTTGCTTTCAATAAAATATCCTCTTTTTCAAACTCTTTGTCTCTCCTGGGTCTGTGTTTCCATTCTTCGGTCTCACGAAACATGATCCCGGCCTACACCCAAACTGCTGGCAGATCCAACATCATTACATCAATTGGTTTGCCTATTTTATGGCTGTTTTTAAGTAGTTGCGACAGAAACTATATGACACACAAAGCCTGAAGTAGTTATTTACTGTGTGGCCCTTTAGAGAAAGTTCACCAACTCTGTTCTATCCAACAGAGATCCAGAAGAGAGGCAAGGGTTCTCAGAAGTGATCAATCAATTTGATCACTTTGGGGAAACATGGATAGTTTATAGTATAAAGTTTAAACTGAAAATAGTGTTTGCAGAATATTATTTAGAAATTGTAACATTATATCTGTTGTTAATTCATTTGTTAAAATTCATATCATATATACTATTTATTAATATAAATAATTTAATTATGGATGTTTTGTTGTTGTGTTATGCAGATTTTGTAGTAACTGGAAAGATATAGAAACAAAGGCACTACTTATAACACTATTAATAATTAGTGTCAGTCAATAGCATTGATTGGGCACCCACTTGGTAAAGAGCTCTGTTCCAGGGTCAGTGGGAGGAGGGGAGAGCCTGAAAGAAGCAGATGTAACTGTGAGGGCTAAAAAATGAATACTTTTCCTCCCACCTCCTAAGTTCTTCTAGCTGGGCTAGTAATCAAATTAACAGAGACAGATTAACAGGAGGAAAACACATTTTAATACATACACTTGGGGAATTCACATAAGCATGAAAATTCTAAAGTCACTGAGGCAACATTGGGTATATGAGACATTTTGGACAAAGGAGAAAAATGGGAGAAAGGGTCTGAGATTTCAGATGTGAGAATGGGCGATTTACAGGTAGTTGAGGAAGGGCTGGGCGCACACATAGGGCAGGAACATTCTTGCTGGGCGACTCAGAGACAACGGGACACAGTCGGTATGTAGCCAACAGGCCCCTGCCTGAAGCCTTCCCATTTACCATACTTAATTCACATTAGGATAAACTGAATATTCTAAGATTTCCTTCCTGAAGCAGGTTTGTCTGTCTGAATCTCTTGGGCAGGAAAGGCGGGAGTGCCAAAAGTTCTTTCTGAATCTTATTTCTTAATAAACAGTTTAAAATCAATATCCCCAAAAGGCAGCTTCAGGATGGGAAAACTTTGGTTCCCTTTGTAACTAAGTCTTACTAAATGGTCTAGTTTAGTAAGTCATTGTATAGTCCTGCAGTGACTTCAGGAAACTCACAAAATAATATAAGCCCATGAGAACAAATAAAAAGAACTCAATCTAGGACAGGAGGATAAGAGATGATTTGCCTGTGTGTCAGTCAGCTGATGGCTTTGATAGGCCTTAGTCCTGTAGATTTGCCTGATTCCCTTGTTTTAGGAATTTGTCTAAACATAGATTTCATACTTTGGATTTTGAATTTCATCTTGCTGATTTTTGCCTATCATTAAGTATGTTGAGATTATTTTTGAACTTGTTTCTGGAGTTTAATATAGAGATGTTTTATGCTGACATTTTATTTCCTGAAAAATATTATAAGCATGATTTGTATGTCTTCATCAAGTCAAGATAGAGGCCTTGAAGCCAGAGTTAGCTGTGGCCTTAGAGGTGATCTAGAGCAAAGCCTTCTCAAACTTTAATTTCCATACGAATAACCTGAGGTTCTATTTAAAATGCAGATCCTGATTCAATAGGTCTGGGGTGAGTCTGGAGAATTCTGCAGATCAGACTTTGAGAAGCAAGTTGCTAGAGCATCAGCTAGTAGTAAGAATTCACTCTGTAATATCTGCATATTTTCATCTAGCTTTGATGAGAACACTACTAATTTACACAAAGAACTCACAAATTTTCAAGGTAGTCTACTTCATTGTGGTGAACTTAAACAGAAAATCTTTATATTGTCAAAGCTATAACTTGTGAAGTTTTTCTAAGGGATAATAATGGTTGGTATTCAATTGCCATGCTTGAGATCATCAGCCAATTCTTTCCTGTTGGTCAAAATTAAATCCATTAGGAGACTGTATCATCAAGGGTTCCAAAAGCTATTATCAGGGAGGTGAGCTGTGACGCTCACCTCCCTCAGACAACAGCCTTTTCCCATAGGCTCCCCTTTTCTTCCCTTTTTTCTCTCTCTCTTAAATCCAACGCATATCACATGTACACTTTATTTGTGCACATTAAAACATTTAGAGGGATTCAGGTCCCAGGATAGTATGTTATCTGACCTCAGTTGGAGAGCCGGTAAATGTTTAACAGCTGGGTTTGGTGGTGGTGGGGTGGGAAGAGGTAGTCCTGTGTGCAGAATTTTCATATTTGTCAATTTCCATGGTGTAAATACTCTCACCATGGCCTATTTCTAACTACCAATAATTTGACAACCAGCTTGCAAAATTCTTGAAAATTTAATAGCAAATCTGCTCTAATACAGCTTCATCTGACCCCATTATAGCAAATAACAGTTAACATTTATTGAACACTTACTATGTAAGAGGCATAGTGTTAAGAGTCTTATGTACGGCCTCTAACAAAATTAAAATAGGACCCTATTCATTTATTCAAGAACAATTTACTGCATTCCTTTCTTGCTAAGCCAGAGAAATAAAGATGAATGGGAAATAAGCCCTACCCTCAAGCACTTCATGGAATCTAGTGGGTGAAATAGAAAAATAGATAAACCACAGTGTAACATAATAAATAATAGGTGGTGGGAACTGATTGAGTATCCCTTCTTGGGGGTAAGGGACACTAAAGGAAGCCCTTTTCTTTACCTCTTTGCAAATGCCCATGCTGACCATTATCAAAACAGCTTCTGTGAATTAAGTTTAGGTAGATATCTGTTAGACTTAATGGAATTGAAGAGCAAATCAGTTCCTTTAAAAAGAAAATTTTGAAAAATTGACATGCATGTTCCATCTTATACTTAGAATTGGGTCTAAATTATCTGTCATATAGGATTTAGAAAGAGAATATGGAATACAGAGAAGGAACCTTTTGAGAACTGACAATTTACAGACCTCAGGAGTGCTATCCTTATTCAAATTCAATTTCATTTTAGAAAGCTTGAAGGCATCAGACTGTTACAGAGATAAAAGAGCCAAGTATTAATCTTTTGACTTCGTATCTTATTCAAGCTGTGGAACCTGGGAAGAGTTTGTAGGACTCTTAATTTATTTTAAAACTAAAGATCAAGCAGAAGAACTGAAAAAACAAAAGTGCAATGTAATGGCTATTCTTTTGAGTATTGCTAACAGTGATTATAATTCATTACAACAACTGCTTGTTTATTTATTGCCCTAATATGGAAGTCAGATGGGTAGAAATAATAAAACATGATTTTAGTTTTCTTCCAATCTTCTTTGCCCTCTGTACTCTATTTGTCTGTCACTTTTATATTGGCTTACACAGGCCAGAATTGTATTTTAGCTTTATGGTGAGAATGTGAAAACAGGGTTTGGGGTGTATCACAAACCAATCTAGGGCGGCTGGTTAGCTCAGGTGGTTAGAGTGCGGTGCTCTTAACAGCAAAGTTGCGGGTTCTATCCCCACATGGGCCACTGTGAGCTGCGCCCTCCACAACTAGATTGAAACAACTACTTGACTTGGAGCTGATGGGACCTGAAAAAGCACTTAAAATAAATAAGAGTTAAAAAAAACCAAAAAAACCAATCTAGATGTGACAGAACAGTGTGCACAAAACAAAGTTGTTATACTTCTTTCTCTCCTATCTGCCCTATGTGGACCTAGCATGAGTGAGGTGATGATTTAGTGCAAAATTCTTGATATTTCACAAGAAGCCCTACTGAGCAAGCTTGCTTTAGCTTCTGACAGGATTACAGAAGACAGGATGAAAGATAACTCTTTGAAAGGGGAATAGTCAGGGATGTAGCAACCAGTCACAACCTCCTAATTCCCTTCAAGGCCTTGGGGCACTCTGTTGAAATTTTTAAGTAACAAGGATTAGTAAGGGTTTAAATTTTACATGAACTTGAATACGAAGGGAGAAAAAGTAAGTGGGAAGAACTCAATAATTATTTGGGGATCAAGTCCCTTAATTGGGTCTATTTATATGTCATTAAATAATTACCTTTATGTTCATTTTATCTAGCTTTCCATTCTATTTTACTTTTGTATAGGCCTTTATAAATGAACAAATCTCTCTTGGTTTATACTCAAATGATGAATTTATTGACATTTTTGTGTTTATTTATTTTTCCCCCTGAAGAACAGTCAAACAAGGAAGCTATTATAAGTTAGGGTGACCATAAAATTTACCATTCAGGGCCGGTCCGGTGGCTCAGGTGGTTGCAGCTCTGTGCTCCTAACTCTGAAAGCTGCCAGTTCGAATCCCACATGGGCCAGTGGGCTCTCAACCATAAGGTTGCTGGTTCAACTCCTCAAGTCCCGCAAGGGATGGTGGGTTCTGCCCCCTGCAACTAAGGTTGAATACGGCACCTTGAGCTGAGCTGCCGCTGAGCTCCCGGATGGCTCAGTTGGTTGGAGTGCGTCCTCTCAACCGCAAGGTTGCCAGTTCGACTCCCACAAGGGATGGTGGGCTGCGCCCCCTGCAACTAGCAATGGCAACTGGACCTGGAGCTGAGCTGCGCCCTCCACAGCTAAGACTGAAAGGACAACAACTTGAAGCTGAATGGCACCCTCCACAACTAAGATTGAAAGAACAACAACTTGACTTGGAAAAAAAGTCCTGGAAGTACACACTGTTTCCCAATAAAGTCCTGTAAAACAAACAAACAAAAAAATTACCATTCAAACCAGAGTACTTTTGAGAACAAAAGGAGGTTCTATTGTTAATATACTATAATAATTATGCTTGGAGTCAGGAATAAACATGGTCTATCTCTTAGCAAAATGGGATATATGGTCCTCTTAACTACACGTATTTGATCACTGTTATTTGGTTGCCATTTGGATTTCACAGAAATATCTGAAAAACATATGAGGCCATGTAATTAAAAAACTGATCTGGGATTTACATGTGTACATATCATGGAAATTAGAATAGGGTCAAAAAGCAGTGATTCTCTCCCTTATGACTGAAAGAAGATAGTGAGAAGAAGGTCCTCGGAAGCCCTCCAAAATTAAAAGATCCTTTTTTGAGGTCATTACTTTCCTTCCAGCTCTCTTGAACTTATGTCCCTACATTCCACATGGCTCAGAATACCCCCTACTTTATATTCCTATTACAATTGCATGAGCTAAGGATTTCTTCATATCCTACTTGCACTACAGCAAACACCTTCTAACTGACCTGCCTGCTTTCAGTCTTTCTATGTGTCAAATTTGTTCTCTATATCACAGCCAGACTGGTTTATGTAACATGTAAAGCTGACCATATAATTATCTTTCTAAAAATCATTCATTAACTCCCATTCCCCACAGTAGAAGGTATTCTTTTGCAGGACATACAAGTCCCTCCATGAATTCATTCCTGTCTACAACTTCAGCATCTCTCCTTACCAATAATACATTATTTCCATTTCTCCAAGCACAGCATGGTGTCTTTTGCTTTATTCTTACTCATTCTTGAACTTATCTGTACTTTTAGAAAACTAGGCAAATGATTTCTTTTTTAGGAGGAAAGATGGTGTGTGGATACCAGAGTCCATCAATTTTGTATCATTTCTTTTATTTATATAAAGCAAGATTATCTGTTTGGTGACAGTTCTATGAATTTTGACAAATACAGAGGGTGCCAAAAAATGTATACACGTTTTAAGAAAGGAAAAAATTGTATTAAAATTGTAATACTCAATATATACCGATAACAAAAGATGAATACAAGTCATGTGTATACATTTTGTTTGGCACCCCTGGTATACTGAGTTAGGTAACCATTACCACTATCATGAAGATACAGAACAGTTTCATTATTACCTCTCTACTCCTCCCCCCAAAAACTCTTGCTTGTCACCTTTATAGTCAAACCCTATCCCCTTCGCAACCACTGATCTGTCCTATGTTCTTATAGTTTTTCTTTTTCTAGACTAACATGTAAATGGAATCACACAGTGTATATGTATCACTCAACATAATGAATTTGAGACTCATCTAATTTGCAGCAGGCATCAGTAGTTCATTCCTTTTTATTGTTGAGTAGTGTTCCATTGTATGGCTGTACGATAGTCTGTTTATCCATTCCCCTGGTGAGGGACTTTGGGTTGTTTCCAGTTGTGGGTAATTATGAATAAAGCTGCTATGAACATTCTCTTACAGGTTTTTGTGTGAATATAGGTTTTCATTCCACTTGGCCAGAAGGCAAGGGGTGGGATTTCTCAGATGCGTGGTAAGTGGATGTTTATAAGGAAACTGCCAAACTGTGTTCCAACATGGTTGTACGCTTTTACATTCTCACTGAAATGTATGCAGGTTTGGGTTTCTCCACACCCCACCAACATTTGGAGTGATCAGTCATTTTAATGTTAGCCATTCTAATCATTGTGTAGAGGTAGCTTATTTTGGTTTTAATTTGCATTTTCATAATGACTATTTCAGGCATCTTTTCATATATTTTTATACTATCTATATATCTTCTTTGATGAAGTGGCTCTTCAAATATCTTGCCCATGTCTTTATTGGGTTTTTAGTTTTCTTATCAGTAAGTTTTGAGAATTTTTTATATATTCCTAATAAATTCCTTTATCAGAAATACAATTTTCAAATATTTTCTTCCATTCTGTGGTTTGCTTTCCATTCTCTTAATAGTATCTTTTGTAGAACAGACATTTTAAATTTTGATTAAGTTCAGTTTATGAAGTTTTTCTTTTATGCATTATGATTTTGCTGTCGTATCTAAAAATTACTTGTCTAACCTAAAGTGTTATTAGTTTGCTAGGCTTGCCATAACAAAATATTGCAAACTGAATGGCTTAAACAGCAGAAATTGATTTTCTCTCAGCTTTAGAGGCTAGAGGTTTAAGATTAAGGTTTAGTTTCTTCTGAGGTCTCTCTCTTTGGCTTGCAGATGGTGCCTCCTCACTGTGCCCTCATATGGTTTTTCCTCTGTGCACACACATGAATGTATCCTAATCTCCTCTTCTTACTCTTATATGGACACTGGTCATATTAGATTAGGGCATACCCATATGACCTCACTGTATCTTAATTACTTCTTTAAAGGTCTTATCTCCAATTACAGTCACATTCTGAGGTACTAGGGATGAGGACTTCAACATATGAATTTGGGGGGTGGGGATGGATAATTTATCTGATAATGCAGGTCACAAAGATTTTTTTCCTATGTTTCCTGATAAATGTAAATGCTTTTAATAGAGGGAATTGTAAAGTTATTTGGTACATACAGAGACTGCTTTGCTCAGTGCTATACTGCCAATGCCTAACACAGTGATTGACATCTTAAATTACTTACCAAAGCTTGTTGAATGAATGTGAATCACATCCACTATTCTATTCAGGCTCCGTGAATCTCAGAAATGTTTACAGCTGTCTCACTAAAAGATTTTTATGGTATTTATCAGATCCCAATCATTCCCTAAAATCTATCAATAACCATTCAAACTTGCCCCTAGTGGTAATATGTACTAAAGACAAAAATGGGACTACACTATGACTCAGCAATTTCATTCCCAGGTATGACAATTAAGTTTGTGAACTTGTTGCAGTGCTGTTGCTAACCTTTATCGATATCAGAGGGATTATTCATTATGAATTTGTACCAACCGGACAAACAGTTAACCAAGTTCACTCTTTGGAAGTGCTGAAAAGGCTGCATGAAAAAGTTAGACGGCCTGAACTTTTCACCAACAATTCATGGCTCTTGCATCACAACCATGCACCAGCTCACATGGCACTGTCTGTGAGGGAGTTTTTAGCCAGTAAACAAGTAGCTGTATTGGAACACCCTCGCTACTCACCTGACCTGGCCCCCAATGACTTCTTTTTTTACCCAAAGATAAAGGAAATATTGAAAGGAAGACATTTTGATGACATTCAGGACATCAAGGGTAATATGACGACAGCTCTGATGCTATTCCAGAAAAAGAGTTCCAAAATTACTTTGAAGGATAGACTAGGTGCTGCCGTCAGTGCATAACTTCTCAAGGGGAGTATTTTGACTGTAGTGATATTCAGCAATGAGGTATGTATTAATAGTACTTTTTCTAGGATGAGTTTGCCAACTTAATTGTCAGACCTCATACACTCATGAATTGGAGAAATTTATTTTTCTGACTATATGATCTAAATTATAGTTGAAAAATATGGTCATTCTAACACAACTTTTTTGTAGACAGGTGATGTTCTACATAAATAATTGTTTTAACAGATACAAACATACACACACACACACACACACACACACACTCAAATTCTCAATTCACAGGCATGATATCCACAAGAAAGCAAAATGGATTTTTAAGTATCTGATATATATATATATATATATATATATATATATATATATATATATATATATATATCACTCCTACCATTTGCCAAGAACTGTGTTGTTATAACTGAAGTATATTACTTTGAAAACTACAGCTTAATTCTTTAGAAAGAAACACTTATAAAATATATAACATAGCTATGTGTCTTCCTAAATAAAAGCTAGTGCACATAATTTCACTTTCAGGTTAATCAGGAATACCAGTGATTGTACTACCTTACACATGATACTCTATTGCTTTCAGATATAGTTTTTGTATTTCAGCTTCTCTGGTTCAATGATAATGCTGTGGTTTCTGAGTCTTTCTCTCTTTGTCTTGTGGGAGCTAAAGAAATAATACTTTTCCTCCCACCTTTTAAGTTCTTCTAGCTGGCCTAATAATCAACAAAAATAGATTAATAGGCAAAAAAAATCAAACGTTTTAATACATGTGCATGTGGAATTCACATAAGCATGAAAATTCCAAAGACAGTAAGGCAACATTGGATATGTGAGACATTTTGGACAAAGGAGAAAAGGGGGGAAATGGAGTTTTAGATGTCAGAAGTGAGAATGGGCGATTTACAGGTACTTGAGGAAGAGTGGAACACACCTGGCCGGGACATTCTCGCTGGGTAACTCAGAAACAGTGGGACACAGGAGGTATTTAGCTAACAGGTGCCTGCCTGACGTCTTTTTATTTACCATACTTAATTCCAGTTAGGCTCAGGCAGCATTCTAAGATTTCCTGCCTGAAGCAGGTTTCTCTGTCTGAATCTCTTGGGCAGGAAAGGGAGGAGGGTCAAAGGTTCTTTCTGCATCTTATTTTTTAATAAAAGCTTAAAATCAATGTCCCCCCAAAGCAGCTTCAGGATGGGAAAACTTTGGTTCCCTTCAGTCTCTTTGTCTCTGTCTAGCTCTCTGTTTCTCTCCCTTTCGCTCAGTGCCTACTTTTAACAATACTACCTCTACACACACACTTCTGATTTACTACTTCTAAATTTTTATTCCTCCCCCCCAATTAGTTTTGCTTTAATTCTGTACAAAATGAGAATAAATAGATCCACGGACCCGGGGCGGGGGCTGTCCTCTGACTGAAGCAATGTACATTCTTGTAAGAACTTCATTATGTGTAATGCAGTTTCATAGAAAGATCTTTATCTATATTTCAGATTGTTAGAGTTGCCAAATAATTCTTTTTCTTTTTTTTTTTTTTTTTTTAACATTTTTTAAAATTAGTTTCAGGTGCACAAAACAGTGTAATAGACATTTATCATTTATACCCCTCACACAGTGAAAACCCCCCTCCCCCCATTGAAAACCCCCCTCCCCCCCATCCACTACCACTCTGACATCACACAAGCACCAAATAATTCTTTAGATAAGAGATATTTTCCTGGATTTAAAAATATCTTATGTAATTAGATTACATAGCAATGCAATTGTATATGTTCCTCTTACTCACCGTACATGAGTAAGCCTGATGGAGAAACTGACCTAAAATGGTTCCCTGCCACGTGGAACTGACCTAAAATGGTGGCCCAAGCGGGGAGAGAGAGGTCCCCAGCCTAAGCCCCAGCCCACTTCCGCATAACCCCCTCGAAGCCACACCCCAAGCCAATCACCAGATGACACCTGCCCCTTCCCCAACTCAAGGAAGTCCCCAACCCGTAAAAACCTGCTCAAAACCTTGCTAGGGGCTCAGTATTTGGGAAAGATCCCACTGAACCCACAGGTGTAATAAAGCTGACCTTCCTGACTCTCTGAGTGCCGCTTGGGTTCTTTCCGGTCCTGGTATCCGTAACAGGCCTATAAATTTTCTCACACAAACCTTGGAGATTGGGGTAAGATAATTGATCTCAAATCTGAAATCTTTATAAAAAGACTGTGACTAGCCATGTGTGGGCCAAGTCAAAAAGCCTAACCCAGGTGAACTAGGTACAGTCTCATGAAGGTGGGACTAAAAGTGGGATTCAGTAAGTTAACACTAATTTCATTGTATCTTGTAGCTGAGAATAGTAATTCTCAACCTACTTTGCCTCAGGATTTCTAAGGGGTTTTGCCATGCTCGCATGAATAACAATGGTTTTGCTAGGTAGTCTATTGGGGAAAAATATTTTTCCTATATTAGAATACTTTTTGTAGCAAATCACCTATAGGGGAGGAAAAATAATATTCCCTTCACCATTCTAGATTCTTAGCTGAGACGTACCCCTTGTAATAAAAGACAGACTAACAGGAGAAAAACAGAAGTTTAGTACCCCCCGTTTACATGGGAGCTACCCAAGAAAACTAAGTAAGTCCCTGAAATGGTCTAAGCCAATCCGTTAATACCATCTTCAGCTAAAGACAAAGGAAGATGTTGGGGATTGGAGAAGCCTGTTATAAGAAGCAATCAGGAAAAGCACAGTAGACAAGGATATGGTTGTTTTGCATATTTAAGTCCCTGACTTCTCCATTCATAAGAGTTTCTTGAGATTTAGTCATCTAAATAGTCTGGTACAGAGAGGGAGACAACCTTACACGTAGAGATTTTCCTTATAAATGCAAATTTCCCTAACCAAGGGTAAGTTATACTCTGTTGCCAGAGATTCTCTTGTGTCTGCAACCTCTTAAAACTAATCAACCCCAAATATTCCTTATGCCAAAAAGGCATATTTTAGGGTGACATATTTTGCTCCCTTTTATACTCAACACAAACTGTTTAAATAATGATGCCTATGTACCTGAAAATTCCAGGGTAGCTTTAGGTGAGGCCTTGTCGTGTGGGGCGGCCTGAGGGGTCTCTGCTCCCGCTCCCCACATACGAATGCAGGACGTGGTGGGGCCAAAAAGGAACATCCACGGAGCCATAGGTAAGGGAGTCATACCACTATATTCTCGTTGGTGGCTGGGTTGGAGAAACAGGAAGCAGGGGCCACACCATTCGCAACCCTCACTATACCGCTTGCAGGATCAGCCACCATCTTCTTGCTAGCCCCCATTTTTTCTGCTAGCGTAGCCATGGCAGTTATATTAGTGCTCAATGGCTCACTGGTTACAGCTGACGGCCAACTAGCCACAGCTGATGGCCATCCAATCACAGTTGATGGCCATTTACTACCTGAGCCAGCACCTTTCTATGCGAGGCCGAGAGCCTGGAAACTGCTCTCTGGGGCTCTGTCCCCACAGGCCTGATCCTGCAGCTCTATCAATTCCCAAAGCATCCTATTTCTTTGGTGTCTTTGCTGTCTCCTTTGAAGTAGTTTGTCATCATAAGACTTGCTTCCTTTATAATCCCAGGATGGCTCTCAACAACACCCAGACATGCATGCCTTTTTTTTTTCATATGTAGCAGAAAAAAACAGTGAGCAGCTTTGCCCCAGCATATCCAGCAAAACTTTTAAGATTCCTCTAATTACATTGGCTTCACTCACAGTCCCACTGTTGAACCAATCCATGTGGCTAGGGGAAAGGAATGAGCTTATTGTCTTCACATGTAGCTTTCCTTTCTAAGTATATCAAACTTAAATACCTGTATACGCTAGGAAGGGAATATAAGTGAAGAAAATGGTCCTGACAGGGACTCTAATATATTGGAAAGTCCATGTCATACAAAGGGCTCAGGCCTTACTCAAATCCAGGCAGTTGATGTCATCATAGGAAGAACCAGTGTCAGTAGGTATTCTGATTTTTCGAGAGAAGTTGTAAATCCAGATTTTTATGTGAAGTTCCATGACTTGATGACATTGATACCTAATTCCAAGCTTTACACTATATCACACACCTAGGAAAAGCATATGTGGGCTGAATCAAGATTATCAGGATGTAACTTCTGCTCTATAGAACAGAATGCAGACCTACTGATGTGAAGATTCTGGTCCAATGGATTATTGTCTTTCTCATTGTCAATGAATTGGCATTTTGGTTTTCTATTTTAGTCTCTGTGAGCTTGCTTAATGGGAATCCTTCCCTGAGGGACAGATCCTATCTTAGTGCACCAACTAAATCAAATTTCGAAACCTACAAGGGTGAGACTTAAACTCAGAAAGTAATGAAATCACTAAAGTCATTGCTATCTCTCTGAGATCATGAAAGCCAGCTGAGTAGAATCACAGTGAGTTAGTTGCATCTTTCCATTTGGTTTGTAATGTCTTTCCTTAAAACAAAAAAAAAATCTGCACTCCGGAAGACTCCCAACGAGTCTCCTTTAAACAATGTGTTATTTTTTATGTAGTATGTGCAGGGGAGGAAAAATAATTTTTCCTTTACCCTTCTAGGTTCTTGGCAGAGACCTCCCCGCTCCACCAGTAATAGAAAGACAGATTAGCAGGAAAAAAAAAAAAATTATGGAAGCCCCACAAAGATAGATGACTCAAAAGGCAGCCAAGCAATTCAGACTTATATACCATCCTGAGCTAAGGAAAAAGATAGGGGTCTGACGCTTCAAAGGAGGGGAAGGCAATTCACAGGAAGATCAGAGAAATGTATGCAAAACAAAGTTTGCCTAGCTATGCAGATAAGCCTCTTGGGTGAAAAAGAGATGTCTAGTAATAGCTCTCTTCCTGCTACAGGCCCCCTTTCTAATGTAAATGTCCCTTACAAATGGCTAATTTCCACTCCATTTTCAGAGGTTCTCCTGTGTCTTCAGTGTCTCTAAATAATCAGCTTAAAATAATCCTTATGCAAAAGAGGCATGTTTTGGGGTTGCATATTCTGCTACCAATCATATGATTTGATTCACAAAGTTTATCTACCCCCACCTTCTGAAAAAGAGACCAATTACATAAAACAAAAAGAGACCAAATATATGAATTATATTTAATTCATTTTTCCTAAGTAAAGCATGGAAATGTATTATTTGGAAATATTTTGGTTGCAAGTGTCAGGAGCTCAATGCAAACTAGCGTTAAAAAAATATATGTATTGGTTCATTTTCCTGTGAAGAGGAAGGGGGGTTTCAGTTAGCTCCAGGCACAGCTAGATCAAAGAGTTCCAATTTTCTCTCTCTCCATCCATCACTTCTGTTTTCTTTCATTCTCCTATAGCTACCCTTGACAGAGTTACAGGGATGGCAGGATGCTTATCAGTCACCCCAGGGATGCATGCAGCAATGTCAGCTGAAGCACCTTTGGCTAGCCTGACTTAAATCATGTGCTCACCCCTGGACCAATGATTGGGGCAAAGGGATGGGGTATTCTGATTGTCCATACCTGGGTCATAAGACTTTCCCTATGGCCAGGACAGTATTATAACCATATAAATTGTATTTCCCCACAGAAAAGACATATAAACTTTATTTCCCCACAGGAAAGAAGGTTCTGCTGGACAGACAAAAGCAACAGAGGTCCATTATAGTAATTCACAGTCATAGGGATTAATCCTTTATCTGCTTCTGATAGAAACACTATTCAGCTGATGAAGAAGTCATTCAAATATGTTCTACATTAAAGCCCAATTAAAACACAATGAAGAGAATCTTCTACAGTAATGTGAAATTCCTTGGAAAGTACAGTGCTACTTTATAACATAAAACATATAGATGGAAGAGACCCAGCAATGAGTCAGGCCATCCATCAAGTAGTATATTTTAAGCCCTTACTCGGCATTTCCGCTTCTTAGTCCAGTCTAGCTTGAGTCTCAAATTATGCCATTTATGCCACATTTCTTAACTTAATAATTCTCTCAGTCAGGAAATTTTTGGCTGATTGAACAGCATTCTAAGCTCATGCGATTCCACAGTAAAGTGAGTTATCAAGAAACTATAAAAGGACCGGGAAAGAAAACACAGGTGGTATATGTGGATCTTTACATAAATCTGAATAAAATTGAGAATCTAAAGTTACAAACTACTATGCTGTGATGACAGGCCTTCAGTAAGTGGTCTCAGTAAATCTCTGACAGGTTAATGTTCTTGAGCTGTCAGGGGACAGGGTAGTAGGGGCCATTGCTCTGACATCTAGGTTTTCTCAGGGGTCACCGATCAGTTTGGAATTTGGGGACAGCAGTTTAGAGTCACTAATGCAGTAAAGGAACAGAAGAATATGCCACTCAAAAATATGCTTTTTGGGCATGAGAATTATTTTGGGCTTATTATTTTGGAGAGGCTGCAGACACGGGAGAATCTCTGAAAACAAAGTTGCCCTTTTGTAAGAGATGTTTACATGTGTACGGGAAATCTCCATTTGTAAGAGTGTCTCCCTTTCTCTATCAGGAAGAGAAAGACGACTCTAAATCTCTGAAACTCTTATTAATGGAGACAGCACTGATTTAAACCTACATAACAACCTTACCCCTGTTTACTGTGCTTTTCCGGGTAACCTCCCATAACTGGCCTCTCTCTCCCACAACATTTTTCTTTTTCTTTAGCTGGACATGGTATTTCAGGTGGTGGTTTGGGCCCTCTCAGCTCAGGGAGTTATCGGTTTTCCTGGGTCTCTCCATGTTTACATATTATTTAACTTCTGTTCGTTTTTCTCTTGTTAAGCTGTCTTTTATTTTGGGAGAAGGTCTCAGCCAAGAACCTAAAAGGGAAGAGGGAAATTTATTTGTGATTCCATGCAGAGTCACTAATGTGGTAAACTGTGGTCTATTGATGGAATTCTTCACCTCCTCACCCCCCCTCACCCCTGCCAAAAGCTCAGCACTCAGGTGCCCCGGTGTCTAAAATTCTAACTTGAGAATTCTTTTATTTGATATAAGCATCTACCTTTCTCCACAGGGATCTTTTAAAGTAATCACCATTCCTGCTCCCAGAGCTAACATATTAAGACATTCCATACATTAATAGTGTCTATTTGATCCCTTTCTCCTCTTAGAGGAGTGACACATACTTATATATTTTGAGATGTCTGGGAACTGAGCTAGGGGTGGCACAAAAAGGATGCAGGAGCAAAAATTGGTCAGTTTTGCCAGAGTCTGGGCCTACTGCCAATCTATTTCTCATCTTCTCAAAGTGGAAGGCTGCTAAGCTCCAGTGTAGTCTCTTCTATAATGCTCTTAAGGTGTTAGGGCCACTAGACCTCCAGGCTTTGCCCTAGGGGAGTGGGAGTCTAGGCTGTAATTTTGGAAAGAGTGTGGAGGTCATGACAGCCACAATGGCCCGATGGTTAGGAGGTGGAGGAGAGGAGATATCATTTTCCCTCTACCCTTCTAGGTTTTTAGCTCTGACCCATGCCTCTAATAAAAGACAGATTGAGGAGAAAAACAAGAAGTTTAATAATATATATACCTCCTGTATACATGAGAGATACCCAGAAAAACTGAGTAAAACTCCCCCAAGTGGCCCAAATCACCACCTTAAATACCATCTTCAGCTAAAGACAAAAGAATGATATTAGGGCGGGGGAGGAAGGTTAAGAGAGGTGTCCAGGAAAAGCAAGGTAACTAGAAGTAAGGTTGTTGTGCAGATTTAAGTTAGTGCCTTCTCCATTGATAAAATTCTCTTGTGATTTATGGTTATCCTCCTCTTCTTGGTGGGGGTGGATGCACCCTTACAAATGGAGAGTTCCCTTATAAATGTAAATATCCTTAACAAATGGGCAACTTTCTAGTTTGTTTCCTGTGTCTGCAATCTCTCCAAAATTTATCTTCAAAATTATCCTTATGTCAAAGAGGTATATTTTGGGGTGGCATATTCTGCTCCCCTTCAGAGGTGTGTGCTTGGACAAAGGCGTAGACACTAGAGAGATGCTCAGGCCTCTTTGGGGGAGGGGACGATCAGAGCATATCCCTTAGGGCAGAAGTTGGACATAACATTCAGAGCAGGAATGCTTAGGTTGAGGTATATAGAATGAGAATTTGGTCAATTACATTCCTTTAATGTCTAATTATCTTTGCTTGTTCTTACTTAAACCCGTCCTTCTCTTTTTAGTATACTATTCAGGCATTTGTAAACTTATCACACCCCTGCTTAGTGATCGCTTAGCAAAGCCACATTTCCTTTCATCTTTTCTTGTAAATCAATCTCTTTCTTCCATGAATCCTTTTGTCTCTTCTTGCTGGATGCCCTTTCTTTTTCTCTCTCTCTTTCTTTCTTTCTCGTTTTCTCTCTCTCTCTTTCCTTTCCTCATTCTGGTATTAGAATACTCCAATTAAATGCAATGCTTATCTCTCATGCTGCAGCCTCACTCTTCCTGTCTGGGGCAGATTACCTCCTTTAGCTAAATTCTCCTTTCAATTTTCCTTTCAGCTTGTCTGTATCTTCAGAGCTGCTATAGGGGTGGTTTCCACCTTCTTCGGTAATTGCTATAACATAGCCCTGGTTTTCAAATTTTATTGTGTATCAAAAATCACCTGAGGGTGTTTTTTAATAATGTAATATCCTGGGTGCCAGTCATCAGATTAAGTAGTGATTCATTAGTTAACCTCTCTCTCTCTCTCTCTCTCTCTCTCTCTCTCTCTCTCTCTCTCTGTTTTTACAAGCATCTATAGGTGTTTCTGATGCAGGTGATTTTGAAGCTACAAAATCAGCTACACCCTAAGAGACACTGCTGTACTGGTGTTAGGGGACCCAGAAACCATTCTCCATTGATCATCTATGCCAGTGTTTTGTAAAATCATAAAATGATTTTGTTGAAGAAAAACATCCAACCTAAGAGAGAGCTTATAAGAGTTTATTTGAGCCAAACTGACGACTATTGCCAGGAAGCAAAATCTCAATGGACTGAGAAAAGGCTCTGTAAAACGACGGTTTGCAGCTTATTTTACACATAGAATCAGAGGAGGAGGGTTACATGAAATCCACTGATGGTAGAGTAAAGGTGTGGGAGAAAGCAAAGTGGGGAAATCTCTGGGATTGGATAAAAGTAAATTGGAGAGACAGGTACTTCTTTTACAAAGGTGGGTACAGGATAGTTAATACTTCACATAGAGATGTTAATCAAGGGACAAGAATAATAATGAGGGATACTGTAGTTTCCTGCTCTGGTCCAGAAAAAGGGATTACTGACATTCCAAGGATGTCATCTTAGGTGCAAATAGACAATAGACAGGCTCACTTAAGGTGAAGATTGACTTTATGAAGGAAGCTTCAGGCTAAAGATGTGACTTCCTGCCACGGCCCAACTTAGCTACGAATTTTTTTTTTTTTATGTTCACGCCATCTTATGTGGTTATTTTCAGTCTCCTGACCTTGTCAGTTTTAACCTGTGGCCCCTTTTCCGTTCTCAATTTCATGTGGTCCACAAAGTATATACACATAGGTGTTAAGTAATGCTGAACCAGAGTGGGGAAGCTTTCCCCTTTAAATTTTGTTTCAGTTTTCACTTAGGTGCAAGTTTGTTTTGAACATTTCTCTGGCACCTTCTAATCAAACTTTTAAACAACAGCAGCAGCAGCAGCAACAACAACAACAACAACATGAACAAGCAGATCTCAAAATCCACAGACTCAGGAGCCTTTGCCAGGCAACAATATTTAGCTAGATTTCAAGAACTTCTTTTGTTTTCATTATATATATTTTTTACTATTATCTTCTATTTATGACAAATATAATGTAATGAAATAAACTGTTTTCAAATCAATAAGTAAAAACAATTCAAGTTAATTTAAATAAAAAAGATATTAAGTGAACAATAGTAAAGTATTATGTGTGTAAAGCATAAATTGTGAAGTAAGCTTTTGGTGGCATACTGACGTAATGAAATTTGTAGGTGATTCACAGAAATCTCAAGTGTGAGAGCTACCCCTCTAGCTGTGTCTATGTAACACCATTAGCGTGGCCTTTTTTTTTTCTGAATCATCTATTGTAGTCATTAATATTTTTAAGTGAAGGGTATCAGAATATACCACCCCAAAATATGCCTATTATAAGGATTATTTTGAGAAATTTCAGGCATCTGAGAAGCTCTGAAAACAGAGTAGAAGTGACCCTTTTGGAGGGAAATCTACATTTACAAAGTAAATTTTAATTAGAAAGGGGGCTGTACCAGAGAGCTATTACCAGATATCACTTTTTCATTTGCAAAACTTATCTGCACCACATGGAAACCTTTGTTTACCAAATGTTTGCTCTTCTCACCTTTCATTGAATTGCCTTTCCTGCTTTGAAGCCCCAGATTCCTATCCCTTTCCTTAGCCTCAATTGTCTGGCCACCTTTTGAGTGTCATATTTTTTTCGGACTCTTATATGTACGTTGTACACATATGTAATTAAAATTGTTTGTTTTTTTCTCCTGTTAATTTGTTTGATTATGGGGTGAGGGGTGGGTTTCAGCTAAGAACTCAGACAGGTAGAGGCAAAATTATTTTGTCTCCCCTACACAAGTCAGAAATCAAACACCAAGTTGTCTGTTGGTGATATTTATAATTTGTCAAAAATCAGTTATGCTGTTTGACCTGTATCATCAATTTTTAATAAACAGATTCTTTTCATGGCTTGTGAGTCCACAGTTTTGATATTTGAGTTTCTACTTTTGCATGAAGACTTGTTCACTTTATTCTTTCCTCTGGCTATAGTTGAGTCACTTCTATTTGCATATAACCCCGTGCTAGATATTATAGTATCATGAAAAAAAAAAAAAAGTAAGACCCATTCTCTATGAACTTAAAAGCTAGCCGGAGAGTCAAAGGAAAATACAAAACAAAAGCTAGCATTTACTGAGCACTTATTATACCGGGCTTAAAAGCTTTTCTTTTGTTCTTATTTCATCCTCACAATAACTTTCTGAGGTAGGTACTAATGGCTTATACTTACCGAGCTCTTACCAGTTGTTTTACATGTATGCTACATTTTTACAATGCCTCTATGAGGTCCTGATAATCGGTTGCCCCCATTTTATTGAGGAGGGAACTGAGCCACAGAGAAGTTAGGCAATTTGCTCAAGGTCACAGTGCCAGTAAATGATGGAGCAGATATTTAAACCCAGGCAGTTTGGATCCAAAGCCTGGACTCTTGCTGCCTTGCTAGTATCCCAGTTTTACAAATGAAGATACTGAGACTTAAAAAAAAGAAAAAAGTAACCTGCCCAAGACTACATGAAGTGGAATTTAGTTAGACTCTAAGGCCCATGCTCTTAGCCTTTAAGATATACTGTCTCGTAAAATAATGGACTAATAATTTGAAAGAACAGTAGAGCATGACAAGTTTAGCAGTAGAATTTCCAGATTTTATCTTCCTTTCCAGGAAGAAAGCTTTTGTTATTTGCATCGTTCCCAATTTTCTTGTTGAATTTGCTTTATTCTTTGACATTTTTTTCAACCATAAAGGCAACCAATCCAACACCCAGACCCTTTAATGCTCTGGGCAAGTTGATACCCTGATGATAGGGACAAGCTCTTGTGTTCTATTTGCTGTTTTATCAACAGAGTTATCGATAAATGAAAACTCTTTGCCCAGATTCATTCTTTGGCCTCAAATTAGCTTGATGGGTGGACATTACCTTAGGTGGCAAAATCCTATCCAGACCATCAGTGCTCACAGCCTGTTGAGGCCAACATCTCCAACTCCTCTGAATTAATCTTTTCTCCAGCTTTTAAGGGTAGCAGCTTTTTGTTTTTATTGTTGCCTGAGAAGTTACATATTTAGTTGGTATTATGGCTTTCTTCTGTTAGTCAGTTTTGCCATTCCCCTCCAAACAAGCACATACATAAACAAACCCCTCTCAAACACAGCGTTGAAAGAAGTTAGGCCATGAAAGATGAAGAGTATTTTGATCTGTGGATGTGAGGTTGTGGTGGTGGTGTATGGATATATATGTGACAGAGGGAAGTGCAAATAAGAAGTAAAAGAAGCATTTTTCCCTTGGAGCAGGCAGCGGCCGCGGCAGCTTGCGTAGCCAGGGCCAAGATTAAGGCTTGAGACCTTCGTAGCAAGAAGGAGGAGGTGTTGAAACAGCTAGCAACCTGAAGGTGGCGTTGTCCCAGTAGCGCGTTACCAAAGTGATGAGCGGTGCGGTGTCCAAGCTCTCCAGCATCCGTGTTGATTGCAAACCCACTGCCTGCATTCTCCCTGTTATTAACCAGACTCAGATAGAGAACCTCAGGAAATTCTTTAAGGGCAAGAAGCACCAAGTCCCTGGATCTACGACCCAAGAAAATGCACCATGTGTTGCTGGCTCAACAAGGATGATTTGAAGCTGAAGACCAAGAAGCAGCAGTGGAAGAAACAGCTGTACGCACACTGCAGAAGTTTGCAGTCAAGGCGTCCTTTGAGCATCATGGCGTCCATAAAATACGAACAAACTGGCCAAAAAAAAAAAAAAAAAAAAAAAAGAAAGAAAGAAAAGAAAAGAAAAAAAAAAAACGAAAAAAAAAAAAGAACGAAAGGAAACGAAAAAAAGTAAGAAAAGTGAAATGGCACAGAAAACAAGGACAGAAAAATCTATTGCAGTTGATTTGTTTGTTACAGTTATTCTCTTTCCACACGCTATCCAATCTAGTATTGCCTTGAAAAGAGGCACCGTGTTTCCCATCAGTGCTATGGGAAAGAAAGGATTCCATGAATGGTATTGTAATTGAACACCAAACCACGACAGTGCTTGTTTTCTAGCCCTGAAAATAAAAGTTTGAGACCTCTGCTTTCCTTGGAAAGAAAATGTGTATTTCCCATTTATGTATTAGGTTATGCAAATCTTCTTAATGAAACTAAAAGTGCCAGTTGAATACTAGTGACAGTGTTCCTTTAAAAATGTTCTTGCGGAGTCACAAAGGACAGGATAATTAAAACTCCTTGCAGAGTTTAGTTCTTTGACCTCTCATTAGTTTCAGCATTATAAATTGCCATTTGTTAGCAGCCTAATTTGATTATTAGCCCCTCTGAGCTTACAGCACGCATTCTGAAGACCGGACTCTGCGTGACTCTGACTGCGTGCTGCTGCTGTACACCCGAGATGGAAAACGGAGGAGCAAATTGCCTTGCTCCTGTGTGTTCATGAGTTAGTTACACTGAAGTGGTTAAACAAAGGGAAAGCAGGCCTTTCCAACATCCATGGCTATGAGTTTGATAAAAGAAACTCAGTGTGCAGTATGACTAGTTTATTCTGCAAGCCGCTTTATGAGGTGTCATGGAGGGAGGAGGAGAAAGGGAATTTTGGTCCCTACGGTTTTACCATTAAAAAAAATTGGTATGTCATATCACCTTTTGTCACCCTGCACAGTGAAATAAAAGCTGACTTACTTCCTCAAGGTATATCAACAAATTATTGCAGAAACTTAGAATTGGGGACTACCAGAACACTCATTCTTTGTCTCTCTGTAAGGTACTCTGGTCTCAGTATTTTAATTAATTCCTCGATATTGCTGCTAGGAGGCTTAGCAAGTGTAATCAGGCTTCTTGCCAAAGCCAATGTCTGTAAAATAACCTAACTTCTATTTTTTTTTTTTAAGTGGGCAAGCTAAATCAGAATTGTGGGAAAGCGGGAAGACACAATAGTAGGAATATGGAAATTAAATACCCCCCTCCCCTCGCTTGCCAACTATAAGTAATTGAAAAAATTGGCCCCACTGCCTCCATTACAGTCCAGAAGTTCATTTGAGGCAAGTGTAAAATCTTCAACTGTCCCAAGTTTGAAATCATGAAAGAGGATTAATTGAAGTTAGGATTTAAGTTTAAAAAATGTAGAACACATAATAATAACAACAGCAGTACAGTAGATTCTCTCTTAGTAAACTTCCACTTAATCAGTTTGCTGGATTAATTGACACTAAGACCCAGTGACGAATGGCCATGGTACACTAATTATTTGTGGTTAGTAGCGTGGTTAGAAGTAGTGTGGTTAAAAGAGTCTAGTTTGTCCAGGTACTTCTGCTTCAAACATTTAAGTTGTATGCTTACTGAAAATTAGTTGAGTTTGTTCCAAATTTGTGCCAGTTGTACATAATAATGTAATTATGCGATTTAATTAAATATTATGTAAACTGATGAACTGTGAATACAAAGTGAGTTGTTGCTTCAGTAAAATTTAGGCTGAATGCTTTTGTAATACTCAGTAAAGGCAGGGTGCTAAAAAAATCTGTCAAATTAGGTGTGGGTGAGAAAAAAGTACAAGATGGGGAAAATTGTAATAATGAAGAAGATTCTACACTCAGATTGCTTCACATGTTTTGTGTTTCACTTTTTTTTTTTATGGAAAACTTCAAACATAGCTAAAATTAGAGTCTCCTATAATTAACATGATATTTTCATCACCCAGCTTCAACAAATATACATACATGTCCAATTTTGTTCCAGCTGTATCCTATCCACTCCCCTGCCACAATTATTTTGAAACAAATCTCAGATATTATATCATTTCTTCTCATAGGTCTTTATAAGTTCTCATTTCACTTTAAAGGAACCCGAACTGTAAATTATTATGGATGTGGCTTGTGCAAGCAAGATAGTACAATACACCAAAAGTAAACTCATACCTAAGGAAATGGCTGGTGATAGGAAAAAAAAGTCATGGAATCCATGTATTGGGCCATACAAAGGGAAAACTATCTACTAATCAACATGTTACCAGAAAATATTTGTTAAAATATTTAAGACATACCATATATTTTAATGATTGATCAAATCAATCACTTTGACTAACCAATGAACTACTGAATCCTACTTATTGGATTAGAGAGTTTTTAGTGCACAAATGATACCGATGATGATGTGATGCAATTGGCTTGCTGAGGATGATTTACATGTCAAGCTTAGCACAAATCAATAGGTGTGTAATACCTTATTTTCTAGGCTTATTTCATTTTGAAAAAGTAAAATTCACAGCTTCCAGGTTTGTTTCACCCGACAACTCATGGCTTTGAGAGCAGCAAAGATGTTATAGTAATTGAGTTGTTTGCTCAAATCCAACTTCTTCGTTTGGCATAGGCAGTCCCTTTCACATGGATGGAGAACTTCAGGAGCTTTGTGCTCCACACCCCCAGCCCCAGACACACCTGGATGGACATATCCTAAGATGCCAATCCATTGGTAACCACTGCTCTTTCTCAAGTGTTTAAAAAAGATGCATAGATCTAGTTAGAAAATGGGCAGATGATTGACCTGAATGGCTGCTTTAGCCAAAGTGTGCCACATGAAAACAGAGGAAGCAAGTTGAGAGAGAAAGACAGAGGAGGAGAAAAGCAGAAATGAAGAAGACTTTGTTTTTTGAGACAAAGTGAACCATAGCTTCTGACTTAACAGGTAAATTTCTAGTTTTAGGGTCCTGACTGGGCTTTGTGGGTTGCCCTTGGATTTCCATGAGATTATTGCAGGCTTATATTAAATTCCTTTCTGTTTAACCTTGCTTGAATAGGTTTCTGTTCCTTGAAACCAATAATCAGTGACTGAGAAACAGGATAGCCTCTGATACAGAGGGTGCAAGTAAAGAATCAAAAGGTACAGAAAATAAAATACCTCACAGTTTAAACCAAACATGGTATCAGGCTAGGGTTTCTCACGGCAAGCCCCTATGCAGGTGTGTATATGTGTATGTGCACTTTTTTGTATGAATATGTACGTATGATTTTAACACCCACTAATACCCATACTATCTATAAAGCACCCAGGGCTGTGCCAGCTTAAGATACTTGATTCACATATAATCTTACACAGGAAGAAGTAATTACCTAGTGGTAAATCCAGGCCTATGGAACAGGGCAAGGTTACATTATTTATGTTTTTACTACTATGTTCCTCCATTGTTTTAAAGTTGCTTATGAGTCCGAAAAATAGCATTTTCTATTTTTATTCTATTTCATTCTCCAGGAACCTATTCCAGGTTGGTATTAGAAGATAATGCTTTCCGAAATGTTCATATTCAACTATTGTTCATATTCAACACCTACTACCCAACAAGCATTGGTGCTTAATGGTCTTATTTAATTCTTTGTGTGAACTGTGTTTTATACATGAGGAAGTTGAAACTCAGAGAAATTAAGTATCTTGTCCAAAGTTGCACAGCTAGTGAGTGGCAGAATGAGGTAGTCTTTCTATGGCATGAAAAGGTGTTTCTTGCCATAGAAAGGCTGTTTCTCCTCCAACTGGTAGTGAAGTAGTGTTGAGCAGGAAAGCAGAATGGAATACATAGCTTAAAATAAGCCTTTAGGTGCCATTCTTCCGTGATGAAGAGATAGTTAGTAGTATTACGAAGAAATTCCTTTAATTTAGCACTGTGAATTCATCACTTGGGTTATTAAATGGGGATAGTGCTATTGAGCAAAACATGCCTTATGCAAGATGAAAGGGAGATGATTACAGCCCTCTGCTCAAATAGGAAGAACACACCTTGCTCCCCATGGGTTTGGGTCATAAGTAAGTTTGACTCACGCCTGGTTTGACCTTAGCCTCTTTTGTATTTATCACTATTACATACAATATCCGTTCTGCTTTCCTCATGAAATGCCCTGAATAGAAATGTCAGGGAGTATTTTGTATTGTGAATAAGAATTACGAGGTCTCCAGGGGAGGAAAATCTGGAAAAGTATTCAGTAAGCCTGAATGTTTCAAACAGCTCTACCCAAGCACATGTGCACTGGTCAGGTATATCTTTGCTTTTCTATGCACCTTCCTAAAGGAAATCACTTCTCTTACTTGGGTCTCAGTTTACCCATTTGTAAATTTAGCAACTTAGTCTAAACTATCTCTATAGATCTCTCTTAACTTGATCATTTTGCTTTCCATGAAATACAGTTTCCGAAAACAGTAGCTCACTGAAACAGAATTATCTCATTCTGTACTGACATCTTATGTGGCTTCCCCTAGATTTTACACAATCTGACATGATTCTTTCATACAGCTCATCTGGCCCAGAGGTTAAATGTGTTCATTTGCTTATTACCAGGGCCTGCATACACATGTTTGCCAACACTTTTAGCACTTGGGGGAAAAAAAGAATTGTAGAGAGGCTTGGCATTTTACCTTTCTGTTTGTTCTTGGCAGGGTTATTGTTTTCCCTTGCAATTTCATGAGCATTGTATGGTCTTTATTGAATGACTAAAATATATTTGTTTTGGAAGTATGACAGAACTATCGCTCTTCTTTAAAAAAACTTTGAGGAATAGTCTGTTCAGTTTCTAAGACTGCCATTCATTCAAATGTATTAAATGTATTTAAAGCAGAGAATTATATCTTGTCACAAAATGAAGGCAACTTCTAGAAAATTCCACATGGCTAACGTTTAGTTTCCTTTAGGAACTACAAAGCCAACTACCCCTCAACTCTACCTTAATCATCCAGTGCAGGGCTTCCCCACAAATCCATTCTCTGTAGCGTTGCTGAGTCTAATTTCTCTGTCCTCATAAATCTACATTCAGTGTTAACGACAGAACTGAAGGAGAGGTTGTAGAGAGTCATTCAGACATGCGCATTTTTTCCTTGGAGCTTTTTTATACACCAATGGTTCATTTTCTGAGTCCTGGGAAAAGTCAAAACAATAAGTTTTATTATCAATGGTATCTTTATTCCCAGGGATAACACTTTTGGTTTCTGTGACATTCAAACTGATATTCCTATTTCTGAAGCATTTTCACTGTTTTTACATGAGCTGTCTTTTCTCACACGAGTTTTTCTTGAATAAATCCTCGATGTAACTTCTATGCTCTCTTATATCTTGTCTAATAGTACATATTCAATTATTTTATTACATGACATCAGAAGACTATCTGGCTAAACCCAGTGCTACTCATATTCTGAAAAAAGCGTTCATCTTTCCAACTGGCTGCTGAAACAACACTACCAAGGGAAACATGGTTCTGACTTCATTCAGGTATTGCTTTCTTGCCTTGAACAGTTTTCTTTGACATTTCTTTGCTGTCATTTTTTTCTTACAATAGAAAGCAGTTAATAAACAACGTTTCACTGTCTACTGCTCAGGCCACAGCCTCCCCTCACTTTGTAAGATGAGAATTTTGAATGAGGTGAATGTGAATTTATTTGCCATATATATTGAAAAATTGTTGCTAAGAGATTGCAGCCTACTAATCCTGTAGGGGATGGTGACATTTGGGGCATGTAAGGATGTGCTACAGGTTACATTTCTGACATTTTGATTCATATGTTTGTTTCAGTTATTGAGTATTTTAATATGTTTTGAAAGGGATAGAGAGTCACCTGTGACATCAAAATTATTCCAGTCTTTTCAAGCTTATATCACATTCTAGACAATAGTAGAAATGACAGTGGAGGAAATAGTAGAGTAAAGTAATAAGGGACCTTCTCTATTTCTATCTTCTAGGAGTCTATGGAAAAACTTAACATGTTTTTGTGAAGGGTTTATAAAGTGTAGACTATCAAGAACTATAAAGAATCTACAGAATATACTAACAAACTACATGTAGGTAGAAATATATCTTGGAGAGAAAGTTTGTCTTTCAAACACCTATAATGACACAGCTTGTTAGAAAGAATCCAGGCTTTGCTCACTGGAAATTGAACAGTCATTGACCAGTTGTCGGACTGAATTGACTCGTTATTTCCATCACTACAGTTTGACTCACACCTGGTTTTTCTATGGAGTTAGGATGAATACCTCTGTATGTTACTTCTAACACTGGAAGAGTTACCATGATATGCTCTGTTCCCAATTTTTTCAGTTTTTGCTATAAGCAAAATGCAATGTTCATAAATCACTGCAGTGCAGGCAAAGCCTCCAATGTGTCTGAATGGAATCAGTGGAAACAGGCTCTTCTGGGGCACAAGACTGCATGAAACAAAATGTCTGAGATTTTTGTCTTCTTCTCAGGTGTAATGACCTCAGCATTCAAGTACAAACTTGGGCACGAGCCAAGCTTCTTCTACAGCACATCCCTTATTGTAACTCAGATACGAAGTCCCCTGACCCCTGAGTACTGCATCATGATGGCAAGTAGTTGTCTGCCACTCCTTGGCCTGTATGGTCCATGTTGCTCACCTGGAGTACCAGAGCTGATCTGATGGCTCCTACAGACCCTGGAGCTCCTTGGCAAGAAGAGAACAGCCAACACCTCAATAGCAAGTATAAGAACTGAATGGCTAGCCAAGCCATATGCGTGTTTCTGGGGCAAGAACTCTGAGATGATAGCTTTTTCCTCTTCCTTGTGTACTCATTTGGTGATAGTCTCCAATCTGAATCCATCATTCTGCTCGATCAGATCAGAAGGGTGAACAGACTGTAAGTACACCCCAGATCTCATAGTGGGTAAGGAAGGCATTAACATATATGCACATACCCCAGGTTCTTCCCACAAACCATGAAATCGGGATTATGGAGAATATATATATTTTTATAATAAATATAAGTTTAGCATTTGTATTGTTTAAGCTACTAAGATTGTAGTAATTTGCTACAGCAGCAGTAGAAAACTAAAACACCTTCTAATTCTCATACCAGGGAGTTAAAACATCATATAACAGTTTTGGAGAATTTTGAGGAATATCACTTTGGTATGTACTAGGCAGTTCAGGTTGGACCTTGGGCTTTCTGAATCCAGCAGTTTTCCTCTGGTCAAGAATCTTAGGGGCATGTTTCTTATCATTTTGAATTTATATCACATTACAAATGGCCATGAATCTTTACTTATATGTTATGTGTATCCTTAGTCCCATTTTACAGGTGACTGAACTGAAGCACTGATGTGATTTAGAACCACAGCACTCATTTCCCCAGCTTGCTACTTAATATTCCAAGTCACGCTTTTCCCTGCCATAAAACCCTACAGATACAACTAAAGAAAACTACTGTGGACAAAGATTTTGGTAGAAAAATTATCTAAGAGATTGAAGATGCAAAACCAAATTTTAGAGGGATGGCAAATGTGTAAAGTGCTGTGTATATCCTATGTTTACCGGCTACATTTCATTTTCTCTTTGGTAGTTAATCCTGCCTGTTTCATAAATGGCATAAAATATGAAGAGACGATGAAGAAGAATTAGAGAACATTATGATTTTAATGTGAACAAGACTCAATAGTTAACATGATAGATTTTTATGTTTGGGTATCAGATACATTTATATAAGCATTGATTTACAAGTCAGTTGTGCCACAAATTTACAAGTCCGAAAATAGCTTGTCAGCAATCTGGAAGCTGTCGCTCTATCTCGCCACATGCCGGGAATAAAGATTTGGCAGTCACAGTCTCACTGATGAAATTGTTGCTGCTGAAGGTGGAATACAATTCAGTTTCTACTCTCTCGTAGGAAGACTGGTTTAGCAGAGCTAGCAGGAAGAAAAAAAAAATGTATTTGTCAGTAAATGAAAGAGGTCTCAACAGTACACCAGAAAGATCTGGAGAGAAAATGAGCTTTGTTTCCTATGTTGTCATTCTCTGGACCGACACCATGATTACTTGGAGAATTTCAGACACAAGAAGCAAAATGGCCCTAATATGCACAAGCTAGTGAATTCATTGCAACTGATTGATTGTCAAGTATTTACTACTCTTGAAAGCAGCTTGTCAAACTCTTTTTAGGAATATGTAACTCCTATAGACAAGCTCCACCCTAACGATGGTCAGATTAAACAGAAAAATAAGTAGATGAGCAAGTCCAACACTTACTACCAGTTTCACACAGCACCTCATGAGGATTTCAACTGCAGGTGTGCTTGCGGAGAGCCTACGTGCTCCCGATCTGTCCTTATCCCATTGTATTGATGGAAAAGCTGAAGTTAGAGAGTTGCACCTATGTGACTAGTAAGTGACAGAGCGGAGACTTGAACCCAAGTCCTCTTGATTCTCAGTCCACTACTGTTTGCTGTTCTGCAGGGAAAACATGAATTGAGACTAGCCAGGTGGTGACTTTAACTGAAGGAAAAAAATGAACAGGATACACAAATAGACGTGCGCGTGCATGAGTAATATACTGTGGTTCACATCTTACTACTGAGTAGGAAATTTTCCCCTCAATTTGAAAAGTTTGCTTTTAAGTGGTTTATCATGTGTTCAGTGCGTAATGTATTTCACATCATTATTCTTTTCACTGCAAAGAAAATGAACACATTTTAGCAAAAAGCATTTCCCAGTAAATTATTTTCCTGGGCAAGGAAGTTTTAAAAGATACTCTATTTATCACTTGAAATTAGGATGAATCTCTGTACCAGTCAATTTTTAAAATGTTTTATTTTGAAGTAATGTCAAAATTACAAGAATGTTGTAAGGACAATATAGAAAACTTCTGATTGTTCTTTACCCAGCTTCACCCTTCACTAGTATTTAATAATTTGCCACATTTGTTTTATTATTCTCTCTGTCTCCATCTGTCTCAGTCTCTCTCTCTCTCTCTCTCTCTCTCTCTCTCTGACAATATGCCTCACAGGCCCTTAACTGTTCTGTATTCTTTCTTAAGAGCAGGAAATTATTTTATATAGGCACAATGCAGTTATCAAATTCAGGAAATTTAATATTGGTAAAGTATTTTATCTAACCTATGGTACATATTTTACTTTTGTCAGTTGACTCATTTATGTCCATTTACAGCATTTCCTCCCGCCTGTACAGAATTCAGTCTAATCTCATGTATTACATTTAGTTGTCATGTCTCTTTAGCCTTTAATCTGGAACAGTTCCTAAGCCTTACTTTGTTTTTATGATATTGGCTTTTTCTTTTTTTTTTAAAGAATGCAGTTCAGTTTTTTACCTCATGTAGTTCAATTTAGTTTTCTCTGATGTTTCTTCACAATTAAATTCAAGTGAGACCTCTCTACATTCTACAAGGGTGGTGTTGAGTCTGTTACAGAGAAACGCATCCATAGGCACGTGTTTTCTGTCTGCGCTTCACTGATGAGGTTAACTTTCATCAACTGGTCAACATATCATCTGTTTGCTCCACGGTATAGTTACTATTTCCCCCTTACAACTAATAAAGAAACTGTGGGGAGACATTTTAAGACTACGCAAATATCCTGTTTCTCATTCATCCCCTTACTTCACATTTAGTATCAATTGATGACTCTTGCCTTAACCAGTCTTTACTGTGATGGTTACAAAATGGGTGCTTTTCTAAATCCACCACTCCCTCCATACTTATCAGTTGACATTCTGTCTGTTTTTCTTTTTGTCTTTCACTGGCTTTCTGTCTGTCTGTCTCTATTTATTATCACTGTGGACTAATAGATCCTATTTTATTCAATGGGTTATTATTCATTACCTTCCTTGTTTATTTTGATGCTCTAATTGTTCCAGATTTGTACAAGGTGGGGGATTTCTTTTCAAGCTGGTTGTTTCAAACCCTGCCATTATATATATATACACACACAGGCACTCACACACACACACACACGCACACACAAACACGTGCACACGTGTGACTGTGCGTGTGTGCACAGTCTTACAATTAAGTTCGTGAACTTGTTGCAACAATGTTGCTAACCTTTTTTGACATCAGAGGGATTATTCATTATGAGTTTGTACCAACAGGACAAACAGTTAACCAAGTTTACTATTTGGAAGTGCTGAAAAGGCTGCGTGAAAAAGTTAAACGACCTGAACTTTTCACCAACAATTCATGGCTCTTGCATCACAACAATGTACCAACTCACACGGCACTGTCTGTGAGGGAGTTTTTAACCAGTAAACATATAACTGTATTGGAACACCCTCCCTACTCACCTGATCTGGCCCCCAATGACTTCTTTGTTCACCTGAAGGTAAAGGAAATATTGAAAGGAAGACATTTTGATGACATTCAGGACATCAAGGGTAATACAATGACAGCTCTGATGGCCATTCCAGAAAGAGTTCCAAAATTGCTTTGAAGGGTGCACTAGGTACTGGCATTGGTGCATAGCTTCCCAAAGGGAGTACTTTGAAGGTGACCATAGTGATATTCAGCAATGAGGTATGTAGCACTTTTTCTAGGATGAGTTCGTGAACTTAACTGTCCAACTTCATATATATAGGTTGTGATCAAACAATACGGTGAATGTTTAAATTAAAAAAATAAAAAATTGCAGTAAAAGACATTGCCATTAATCCCCTTCAAAATACTCCCCCTCTCTTCAAACACACTTATCCCATCATTCCTGCCACTTTCTGAAGCAGTTCTGGAAGTCCTTTTTCGTGAGGTGCCAGATCTGGTGAATAAGGTGGATGAGGACACAATGTCATGTTTTTATTTGACAGAAATTGCCATACCAGAAGTGATGTGTGACACAGTGTTGTCATTATGGAGGATGATTTACAGCACCCTTTAAAACACACCTTCTCTCAACCCTACTTCAAACCCGACTGACTGTACCAAACAAGTGAAACTTGTCACACACTGTTACTAAGGTTTGAGGCACTGCTTCCCATATTGACAATTCCTGCCTTTCCATTGGAATGCTGCTTGACAGCAGCATTCACCGTATTTTGTGATCACAATGGAAAGGCTCCATGTCACACATCATTTCTGGTACGGCAGTTTCTGTCAAACACAACATTACAATGTGTCCTCATCCACCTTATTTACCGGATCTAGCACTGTGCAACTTCTGGCTCTTCCGCAAAGTCAAAATGACCGTGAAAGGTAAATGTTTTGAATTGATTCAGAACATCAAGGCCGCCATGACAACACAACTAAAACACTCATGAAAGAAACTATGAAGTTATTGTGATAATACATACAACAGATGAGAGACAGGGAGCATGCGTGTGTATGTGTGCACATGGAGGAGATGAAGAGAGAGAGAGAGAGAGAGAGAGAGAGAGAGAGAGAGAGAGAGAGAGAGAGAGAGAACTGCTAATGTTTGGTGATTGAATGGAGGTATCAATGAGGGTGACAAAGGAATCAAGGAAGACTTTGAGGTTTCTGACCATTGCAGAAATGCAGTTGGGTATTTGGTGGTGCAACTCACTGAGACAGAGAACAGGAGGAGGAGGAGGTAGGTAAGGAGATGGTAATTAATTTTTGACATAAGTGTGAGCTCTTTGAGGGGGTTAGGTGGACATGCCCCATAGACATTTTAATAGCTTTACCTCATGCTTAGAGAAGATCAAGGATGGAGACAGACATGTGAGAGATCTCAACATATAGCTGGCATTTGCAGGGGCAAGTTCCCTTTTGGAAAATTGTGTACACTGATAAAAGTGGAAAATCTATGACAGAGCCCAAATAAACACCAAAAACTAACTGACACATAGAGGGAAAAGAGCCTATAAAGAAAATTGGGAAGGTGCACACAGAGGAGTAAGAGGAAACACAAAGGATGGGTGTAAGGAAAGCTGAGGGAAAAGAATTTCTCACGAAGGACATGGTCAACAGTGTCAAATATTGCTGAGACATGGGGACTCAAAGTTTTCCACTGTGTTTAGCAACTTGGAGGCTTTTTTTGACCTTGGAAAGATCAGTTCCACTGTGAAAGGGTGTGTGGGTTTTAGGAGAGAGATAAAAGTTATATTTCAATGTGTTACAGGGTAAGTTACAGGTAAGAAAATCAAATAAAAGTCACAGAAGCAAATGCTAGTTTTTACCATGGAAACAAGATCCAAGAACACTGGGGAATTTGGGGTGAAAAGAGAAATCAAAAGTCCTAGGACGATTGTTAACTAGTTTAACAAAATGGACTTAGGAGTAGATGGCATAGATGTAACAAGAGGTAGTATGAGGATAGAAGAAGAAGGCCAGGAAGTAGCAGGGAATCTCAATATACATGGGTTTTATTGACTAAGTTAGATTCAGACCAAAAATCAATCAATGGATACCAAATGCTCTGAAAGAATCTTGCTGTTCTAATTTAACTTGTGCTAATCTGCCTGGATATGTCCAGAAACAATGACTACAGGAAGACTGGTGTTGCTGTAGGGTCAATGGTGTGGCTGTAACTCGTTCTTGTTCTCCTGAATCTTAAGGAGCAAATCCACACCTGTAACAGCTGTGTCCTGGTTACAGAACTTTATATCATTCCTTGGCTATGGAGCACTACGTCTTCCCCAAGAACAGGAACAGTCCTCTGTGTTATTAGATTCTTTAGGCCTTTCAGGACTCTTGGGATTTCTTTTCTTATGTGGAAGTCTGGGATTTTCTCTTTTGCGGACTTCCTGGGCAGTTTTCTGCCCAAGACTGAAAATATAGATTTCCTGCAGCACAGATACTGGAAGGCAGCACAAAGGCTGTAAAAATGGACTTTGGAATTAGTCCTGAATATGAGTCTCAGCTACATCACTTAGAGAAGCACAAAAAATAGACTGATGCATAAAGGGAAAGATTGATAAATTCTACTTCATTAAAATAAATATTTCATATAATTATGGATATTGTTGCACTTAGGTCTACCATTTTATTATATTCTATTGAGTTCTCTCTGTTACTGGTGCCTCTGTTCCCACTTTCCTGCCTTCTTTTGGATTATTTAAATATTTTCAAACTCCATTTTGATTTAGCTATTGGTTTTTAAGCTGTATCTCTTTGTATCATTTTAATGGTTATTCCAGAGATTACAATATACATCCTTAACTTCTCAGCCTACTTAGAGTTAATGTTGTATCAGTTCATGAAAAATGCAGAACCTTGAAACCACATAGGTCCATTAACCTCCCCTCTACCATCCTTTGGTTATAGTAGTCATAAGTATTACATTTACATACATTATAAAGTCCACAAGACAATGCTATAATTTTTGCTTTCAGTAGTCACATGTATTTTAAACAAATTAAGAGGAAAATATGGTCTTTTATATTTACCTATGTGTATACCAGCCTTGAGGAATATATAATGGCTGGTAGAGAAGAAGGATTTGGTGAGGAAGACTGAGAAAAAGCAGCTAGAAGTGTAGGCAGAAAACCAGGAGACTGGTCTAAGGGAAGCCTGGGTAGAAGAATATTTCATGAAGAAGGGAGTGATCAACAATGTCAGAAGGTACTCAAAGGTCAAATAAGAGAAATGAAAACTGTGCTGGATTTAGACGGAGGTTAACTGGTGATAGTAAATTTGATTTGGTAGAGTGAGATGGGTGTGACTCAAATTGGAGTGAGTTGAATGAGTGGTGGAGAAGAGGAAATAGAAACAGGGAAGATAAACAACTCTTTTTAGTAATTGTAGGGAAGAAAGGGAGAAGAGAGCTTAATAACTGGAGGGGGAAGTGGGGTCAAGTGAAGATTTCAGTTGTTCTAATCAGACAGGCTGAGAATATATGAAAGTCAGTAGGAAAGATTCAGTTGAAAGGATGAAATGTATATAGAATAACAAAGTAGTAGCTGATGGTATAAGATTCCTGGAGAAGATGGAGAGAGATAGGATACAAAACACAGGAGAGGGTCAGCTCTGAAAGGTGACTGGAGGTACACAGAGGTAAGGTGATATATTTGATGTTGGGAAGACGTCGGAGTTGACATATGATAGCTTTTATTCCTCTGAAAGTAGGACATGATACCATCCTCTGTGAGTAAGGGGAGAAGTGAGGGTGTTGGAAGCTGAAGGGAAATGGATAAGGTCTGGAATAGTAGTTTAAGTGGAGAATGAGTTGACCAGAGAGATGTAATAACCCCTCACACCGCATTAAAGATGTTTTGCTATGTAAATTATTAGGAGACACATTGTTTTTCGGCTCTAGTTTTAGAAGCAGCTGAGTGATTGATTGCTTTACTGAAAACAGTATAACTACCAACTGGCCCACGTACTTGCAGTGGCACTATGATGACACAACAGACATTATGCGCCTGGAGCCAGACTGCTTCAGTTTAAATCCCAGTGCTGCCACTAACTACCTGACCTTGGAAAAATTATTTAAACTCTGCATACTTCGATTTCTTCATCTATTAAATAAGGGCAATAATGTTAGTCCCTACCTGATAGGGTTGCTGTGGGAATTAAAGTTAGTTGGTCCGTGTAAAGTATTTAGCCTTGTACATAGTAAGAAACCAATAGCTCAATAATTGTTAGTTATTATTATTTGATGATCAGCCCCTTCTCATTCCATTGTCCAGTCTATAAGGGACACGACATTTTAGTCAGAAGGTTGTTTTGTAGTTTGAAATCAGGACATGGAGAATGAGTTGGCCGATTAGACTCCCTGGTGTCCTAAAGCTACGATAACCTGATGTATCCATCTCTGCTATAATACCTGCAGCTCCTAACTGTTACTCATATTTGTGGGTCAGAGCCCTTAGGACTTTGTAGAATATTGCATGGAAATGAGTGCTTAATTATTGACTGATATGATGAATTTGGATAGAAACAAGTTGACATATATTTCAGGGCAGATGGAAGGCAGAATGTCTACATAATTTCATCTGGTGATAGTCAAAGTCATGAAATTGAATCATCAAAATTAAATCAGAGAATTAGAGAATCTTGCATTTGGAAGGGCCCTTTAAAGCCATCTGGTCCAACCTTCCACTCAGCATTGCAATCCTCCCTACAGCATCCGTAAGAGAGAATATCAGGCCAAGTTGGGAAGGAGGTTATGGCAGATCATGTAAAGCCAAATTGCATTTCAAACAAAATGAGGATACCTAGGCTCTGGGTGGTTTGGTTTTAAACCAGCTCCACAGAAGACACAACACCAGGAAGAGTCCAAGTTCAGTTGTAAAACTGTTTCTTTTCAGTTAGACAAAGTAAAGGCAGAAGCCTCACTTGTCATTCTGTTTGCTAACTTTTGCTTGCTAGCTGACAATGGTGCTATCATGAATCACTTTACCCATCTCTGAAAAAGACTATTATGTTTCAATCTTCCCTGGATGTTTTTTAAAAAAGAACTTAATAAAAAGACAGACATCCTAAGATGGAAGGTGCTATGTAAATGTAAGTTAACTAAAAGTCCTTAGATATCTACAGTCAAAGCGGCTTTGAGCTAAGAAGCCAGGCTGTCAACTTGAGTAACTTAACCTCAGGATGAGCTTTGCGCTTGCATTAGGGTAGAAAGTATTTGTGACATTTTGGTTGACTAGTTTAGAGCTGGTCCTATATAGAAGTGTGTGATATCAGGTGTATTGGAAAGACCCAGAACAACTTCTTTCTCCTATCTCCCTCCTTTCCCATGATCTCTTTCATCTGCTGTCAAATGACTGAGATCTACCATTGGAGTTTTAGTTTTTTGGTTTATGGTATTGATATTCGTTAAAATTTTAATGATCTTACGAAGGGTACCTCACTGAGTTTGTATCAGTCATTTACCCCTTAGTGGGAAACAGGAATGTTATATAAGTTGGAATAGAAGGAAAGAGAAAGAGGACACTAAACACTTGGAGAGAAGGGAAGATTGAGGACATTGAAAGAAAATTTTGCGTAGTTCATAATTTATGCTATGGCTAGCCCTGCTCCAGGGGTAAAACGGAGCAACATGGTTCCATCGAAACTTCTATTCCCAGATCTTTACCTCATTCCCATTCCCACCCCCAGGTATTTGCAAATTAGGAGGTACACGGGTTCTGTTTTTAGATTTATTTTTCACATTTAAAAATATTTCTAAGTATATTGGTCTTTCCAGATATTCTTTTTCCTTATAGGGATAAAATGTTCAATCCAGGACTGTAGTTGTGCTAGTGCTTAATCTAAGGGCATTCTGTTCAGTTTCATTCATCTTCAGCTACGTGATTTAGTCTAAGGGTGTGAAAGATTCAAAGGCATGCACTGGGATGTACTCAATAGTGAGGAGTCCTAAAATTTCATAGCAATAGCAGGAAGATTCCTCAAGAATGTGAGACATGATTGAGTTTATATTTTGATTTTTACTTTGAAAGTTAAGTTTCTGCCTAAATGAAAACATGATATGGGCTAGAGTAAAATCAACACCAAAACATTATGGAAAGGGCAGGACTAGGCCTGGTTCTTGCAACGGGAGGCAAACTTGCATCATCTTCCTGGGGGACTTTCATAGTCCCCATACTAATGACAGGGAACAAGAAAGAAGCAGAAAAACAGACCACAGAGGGATTTAATCCAAACTACTCTGATAATGAGAATTCCTTTTTTTATTTTTTTATTTTTTATGGCTCATTTCCTTAAATTTGCAAGAGATCCTGTTAATTCAGATCCAAATTCTCTTGGCACTGGGATAGATACATTAAAAATTCTTTGTTTTCGCAGTTTTTAAACTTTTTATTCCGACATAATTTCGGGTTTACAGAAAAGTTACAAAAATAGTACAAACAATTCCCATGTTCCCTTCACCCTGATGCTCAGATTCCTTGCACATTTACCTTTTACCGCCTTTGTAATCTCTGTCTACATAAGCATGGCATGTGTGAAAATTTTATATATATAGCTGTGTGTACCAATATATCATTTTTATTTTTCTGAATGGCTTAAGAATGAGTTGCAGATCTGATGTTCTTTTATCCCTAACTATTTCAATGTATATTTCTTAAAAATAAGGACAGTCTCTTACATACCCATAGTACAACAATCATCAAAATCAGGAAACTAACATTGATATAATACTGTTCCCTAATTTAAACCTTACTCAAAATTTGTTAGTTGTTCCACTAATGTCTTTATAGCAAAAGAAAGAGAAATTTGTGTCTTAGAACCTGATCTAGAATCATCTGTTGAGTTCACTTGTTATGTCTCTTTAGTCTCTAATGTGAGACAGTTCTCAACCTTTCTTTGCCTTTCATGACCTTGACATCTTTAAAGAGAATGGACCATTTGTTTTGTGGAATGTTTCTCACTTGTGTTTATCTGCTATTTCTTTCTGATTAGAGCCAGGTTATGAGATTTATTTTTTCAAGAATACCACAGAAGTGAGGATATGCTCTTTTCAGTACACCGCATTATTCTTTCTACATTTATTAGTTTGAATTCCACTGCAAGAGAAAGCTTTCTCTTCTTTCCGATTTATTATTTAAACATTTATTTTTATTAGTATGGAATCATGCATTTTCATTTTATTCGATGGGTTAATCCCTTGATATTCTCATTTTATTCTATTCTTATTTTATTCTATTTATTTATTCTCACTTATTTTGATCTCTCTTATTTTCTGGCACAACAAATTGTTTCAAAGCTCATTTTCTTCTTTCTCTGCCCCAACCTTGCAATCAGTTCCAAGAGGTTTTGGTTCCTTTAAGTAGAAAATTATATTTAGGAAGTAAGATTGGACACTAGTTTTGCTCATTATTATGGGGTTTCGTTGTTTCTTAGTCATCTCAGCAGACAAAGCTAAGAAATATATGTATGTAGTATGTATGCATGTAAGTGTGTGTTTCTGTTATCTTTCTATCTATATCTATAATATATCTATGTCTAGGTATTTGGGTATCTATGTATCTATGTATCCATCCATCCATCCATCCATTCATTCATTCATCATCTATCTAGTTTATGCTACCTATCTGTTAAAAACCATGAGTGTATGCTGATACTTGTATTTCCAATCTAATATCACAGGGTTCATTCTGTTCTTCCCACATTTCATATCTGTACCTCCCTTCTACAGTCAGACCCTGGTTTTCATTATCCACAATATATTTACTTATTTGTTCATTTCTACAATATGCACAAAGGGTACAGAATTATGCATTATAACACTGTGAAGATAGAAAACTATTTAACTAGGGTTAACATTTGTTTATAATTCTTTTACCTTTAACCCAAATGTATATAGTTAAAATACTGTATTCAAACAATACTCGGGTTTGTTTGTTTTCTTTCTTTTTTCCATTCAAAGTGGTTACGTTATTCACTTGAAATACAATTAGGTTCATTTACTTTTGTTTGTATTCCATTTTGGGTTCTCCCTCATTCTTGCTAATTTTATTTGTTTATTTCTGACTATGTAAAACACTACTATTGTTCCAAAGTCAGAACTCTACAAAACAGTATACTCAGAGTACTGACCCCTGACCCATCTCTTCTACTCTGTCTCCTTCTCCTCATCGTGCTTTATTCCCCTGCATCTCCTGTAGGTAACCAATTGCATTATTTTATGTTTTGTCCTTCTTGTGTTTCTTTTTGCACAAATTAGCACATTCATATTCAGTTGAACCTTGAGCAACATGGGCTTGAACAGCACGGGTCAACTTATATGTAGATTTTTTTCAATAAATACTGTAAATATATTTTCTCTTATGATTTTCTTAATTACATTTTCTTTTCTCTGGCTTATTTTATTGTAAGCATACAGTATATAATACATATAATATATTAAAAAAATGTGTGTTCATCGATTGTTTATGTTATGGATAAGGCTTCCGTTCAACAGTAGGCTATTAGAAGTTAATTTTTCGGGAAGTCAAAAGTTACACTCAGATTTTTGAATGCATGAGGGTCAGCACACCTACTCCCAGCACTGTTCAAGGGTCCACTGTATATTTTACCTCATAGGCATAGATCGGAGGGTGAAAATTTATTTCTTATTCTCCAGTTTAAAAGACTTAGATAACCTCTTAAGTAAATGCTTTGCCTGATTTTCAGTAGTTCCTCTCTTCCTGGTTACCTTTAGGGCTTGAACACATGGGCATGTTCTAATCTGCTTACTACAGAGAGCTTAAGCAGCCATGTAGCTTTCCATCTTGACCTCACTTAAGGTTAATGTTCTCAATACAGATGTACAGAAGCCAGCACAGATTTGTTTGAGGCAGAAATTGTCCAAATTACAAGAGCTAAGCAGAATAAAAAATAAAAATCCAACTTTAACTTCATTTATAAAGAAAGAGATAAAATTATATAAAGCAAATAAAATAAATCGTAAAAATGAAACTGCGTTAGACACATGTCAATTTTCTTCTACTGAAATAAATAATTTATTTTAGCAGTGGAAGCACTTATTTCAATATTAGAAAAATAATGCTATTTGTTTTCAACATAAAATAACCCTCAGGTGGAATAGATGTATTGATTTTTTAAAATGGATTTCAAATAAATCCAATGTCTTCATAATGAAAACTTACAACATTCACCAGAATATAATAGTTACATAAGCCAGTGGCTTCCCAAGGAAAGAGAAAATTGCATTCCCTTCTCTTTCATTGGTTTTTGTTAAATACAATTTGTCCATTCCGTTTGACTGGCCAATTTGATTGCAGTGTTCTAAAACCCAGCTAGGTACAATATAGATCCATAAGCTTGACTTAGGAAAACCAACTCTATATAGCACAATAATCGGATCCACACATTAATTAGATCCAGAGATAACCTCAGCTTATTGTCACGGGGCTTCTGGGCTGAAGGAATCCAGAAATAGGATACTTTGATGTTCTGATTGATTGTTTACCATATTTGGTACTAGAGAGCAAGTCAGGAGAAAGCAGAACAGCTGCACAGCAGCTATAATCAAATGCAAATGTCTAGGAGTCTCCACAATGAAATAACAAAGACAGCAGAATGATGCCCATTTTGATCAATAATAGGCAGTCTCCTACCCCTGAAAATTTTCACACACAATAATCACTATTAAAGCTGTTTCCTTTTTGCTAAATTGAAACATTCAGCACATAGGTCTATTGCCTGATGGCTTGCAGGCTCCTGATAAAGTATTAATCATGCAGCTAAATGACCCGAGTCCCCAAAGAAATCATGCAAAATAACATCATCTCTTTCAAATTAATTCATTGAAAGAACCTTTAAAAAGAGAGGTGGGGAACAAAGTAGTTTATGCTGTTACAGCGAAACCCTGTTATAACAGGTTCACACTAGAGCAGTATGAAATATACATAGTGCTATTGGTGGTAGAAATATTCCAGAGAGCTATCGGGTATCTGAGTGTACATTCGATTTCTTAGCTAATAGTTACATCTGTGCCTTATTTTCTGCCCCCATGTTAATCCATTTTCTCAGTAACTATCTACTGAGTGCCTACTAGATGCCAGCAGGCTGTGCTATGTACCCTTTTGACTATTTTGACTAACATCTTGCCTCCTCTGCTGCATTCTGACGTGGCTACTAGATTAATATTATCAAAACACACTTTGATCGTTTCAAAACCAGGCTCAAAAACTTGTGTTGACACCCCATTGCCTACCAACATAGTCCCAATACTTTCGCTTGACATTGAGATCTCTCTGCGATATGTTTCTTTCCAGTTTTAGCTTCTACATTTTTTCCCCACAAGACTGTGAGCTCCTTTGTTGCAGTTTAGTTCATTTCAGTGAACATTTACTGAGTATTTTCCATGACTAGTGACTGTGCTAGGCATGGGGATAACATAATGAATAAGATGGGAAGAATTCTTGTGATAGTGGAGGAACCTGACACAAAAAAATACTTTCAGCATAATATGGTTAAGTGCAATAATAACAAGACTGAACAGAGATAGGTACTCAGGAATCACAGAGGAAGTACTCGTATTTCCGCCTGGTGGCTGAGGGAGGGGCTTCTTACAGGATTGTAGACGCCACACCTTATTCATTCAACGTTGTAGCCCCAGTGTGTAGCATAATTCTTGGCTCATAGTAACTTGATTACATACATAATCCTTCTGCTATAGTCAATTTGGAAGACTCATCTTTCCCAATGAGTTTTTTTTTTTGTCTCTTATTTGCCTAGAATACCCTCTATTTCATCACCTTCTTTGCCTATAATGGTTTTCTTGATTACTGAAACCAATAAATAAGTATGACATAAGACTATCTTCTATGAGAGACAATGACTATAATCAGTTCATAATGGATGATATTAGCTATTATCTGTAGAAGTCACTGAAGAGCCTAATTAGTGTGCTACATCTCTCAGGTAGAGCTCACCGAGCCTAGCCCTCCACCCTGAGCCATAAGAGCTGCTTATTCAATTGCCAACTTGGCATTTCCATTTGGATGTCACACAAGCAACTGAAACTCAACCTGTCCCAAACAGAACTCATTATCTTTTTCATCCCTCTACTCTGTGACGGTGTTTACCATACCAGTAAATAGTATCACCATTCACCCAGTTGTTCGATCCAGCTACTTGGGAGTCATCTTAGACTCACTCCACATGCCCTATTCAATCACTTGCCAAGTTTTATTTCTCTTCTTAGTCCCAGTCACCGCCCACTGTCACTTCTAGCCTGGAATATTGCAAGATACTCCTGTCTGGTCTCCCTGCCTCCACTCCTCTTTCTTTCCAAATACCACTCCAATCTGTAGCCAGTGATCTTAAAATAAAAAATTGATCAGGTCAGGCTCCGCTTTAAAATACTCGTATATCAGCAAATTGCCGTTGCCTTTAGGGTGAAGTCCAAAATCTCACAATGGCTTACAAGGCTTCTCAGGTTCAGTCCCATCTCTCACTACTCACCCCATCAGTCTCTCCTCTCGGGTCATATTTTAGGCTTCTTTTAGTTCACACTGAGCAATTTCTCACATCATGGCTTTCAATTGTGCTGTTTCTTCTGCCAGGAACACTCTCTCCTTTGATCTTTGTGTGGCTGATCCTTATTTGTCCTCTAGATCTCATGGTTTCAGGAAGGCTTTCTGAAAATTTAAAGATAGTATAATAGCTGTCTTAGTCTGTTCGGGCTGCTATGACAAAATGCCAGCGACTGTATGGCTTATAAACAACAGAAATTTCTTTCCACAGTCTGGAGGCTGGAAGGCTGAAATCAGGGTGCCAGCAGGGTCAGGTTCTGGGGAGGGCCCTCTTTGAGTCAAAGACTTCTTGTGTGACCTCACATGGTGGGAGGGGTGGGTTAGCTCTCTGGGGCCTCTTTTATAAGATTACTAATCCCATTCATGAGGGCTCTGCCTTCATGACTTAACTACCTCCCAAAGGCTTCACTTCTTATAGCGTGACCTGGGACATTAGGTGTTCAACATATGAATTTCGGAGGGGCACATTCAGACCATAACTACTGTGTTTCCCCTAAAGTAAGACCTAACTGGACCATCAGCTCTAATGTGTCTTTTGGAGCAAAAATTAATATATGACCCGGTATTATATTTTATTATATTATATTATATTATATTATATTATATTATATTATATTATACCCAGTCTTATATAATACTGGGTCTTATATTATAGTAAAATAAGACTGGGTCTTATATTAATTTTTGCTCCAAAAGACACATTAGAGCTGATGATCCGGCTAGGTCTTGTTTTCGGGGAAACATGGTAATAAGACTATCCAGTTAATTCTCCTGATTTTGGTTCCATACTCACTTAGCAACCTCCTGGTAATAATAACAAGCCTACTTTACTATATTTTCTTTATTAGAGAGACTAAGACATTGTTTGCATCTTCTGCAATATTTCTTATAACAAAAGAAAAATAATTTTTTCAAACCCTGACATTTTGGTGTATGCATCAGTTTGTATAAACCAAGTTAGATAATGTCTCCATCTTGCTTCTCCCTAACTTGACAAATAATGACAACTAGCAGTGATGTTCCCTTCCTCGCCACTCCTACCACACTTAGCTTGTACCACCACTCCTGCCGTTCTCTCATACCTTAGACATATTGTGTATGTTTCATCTCCTCTATTAATTAGCAGGGACAATGGTGTCTTGTTCATTTCTGTATAAATAGAATGCATAGGTGCTCATTAGTATTTGTTAACTATACTAAAACACAAGAAATACTCAGGAATGACAGAGCTAACCTTGTTGATTTGCTTTCAAACTCTACTCAGTGTGTTCTTTCCCCTCTAACACCACTGCCACTACTTCAGGCCTCATCCGTTCTCCCCCTGGGTTATTGCAATGGCGTCTTTACTGGTATACACGTCTACCATGTTTCCCCGAAAATAAGACCTAGCCAGACAATCAGCTCTAATGCATCTTTTGGAGCAAAAATTAATATAAGACCCAGTCTTATTTTACTACAATATAAGACCGGGTATAATATAATATAATATAATATAATATAATATAATATGATATAATACCGGGTCTAATCTAATCTAATCTAATCTAATCTAATCTAATCTAATACTGGGTCTTCTATTAATTTTTGCTCCAAAAGACACATTAGAGCTGATTGTCCAGCTAGGTCTTATTTTCAGGGAAACACGATATCCTTTTTTTCTTTCTAACACTGCATTCTCCTCCCTGATATCAAGGTGCTTAAACCACTTCAAAACTTTTTATTTTCTTCAGAATTATAAACAAACTCATTAAAATGGTTTCTAAGGACATTCATGATCTGGCCCCTACTTACCTCTCAAATCCATTCTCCCTCCCTCTTTCCTGTTTTCCTTTTTTTTTCAGTCATACCGATCTATTTGCTATGTCTTTATGTGCTCTGATCTTTCATAATCCACATCTTTGCACATGTTGCTAGATCTGTCGGGAATAACCTTCCCCCCTCTCTCTACATAATTTCTATAAATACTTTAAAACATAGATCTACTGACAGTTACTGTGGAGAGGCTTTCCTAACATGGTTGCCTTACCCAGACTGTCCTATGATCTTATTTTCTTAAGTTCTGCCGCTACTTTCTTTCGTAGCCTTTACCATATCCATCTCTCTCCCTATTCACATAATTCCTCCTTCTAATAAACAGAACCAAACCAGGAACTCTTCAAGGATAGGGACCATGTCTATCTTGCTTACAATTGTATCTCTAAGGTATAGCACTATCCCCAGTATAGATCAGGTGCCCAAGACACATTTGATGAACCAATGCTCTAGGGTTCTGGTGCTCTGGGCAAGAGATAAGCTGTTTCCAGGAAACAACAATAGAACATAACCAAATGTATGCTATTGGGACACTCAATCAGCAGCCCTACTAGGCTCAACAGTTGTTTGTAAGATACGTCCTCTAACAAGTCAGAAACTTTTACTAAATGCCCTCCCAACACAGTGGGGGAGTGGAGTGGAAAAAGAGGCATATTTTATGTTTCTAGTGACTAAGAAAATAAGAACAGTGATAATAACAATAACAGCAGCCACAGCAGCAATAACAATAATTTATTAATTGCCTACTTTAGGCCCAGGCATTATAATACATACCTATTATATGTCACTTAAAACTCACAGTAATTCTATGAGGTAGGTACTATGATTATTCACAGTTCACAGATGAGAAAACTAAAGCTCTGAGTGGTTAAATGTTTACGATAGGCTACACAGCTGATCAATGGTAGAGCTTTGGTTCAATCTCATTTCTGTCTGATTTAAAACCCCAGCGTCTTCGTTGCTATCCTAGATTTTCTAGGAAAGGGTTAAACTTCCAAAACACAAAAACAGACATCCAGACACACATAGATACATACACAGCACTGCTGAGAATGCTGTAAAGAAAAGGCAGAGCTTAACTTCCTTAATCAGTCAGTGTCCTCCCTGCTCCTTCCTTTGACTCGGAATGAAAGAAATCTCTAAGGAGAGAAACTAGAATGGTCAATGTGCAGTTTCTTTTCTAACATTTGAGACACTGAAAATTTGCTGGGCTATTTCCATTTAGGTTGCTTTTATAGTTTTTCACTAACGTGAACTGCAGGCTATTGTTGCAAAGCATGGAAGGGGAGCACTGGCTACAGAGATGGAAGAGGTTGCCTGAGTCCCCTTGGGAGTTGGGCCCCAGACATCGATGAGGGAAGCACAGTTGGAGGGAAAGTTCAGAGTATTAAGCTGTTTCTTCAAAGTGGCTGTTCTCCTGGTTGCTCCTTAAATAAGTCTTAGCTTAGTAACCTGGAAGGGAAACTGCAGTCAAGTCTCTGTCTGTCTGTCTGTCTGTCTGTCTGTCTCTCTCTCTCTCTCTTTCTCTCTCTCTCTCTCATTCTCTCTCTCTAAGATTCCCATAGGTTATCTAGTCGGGGTAGATTGGGTGCTGTTGTGTGTGAGGGGGAGCACATATTTTGTTCCCTCTTACTCATTCAAATTATGCCTCCTCCTTCATATTCAACTCCTATCTTCCTTGACGGTTTTAATTTCCCACTTTCCTTTATGATTTCTCACTTCTGTATGTCAGTAATATACCAGAGATCAGGTATTTATGCCATTGCTTGAGCTGCAGGATTTATTGTAGCGCAATACATTTGGATGTAGGGAGGATTGCGAGACGACTGTAGTCACCCAGGAGAATGGTGACCAGAATTCAAAATAAAGATTTGATTCTGGAAAAGGAGAGGGAAAAATGGTTGCAAAGGGCATTGCCTAGAAATTTTGCTTCTGTAGTCTCTACCGTTTACTTTCTTTCTATATGCTGTTACAATTTAAAAATAAGATGACCTTCATGGAGAAAGAGTTGCTTTATTCTGAACTGACAGAATATGGACGGATGCACATGAAATCTTGCTTAGCATATGATGCTACGCATCCTGTTGTGTCAAACACTAGCAGAAGTGAGGCTGGCTTGCTAGGGGACCTCATCTGTGGACTGGCCATCTTTGTGTTGGTCTCTCCATAGAGATGGCCTTTTCATAGTATTTATTATACCAAGAAGGGCCCTGAAGCAATCAAAATATATCTGGTGTTTCTGGGTTTGTACTTTATAGTCTATGCCTTCATTATGATCATTCATTTATTAATGTGCTAAAGAGGAAAGACTTTCCCATTAACAGAAGAAAATGGCCAGAAAGGGTTGTGACACTGGGCAATCAGGCCTTTAATGGAGATGTGAGAGCAGCAAAAAACAACAACAAAACACACACACACAAACCAAAACAGAACTCCTTTCATGTGTCAGAGATTAATTCATTTTCAAATAGATGCTGCTTGCCTCTACTCACAGGTACTGAAATATGGATTTCTTACAGGCCATTTTAAGTCCTAATTGCATTCAAACGTTGGGGGTAAAATCACTTAACCTGAACCATATTTGTAGACAATGTGCAAACACATTTCCTCCCAAGAAAAAGAAATTTGTAAAAAGAAAAATATGTCTAATGACTTTTTTTAATGTATTGGGGACTGGTGACTGAAAGGAAGAATCATAATCAGAAAGATAAATCTAAAGAAATGGACAGAAAATAGAATTAAATTTTAAATAGCTGAATTATTGAACTCAGAAGTTCCTATTTCAGAAAGATCCGTTCAGCTACCAAATGCTAATAATTATATATCTGCCTGCTCCTGGTTCTGTGGCTACCTGTGACCAATCACCATTCATATAGAGACATAAGCCAGATTTTAGCTTTGCCCTCTTGGCTGTCTTCAGCGAATTACTGGCAAAGTGTAAATGCAGAGACTGCAAATGACTGGAGGAAGATATGACTGGGGAATGATAAGTCAGACGGGGATAGGATAATCATAAGAAAAGAGAAGAGGAAACATGGCAACATTTCTTCTATTAAAAATGTCTCCACTGCTGGAGCTTTACCCTTAGGCTCAAATTAAGAGATACAATGAATATGCATCAAAAAGACTTCAAAATGTGCATGCCCTTTGATCCAGTAATTCCACTTTAGGAATTTATCTCAAGCAAATTAATAAAGATGTGGGCAAAAACAGTTGTAATGAAGTTCATTGCAGCGTGAGTCGTTATAGCAAAACATTGGAAGGAACTTAAAGGTATAAAAAAAGATGGATTAAATAAATGATCACATATCAATATAATGGAATATTAGGTAACCACTAAAATGATGATATAGTCTAATTTTATTGGCATAAAGTATGATCCTAATTGTTAATTGGGGAAATAGTGTTATAAAACTACCCACAGTGTGATCCCTTAAAAATATACATAGAAAAATCCCTGAAAGACGCACAGAAAGGCAGTACCAGTAGTTGTCTCTAACTGATGATCATTATGGCTCCTTTTCATCCTTTTTCCCCCTTTTTCTCTTTTTCTTGTTTCTATGTTAAGATACTTCTGTCATGAATATGCATTGCTTTTATAATTATATAAAAAGATACAACAAACTTCATTTCAGAAGAATGATACAGTTGTCAAGGCAACAATAATTCTGGAAACTTGGAATGCCCCTTTGTATGTCTATGTGCAAATTGTATGCTATATGCCTCATTTTACTCATTTACTTGAGTTTCAGTTTACTCATTTGTGATATGGAATCACACCTATTTCACAAAATTGTTGAGAGGCTTAAGTAAGGCAAAGTGAGTCAAAGTGACTGGCACCACGTTCAGCACATTGATAGCAGGTCAGTATATACTGTACCTGCATCTGGATGAAAGGTCAATGACCTGGATTTCACACAGGGGTTAATAGGCTTGAAGATATGCTAGATTATACCATTTTGATAGTTTAAGAACCTGCTCTCCAGACATAAACGAGGTAGACTCCAGCATGGGACATAGTGAAATCCCTCTACAAGACTGTGGGGTGTTGGTAGAATGTGAAGATTGGGAAGGGTCTAACCAGCCAAGCTGAGATTAATTTAGGCCCCCACCTCACCAGCAGACGCCAGAGCCCACAACCTCCCTTACATGAGTGCAAAGACAGAATAGCGCAACAACACATGGTTTGCTCATTCCTTGTTAAAATGGAAAATGTCAACTAAAAATAATTGTCTTTAAATACTACCATTAACAAAACCCAAGAGTTTTAAGCAAACAGATGTCTAAAAAGAAACTTATTTTCTAAAGCGTAACTGGGACAATGCACCCGCCAAATTGCTATATATTCAGTTTCCAAGAGACTGATACTGGCAAGTTCAGTATTGCTCTCTATTGGTAGTTGGAAGAAACTCCAGACAATGAATGAAGAGCAAATGGCACTTCTGAGCCCAGGGTAGAGTGGTTTACTCAGCCATTTAACAAATATTTATTGAGCAGGCACTATGTGACACGTTCTGTGGTAGGTACTAATAGCAATGGGATAGAAGCCCTGCCATCATGGAATTTTCCATGATAATAGTGAACCAAAGTAAATTCGATGTCAAGAAACCTCGGTTCCATTTCATGTTCTGTTCTGAGTGACTTGCGTATGCTCCATAAAAATGCAGTGCCTTGGTTTCTCAATTCTTAAAATATGGAATACAATGTCTTTCTTGATGATTAAATATGTGGATAATTGGAAATTGTCTCAAGCTCTTGTTGGAGAAAGCTCTTTTTGGAAAATGCTGGGATATGTTTCAGGAAATATTGTGGAAAGATGTTTTCCTTTATCCTTGTTTCTTTCCCTGCAAAGTCTTGAAAATCAACAAATCAAAATGCTCTAATTTTTAAGTCTGTTTATTTTCATTTGAGGCTTTGGAATGTGTTTTTTTCTTTTCTCTTTTTAAATTTTACATTCTGCTAATCTTCAGTCCCTATGTGCATGTTTAAATACATCATCACTGTGGAATTGCAAATAGTAATTTGTTTATTTCGCTTTGCTCTCAAGTTGCTTCCCAATCAAATTTATTTTTCAAAAGCAATTTAAAGGTGCATCCTTCAACTGGTTAATCTAGGCAAGCTGTTTGTTGGTTCTGTTTTCTCAACTGTTGAGTAATAGTTATTGGATGCAAAAGGGAGAGAGTTGGCTTGAGTCAGACAATGTGGGCAAGATTCTGGACTTGCACAGTTGTGCCAGTGCACCTGAGATCCCACTAGCAACACATTTCTTTCTCTGCACCCTGGCATCTCTTGGCTACTGTCTGCTAAGCCAGGTCCAACAGACTTCACTGATGACTTCGTGAAGAACAAACTTATATTTGGCTAAAACAAGGGTGAAATTCATATTTTAAATTTTGAAGTAAGAAACAAATTGTAGTTTACAAAAATGAAGGTCTAATAATTTAGATCATCATCACTTTCAAATTCCTTATTATGGTCTACAGCCTTAACATAACTTGACCATCCTCCACCTCCCAGTCTTGTAATATTTTCCTGCTTGCTCATTATACTTAAACCATATTCTTTCTTTTCTAGACATAACAAACTCATTTCCTCTCCAGATTTCTGTGGTTTTTTTTTTTAGTTTGTTTTTGTTTGTTTTTTTGCTCATGCTACTGGTTCCCTTTTTCTCCTCTTGTTCTCCAAATTACCTTTCACTACTCTCCCTTATAGGCTCTCCCATCAATTTAGCATCTACTTACCCTCCAGCTCCTCAGCTCAAACCTCATTTTTTCTGAGAGGACTTCCCTGATTCTCTAGATCAAGTCCTCATTCTAAATACATTTTTATTAACTGGAAGAAAGTCAATGCAGTTGAAGCATATGGAGCAAGAGTGGCGGTGTTGTAATTTGGGGTTGGCAAGGTAGGCAGGGGACAGACCTCATTGAGAATTTACTTAGCAGCAGTGTATGAACATTAAAGAGAATGACAGTGATCAAATCTGGGTTTTGAAGAGATTGTTCTGGCCACTTTATGGAGAATCTCTTTCAATAGGATAAAAGGGAGCATACAAGGCAACCAGCTAGGAGGCTATTTGCAGTAGTCTAGGAAGAAAAAAATGATGGATTGGACCAGGGTGGTGACAGTGGAGGCACAGAGGACTTAGTAAGTGCTAGACATATTAACAAAGTGATATCGAGTCAATAAACCTTCTTGAAGGATGAGATTTAGAAAACAAAGGAGAAGGTGGTGTTCTAGATTATGCCTAGTCCTGGCTTGTGCAATTAGATGGCTGGTGGAAGACCAGCTTTTATGGTTATTTATGTGTGTGGCAGGGATAAGGTGGAAGGTTGGTGAGGACAGCAGTAGGGTTGTGGACTAGCTCTAGATTTTAGTTTTAAAGTTTATAAATTGCTTAGTAGACTGCTTCATTGTAATATTACAGCATCCTAATAATTCTAGCTTATACTCAGTGAATATGTAATTGTGCCAGGCACTATTCTACACACTTCACATATAGTAAGTCACTTAGATACCAATAAATGATAATGTTTATGATTCCATAATTATCTTTATCATTATTGCAATATACAGTGCCTGTTTTTCCTGGACTGTGTTAGTCAACGTAAGCAATTTCTTCCAATCCAAGTCTCTTTGTGATAGACTCCACACAGGTAACTACCACATAGTATAGGCACATTCTTCCATAAAATTACAGTGCAATCCATTAGATTACAGTCATCTTGAGTTCTAGTCTAACCCTGAGGGCATGCTTATGTATGTAGTCTATCTACAAACCTGTACTCAGAGTGGTTACTTTTGTCTATGTGTTGATTCTTATTAACTTCATTCTTATGAAGTAATTATATCTGGCATTATCCCCAAATTTTCATGGCTACATACTAGAGCCACATATGCACTCACTAGAGCATTCTTGCCCAATCCAGGACAAAGAACTCAATAGGCTTAACACTAAAATCTCAATTTTTAGGAAAGTCAGCTCAACTAAGAAGCCCAACGAGCAGCCTGTTTTATTTTATTTTCTAAAAAATTCAGTCTTATAAACTGAGGGCAGAAAGCCTCTTAGAGCTTTCTCTGGCATAAATGGTGATGAGGATCTTAAAATGCTTATGTATTACTCATTTTGGAAGACTTGAAACTAGCTGGACTAGTCTACACTTGAAGTAGCAAGGTATAAAAAGTTTGCACAGGTATTTTGGAAATTAATTCAAATCAGCATGTTACATGCTAATGTCACTTTTGATTACCAACACCACCTTTGTCTTATTTGGGAATAGATCTGTATTTGCTGATAAAGTTGGGGGGAGAAAAAGAGAGGATGTTATTTTTATTACGTAAGAAAACGTCATCAGCAGATGTCTATTGCACTGGACAGGCAACAGTATCAATATGTCTTCTTCTCTCAGCTTGATTTTAAGTGGAAACCCTTGGTCCAAAACAAAATAAACAAAACAACACAACAGTGACATTAGAGATGGTCTTCAGGTTTTTTTGGAGTTATAGGTCATGGAAGCATAAATGATTATATAGGTCTCCGACCTCTTCATTTGGTTTCACAATCTCTTGCAGTGATCTCAGAACTCTCAATTTTGTCAAGGGTAGTGAAACAGAAAAGCAGGCATGACTAAAATAACTGACAGACTAAGTGATAAACGAGATTTGGGATATTACACAGTCTGTGGAGCTCAGTTCAGGTTCACTAGCCACGTTCACCCCCATTTATAAAACAATCAGGAAAAACCTCTAATGAGGGATTGCCAAAGAAGACACTTGTTAGGATTTATATGCAAGGAAAGCTCATTGATTCACATAAGAGATGATGATACAGGAAGCTGAGTAACTATAGCTGCCAAGAAAAGGATAAATAGCAACTCACATTTGGACTGTTTGCAATATACACCAACAGGAAAGCCTGCCTTACTCTCTTCACGATGGCAGTGGCACCTTGGCGCTATCCGCACCACCAAGGAAGAAAGCTGATGGAGCCCAAGAGGCAGCCTGTGCCCTTGCTCTGAAGTTGATTTGCCCAGCCAGGCAAATGCATGTGGGAGGTTTGACTTTGTCGTTCACACTGGTCCAGATGGTGCTGTCCAAAGCCAGAATCTCTGGGCCACCGGAGCAGCATGGAGAAGCTTTCAGCTCCTCCTGAATCAAATTCTGGCTCTTGCAGCAGGCAAGTCATGGAAGTGTGCCAAACTTTCCCAGCCAAAAGCTACTGAATTCTTTCTTTCTTACTTTCATCCAACTCTTTGCTTGAAATATTAGAGTTGTAAAATGTGAGTTAAGAAGAATTTTTTTTTTTTCATTTTTCAGGACTATTTCTGATACTTTGAATGGTGACATCACCTAAAATAAAGTATTAAAATGAAAGAAGCTCTTCATTTACATTTTTCTTCAAACTGCATTTGATATAGAAATAAATGCTTGTGTTTCAAATGCAGAGTACAGCCTGTAAATCTGTAAATTTTCGTTAACTGATAAGCCCTTCACAATTTTACATAGTTTGCCAATGGGTACAGGCTGAACCCTGTCACTAAAACAGGGTTTACAAGTGACGCTTCTGCTTTATATCATAGGGATTCCGACTCACAATTTTCAGAACTGCCTTTGCCTCTCTTCTGGTCCTACATACTTTGTCTTAGGTATGGATAATGATCTCTACCACACCACAAGATCCTCAGAGAGCAGGGACCATGCCTTCATCCTGTCATGTTTGTTTGCCTCTACTCTCCCGCCTCCCAACCATTTTACAGAGTAACCACTTTAAAATGTTTGCATAAAGCAGAAAAAATTTTATTCCAGTTACTTATTTCACCCTTTAAGGCAACTCAATGCTTCTCCCCTCCCCCACCCCGCCTGCCCTTAGCCCACATCACAAGCTAAGAGAGTTAAGTGTTTTTCTGTAGTGATGCCCTAAGAGCTTTCTCAGAAACAGGGTCATGTAAAGCAGATACAGAAGGGATAGAAAAAGTGCTCTCAAGTGGTTCAGCCTGGTGCCCAATGTTCATTAAGGTCATTGTTACATTCTCTCTTGTGTTTTCAACATCTTCAGTGTCTAGGCTTTTGAAGAAAGGCTTATTTTCTTGGTTGGGAAGAGACATTGCTATTATTTATCAAAATTAAATCACAAAATAGTTATCATTATTGTTAATATCACCAGTCATACAAGCTTTTCTTTGGTCCAGATGCAAGTGTCAAAGAAGCCTTCTATAAATTATTCTGGCCTACACTTATTTCCCTCTTCTCTAACCTAGTATAGTACTGTACAATGTAGTTGAACATTTAATATATTACTGGGATTATAAGCTCTTGAGGGAAGAGCTATGTCTACTTCAGTTCCTTCCCTCAACATCTCACAGTGTGGGGATTAGACTCTATACTAGCTGATACTTTATGTATATGATTTCAGAATTTATATTCTCAGTCCTACCGTCTCCACCATTTACTAACCTGTCTGATAATTCCATTTGGATGGCCCCATATTGTCTCCAATTCAATATACATAACACTGAACTCATAAATTTCCTAAAAACTAGCTTTTTTTTACTGAGTCATTAATTTCTTTGAGCCACCTAAGCCTTAAACTTTAAACTTTGACCCTCCCTTTTTTCCTTTTCCTTCACATCCAGTGATCTCTCTAGAATCGTGGTATCTCACATTTTTTGCTGTTAACTAATGCAGTGACCTCCTAATTAATCTGTCTTGAGTCTCAACTTCCACTACAACCTGAAATCATCCCTTCATCACCAGGTTTATTTATTTATTTATTTTACTTTCATTGTTTTAATATTTTTTTTATCTTTTCAATTACAATTGACATACAATATTATATTAATTTCAGGTGTACAACATAGGGCATAGACATTTATATAACTTATGAACTGATCGTCTTGATAATTTTAGTACCCATCTGACACCATACATAGTTATTATCATATTATTGACTATATTTCCTATGCTATACTTTACATCCCCATGACTATTTTGTAACTACCAATTTGTATTCCTTAATCCCTTCTGCTTTCCCCTCCATCCCCCAACCTCCCTCCCATCTGGCAACCATCAAAACGTTCTCTGTATCTATGAGTCTGTCTGTGTTTTGTTTGTTCATTTATTTTGTTCTTTAAATAGCACATATAAGTGAAATCATATGGCATTTGTCTTTCTCTACCTGACTTAGTCCACTCAGCACAATAACCCATGGGTCAATCCATATTGTTGCCGATGGCAAGATTCCATTCTTTTTTATAGCTGAGTAATATTCCTTTGCGTATATGTATCACTTCTTTATCCTTTCATCTACTGATGGACACTTAGGTTGCTTCCATATCTTGGCTACTGTAAATAATGCCACAGTGAACATATGGAAGCACATGTCTTTTCGAGTTAGTGTTTTAGGGTTCTTCGGATAAGTACACAGAAGTGAGATTACTGGGTCCTTCTTTGTCTCTTGTTACATTTGTTTTATTAAAGTCTATTTTGCCTGCTATAATTATTGCTATCCCAGCTTTCTTTTTTATTTCCATATTCATGAAATATTTTTTCCCACTCCTTGACTTTCAGTCTGCGTGTGTCTTTTGACCTCAAGTAAGTCTTGAGGAGACAGCATATGTAAAGGACTTGTTTTCTTATCCATTTAGCCCCTCTATGTCTTTTGATTGGAGCATTTAATCCATTTACATATAAAGTAATCGTTGATAGATATGTAGTTAATGGCTTTTTATTATTCATATTTTTGAACCATTTTTCTTTATTTTCTTAGAGAAGTCCCTTTAACATTTCTTGTAATATTAGCTTGGTGGTTATGAACTCCTTTAGCTTTTTCTTGTCCGGGAAGCTCCTCATCTGTCTTTTGATTCTAAATGATAGAGTAATCTGGGTTTTAGATCCTTGGTTTTCATCATTTTGAAAATTTCTTGCCAATCCCTTCTGGCCTTCAAAGTCTTGTGGGAGCTTCCCTGTAAGTAACTAACTGTTTTTCTCTTGCTGCTTTTAAGATTCTCTTTTTGTCTTTAATGTTTGGCATTTTAATTATGATGTGTCATGGTTTGAGTTCATCTTGTTTGGGACTCTGCACTTCCTGGGCTTGTATGTGCATTTTTTTTCACCAGGTTAGGGAAGTTTTCCATCATTATTTTTTGAAATGGGTTTTCAATTCCCTGCTCTCTCTCTTCTCTCTTCTGGCACTCTTATGATACAAATGTTGGGGTGCTTGATGTTGTTCCAGAGGCCCTTTAAACTAACCCCATTTTTTTTTTTTTGATTCTTTTTTTTGTTCTGATTGGGTGTTTTCTGCTACCTTAACTATCAAATCACTGATTCAGTCCTTTGCTTCATCTAATGCACTGTTCATTCCCTTTAATGTATTCATTTCAGTTATTGTATCTTTCATTACTTACCTGTTCTTTTTTATGTTTCCTATCTCTTTGCTGAAGTTCTCACTGAGGTCGTTGAGCATCCTTATAACCAGTGTTTTGAACTCTGCATCTGGTAAATTTTTTGTCTCCATTTTGTTTAGTTCTTTTTCTGGAGTTTTGTTATGTTCTTTAATTTGGGTCATGTTTCTTTGTCTCCCCATTTTGGCCGCCTCCCTGTGTTTGTTTCCGTGTTGTAGGTAGGGCTGCTATGTCTCTTGGTCTTTGCAGAGTGACCTTATGTAGTAGGTGTCTTGTGGGGCCCAGCGGCATAGTCTTTCTTGTCACCTGAGCTGGGTGCTCCAGGTGTGTCCCTTGTGTGAATTGTGTATTCCCTCCTGTTGTTATTGAGCTGTGATTGCTTTTGGCCTCTCAGTGGGAGGAATTGACCCTCAGGTTAATTGGTTGTGAGGACTGGCTTTAAATACAGTGGAGCAGCTATTGTGCAGGGCTGACCCTATGGAGAAGGATTTGCTTTGGCAGGGCTCTGGTATCTGCTGAGTCTTCCCTTTGGGTATTTCATTTGTGGAGGTGGTCAGGTGGTGCTCTGTGATCTGAAGCTGGCCACTGGATGTATGGGTTCTGAGAACTCTTGGGAGGGGCTCTGTTGCTGACCAAGTTCAGCCGTAGCTCTGCCTGGCAACACTTGGTATGAACTACAAAGTGTATAGATTGTCGCCACTTGTGCTGGCTTGGAGGTGCCTGGGAGAGACTAAGCTGTCAACTGAAGCTGGTTGCTGCTTGTGTAGGACTTGGGACTGCTTAGCAAGATGTACAGGGTATGCCAAGACCAGGTGCTCCTTGTTTGGGGTTTATGAACGTTTGAGAGATTTTATGAAAGTTCACAGCATGAGCCAAATAGGCTATTTGGATGGAAAAGCCACTGGAAATGACTTGGGTGGGCCCACAAGTTGGGTGGGGTGGAGTCTTAGGGCGTCACCAGGGCAGGACGAACAGTGTCAGCTGGTTTGATGAAGACTCAGATATGGTGCCTGCCTGTGTGTGTACATTGCGTGCAGGGAGGGCTCAACATAAGAATAATGGCTTTTGCCAGCACTTTTGTCTGGGAGGAAGTTGCCCCTCCAGTCCTCACTGGGAAACCAGACAATTCAGTTCCTCCCCCTATGTCCCTGGTACCTTTTGAGCTGCTGCCCCAGCACTGCAGCTCATAGTGAGTAAGTCCATCAGCAAGTAAATCCATGCATGGGCCCTTTAAGAGGAGCACCTGAGACTCCAGTAGTCCTCCATCTCAGTCACAATCTCTATTGGTTTTCACAGCCAGAATTTCTGGAGACTTCTCTCCCCAGCACTGGAAACCTGGTCTGGAGAGCCTGGTGTGGGGTTGGGATCCCTTGCTCCTCTAGGGGAACCTCTGTAGCTGAGATATCCCTCTCTATTTTTAACCACCACATATGGGTTTAGGGCCAGTCCGTTTAGTGTCTCCACCCCTCCTACCAGTCCTGAGATGGCTTCTTGTGTATGTCCTTAGTTGTAGAGCTTCTGTTCAACTAGACTTCAAGTGGTTCTCAATGATGGTTGTTCTGTAGTTTAGTTGTAATTTTTCTGTGGTCTGGGATGAAGTGAGCACAGTGTCTATCTATTCTGCCATCTTGACTGGAAGCCTCCAGATTTATTTTCTTTAATTCTATGGTGAAGTTTTTCTTGCACAAAATTTTGCTTGCGATTACCATTCAAGGGGTGAAGTCTGAACTCCTTAGCCTGGCTTCTCAGATCCTCTTTTTTCCCCCCTCTTTCTTCTGCTCCCCCCCGACTCCAGTTCAAGCCATTGTTTCTCAGTCTAGTTGTGTAGGACACAGCTCCCTGGCCCCTGCTGGTAGTATGAGCCTTGCGCTCCCCCCGGCTGAGACAGTTGGTCGCCAGTCATCTGGCAGCTCAAGGAAACTCTCGCTGGCTGCCGCCCGCTCATGATGGCTGCCAGACACTCACGCTGGCCACCGGCCACTCATGGCAGCACACGGTAACCCATGGCAGCACACAGAAGCTAATGCTAACCTCCGGCTGTTCACAGCAGCCCAGCTCCAGGGAGAGCTGTTGTTCAGTCTTAGCTGTAGAGGGCACAGATCATTGGCCCATGTGGGAATCGAACCAGTGACCTTGGCATTAGGAGCATGGTGCTCCAATCACCTGAGCCACCAGGCCGGCCCTATGACTAGCTTTGCACAACTTCTCTGGATATATCTCATGCTTCCCCTGTGAGAAGCAAGTGAATCTAATCAATGTCCCTAAAATGTGATCCACATATCCCCTTGCTTGTACTTTTGTTTCTGTTGTTCACTCTTTAGGAATGCTCCTCATCTTCCTCTCTGCCAATGTAATTACTATCTGTCCTTTTAGGTGCAACTACAGAGTTGAACACAATGGTGGGCACAATAATGATTTGTCAAAGGAATGGATGGATTTAAATCAACTTCACATAGAAGTCACTCCTGCTCACTTAAGTCCATGATGATATTTTCCCTTTTAGGATTTATATGATGTTGATTATCTCTACAAATAATTGGCACTTAGCAAATTTTTCTCACATTGCATAATTTCAATATGTCCTCCCAGAGTTTAGCCAATTCTAAACTCTTTTTGGATAAGTACTAACTACCTCTTTTACATTTGGCATCTCTCATATATCCAAGCACAGTGTCTCCCATATAGTCAGGTTACAATATAAAATGTGTAGATTATTCACAGGTGCTCAGTAACTCTTGCTGTCAAATCAAATATAGAAGTAGAGCTTGTGATACTGACTGAGTTTTTTCACTCCTCACCCCGTTCCTGCTTCCCCCTTCTCCATGAATTTATTGACCCTTCTCCTTTGGGCCTCTGTATTTTTAAGGTCAAAATTTATGCAATTTAGTTGTTGTTGTTGTTGTTGTTTTGTGAAGCCTTTAATTTTCCCAGGATTTAAGGTAATTGTTTTCTGAGACAATATTATATGATTATCCTCAAGTTATATTAATACGTGGTGAAATATAGCAAAAGTTAAATCTACACTACTGGAAAAACCAAGAACAATACTCATGCTGACCCAGTACAGTGTCAGTATAGTTGACCCTGTATTTCAGCCACCTTTGATAGCTGAAAAATATATTGATTTTATCATTTACCAATCAAATGCCAAGACAGTAAAAAACAAAAAAATCAACCCTATCAAATCTACATGCCATGTAAATTGTAACACAGTGTATCTTCCAATCTTTGTAATTATATAAAAAGTGAATAAAAAGTGAAACACATAGTTCATTCCTAAGCAGTTTTGTCTACATTTTGTTAACATCGAGACGCATGGCAACATTGCTACTCATAGATAGCTAAGAAGACACAGCTTCATCCTATCTATCCCATCTGCACACTGGAACTGGATACTATTAACGTCAGTAAGTACATATGCTGTATGAATAATTAGAAATATCAGCAAGACTAAATCAGGAAGTATGATTCCTTATTAAGTGAGAGGCTAGTGAGAAGAGGGGACATAAGATAATATATTACAACACTTTTGGGATAGGTGATCCTTAATACTCATGCCCCGTTGTTTTGATAGATCCCTAAGAAACATCTAGCTGATGCAAAGAATAAAGGTATAATGTGGCAAAGGATAGGGACTCAAAGTCACTCAGAATACGGAGTTCTAGAATTCTTGGCTTATAACTGAAACAGGTGTATATGTGTGTGAACATGTGAGTGTGTGTACGTGTGCTTGTAGTCTGTTTGCATGTTTGTAAGAAAAAGTCAGGAAGAAAGGGAAAAAGAAAAATGGCCTCAGTTAGAGTGAATTTGGTTTTAAGTAACAGAATCCTGCTAAAATTAGCTTAAATGAAAAGGAGAGCTTATTGTAAGAAACATGGTATTTCAAGGAAATGCAAGATAAAAAGGAAACTTTTGGCCTCCTGGGTAATTGGAAACAATGCTGGAAAGCTGTGAAGAAACTGGGAAGCTTCTCTCTCTCTTTCACGTGCCCTCTTCCAAATCAACTTTCATAATATCAGCAAATATAGCAAGTACATAAACAGCGTCCTTGCAGCTGCTAAATTTCTATGTTCTCTGTTTAACCAAACAACAGAAGCTGACCCACATCTCTGTGTCACAAGTACAAACTCCTAGGAGAAGAACCTGGTTGGAACACTTTGAAGTAAATATTCACCCTCATCTGATCAGCTATGGTTTAGGGAAGGGTCTAGAAGGGAAATCAGCTCAGCTTAGGTTAAATGTTTCCACATGTCTAATCATCTTGGGCTCAGAGGGAGATGTGATACCAGTTGCATGGTACATGTATAGCAGCTGGGTCCCAACCCTGTTGGAGGATATTAGGGAATGGGATCGTGGAATTGACAGATGGCCTAAAAAGTGAATATTATACGTAGGGATATGGGATAGAAATGAGGAGAAATAAATAGTGGAGAAAGAAGTAGAAAAAGGGAGAAATTTAATTATCTCAGTGTTATACAGTCATTTGCTTTTGATATATTTAATACAGAATTCAGGACAATTGCTATTTCTCATTGTTGTATTGTGTATTGTTACTATTTTGCTTACATTATCTGATAAGGCTTTTAGAAACTTCATATCTCAATGACTTATGTGTAATTATAACTCAATGGCAGTTTATTACACATAATCTAATTTTTTATCCTAAATAAAACATCTAAATAAAAATCTAAATAGGCCTTTTATATACTCATTAACACAATATATAAAATCAAGACAGTGACCAGAATCCTATGTGCATGGCCCTACTTCAGTGAAGCAGTTTATTAATTAATGTCCAGTTCCCTTACATTTTTAAAGTGTCCATAGCCATTAGCTGGGATGAAAATGACATATTTATAAGATTAAATAGTTTTGCATATAGTGCTGTAGCATCTATATTTTGCCATGCTTGTATCTGAACATGCTGGCTTTTCTTTCAAACTCATTTCAAGTGTATTTTTAATTAACTGAATTGCTGCATCATACTTCATTTCTTAAAAACAATACCCTTGGAGAGGTCACTATGAATTTTCACACTAGGCATTGAGTCTTATGAGCTCTATCAGTCCCCTAGGACAAACAATCTGGCCTGATAAGGGTTCAGGTGACTGTGACATGTGGGCTGTGAGGCTGGCAAAGTAAGAATGTTTGTAGTTGTAGAAAAACTAATAAAAGTTTTAGGGGAAAAGGTTTTCCATTATAAAATACATTCAAATGTAAATATGTATTGAAAAGAGAGCAGATATGCAAATGAGATTCCACGGAGCTGCAAGAGGGTGAGGATCAATGCACTGATAACATCACTGCATTGAAGCACTCTGTTTTATTCATTGTAACCAGGCTGGTAATGTGGAAAAATGTACTTGGCTGGAAGTTAAGAGAACTAGGTTCTAGTTCTGGACATTTATGGGTTGTGCTATTTTGGGCAAGTCACTTATCTTCCTTGAGTCTCAGTTTCCTTATGTTGACAAAATAAAAGGGGTAGGAAAAATGATCTCTAAAGTACATTTCAGCCATTTGATCCTATGACCTAAAATGATTCATAGAACTGTAATTCTTGATTCTGCTAATCTATGCAATTTCATCGTGTCAGGGGCTGATATCAACAACTGATGTGACCCAACGATACCTATAAAAAGACTGTTTAGTTTGTATATCTCCTTTCTTTTCCCTGAGGTTGCATGTTTTGTTCATGCTACCTGGGCTTCTCTTTGGTGACAAAAAAGGAATTTCATTTGCAGGTAGAAGCTGAGGGAGGCTGGGTACCTTCTGATGAATGGGAAGCCAATGGAAGGGCAGCAGCCTGGAACACATTCAGTTCCACCTCTTTCTTTTGGCACCTTCTCACTGTGTAGTAATGCTGTTAAATCACGGACCAGCACAATAGAAGTTTGACAATTGTGCAGAACAGAAATGCAAACTAAAGGCAACGGGTTTATCAGGTTGCACTCTCTTCACACCATCTCAGGCAAGCTCAAGGATTGAAGAACAGGTTAAAAGTGTGAGTCAATTTGTAATTTGGAGATAGAAAAATTCATTTTCTAATAGGGAAGCTAAATTATATATATAAAAAAGAAACTTTTATTAAAGCAGTTCCACCAGAGTGACTCTGATTAAGAAGTAAAGCAATTTTCATCATGTAAATTATGTTTTTAAATTAGATTTAAATAACATAGTAATACTTTTGTTCATGTTATCCACCATTTGAAAGAAAGAAAGAATTTGGTTAACTTCGTGCACTTTCACAAGGTGAAATTCCATCACAGTCCTTGAGTAATTGAAACTATGGTGATTTTTAGAGCCATCCAATTACAGGAATTCAGTGCAATTACTTTTCTAATAAAGTTAGTTTTCACTTACATGTGTCTGCCATTGCCTGTTGATATGAGGATGTTTTAAAAATATTTTTCTGATGAGCCTTAGATATTATTGTACCTGTAGAGTGATATTCACTGATTCTGTCAGATAAATGTAGAGCCTATAAAAGGAGTGATTATAAATTTATCTTTGTGTCTATTTATCTTTGTGTCTCTGCCAGTATCGATAAACAATTGTGAAAATAAACATTTTTCAGTAACCTATTGACCGTAGTACACTGAGTGGAAGTCTGGAATTTTACAAATAATTTAATGGACACATTAATGCAGATGTAGTCTATTTAGACAGTAATTCCATAGCAAAGATAGGACTAACTGGACCAGTCCCACTTAACTTTCAGAGAATTGTCTTTTTCTGTTTTGAACAGAATAAAAGTTGAGGGAATTCAGGCCGTGTGATCCTGAGGCTTTGCTCTCTATTCACAACTAGCTGTAGTTTTAAGATTGGAGAAAAAAATGTAAGCCCACCAGAAAAATGTAAAGTTCAATTAATTATTTAACTGATCCCTGTGCAGACATTTATTCAGTGAACCTACACATGTCCCAGGCATTGTGCTACACCTTGGGGATAAAGACATTATCCTCAAGCTCTCAAGGAGGTCACAATTTCAGAGTTGGTCTTCATATAATACAGGATAGGAAAGTTATACAATGTCCAGGGACTGGGTGTGTGCTAGGGGGTAGGCAGTGCAGTGGGTGGCAGAAGGAGGGATTATGAGAATAACTTGTGACAACTCCCACCTCAGCATAGTCAGTGTAGTGACTCAGATCCACAATCAATAAAGGTTATTTTGGAAAAATAGTTCCTTTCCCCTAGAGTCGCCTGCTCCCTTTACCAGTAAGGAGTTAATTTGCCCCATCTCTAAGGAGTAGAACTTGGAAGGAGAAAGAGAGAGAGAAATCAATTTATTTAAGACCCAAACCATGCTTTTAAACCATAGACCCCTGTGTAGAGTTATTAAAGGTCTAAATATTGTTGCACTGTATATCTAAAGGTTGAAATCACTTTTAGTTTAATGACAAAATCTACGTTTTAAAAGGTCAGCCAATGAATTAAACATGTGCATGGCAGATTTTTGCATTGCTCTACCATTTCAAAGATACAAACCAGTGGAGAAGGCAATGTGCCTGATGTATAATGAAGTTAGGTTGCAATCAGGTTTTGTTATCTAGTAGGCTTTCTTGAAAATTTATAAGGTTGGAAAGGATAAAAAAATGTGAACTCTGTTTTTTAAGAGTAAATGTGGGCTGTAGTTACACAATTACAAAATCGTCACCCTCAAAGTAAAAAAATGCATTTAACTATGGCAAAAATTATAGTTAATGATGTGTGGGATCATTGAAACAAACAAAAACACATTGATCTGTAAATTAAATACAGCTCTTTGAGCGGAAGCCCAGTGTGTAGTTGGAGGGAGGTGTGTGAGGAAGATCTGTCTCTGTTGAGTGTGTTGGAAATTGGACAAGGAGAAAAGCCTTGGCTTCAGCAGCCCAAAGAAACCAGAATTGTGGTGAACACTAGGGTGTAAATGTCTGACCAGTGAATCATCGTTTGTGACCAAGAAAATGAAGGAAGTTCATTTAAACAATATCAGGTGGTTAGAAAATAGAAGATAATGCCAGAATAGTTTCAATATATTAAAAATATTTAGGGAAAGATTTCAGTGTGGTGCTATATAGTCTGTAGAGTAAAAGGTCCCTTTTGATGTAACACGCTTATTAATGATCAAGGGACGTTAACTACATTCATAGCTGAAATCAAATTAAGTTTTTTGTTGTTGTTGTTGTTTTTTAAATTACAAACTCCAGAAAGAACAAAGATTTGGCAGGTTAGAAGCATGGTGGAAAGACAAAAAGCAAAGCTTAACCTGAACAGATTTGGACTGAACACAAAAGATGGGAATAGATTGCTTGTAGATATTGAGAGGTAAAGAAATAAATATAGGTAATATCTTCCTCTATCTGGCCCCTGCCAATTCCATTTCGGAAACAACAACAGTAAAATGACCACAGAAATAAAAAATGTTTATGGATGGCTTATTAAAATATGCAGAAGAGCAACATTAAAATGCAAGAAAAAAATAAAGTCTACGTATTAAATCCAAAACATAAGAATAGCTGAGAATGTTTGAACAAAAGGCATCACACCTAATACAATGCAGGGGGCAAAGGGTTGGTCTACAACAAAAAATATGTGAAATTGGATTTCTAGTCAAGATGGTGGAGTAGGAAAAGTTTGAGATTACCTCCTCTCATGACCACATCAAAATTATAACTGAACTACAGAAAAACCATCATTGAGATTTGTCTGAAGTCTAGCTGAACATATGTCCTACAACACAACTGAGGACATACAGAAAAAGCCACTTTGAGACTGGTAGGAGGGTCAACAGAATAGGCTGGTACCACTCCTGTGTGTGACTCTTGAAAATTGGAAAAGAATGTCTCAAGTGTGCGGGTATCCCCAAAATAATGAGGGCCCCCAGGCCCACATCTGCCTCCCCAGCTCAGGGTTCCAGTGCCATGGAGAGAATTTCCCACACATTCTGGCTATGAAAACCAGATTGTGGTGGAGTGAGATGGAGGGTGGGTGGCTGCAGTGCCAGGCACTCCTCTTAAAGGATCCGTGCTTGGAATTACTGTTGACGGACTCACTGGCTCTGAGCTCCAGTGCTGGGGCAGCAGCTTGAATGACCCCAGGGACATATGGGAAGCAATTGGATTGTCTGGCCTCATGGTGAGGGCTGGAGGGGCAGCTGTCTTCCAGACAGAAGTGATAGCAGAAATCATTGTTCCTTTGTTGAGTGCTCCCACCACCCAGCCTGTAGGTGCAAGCAGGCACCATATCCGTGTCTCCATCAACCCTGCTAACACCATTCACCCCATGCTAGTGATTCTATGAGACCCTGCTCCACCCAACTTACCAACCCACCCAGGCCACTTAAAGTGGCTTTTCCATACAAACAGAGTGTCTTGGCCCATGCTGTGGACTTTCTTAAAATCTTTCAAAAGTTCACAAACCCAAAACAAGCAGCATCTGGCTTCAGCATGCCCTGTACCTCTTGCTGAGCAGCCCCAAGCTCAGCACAAGTGGCAAGTGGCCTTGATTCATGGTTTGGCCCCTTGAGGCACCTCCAAGCCCAGTGGGGGTAGCGGCCATCTGTGGATTGCTTTATGACTCATGCCAGGTGGCCCCAGTTAGGGCACAAGCTCCAGGTGAATGTGCCCCCCTTCCAGTGTGCCTGGGGCTGGCAGGGCCAGTGGCCAGCACAGACCAAAATGGAGCATTATCTGGCTGCCTCCAAGGACAACACACCCAAAGGACAGACTGAGTGGGCACCAGAGCCCTGCTAAAGTGAATCCTGCTCTGTAGGATCAGACCTTGCACAGCAGCTCTTCCACTGTAGTCCGGGCCAATCCTCACAATCAATCAGCTTGAGGGTCAATTTCTGCCATTGATGTGCAAACAGCAACCAAGGCTCAACTACAACAAGAGGGCACACACAACTCACACAAGGAACACACCTGGGGCACCTGGCTCAGGTGACAAGGGAGACTGTGCCACTGGGAACCACAACTATTACATAAGACTGCTCTATTAAGACTGGGAGACACAGAAGGCTTACCTAATACATAGAAACAATCACAGGGAAGCAGCCACAATGAGGAGACAAAGAAATATGTTTAAAATGAAAAACAGAGCAGAGCTCCAGAAAAAGAACTAAACGAAATGGAGACAGGCAATCTACCAGATGCAGAGTTAAGATTTCTTAATTATCTCAGGGAGAACTTCAATGAAGAGATATGGAACATAAAAACAGATATAGAAAACATAAAAAAGAACCAGTCAGAAATGAAAAATACAATAACTGAAATAAAGAATAGATTATAGGAGGGGCGGCCAGATGGCTCAGTTGGTTTGAGTGCGAGCTCTTAACAACAAGGTTACAAATTCAATTCTTGCATGGCATGGTGGTCTGTGCCCCCTGCAACTAGATTGAAGGACAATGACTTGGAGCTGATGGGTTCTTCAGAAACACACTGTTCCCCAATATTCCCCAATAAAATTTAAGAAAAATAAATTAGAGAAAATCAACAGTAAATTAAATAAAGCAGAGAACTGAATCAGTGACTTGGAAGATAAGGTAGCAGAAAACACCCAATCAGAACAACAAGAATATAAAAGAATACAAAAAAAAAAAAACACAAAAAAAAATGAGGAACATTTAAGGGGCCCCTGGAACAACATCAAGCACACCAACATTTACATCATAGGGGTAACAGAAGGAGAAGAGAGAAAGCAAGAACTTGAAAACCTATTGAAAATGAAAGAAAGAAAGAAAGAAAGAAAGAAAGAAAGAAAGAAAGAAAGAAAGAAAGAAAGAAAGAAAAAGAAAGAGAAGAAAGAAAGGAAGGAAACCTATTGCAAGAAATAATGGTGGAAGCCTTCCCTAACTTGGTGAAAAAAAATACACATACAAGCCCAGGAAGTGCAGAGAGTCCCAGACAAGATGCACCCAAACAGGCCCACACCAAGATGCATCATAATTAAAACACCACAGTTTAAAGACAAAGAGGGAAACTTAAAAGCAGCAAGTGAAAAGCAGTTAGTTACCTACAAGGGAGCTTCTATAAGACTGTCAGCTGATTTCTCAAATTTTGCAGGCCAGAAGGGATTGCCATGCAATATTCAGAGTGATGAAAAGCACAGACCTACAACCAAGATTACTCTACCAAGCTCAGCTATCATTTAGAATCAAAGGACAGATAAAGAGCTTCCCAGACAAGAAAAAGCTAATGGAGTTTATCACCACCAAACCAGTATTACAAGAAATGTTAGAGGGATTTCTTTGAGATGCAAAAAAACCCCCGAAACACCAACCCCCCCCAAAAAAAACCCATAAAAAATAGGAATAAAATGGCAATATCTATATATTTCTTAAAATTACTATAAATATAAATGGTTTAAGTCCTCTAATCAAAATATAAGGTGGCTGAATGGATTATAAAACAAGGCCCTTACATATGCTGTCTACAAGAGACTTACTTCAGATCGAAAGACACACACAGGCTAAAAGTAAAGAGATGGAAAAAGATATTTCATGAAAATGGAAATAAACAAACAAAAAAAAACCTGGGGTACCAATACTTATACCAGACAAAATAAACTTTTAAAGAAAGGCTACAACAAGAGAAAAAAAAGGACCCAGAAATCCCACTTCTGGGTATTTATCTGAAGAAACCCCAAAACACTACTTGGAGGGGATGTGTGCATCCATATGCAGCATTGTTTACAATAGCCAAGATTTGGAGGCAGCCTCGTTGTCCATCAACAGATGAATGTATAAAGAGGAAGTGATACATATATACAATGGAATATTGCTTGGCCATTGAAGGGAATGGGAATGTGGCAGCAGATGGACATGGAGGATACTGTGCTGAGTGAAATATGTCAGACAGAAAGACAGATACAATGTAATTTCACTTATATGTGGGATCTAAAGAACAAGATAAATTAAGAAACAAGACAGAAACAAACTCATAGAGACAGAGAACATTTTGATGTTTGCCAAATGGGAGGGGGGTGGGTGAAAAAGGGGATGGAATTAAGAAGTACAAACTGGGTGTTATAACTAGTCATGGGCATGTAGGGTATAGCATCAGGAATATAGTCAATAATATTTTAATAGCTACATATGGTGTCAGATGGGTACTCGATTTATTGGAGTGATAGATGGAAGGGGAAATGGAGGTAGGATGCAAGATGCAAGGATTAAGAAGTACAAATTGGCAGTTACAAAATAGTCATGGGGGTGTAAACTAAAGCATAGGGAATATTGTCAATAATATGGTAATAACCATGTATAGTGCCAGGTGGATGCTAGACTAGTCAGGGGGATAACTTCATAAATTATATAAATGTCTAACAGCTATGCTGTATACCTGAAATTAATATGAAACAATATTGAATGCCCACTGTAGTTGACAAATTTTAAAAAGGGGTGGAAAGGTGAAGGGGGATAAGAGGTTCAAATTTCCAAGTAAAAAACAAGTAAGTCATTGGGATGTAATTTACAGCATCAAAATATTGTGATGGTGTTGTACGGTGTCAGATGGTTGCTGGACTTATCATGGTGATCACTTCTTTAGGTATATAAATGTTGAATAACTAAGGTGTACTCCTGAAACAAATATAATACTGTATTTTCACTATATTTTAATAAAAAATATTTTAAAAATGTGAAGTCAAGGGAGGTTCTTTGTGAGCATTTGTAATAACAACTGTTTCATAGAAGACTAAACAAAGGGATTACTTGGATATGGACTATTGCTATTTTTCAAGGGGTCAGAGAATGAATTCAAGTTGTAGGAGTGGGCCATTCCCCCAAATAGGCCTTATCTATGAAGGGTTACCAGGCATTTCAACTCATTTGTGCTAGAGTCACAGCAATGAAGAACTTCCCCTCATGAAATGTCAAACCTTTTCAAGCATACTATTTTAAACACCACAATCTAAATTTCCCACTGAGAGCAGATCCTCAGAGAGTTAACATTCCAATATGGCTGCTTTAAGGAAGAGAACACTGGCTATATTTTGAAATACATAAGCAGTAGGAGACAGAATAGTTTGCAATGGCCAATTCTTTGTATAGAAGGTGAGGAACTAAAGAATGGAGTTCTCAAAGCATATTTGTTTGAGGTAAAGTGCTCATATGTTTAAGGTAAATTACCTCTTCCAGAAAGACCATTTTGCTCTCTGAAGAAGTAATTTAGTTCAAAAGGGTACCAATTCAGTTTCATTAAGCCTTTCGGGAGCTACATTTTCTATTATAAGCAAATCCTGCATAAGGTAATTTGCCTCAATTAGGTGATCACTTTGAATCCAGAAGGGAGGATATTTTACTTACCTGACTCATCAATTTTCTTTTGATTGCCTAGGTGTGTATAGAAATGTGTTATGTATTATACACAAGCTTAACAAAATAAGACCCACCCCTTGTTTAAAGTAGCATATGTTCAGCAGTACCTTAGCACATGTCACAGTTATTGTTAAACATGGGTTAATTCCTTTGGACTTACATCCTGGTCTGTTGATGATGTACAAAATATGGTCTTACATTAAAAGGAGTTTATAAAGTTTTTACTTTTGACAGCAAAGCACCTGGGGTAGATGATAGACCAGAGCTGGCTTAACTTTCATGGATGTGGTAAGGAGTGACTTTCTAACAACTATGAAAGTACTTTAAATATTAAGCCTTACAGAACCACTAATTACATTGATTATTTAAAAGGCATAATGGGAAGAAATAAAGCCAAGAAAAATTTAGGGAACATACCTAGAATTAGTGCCAAGTAAGCAGTTCTTCCAATGGCTAAAGAGTAGGTGAAGTTTACTGGTAGGAAATCTATTACTGTTGTGACTTAAAATGGGAATACAGGAAATGTGCAGGAGGAAAGTGAAAATCATTAGTGTGCTGCAATTTAAACATTAGGCAGTGACCAGCTGACCATCCTCCTGGCTCCTTGGTTCATAACCTGTCAATAAATCTCACATTAATCAACACTCATTGTGCTTTGTCTATAGAACGACTGAAGTGGTCATGGTGTTCTTTTCACAGTCCTTGTTATTTAGGGTCAATCACCGCACTTCAACTGCAAACGATGCAATACTATTTGGCTTATAACCCAGTCACTTGTCCGATGTATCATAGACTTCAATACATTGCAAATCTGGTGCTGTAAGTATTGAGATGCCACTCAGAATAAATTATTTCAAAGCAAAAGAGTATTAGTTGTAATATTTAGCATTGAATTATACCTATTTCCTACCACAAGAAACAAAATTGGCTTCAAAGAATAACCAATGACAACCAAACACCTCAGCACCACAACAAAATCATATCTAGCTATGTTTTCATTTGGCATTACTTAGTTCATGCAGTGTCTTATATGCATTTAGGAAACTAGACAAAGAAAAACATCCCTTTGATGTTTAACTTTTAAAAAATTGTTTCACTCTGTGGGATTATATATCTTGGCAATAATTATTTTGGTAAGCTAATCACACATGTTCACTATCTCTGTGTTACTCTTTCTAAGGTAACTAAGGCGAGCTGAGCGGCCACTGGAGATGCCTGATACCCTGGTATGAGGAGTGGCCAGCAGCTTGATGGAGTGGGCCAGGGACTGCTTACACCTAAGACAGACTACAGACCACCATGTACTAGAGGTGGAAGTCCAAGTCAAACATAGGATAGCCTCACTGAACAACCAAGGATGTCAGCTGGACCCGAGGCAATCCCAGCAGCAGCAATGGATAGTTGATTTCCAGGTGGAGCTGAGACAGGCATTCTTAGTTGAGACACCAAGAGATATTAAAGCAGTATTGGAACATCAAGGTAGCTGATTCCAAGGGAAAAACCAGCTGACAATGTATTGATGTATTTGAATGATCTGATAATGTAATAAAGCTATTTTCCATGAAAAAAAGGAACTAAGAATCTTCAAATATTTTTTAAAGCATTCTTTGAGGTATATTTGCTGATCACAGACATCTTTCTTGCCTGAAAACAGGGAATTATCTTTATCAAAATTAATCAACCTAATTTCAGCACTCCTTTACGGAAAAGTCCAAGGGCCTGTGACCCAGAGGTCTTGGTTAGAAGATACTTTGTTAATTTATTGGTGTAGCTGATTTTTTGGCAGTTTTAACTAAACCGGGGTTTAACATACAATTTATTCTTGTTATTTGAGGTAGTTCTGTCTTATAAACATAGTTATGTTTAATGAACCATTGCTCCTAGGGGAAATGCATGGTTAGGCTCCTGTGAGCCTCTGGTCACGTTTTTGTCAACCAATCAATACATAACCTTGTTTTATGTGTGTTTCTGTTTGAATACACCTTATTTAATATATTTTGTCAATTTATTAACATTGGATTCATAGCCAACAGCACTATACCTCATGCCTGAATGATGCTTACCTAGTATATGCTTTTCCTTTGTTAAGTCCCATCACAGCTTTTTTGACAGCACTTCAGCACTATGCTTGGGGGCCATTTAAAACAGCAAAATCATCATCAAAAAGTACACAAAAAAAGAGAAATATCTAGTACTAAATAAACTGCAAAAAGGATACTTGTTTAGAGTATGAGAGCTGAAACAAGAAAGCCAAGTGTTGCCTTATTTGACTTCAGCTGGGAACTTTCACATCAGTGACTCAATTTTTTCACCACTGGGCATGTCCACAAATGACAGAAAATGAACAGCTAGTGTTGATTTTGAATTATGATTTACAAGTAAATTTTAGCAGGGAGACAAATTCCCAAATACAGAATCTGCAAATAATGAGGATCAATTGTACCTAGTATGCTAATTTTTATACTTCTTAGTTTTGTAATGATTAAGCAGTTATTCTGTGCTTGCAAAAAATAAGTTGTTTAGAAATACATAGGATTTTGCTTAAGTTTCAGATTTTTTCCTTGGCCATTTATTTTGGAAAATCAATTTAATAAAAGTTTAATTTTTTTCCCAATTTAGTTGAACATTATAGTTATTTTAGTAGCCATATTCATTAGATCAATAGCTCAGAGATTATAAATCACAAAGATACATGGAAAGGCAATAACAGGAAGAGAAATCAAGGAAAAAAATACATGTTCTCAGTCTGTAGTAGGTTTAAAGAGCCGAGATATGCTTAATTAACACTTGTTGATTGAACTTAATAATTTCGCTTTTACTTCACAGTTTATAATTGAAAATGGTCTGAAGAACAGGATAGATGGAACATTTATTTGAACATAATAATACCATTAACTCAATGACATACTATGATTACATATTTGGACCATGCTTTATATAAGCTCCGTTCTGAAGTACCTAGAATTGGCCAATATTTAGGACATGAACATTTGATTCCCTATAAAATAAAAATGGTCTTACAGACATTACATAAAGTGTGCTCTGTTGAAATGTGTTATTCTGTATTGCCAAGAGAACATATACTTTGAATTGAAAGGGAGTGAAAAGAAAATAGAGAATGACTTACGTATGGTGCTTTTAAGCTCATGATAGAAATAGCTCAGGAAATATGTGATGACTCAAAAAACTTAAAAGGGGCTGGTGTCTCAGTTTGGGAGGGGAGGAAAGGAAATATAAAACTAAAATAACGTTTTAATAAAAAATTGTGTGTGTGTGTGTTTTCGTTTTTTCACTTTTTAAATTTTTTTTCTTGGGGAATATCGGGGAACAGTGTGTTTCTCCAGGGCCCATCAGCTCCAAGTCATTGTCCTTCAATCTAGTTGTGGAGGGCGCAGCTCAGCTCCAAGTCCAGTTGCCATTTTCAATCTTAGTTGCAGGGGGTGCAGCCCACCATCCCCTGTGGAAATTGAACCGGCAACCTTGTTGTCGAGAGCTTGCACTATAACCAACTGAGCCATCCGGCCACCCAAAAATTTTTAAATAGAAATAATAAATGTGTAAAATTAAAAGAAAGGGAAGCAAAAAAAAAAGTGAATGTTTATAAAAAACAAAAGTATAGAATTGGACCAACACATGCAGGCAACTAAAGTCTTACTAAACAGACATTTATTAGGAATTTAGATTGAAGTGTGCATTATTACCTCCTACAATGGCAAGTTTAAACACAGCTGCAAAGAGATGAGAGCGACTTGATCTCTCTCTTCTCTTGGCTTTATCGTATGAAATTATGTATGCTCCTTCCTGTCTTTTGTTTTGGCCTTCAGAGTGTGGCTTCATACAATAGGTTTATCTTCTTGAACATATTTATGAAAAAGGCAAGGAACTGAAGAAAAAACAATTCAAGCTTTTAAAAGGATGCCATTTTTGTCTAGAATCTAAGTCATTACACAGATAGTGGGATTTAAAAACTTGTCTGAATTTCTTTTAATGTATTTGAAAAGCACAGTTTCTATAACTGAAGTGATCCCTGTGAAAGGTGCTTACCGCTACCTCTTGTCTCCCATTATTTGAGGGTCATATGTGGGATGAGAGGGCTGCTGAGGCACTGGTGAAGGGCCTGATGTAAAGAGTAGAAAGATGTACTGCATGAATTTGAAGGGGTACAGTCAGCATGAGATAGATCTGTGCTCATATAGAAACGTCCACTGCAGGCTGCAGCTGATATCACAGGTGGGCCAAGAGGACGTGACATGGGGCACCAGAGGCAAATGCAACAGTAAACGTCAAGGTTAAGCTGTTTCAAGAAAGAACCTTCAAAACACAGTGGCCTAAATAAGATAGAAGTTTAATGTCTTAAGTAAAGTTCGGCTAGTCTATGATGGTGGGGCTTTTCTGCTTGACAAGGTCATTAAGAGACACATGTTCCTTCCATCTTGTTGCTCTGCCATCTCCTATGGCATTTCCCAGACTGCATGGTCAAAATTGGGTTGCTTGTACATCTGTGTTCCATCTTGTGGAAAGAGGAGAAAAGGAGTCCAGTGCAAGCGATTCCCTTTTAAACAAGTGAGGCAGAAATTGCACACATCCTTTATGTTCTTATTCCACTGGCAAGAACACAATATGTCCATGTGTGTCTATTAGGGCAGCCTTGAAGTATTGTCTCTAGCTGAGAGGCTATGCATGTAGTAAGAAGGGTAGAACAGAATTTGGGGGATAGCTAGCAAGTATTTAACTTCATTCATATTGAATTTTCTGTCCAATAAATATAGTCAGTTTTATGTATTTTAAAATTCAAATTCATATAAGTCCTGGAATTGTAAAAAACCCTGAAAGGTTCAAACACAGCCAAAGCCGTATGATAACCATTGTTTACTGTGAACAGCTAAAGTATCTCTTGGTTTGTGTCAACTGAGAACAGTATAGGGTGACTCTCCTATACCATCAGTTCTATTAAGGGCTGATGAACCATGCAAAATGGGTTAAGTAAGATATTTTCTCAATAGAGGACCACACCATTTTCTGGTTGGCAGTTATTCTACAGGACTGTTGTCCATGCTTAGATTTCATTATAATTTAAAGAATAATAGGAGATTCGAGGGTTTAACGTAGAATATTTTTTGTCACATGTACAAAATTTGAGAGCTACTACTTTCTGACAACCCAAGTTGCAAAGAAAAAAAACGTGCTACTGCTGTCCTTGTACATCATTACTAATGAGGGCAGCTTCTGCTGCATCAGGGGCATGTGTGTTTTTCTTGGTTCGAATCGGTGTCCCAGCCATATCATGTTCTACAGTTATTTGTATCTCTATAGTATGATGTACACTGCACACATTGAGTTATGTGAGACATAAGAACAGACAGACCTTTTGTTTCTCTATAAGAAGAAGTGTGTCTCTAAAGCCTTAATTGGGTAGTATGAGATGTTGACATTTTACCCCAACTTGACAGCCAAATCAATGTTATTGAAGGCAGCCTTAGGCATTCATGACAGCCTAAGGATTAATACCCTTGGCCAATTTCAAAATAGTTGTCTCATATCAGCAGGCAAGATGTGTTGGTTTCCTACATTTGAATCAAAGCATTTTTGAGGCATGTTCTAAGTTATTCATATATAGCATATAGTAGAATTAAACCAGATCAAGTGTCTCAATTGACCATACTTGGCTCGCTGCAAAACAAATTTTACTTATTATGTCCTGTTTTTTTTTTTATATCAATGAATGAGAACATGGAAGTTTATTCATGCCTGTTGGAGCCAGGCAAAATAGAGTTAAAATTCAATAGCAGAAATTTACACCCAAGATATATAAGTATTAGGTTGGTGCAAAAGTAATTCTGGTTTAAAAGTTTAAAAATAATTGCAAAAACCGCAATTACTTTTGCACCAACCTAATGGCTATGAGAACAGAATATATGAGAGAAATGAATGGCAGAAATAGTACTCAACAAACACACATGTGCTTTCTATGATTTCCCACTTTCCCTTGCATTTAGATTAGAGCCATGTGACTAATTTTGCCTGATGGATGGGAGCTGATGTGATGTGGGACTTTTCTGTACTGAGTCAGTAAAGACTTTGTATGTTTCCTCTATTCCTCTTTACTACTACTGCAGTGCCTTTGGAGGTCACGTGTTTCATATGGCATAGTTACAGGATGGAACAGAACTTTCTTAACCATAGTATGCTTTATACAAATGGCAAATAAACTAGTGGCATAGACAAGTTTATTCTGATCATACGAAATTGTTTTAAATTATACAAAGACCATGACAATGCACCATATTATCATCACTCTAGGTGATTGGAAAGGGCATTCAAAATATCCACTCTTGCAAATGCTGCATGGAGATATCAAAAGGAAAGGTTTATTTATATGGAAGTGTGCCAAGAAACTATAAATGCCAAGATGCCAACTTTGAGGGAAAATCATAATACAGAGAAAAGCATGAAATCTGATATTTAGTTTTCCAGCTATTATTGTTCTTGCTATATTTCTTTTCAGTGTCACGTGGTTCTAAACCATTCTGGAATCAAAAGTCAAGCTCATCCAGCAGTTAATTATGGCATTTTTAATGGTTTATAAATTTAGACAGCTGTTATCATACAGTAAGTTGAAGCACAAATCAAAACTGCCTTCATTGTGTGTAGAATTAGTGGTATATGTTCAACACCCAAAATGAAGTATGAGGAAGAGATCACATCTAGCTATAACTTATATTTAAATCTCTTTTGTTCCTGGAGTGAGCTGGAGGGGAGTCACGTTTCAGCCCAGGCGATAGTCATAATTTTTCAGCAGTTTGTATTTGCTCCTCTTGCTGTAAAAAAGATCCTAAGAGCAGAAAAGGGTTGACCAAATCTTTAGCAACAAATTATTTGGGGCTGATTTACTTTAAATTAGAAATTTTTACTGAAAAGTTCAACTGTTGCATATTAAGGAAAGTAATTATTATAAACATAACCTTCCTTCATGAGAAGTAATGAAATATTTGGCATTGCCAGGTTTATTTTATTTATGCATACAAATCTTTTCAAATTATGCATTTTTGGTAACTCTATTTTATGTTTTTATATTTATTCCAGATGGTTTTTCTTAGAAAATCCTACAGTGTTTCCCTGAAAATAAGACCTAACCGGAAAAATAAGCCCTAGCATGATTTTTCAGGATGACATCCTCTGAACATAAGCCCTAATGCGTGTTTTGGAGCAAAAGTTAATATAAGACCTAGTCTTATTTTGAGGGAAACATGGTATATAAGATCAAGAATCTGAGCTCATAACATTAATATGGTCACAAGATGAAAATGCAACTTTATGATCTACCCACACCCCTGCTTTTATCTGCCCCTGAATAGGAAGCAATAGAACATCCACAACAGGAGAAATAATGTCATTTTATCTACTGAAGAAGCACAGATGACCGAATAATCTGCTCTGATAATATGCTAATAGAATTGGCTTGGACAGTACAAAATCAGATTGGCTATAAACTGATCCCTGAGAGAAAGAGAACTGGTATGTACAATTGATATCTATTGGAGACTTTTTTTCATTTATTGAGCAATTCACTATAATTAAAATAAAAATGAAATAGCTTTCACTACTGGCTCCTAAGAGAGTTTATCCAGACAAAAGGGTGCCAAGTTCTAGATTCAGGGATTTTATATCTAGTTAGTTCCTATTCAAAAATAGCATCTTCTCCTTCCAAGGAGAAAATATAGCTTTTGTTTCTTGCCTTTATCTTCCTTCTCTTTTTAATTTAATGTACTTCTTTTTCTTTAAAAGCAGATGGAATGCATTTGTTTAGATCACTGAATTATCTATGGACTCAATGAGTAGATAATTTGAACTTTACTTTTCATCTGCATAGAAGACCAGAAGATTATAAAAATCATGTAATAGGGATATTTGTGCAGTGTTTGTTACAGTTTTTAGCTTGAGTTGTGAAAACTTCCAAGTTTTCTTTACTTTGAAAGATTCAGACTTTCACAGGCATTGCCTGTGGTTTTAGGTTTTCTATGTAAATACAGGTAAGACCTTTTGGATTTGGAGTGTCCTTCAGTTTTCCGGATTTAATTCTTTGTCTATTACACTTGGAGAAGGTTTGAGAAATGATGAGGATAATGAGGAAATTTTCTTCCTTTGTCAACCCTACCCGAAAACATAAACCTGTTACAGGAGTGAAATGTACTGTCAGTTCAATGAGAATATAGGTAATGGCACAAGACCAGCAGGGTGGGTCGAAATTCATGATGGTGAAGTGTCTTTTAAGGGCCTCATTCAATTTAGCTGGGCTTGTACATTCTTACTAATATTTGTTGGGCTCTAAGTGATTGTGTGCTTCTGGGAATCATTGCTTCAGCCAGGGTTTCTCAACTTCAGCATTATTGACATTGGAGCCAGAGAATTCTTTATTGTAGGGGGCTGTCCTGTACACTGTAGGATGTTTAGTACCCTGTCCTCTATCTGCTAGATGCCAGTAACACCTCTCTCCCTACATGTGACAACCCAAAATGTCTCTAGACATTGTAAAATGTCTCCTGGGGAGGGAGATAAAATTACCCCTGGTTGAGAACCACTGCTTGCGACCTTGCAGCAGAACAATTTGTTTTCTGCCAAAGAGTGGCAAACTTGGCATATTTGACACTTGAGAAAGATAATTTTTAACATCTCCCTCCTCTATAGGACAAAATCATTTTTAGTAATTATAGTGAAGTGAAATTAATGGCCAAGAGATAGAGAATTTTTTTCTATTAATTATCGCTTAGATTTAAAAATTTTTTATGGGCAATCATGCCAGTAAAATATTAAAAAATGAAATATTACAATCAAAAAATGAAAAAAGTAATAAGTTAATACTTTCCCTCAGTTTTGTTGAGATATAATTGACATACAGACTTTATAGGTTTAAGATATACAGCATGGTGATAGACTTACATATATTGTGAAATGATTACCACAATAAGTTTAGTTAATATCATCTCATAGAAATCCAAAGAAAAAGAAAAAAGAAAAAGTTGTTTTTCCTTGTGATGTCAACTCTTAGGACCTACTCTCATAACAACTTTCAACTACACCATACAGCAGTGTTAACTATAGTCGTCATCGTGTCACACATTACATCCCTAGTACTTATTTATCTTACAACTGGAAGCTTATATGATATAGATTTATTAAGAAAAAACTAATAGATTAATGCTTTTATTTATACTAATAGATTTTTAAGGGAAAAATTTCTATCTACATATTGGTGTGTTGCAATAATAAGCAACAAAATAATAATGTTATAGTTTAATAAAAATTAAAAACAATTCAATAAGAAGTTAAAATACAAGGGTAAAATTTAATTTTAAATATATCATTCAAATTCAGAAAAACATTTTATTTATTAACTAAAGTTTTCACTTATTGAACCAAAATACCAAACCAAGTATACCAAAATACCAAATCTGAATACCTAAGGAACAATACATTACAACTTTCCATTAGCTTCAGTTTTTAAAATAAAAGATGATATAGGAACATTTGTGACAACATGGATGGATCTTGAGAGAGTAATGCTGAGCGAAACAAGTCAGACAGAAAAAGCGGAGAACCATGTGATTTCACTGATATGTGGTATATAAACCAAAAACAACAAAAGAACAAGACAAACAAATGAGAAACAGAAACTCATAGACACAGACAATAGTTTAGTGGTTGCCAGAGGGTAAGGGGGGCGGGGGGTGGGGGGTGGGAGATGAGGGTAAGGGGGATTGAATATATGGTGATGGAAGGAGAACTGACTCTGGGTGATGAACACACAATGGGATTTATAGATGATGTAATACAGAATTGTACACCTGAAATCTATGTAATTTTACTAACAATTGTCACCCCAATAAATTTAATAAAATAAAAATTAAAATAAAATAAAAATTCAAGTAGTCACATAGAATGACAGCATTGAAGCAGGTCAGGTCCAGTTTCTTTGATGTTAAAATAATTGTGCTATCATTGTTTATTTTGAAGCTACTATTTAAATGCAAGAATCTACAGAAGCAAAAGGTTTGGAAATGTGAAATCTACCAAAGGCAAGCTCAAATTATTTTAAACTGTTATGAACTTCCTCTTGAAATGAATGCATGTAGAGTGTGTGTCACACTTCATGTGTGTCAAAGGCCAAGTGTATAACTGAAAGTTCTTCGTGTTCATTTCTATGTCAAATGTAATGTTTACTATGAGGTAAGTGATAGAAGTATTAGTATTAAAAGTAATAAAATATATATTATTAAATCTTAACGGTGATCATCGCAATTGTTTTGAACTTAGACCAGTAATTCTCAACGAGAGGTGATTTTGCCTCCCAGGGGACATTTGGTAATGTCAAGAGACATTTTTGGTTGTCATAACTGTGAGGAAGGTGTTAGGGACATGGAGGGGGTAGTGGTCGGGATGCTGCTAAACATCCTACAATGCACAGGACATCCCCCATCCTCAAGCAAGAATTATCCAGTTCAAAATGTCAATTAGTGCTGAGGCTGAGAAACTCTGACTCAGACTGATCAAATATTTTTTTTTGCCAGAGATGAATATTATTTATCCCTGACATTGTTTAAAATGCAGGTGCATGGTGATAATAAAAAGCAGTCTGATTGTTAGTCTGTTTTATTATTGTCCCTGTATTTTTTGTATCTGGAGCAGACGACTTTCACTACCCTGGCCTGGGTGAGATGCCCAATATAGCAAAACTCTAGGCATGGAGATATATATGTGGTTGTCATGGGCCTCACTGAAGTATTCAATGCTATTAACAGAACGGGACTCTTGAAGTTTCTGAGAAAAATTGGCAGCTCTGAAAAATTTCCCAATACGCTAAGGTTAATCTGTGATGACATATGTCATGTTTTTGTGCTATGGAGTTTGGCTGACCCCAAATGTTAAGAAGAACTTATGTTTTAAAATGGAACCTTTTATTTATTTATTTTTTTTGGAGATCTAGGAAGGCAGAGGGTGTGTGGCAGTACTGGTAAGAAACAGTCACACTAATTGATTACATCAACTTCAGTGAACACATATAAATCACGAACTAGAAGCATCAAAGATTGAAAGCAGGCAGTCAGACAGAGGATACCAGATATGAATTTTACCAACTGGCTTGCTTATTGTCTTGTTCCTGTTTTGTTTTGTGGTAACTGGGTCAGTCAAGACGGAAAAAGGTTTTGCCCAAGAAATGCTAAAAATGATAAATCAAAGCCAAGCGGATGAACTTTCATCTGATAAATTCCCATGTAATGAAATAAAATTCATTCTCTGGAGATGACATACTCATTCTTGTCTCTGTGTCTTTATTCTATTTCACTTTCTTTGGACACCCAGGTCACCTTTCTACCAGAAAAAGAAGCAAATTCAATATTTTCCTCAAAGCTTAGTTTGAATTAGACTTTAATTGTTTATGTAACTTACATACCATTGTTTTTGTTTAATTTTGATATACTTCCAGGATTTTCTCTGTGGCATTACACCTACCCAACCCACAGTACTCCCTCCTCCCCTCAAGTGATGAAGCTGTGACCCACGCTTGACCCTTTAGACTATTGCCTTTTCTATGCTACAATGATTGGTTCACAGATAATATCATCACCCAAACAGATTGAATTAGAGGGAGATGCTATCTTCTCATGCGGATTCCTGAAAGAGTGGGATGTAAATCTAGAGTTGCTGGTAGCCAACTTGCTACCATGAGAGGAGGGCCTTCCTAAAAATAGAACCAATGATGAAGAAAGTAGAGCTGACAGATGGGAAGGGAGAGGAGAGAGAGGCAATTACTATGTTTGGATTCCCTGGATGCATTTGTATCTAAAGTCCACATTTGAACTTTCCTGTTACATAAACCAATAAATATCCCTTTTGGGGAAGACAGTTTGTGTTGGTTTTCTGTCACTTTTAACATAGTAATTCATGACTGCTATCATCACTTTCTTCCCAAAGTCTTCTTTGATCATTTTACTTCACATAATTCTTTCTCAACTCTGAATTTGCATAGGATTTCTAAGTTTATATTATATAATCCAGCACTTGATTGTATACTACCTTTTACTGTGTCCTGCGCATTAAATTTATGTGAATCCAGTCTCCTCAGCTTTAGTTTAGTAATAGAAATATGTTCATGGTTTACAAATTCATTTTGCATTCAGCATTTCATTTAATTTGTAAACTCATAGAGAAAAGATATTTTGTCTTATATTTCTTATGTATTTTCCATAGTACTCAGCATAGGATGGTCACATAATGGGTACCTAATAAGTACTGGATTTATTCAAAATCCTATTCATAGCTATGCTTCTGATTTGTGAGCATTTGAGAAACTTTCCATTTAACAAGCTACAAGCAGTACACATGTTTCTAGAGATAGTAATCTTGAACTTTACAAAAATAAACAAATGCAATTCTTCATGAATTAATTTGCAGACAGAGCAGGGCCAATTCTCTAGAGTGAGCTTTGTGAAGTCAGGAACCTTGCCATATTTTTCTTTGTGCACACCACCACCTAGCCCAGTACCAGGCAAATAGTTGATGCTTCATACAAATTTATTAGATGAATTAACGCATCGCTTATGACATGCTTTCTGCAATGATAGAAATGTTCTATAATTTGCACTGTGCAGTATGGTAGCCACATGTGGCTATTGAGCACTTGAAATGTTGCTAGAGTGAGTAACTGAATGTTTCTTTTTATTTAATTTTAATTAATTTAAATTTAAATAGGCACATGTGACTGGTGGCTACTGGGCTGTACAGTGTGGATTTATAAGCTCAAGCAAACCGCCTGTGGAACACAACCCAAGGATCTCATTGGAAACACACATTTAAGAAGCCATTACAGATTTGGTTTCTTTGGAAGGAAACCTAAATTACAGTGATAGTCAAAACAATAGATAAGCCTTCTTCTTTTAAAACCCAGCTCAAATATCACCTTCTTTGTGAAACTCTCCTTGAATCTGACTCCCATCCCTCCTTCACCTTCATCCAGGTCAGCATTAATACATTCTTGATTCTTTTTTTTTTTTCTTTTATTAAATTTATTGGGGTGACAATTGTTAATAAAATTACATAGAGTTCAGGTGTACAATTCTGTATTACATCATCTATAAATCCCATTGTGTGTTCATCACCCAGAGTCAGTTCTCCTTCCATCACCATATATTCGATCCCCCTTACCCTCATCTCCCATCCCCCACCCCTCACCCCCCTTACACTCTGGCAACCACTAAACTATTGTCTGTGTCTATGAGTTTCTGTTTCTCATTTGTTTGTCTTGTTCTTTTGTTGCTTTTGGTTTATGATTCTTTCCAATGGTACTTTATTCTACGATTATAATCAAGTTTGCTATGCCAGATTATAACCAGTTTTACTTATGCCTAATTAATGAGCTATATTTATTGATTTTTGAGGTTAGAGGCCATGTCTCAATCTTTTTCACTCATTCAAAAGTACTTATTCAGTTCTTACTATGTCAGACCTTTCAGTCTAGGAGGCAAACCAAATCTTAAATGTGCCTTAACAATAAAATGTAATGAATGTTACATGCTAAGGACTGAGTTGTGTTCTTCCAAAATGTATATGTTGAAGCCCTAATCCCCAATGTGGCAGTATTTCGAGATACAGCTAAAAGGAGGTAATAAGGGTTCAATGAGGTCATAAGGTGGGGCCATAATTTGATAGGATTGGTGTCCTGATAAAAAGAGGATGAGACACCAGAGCTCATGCTCTCTCTCTCCATGCACACACATAAAGAAGAGGTCATGTGAGCACACAGAGAAATGGTGATCACTTATAAGCCAAGAAAAGAGGCCTCAGAATGAAACCTACTTGTCTGGCACCTTGATCTTGGACTTCCCAGCCTCCATTACTGGGAAACATTTGTTCTGTTGTTTAAGCGACCCAGTCTGTGGTGTTTCGTTATGGCAGTCCAAGCAGACTAATACCTTACAATTGGTGTGTGTTAGAGTCTTGTGGAGGTATAAAACAATGCAACCTCACAGGACATTTCGCAACTCACAGTGTAAACCTTTGAGTGATGCTTCACTAAGGTGGCCTTTATGCTCAGATCCAAGAAAGACCAGGAGTGAGCCTTATGAGGAAGGATTGACCGGGCAAAGGAGCTAGTGAGTGTATCTGAAGTGAGTGATACAATGAGGAGCACCTGGCAAAGTGAAATAAATACAGTATGTCTGGAACCTAAGTGGGAAATGGTGCAGGATGAGGGTGAAGCTTGTGCAGGACCATGGGAGCCAAGGTATGGTATTGAGACTTTATCTTAGAGCCTCCAAAATGAAACCATTTGAAACATTTTAAGCAGGAGAGTGGCACAATTAAATTTTTATTTTGGAAAGCTGTTTGCAGAGCAGAGAAAAGATTGGAGGAAAGTCATTCTGAAGGCAGGGAAACCACTTAGAAAGCTGCTGCAGTTGTCCAGATGAAAGATGATACTGGCTTGGGTTAGAGTTCTTAGATCTCTAAGAACTAGTGCAATACCCAAGACATAACAGATGCTCAGTGAATGTTTGAGGTAAAGCAGTTTGAACCAAAATGCAAAGTCAATATAGTATTTGTCTGGATGACAAAAATGAAAATAGAACTACAAAAAGAAACAGCATCTTTCAGGATTTACGTGATGGCAGCAGATGTATCAAGATATTTCAGATGGACAAAACAAGGAAAGGATTTTGGGTCTCACACTACTAATTCTGGTCACATCCAAACCAAAAGAAAACTATTTATGCCAATAGAATCATCTTAGAAAATGAATAAGATTAGCAGTGCAGTGATAAATAAGACAGAAAGATATAATATCTTACTACTGGATTTTGGGTCTAAATGAAGATTTCACATTAATTGAAACCAAATAAAATTCTGATTTATAGTATATATTTTAGGAGTTGGAGGTGTATTTTCTCAAGGCCAAGAATTCAGAGGATTATCCTACAAATTTTATTGATTTCCTTTTGCCTTCTAAAGGAAGCTCAGATGATAATAGTAGGAAAATTTAGGTTGGTAAAAAACATATCAAAAAAGACTGAATCCATTGAAATTATCCACCCTAATAAACAGGTTTACAAAACTTTAAGAAATTGGGTATTTGCCAATTTTTAAGGGCTAAATAGATTTCATCTTGATCAGAAGCAAAGAAGTTGACCAACTGACTTCTGTAGATATGTTTCATATTTATGTAATTTGTCTTCTTACCCTTTTAAGTATTGTCTCCACTTATAACAGGCCACCTTTATTTAATGTCCATTTTGCCAGTCCTCTGTCTCTAACTTCTAAAGTCTATTTTTTAACATTTAAGCCTTGTTCTGCCAGATATGTGGAATATCATTCTAGCCCCAGTTCAACTAGCTGTTTTATTAGCATCAGTCAAAAATTTCTGCAAATTCCACTTCTTCCAAGAACAAACCATCACTTAGTTTTCTTTTTCTTTTTAATTAAAGTTTATTGGGGTGACAATTATTAGTAAAGTTATGTAGATTTCTGGGGTACAATTCTGTAATATATCATCTATATATCACATTGTGTGTTCACCACCCAGAGTCAGTTCTCCTTCCATCATCATATATTTGATCCCCCTTACCCTCATCTCCCACCCCCCACCCCCCTTACCCTCTGGTAACCACTAAACTATTGTTTGTGTCTATGAGCTTTTGTTCCTTCATTTGTTTGTCTTGTTCTTTTGTTGTTTTTAGTTTTATATACCACTGCAATCATATGGTCACATCTCTGATAAGGTGCTAATATCCAAAATATATAAGGAACTCATACAACTCAACAACAAAAATAAAAAACAAACAGTCAATTAAAAAATAGACATTTCTCCAAAGAAGACATACAAATGGCCAATAGATATATGAAAAAATGCTCAACATCACTAATCATCAGAGAAATGCAAATAAAAACCATAATGATATATCACTTCACCCCAGTCAGAATGACAAATAGTAACAAGTATTGGAGAGGCTGTGGAGAAAAAGGAACCCTCATACACTGTTGGGGGGAATGCAGACTGGTGCAGCCACTATGGAAGGCAGTGTGGAGGTTCCTCAAAAAATTACGAATAGAATTACTGTATGACCCAGCAATCCCTCTCCTGGGTATATACCCAAAAAATCTGAAAACATACATAAAGACAAGTGGGCTCCAATGTTCATTGCAGCTTTATTTACAGTGGCCAAGACACGGAAACGACCAAAGTATCCTTCGATAGATGATTTGGTAAAGAAGTTGTGGTATATATACACAATAGAATACTATTCGGCAGTAAGAAAAGATGAAATAGTACCTTTTATAACAACATGGATGGATCTTGAGATTATTATGCTGAACGAAATAAGTCAGACACTTAGTTTTCATGTATTTCATTTTTAAACTTGCTCAGTTCTTCTTTCCATTTTTATACAGAGGGTGCCCCCAAAAACCATATACACATTTTTTTATACACATTTTAAGAAAGGAAAAAACTATTAAAATTGTAATACTAATATATACCAATAACAAAAGATGAATACAAGTCACGTTTGAATTCTGCAATTACAAGAGCTACTCAAAGTGGTACCATCAACATCCAGACACTTCTACTTATGGTGAACTACTGCTTGAGCATTGTTGACCAGTGTCCACTTGTATACAGTTTTTTGGCAACCCGTATATGTTTTTAATATGTATCTGCATCATTCTGTTTTGATTATATATTTCTATGGAGTAGAAGCAATATAACTTTGTTTTACCTTGTATTGAACTTGATAAACATCCCTATGAAGGGAGCATACGAGGGCTGAATACAATGTGTGTGCGCGCGCACGTACACACATTCCTACAAACCTGAAGCTATCTATATTTTCTTTGTATATCCAGGCTCAAACTTCTATAGTGAACAGATATATAATGAAGATCCTGAAAACATAACTTTTGATTTTAGGATGACTTCAGGGAATATCAGGGTTTGCTTGAGCTACTATCGTGATTATTAATAAATAGCATGACTTAATGAAACCAACTTTCTGATACCAAAATGGAAAACACACACACACACACACACACACACACACACACACACACACACACACAACAACAACAACAACAACCTCTGCCATTACGTATCTTATTTCAGTTCAAATTAGTATGCATTCCATTTTCATTACAACAGAGAGAAGTGGAAAGAATGGGTCTCTCATAGCCACAAATCAATATATAAACCCTGATCAATGGATGTGAAGTTCCTCTGGATATTCAAAATATTTTTATGCATTTTGGCACACTGTATAGCAGGAAGCAATCCATTAGGTTTTAAAAAAGGAAAGCCAATAAAGATAGGCTAGACATCCCTCATAGTACTGGTATCAGAACTGGCTTTTCTGTCTGCCACTTCTGATTACCTGAATGAGGATAATCTGAAAAGTCACACACACACACACACACACACACACACACACTTTATCTCTTTCATGCATTTTCTTTTTTGAAAGGTGTTTATTAAAATATAGCTAACATACAATATTATATTAGTTTCAGGTGTGCGCAATAGTTATTCAACATTTATATAACTAAAGAAGTGATCACCATGATAAGTCCAGCAATCATCTGATACCGTTACAACATTATTACAATATTATCAACTATGTTACCCATATTGTACATTACATCCCCATGGCTTGTGTGTTTTATACCTGGAAATTTGCATCTCTTATTCCCCTTCACTTTTCCCAACCATTTAAAAAGTTTTCAATTGCAATTGGCATTCAATATTATTTTATATTAGTTTAGGGTGTATAGCATAGTGATTAGACATATATACTTTATGAAGTGATCACCTTGATGTGTCTAGTACCCACCTGGCACTATCGATAGTTATTACCACATTACTGACTATATTCCCTATGCTTTATTTTAAATCCCCATCACTATTTCATAACTCCTAATGTGTACTTCTTAATCCCTTAATTTTTTTTACCACCCCCAAATCCCCACCCATCCAGCAACCATCAGCTTGTTCCCTGCATGTATGAGTCTGTTTCTGTTTTGCTTGTTCATTTATTTTGTTCTTTAGATTCCACATATAAGTGAGGTCATATGGTATTTGTCTTTCTCTGTTTTATTTTGCTCAGCATAACACCCTCTAGGTCCATCTATGTTGTTACAAATGGTTTCTTTTCTTTTTTTTTTTTTTTTTTTTGTGGCCGCGTAACACTCCATTGTTTATATACACCACTTCTTTATCCAGTCATCTATTGATGGGCACTTAGGTTGATTTCATAATTGGCTATTGTAAATAATGCTTCAATGAGCATAGGGATGCATATATCTTTTCACATTAGTGTTTTTATTTCTTTGGATAAATATCCAGAAGTGGAATAGCTGGGTCACAATGTAGTTCTATTGTTAATTTGTTGAGGAACTTCCATAGTGTTTTCTATAGTGACTGCACGAAATTTCAGTCCCACCAACAGTGCACAAGCATTCCTTTTTCTCCACATCCTCCCCAACGCCTTTGTTTGTTGATTTATTGATGGTAGCCATTCTGACAAGTGGGAGGTGATATCTCAGTGTGGTTTTAATTTGCATTTCTCTAATGATTAGTGAGTGATATTGAGCATCTTTTCATATGACTATTAGCCATCTCTATGTCTTCTTTGGAGAAACATCTCTACAGGTCCTCTGCCTATTTTTCAATTGGATTGTTAGTTTTTGTGGTGTTAAATTGCATGATTTCTTTATAAATTTTGGATATTAACCCCTTATCTGACATATCATTGGCAAATATCTTCTCCCATTCAATAGGTTGTCCTTCTGTTTTGTTGATGGTTGTCTTTGCTGTGCAAAAGCTTTTTAGTTCAATGTAGTCCCATTTATTTATTTTTTTCTTTTGTTTCCCTTGCCTGAGGCAACATATCAGAAAAAATATTAATAAGAACAATGTCACAGAGTTTAGTACTTATGTTTTCTTCTATGAGTTTTATGGTTTTGGGTCTTACATTTAAGTCTTTAATCCAGTTGGAGTTTATTCTTGTGTATGGCGTAAGAAGGTGGTCTAGTTTCATTTTTTTGCATGTATCTGTAGAGTTTTCTTAACATCATTTATTGCATATACTGTGTTTACCCCATTGCATATTCTTGCTTCCTTTGTCATAGATTAATTGACTATATAGGCATGAGTTTATTTATGGTCTCTCTATTCTGTTCCATTGATCTGTTTCTATTTTTATGCCAGTATCATGCTGTTTTGGTTACTGTAGCCTTGTAGTATAGTTTAATATCAGCTATTGTGCTGCCTCCAACTTTGTTCTTTCTCAAGATTACTGTGGCTATTCAGGATTTTTTATGGTTCCACATAAATTTCAGGATTATTTGTTTGAATTCTGTGAAAAATGCCATTGATAGTATGTTAGGGATTGCACTGAATCTATTGATCACTTTAGGTAGTATGGACATTTTAATACTGTTAATTCTTTGTATCCATGAGCATGGTGTATGGGCCCATTTATTTATGTCTTCTTCAATTTTTTTCTTCAATGTCATTTAATTTTCCAATTAAACTTGTTGGTTACACTTATTCCTAGATATTTTATTTTTTTTGATGCAATTGTAAATAGGATTGTTTTCTTGATTTCTCTTTCCAATTATTCATTATTTGTGTATAGAAATGCAACTGATTTTTTAATATTAATTTTGTATCCTGCTAAGTTACTGAATTCATTTATCAGTTCTAATAGTTTTTGTGTGTGGAATATTTGGTGTACTCTCTCTATATATAGGATCATGTCATCTGCTAATAATAACAGTTTCAGTTCTTACTTTCCAATTTGGATGCCTTTTATTTATTTTTCTTGTCTGATTGCTGTGGCTAGGACGTCCAATCTATGTTGAGTAAAAGTGATGAAAGTGGGCATCCTTGTCTTGTTTTTTTTATTTTAAGGAGAAGGCTTTTAGCTTTTTCACACTGAGTATGAGGTTAGCTGTGGGTTTGTCATATATGGCCTTTATTATATTGAGGTATAGTCCCTCTATTCTCACTTTGCTAAGAGTTTTTATCATAAATGGATTTTGTCAAATGCTTTTTCTACGTCTATTAATATGATCATATGATTTTTATCTTTCATTTTGTTTATGTGGTGTTTCATGTTAATTGATTTGCAGATATTGAACCAAACTTACATTCCAGTAACAAATTCTACTTGATCATGGAGTATAATCTTTTTAATGTATGGCTGAATTCAATTTGCTAATACTTTGTTGAGGGATATCGGCCTAACATATTCTTTTTTTGTAATGTCTTTGTTTGGCCCTGGATTGGGGTAATGGTGGCTTTGTAAAATGAGCTGGAAGCTTTCCATTCTCTTGAGCTTTCTGAAATAGCTTGAGAAGGATAGGTGTTAGTTTTTCTTTGAATTTTTGGTAAAATTCACCTGTGAAGCCATCTGGTCTAGGATTCTGTTTGTGGGGAAAATCTGATTACTGATTTGATTTCATTAGTAGTAACTGGCCTGTTCAGATTTTCTGTTTCTTTTTAATTCAGTATTGAAAGGTTGTATATTTCTAGGAATTTATCCATTTTCTCCAGATTGTTAAATTTGTTGGCATACAATTGTCTGTAGTATTTTCTTATAATCATTTGTATTTCTGCAGTGTCAGTTGTCATTCTCTTTCAGTTTGGATTTTATTTATTGAGATCCTCTCTCTTTCTTTTCTTGATGAGTCTGGTTAAAGGATTAACTTTATTTATCTTTTCAAAGAAACAGCTCTTGGTTTCATTTCTTTTATATTGATTTTTTAGACTATTTCATTTATTTCCTGTCTGATCTTTATTATTTCCTTCCTTGTACTCACTTTGGGCTTTGTTTGTTTGTTTGTTGTTGTTGTTTTTTCCATGCCTTTAGGTATAGGGTTAAATTTTTTGAGATTTTTCTTGTTTTATGAAGTAGGCCTGTATTGCTATGAATTTCCCTATTAGGACTGCTTCCATTATGTCCCATAAATTTTTGCATCATAGTGTTTTTGTTTTCATTTGTCTCAATGTATCTTTTAATTTATTCCTTGATCTCATTGTTAAACCCTTCATTATTTAGTAGCATATTATTTAGCCTCCATGTATTTGTGTGTTTTTCAATTTTTTAGTTGTAATTGATTTCTAGTTTCATACCATTGTGGTCAGAGAAGACACTTGATATGATTTCCGTCTTCTTAAATTTATTGAGACTTGTTTTGCTGCCTAATACATGGTTTATCTTGGAAAATGTTCCATGTGCACTTGAAAATGATGTATATTCTGCTGCTTTGGGATGAAATACTCTAAAAATGTGAATTAAGTTCATCTGGTTTAGTGTGTCATTTAAGGTTGCTATTTCCTTGTTGATTTTTTTGTCTGGAAGATCTACCCATTGATGTCAATGGGGTGTTAAATTACCCTCCTCTGACTATATTACTGTCAGTCTCTCCCTTTATGTCAGTTAATATTTGGTTTATGTATTTAAGTGCTCCTATGTTGGGTGCATAGATGTTTACAAGGGTTATATTTGTTGGATTGATCCCTTTACCATTATAAAATGTCTTTCTTTGTTTCTTATTATAACCTTTGTTTTATAGTTTATTTTGTCTGACATAAATATTGCTACTCCAGGTTTTTTCTCTTTTTCGTTTGCATAAAATATCATTTTCCATCCTTTTACTTTCATTCTGTGTATGTCTTTTGATCTGAACTGCATCTTTTTTTGACAGCATATATATGGGTCGTGTTTTCTTATCCATTCAGCTACCCTATGTCTTTTGATTGGTGCATTTAATTTAGTTACATATAAAGTGATTATTGATAGGTATGCAGTTATTGCTATGGTATTATTCATATTTATGTTTTTCCTCCCTGCCCCACACACTTATTCTTCTAAAAGAAATCCCATTAATATTTCTTGTAATACTGGTTTGGTGGTAATGGTTTCCTTAACTTTTTCTTGTCTGAGAAGCTCTTTCTCTCCTTTAATTTAAATGATCATGCTGCTGGGAAGAGTAGTCTTGTTTGTAGGTCCTTATTTTTCATCACTTTGAATATTTCCTGCCAATCCCTTCTAGCCTGCATCATTTCTGTTGAGAAATCAGCTGACAATCTTATGGGCGCTCCCTTGTAGGAAACTAACTGCTTTTTCTGCTGCTGCTTTTAGAGTATCACTTTGTCTTTAACCTTTGGCATTTTAATTATGATGTATCTTGGTGTGGGCCTCTTTGGGTTCATCTTGTTTGGGACCCTCTGCATTTTCTGGCCTTCTATGTCTATTTCCTTCACCAGGTTAAGGAAGTTTTTAGTCATTATTTTTTCAAATAGGTTCTCAATCCCTTCTTCTCTCTCTTATCCTTCTGGTACTCCTATGATGTGAATATTGTTACACTTGATGGTGTCCCCAAGGTCCCTTAAACTACTCCCATTTTTAAAAAATTCTTTTTTCTTTTTGCTGTTCTAATTGGATTATACTGCTACCTTGTCTTCTATAGCACTGATTTAATCCTCTGTTTCATTGAATCTGTTCTTAATTCCTTCTAGTGTATTCTTCATTTCAGTTATTGTATTCTTTTCTGACTGGTTCTTTTTTTTATGGTTTCTATGTCTTTTTGTGTGTGTGTGTGCTTACTATCTTTTTGTTGAAATTCTCACTGAGTTCCTTAAGAATCTTTATTGCCAGTGTTTTGAACTCTGTGTCTTGTAGATTCCTTGCCTCCATTTCATTTAGTTCTTTTCCTGGAGCTTTGTCCTCTTCTTTCATTTGGGACATGTTTTTTGTTTCCTCATATTGGCTGCCTCTCTGTTTGTTTCCATATAGTAGGTAGATCTACATCTTCCAATTTTTGGCAGGGTGGTTTATGTAGGAGGTGTCCTGTGGGGCCCAGGGGCATAGTCTTCCTTTTCACCTGAGCCAGATGCTCCAGGAGTGTCCCTTGTGTGGTTTGTGTGTGCCCTCCTATTGTAGTTGAATCTTGATTGTTGTTGGCAGGTCAGTGGGTGGAATTGACCCTCAGGCTGACTGGATGTGAGGATTGGCCATCACCACAGGGTACAAGCTGCTGTGCAGAGTGTGACCCTATGAAGTAGGATTCAATCTAGTGGGCTCTGGTGTCTGCCAAGACCACTCTTGTGGGACTAATCAGGTGGTGTTCTCTTCTGATTTAAAGCTGGCAACTAAACTTTGCTTGATGATTAAAGTAGCTTCTTTTCAAATGGTAGACTCTCTGATTTCCACATAAGGAGGCTTCATTGTGAGGCCATGATTAGGCAGAAGTTGCAGCAGTCACACTTCATCATATTAAAGCTAAATGAGATATCATAGCATAACATGCATTACTGACATATTTGAGTGTATTCCTAACTTTGTGCTGTGCTGATCCTTGAGCCTCCTGGGAGTAGCTCCTGTGCAGGCCAAGGTCAACCATTGCCTATTTCCACTCCAGGGCTACCTGGTAGGAGGTACAAAGCCATCCATAGTTGATTGCTGTCTTCGCGGGACCTGGAGGTGCTTGTGAGATGCCACACTGTGAACTGAGGCCAACCATCACCAGTACCAGTCCTGGGGTAGCTCCGCAAAAGGCCCAGGCCACCCCAAGGCCTGCAACCATCTGCTGGCTGTCCATAAGGTTCAGCTGCTGAAAGAAGCTGAGTGGCACGGGAGTTGGGTGGGGTGAGGTCTCAGGGAGTCACCAGCATTGGGTGAGTGGTGTTCAACAGGTTAATGTAGATTTAGATTTAGCACCAGTTTTGAGCCTGTGGCCAGTCTGCAAAAGGCTCAGAGCAAACCTAGGCCAGACACCACCTGCCTGGGGCCTGAGAACCCCCAAATGTTTTCCATGAAAGACTGCAGCACGGGTCAACACTAGCTGCCTGCCAACTATAAAAAAAACCTCTGGCATTAAGCAAGTTGAGTGGGGTGGAGTCCCAGGGATTCACCAGGTTGATGAAAATTCATATTTAGCCTTGTGGGGACAGTGCCCAACATAGGAAAGATGGAAGCTGCCTGCCAGCTACACAGGTAGAATGCTCAACACAGTGACAAGGGTGGCTTTCTCTCCAGCTCTTGCCCTGATACCGCACAACTTAATCTCCTCCTCTATGTCTCTGACACTTCTTGAGCCATAGTCTCTCTGCCAGAGCCCAGGGTGGTACCTGGGAGTGAGTGCCTCTGTGCTTTGGCCCTCTAAGACGATGCCTGCATTTCCAAACCCCTTCTGTTTCACCTGGATGGACAGAATCCCTGCTGATTTTCACAGCCAGATGTTGTAGGGCCTTTCCCTGGTGATGGTGCTCTGGGCTGGGGAGCCAAGTTTGGGGCTGGGAACCCTCACTCTTCAAGGAGGACCTCTGTAGCTGAGATATCCTTCCCAATTCTCGACAGCCACACTTGGGTGTGGGGGTCAGCCCATTCTGTATCTCTGCCCCTCCTACCAGTCTCACAGTGGCTTCTCCTTTATATCCCTAGTTATAAGACTTCTCTGTTCAGCTAGTCTTCGGATGGTTCTCCAGGTTGATTGTTCTATAATTCAGTTGTAATTTTAATGTGGTCTTGGGAGGAGGCAAGCACAGTGTTTACCTACTCCGTCATCTTGACTGGAACTCTTCCATGCATTTTCCATGTATCTTTGCTTAGTTTTCCACTGCCTGAAAAATGAAAATACTAATATTGATCTAAGAGTGTTATGATGATTAATCATTTGAAATATGAAACTAAAAAGACTTCAGATACCATAGTGTCATCCGTGAAACCTCTATCATCTCTCAAAAAGCAGATGCTGGATGTGCAACTAAACTTTGTTTGATGATTAAAACAGCTTCTTTTCAAATGGTGGGCTCCCTGAAATCTTGATTTCCACATAGGAAGGCTTCATTGTGAGGCCATGATTAGGCAGAAGCTGCAGCAGCCACACTTAATCATATTAAAGCTAAATGAGATATCATAGCATAACATGAATTACTGACACATTTTTTAGTCTATTCCTAACCTATGAACAAGATTTATGGCTAGCTCAACTACAAATCACAAGGTGACTTTTTTACTTGGAAACTTGTACTGAAATATTATTAGGCCATAGCTGGTCTGTGAAACAAAAACCCTGTAATTACCTACTCGCCAGGGATGAGTAACAATTTACGCCAAGTGAGAAAAACAGCAAACTCATGGGAAAACTGTTACCTTTCTTGTTAAGACTACATTGTCATATTTAGTGTCTGAAACAAGAGGTTAAGATCTTTGATTGTTAGCTAGGCCTTAGAAATGCTTTGCAGAGGCATAATTTTTTGGCAGGTGATACAGACCTCTAGGAACTTGGAAATACTGTATTCCCTTCTGGAGATTTTCTTCTTTGAACTCATTGTGCTACCAAGTTTATCTACCAAGAAATCAACCTTGAAGGAATTTGAACTTGTGAATCAGGGAAGGGAAAGTTTGTCAAACTTTGTTACTTAGATTCTTCAGTTACCCCTCTTGTTAAGACTGGTTCTTAAAAACACTGCTGGGAGATACAGATAGAGGAATAAGGCCTGGCGAGTTAAAATGTGATGGACTATTTCAGTAGAGGGGAGACATGTGCTACAGTATATAGTTCTGCCAGGAGAAGAGCTCAGAAAGTTAAGAAGAGGTTATGAAAGATTTGTGCCTGGAGAAATTGAGTCAATTATTCCACAGGGAATGCAGAAGAAAAGAACAGATGATATTAAACTTCAACATTCAGAAGAATTATTTCAGTTCTGTATTATCCTGTAATTATTACAGCTCTGCAGGTCTCTACTTGTTCTGCAGTATCTTACATTTTTGCTGAATGGTTTAGCACATCTGCAGTAAGAAAATGTGTAAAAAGGAAAAACTCAATGAATTTAATAATCTGTGGTTGGCTCGACAGCCTTAGGAGAGGATTCTAAAAATATATAAATTATTTCAGGGTCACTTAAACTGCTAGCAAATACTGTAGCTATTGGTTAGAGTAATGAAGGTTGACGCTTGCCCCAAAATGACACCCTGCCCCCCACCTAGAAAAAATGAAAGGTATGCAGCTCTGTCAGCATACATTTATTTATAAAGTGCTTAGAGAGCAGAATATCTAGAAACTATGGGCAGTTATACTCTGGTGAGCAAAACTCAGTGAAAAATTATTTTCTTGGGCTATAAGATTTTCCTTTTTGTGCTATTTTAATCTGAATGTGGATGCCCCACCCCCAAACTTCCAAAGTTAATGTGAACAGGTGTTGAACCACACAGGTTCTCAAAACTGGTATCCTTTGTGCTGGGGAGTGGGTAGGATATTCTAAAAAGGAATGGGAAATTCAGCCTTTAAGGTTCAAATGGCAAGATCCTAGGCACTATCTAGAACTGATGAGGAAAAAAAGGTGTGTAGACTTTCCGGGTAGTGGCTCTGTTGGTCAGGATTTTTTGGCCACAACTCAGTGTAATGTAGCATCACTGTGGGTGCAAACCCTTCATTCAAGTCCTCCACCTTTGAAATCCAGAATCATCATCTTGAACTTAACAGTACAATTTGATCTATTCATGCTTGCCAGATTGTATGGCAATGAAAGATTTGGTCTGTTCAATTTTTTCCTGGCTGCCTATATGGCAGGTTTGTATGACAGGGACTCAAGAAATCTGGGATCCAGCTTTCCCAGTACTGTCTTAATGACTTAGGAAGAGGCAGTTGTTTTGGTCCTCTTTGAATTTACTGTGCACATCTCAGTATAGCCATGGGGGTGGGGGTGGGGGTGGGGGATGCATTTGTTTGAACAAGAATCCTTAATGCTTTAGCTGCTTCTTAGAAAACAACTTAGTTTTTATCCTATAAGGCTTCTTTCTGCCTCCTCCTTAAAAAAAACCACTTTTCTTCCCTGGAAATCAATTTTATTTGAATACGAAACCATCTTGAGTGAATATTATAATGGTAGTAAGCTTACTATATTGGAATGAGTGCTCTACACTTCTTCAAGAAAAAAATTCAGATTAACTGTAATACAACCTCCAGTCAGCTCTCCTGCTGCAGACAGAAGGAAAAATGAGCTCTCATTGCCTGACCAGCTTTCTGTCGCAGAGGTTAGACTTTTATTGAATTGGGATCATTTTAAATTAACAGAAGAGATTTGAAATAACCAAATTGGACCCGTTTTTCATCTTCTCACAAACCCTGTGGAAGTATTTTTGTAAGAGAGTGCAACACTAGGTTTAACCTGAAAATGTTTTAATATTTCTATTATACACATTGTTTGGGCAGTTTAAGTTCAAGAGCAAAATTTCTGTGCTCTTCATTTCTTCTTCCTTACCTTGCAGACATCTTTAATTTCTCAAACTATGGTCCCATTTTTCACGTAGGTCTCTTAAGGCTGTCTAGCTTTTTAATGTAATGGTCATCTTCATATCTTAATAAAACAAAAATTGAATTATATGCACTACTGGGCAAGCATGACATGACTTTTGCTAGCCTGTGGAAGGTGTGAAAACCTGGGGGAAAATACTGTTCAATTTAAGTTCCACTTGAGCACACCGTAGTGCACTGGAAATGAGTTTAGTCTTAATGGCACTGAAAAAGGTAGAAGCAGGGAAAGGTGGAGATCACCGATTTGAACCTAATTAAAAAGACCTGATAAAAATGCTACCAAGCCAGATGGTAAAGTCAATTTCTTAGTACTGTGCTAGTCCAGGGGTGGAATATGTTCAGCAGTTGACATTCTGTGAGGGTGGACTGATAATATCAGCAGAGAAACCAAAAGGATTTTGTTAACACTGTCAGACTACTTTTTAAACTGTTTCATGCTTCTGTATCTAAGTGGAAAAAAAAATATGTAAATTCTCTATTTTAATCAAATTCCAAAACTCTACAAGAGCTTCAAGTATTTGATTACTATTGAATATCTCTAACAGAGACAAAATGTCTAATTTGAAAACTAAATACTAACATCGCTATAATATAATAGCAAATAGTGGAGTGGAAATTCAGCACACTAGAATGGTTATCATTCCTTGAGAAAATTGTTTTTCTTTAATTTAAAAATTTCAACAATTATTTGAAAACAATACTTGAACTAGCACACTTAAAGAAATAATACCCAAATTTAGGCAACTTTTGGTTACTCCAAATCCAAACATTTAGAACTTGGAAATCTCATCTGATCATACAATATGAGATGGATCATTCTTGAATATTTTTATTGCTATGACTAGGCAACATCTCTACATAAAATACATAAAAATAGTTAAATCAGAAAATTTCTTTTCTTCATCCAGGTCATTTTCTGTCATCAATATAGTGTTGCAACAAAGGATGAGTATGTATCCCAATAAATACTCAGATAAGGACAGATATGTATCCCAGTAAATACTCCCAAATACTCAAATGATGAATATTTATCCACATATATTGAGAACTATTAACAAATTTAATGGAATTAGGAACTGGTAAGCTATGTTTTGAAATGCTTTAATAGAAAAAACAAGGAGAAGTGTTTGAAAGATATCAGGTGCCTATTCGGGGATAAAGAGAAGGAGGATGGGGGTAAAAGAGTGAGAAAAAGGCAAGACTCTCACTGTTGACTAGTTTTGTCACCAGAAATTAACATTTGGAGCGTTAATTCAGAGCTCTGGTGTTCTTCCTCAGTCCCTTTGTTCTTCTGTGATGTAACCGAATAATTTATAGGTAACTAAGGCTTCCACAACAGCCAGAAAAGAGTAAATAGATCTGCCTTTTTTCCCCCAGTGAACAGCAAACATAATGCCTTGGATTTATAGTCTTCCTTTTCCAAATAGCTCAGGGGGAAGACAATTTGTCACCCAATTTATCTTAAATAGTGAAGAGCCTTTAACAAGAAGTTTAGGCAGTGTCAGGGACAAGGCTAATGAGGTTTGTTGAATCACAAGTTTTAAAAAGTAGGATGTTAGCTCTCTGCCTCCAAATAGGACTCACCCAGTATCACAATTTCTGAAATCTTTCATAAATTCTCCCAGGGCAATTTGTTTCTTGGACTGTTGTCAAGCACTGTACTTGCCACCCTAGCATTCCCAGGGCCATATGAACCACAGAACAAAGGACGTTTCGAAACTATTCTGCTCCTGAGGCATACAAATGGCAGACTAAAGTCCTTGTCGGAATGTTCTTCATTGCAGCTGGAGAAATGGAGGCTTTGCTCTTTTTGTTGGCAGTCGCCATCTCCCAAACATTGTTTGCTCACTACATTGGGTTCTCCAGTGGTATATCTGGCTCTCAGTCTTCCAGTTCTTCTTTCTGGTGCATCCCTGGATAGCATTCATATAACGTTTAGACTTAAATTTGAATTTGTATATTTTACACAATTTTCAGTGAAAGCATTCCCCCAATAACCAATAATAGAATTTTGAATGAACAAATTATTATACATACAAAGGCTAAAATATGCAGCCATTATCCTGGTTTTTAATCAACTGTATTGAGTAATAATTTACACACAGTGAACTGCATCCACTAAAAGTGTACAATTTGATGAGTTTTGACAATTATATATGTCCATAAAAAATTACCATAGATACATACCATTTTCCTCACCACCAAAAAATTGTGCATGCCACTTTGCAATCCATCCCTCAGTCTGTATGTTCCAGGCAACCGATTATCTGCTTTCTGTCCCTCTAGATTAGTTGTATTTTCTATAATTTCATATAAATAGAAAAACACGGTATGTACCTTTTTTGGCTAGCTTCTTTCATTTAGCATTATTATTTTCTGACACATTCATTTTGTCAGTTGTATTAATAGTTCATTCCTTTTTATTGCTTGGTAGTATTCCATTATATGAATATACCACTTTTTATTTCTCTATTGACTTGTTGATGGACATTTGGGTTGTTTGAAGTTTGGGGCTATTACAAATGAAGCTGCTATTAACATTTACACACAGGTTTTTGTATGTGTATACTTTCATTTTCTTGGGTAAGTACTTAGGAGTGAATTGGCTGAGTTTTATAATAGGTGTATGTATATATTTTTAAGAAACAGCTAAATTGTTTTCCAAAAAATGTACTGTTTTACATCCCCTCTGGTAATTAATTAAAATGCCAATCATTGTATCCTCACCCAAACTGGGATTTGCTTTAGTTTTAGTCATTTTTAATATGTTTCTACTTGGTATAACATTATAGTTTTAATTTGCATTTTCTTGATGACTGATATGCTGGGTATCTCTTCATGTGCTTATTGGCCATTTGTGCATATTCCTTTGTGAAGTGACAGTTCAAATATTTTGTTCATTTCTTTTCTTTTTGAGGGGGATATTTTATTATTGAGTTGTGAGAACTCTTTATATAATCTGAATACAAGTCCTTTGTTAGAGGAAAGTACTGTAAGGTATTTTCTTCCAGTCTGTGGCTTGTATTTTTATTTTCTTAAAAAGGTCTTTTGACGAGAAATAGTTATGAAGTTTGACAAAATCTAACTTAATAGGTTTTTTCTTTTATGACTATTGATTTCTGGGACTTGCCAAAAAATGTCCTTACTCCAAAGCCATAAAGATTTTCTCCTATGTTTCCTTCTAAACCTCTACAATTTATTTTTTTATATTGAGACCTATGAACTATTTTTAGTGAATTTTTATGGATTGAGGTAAGGGTCAATATTATTTTTTTCCCATAAAGATATCAAGTTCCAGCATTATTGTTTAAAAGACTTTCCTTTCTCCACTGAACTGTCTTGACATTTTTGTTGAAAAATATTGTGACCATATATTTAGGTCTATTTCTGGACTATTATTTGTCCTTTGATCAGTATGTCTATCCTTTCCTCCATATCACAATGGATTACTATTGCTTTATAGTAAGTCTTGAAATCAGGTATTTTCTTTTTAAGATTTTTGTTAAAACTGTAGCTAACATACAATATTATATTAGTTTTAGGGGAACACCATAGTTAGTCAATATTTATGTACTTAAAGAAGTGATCACCATGATAAGTCCAGCAACCATGTGACACTATAATATGCTATCACAATATTATTGACTATATTTCCTATGTTGTATATTACATCCCCATGACTTATTTGTTTTACACCTGGAAATTTGGACCTCTTAATCTCCTTCACCTTCTCTTCCCCCCTTTAAAAAAATATGGAACACTTCACGAATTTGCATGTTGTCCTTGCGCAGGGGCCATGCTAACCTTCTCTATCATTCCAATTTTAGTATGTGTGCTACCGAAGCAAGCATTCCCCCTTTTTTAAAATTTTGAATTATAGTTGACATTCAATATTATTTTATATTAATTTCAGGTGTACAGCATAGTGGTTAGACATTTATATAATTTAAGAACTGATCCGCCTGATTAATCTAGTCCCCACCTGGCACTGTACACAGTTATTATAATATTATTAACTATATTACTTATGCCTTACTTTACAGCTCCATAACTGTTTTGTAACTACCAATTTATACTTAATCCCTTCAACTTTTTCACTCTGCCCCCCAAGCCCTTCCAATCTATCACTCCAACAAATCTAGTATCCATCTGACACCATACATAGTTATTAAATTATTGACTATATTCCTTATGCTATACTCTGCATCCCCATAACTACTCTGTAACAACCAATTTGTACTTCTTAATTCCTTCCTCCTTCACCTTTTTTCACACACACCCCTAAGCCTCCTCCCATCTGGCAACCATTTAAATGTTCTGTGTATCTATGAGTTTGTTTCTGTTTTATTTGTTAATTTTTTTCTTTAGATTCCACATATAAGTGAAATCACATTGCATCTGTCTTTCTCTGTCTGACATACTCCACTCAGCACAATACCCTCCAGGTCCCTCCATGTCACCACAGATGGCAAGAACCCATTCTCTTTCATGACACAGCAATATTCCACTGTATATATGTACCACCTCTTCTTTACCCATTTTTCCATTGACAGACACCCAGGCTGCCTCCACATCTTGGACATTGTAAACAATGCTGCAATGAACATATGGATGCACAGTTTCCTTTGAAGTAGTGTTTTGAGATTCTTCAGATAAATACCCAGAAGTGGAATTACTAGGTCCTTCTTTGTCTCTTGTTATAACCATTGTTTTAATGTCTCTTTTGTCTGGTATAATATTACAACTCCAGCATTTTTTGTTTTCTTTCAGTTACATTTCCATGAAATATCTTTTTCCATCCCTTTCCTTTCCATCTGTGTGTGTCTTTCAATCTGAAGTGAGTCTCTTGAAGACAGCATATGTAAGGGTTTTGTTTTCTTATCCATTCAGCCTTCCTGTGTCTTTTGTTTGGAACATTTAATCCACTTACATTGAAAGTAAGTGTTGATAGATATGTAGCTATTGCCAATTCATTATTCATAATTTTGATTTTTTTTTTTCCATCTTAAACAAGTCCCTCTATCATTCCTTGTGATACTGGTTTGGTGGTGATGAACTCCTTTAGCTTATTTTTTTCTGGGAAGATCTTTCTCTGTCCTTCAATTTTAAAAGATAACCTTGCTGGGTAGAGTATTCTTGGTTGTAGGTCCTAACTTTTCATCACGTTAAATATTTTGTGCCAATCCCTTCTTTTCTGCAAAATTTCTGTTGAGAAATCATCTGACAACATCATGGGAGCTCCCTTATAAAATACTAGTTAACTTTCTTTTGCTGTTTTTTAGGATTATCTCTTTGTCTTTAACCTTTGGCATTTTAATTATGATGCGTCTTGGTGTGGGCCTGTTTGGGTTCATCTTGTTTGGGACTCTGTGCTTCCTGGGCTTGTATGTGTATTTGCTTTGTCAGATTAGGGAAGTTTACTGTCATTATTTCTTCAAATAAGTTATCAATCCCTTACTTTCTCTCTTCTCCTTCTGGTATCCCTATGATGTGAATGTTGTTTTGCTTGATGTTGCCCCAAAAGACTTAAACTGTTCCTACATTTTTGGATTCTTTTTTCTTTTTGCTATTCCAATTGGGTGGTTTCTGTTACCTTGTATTCCAAATCACTGATTCAGTCCTCTGCTTCATTTAGTCTGCCGGTGATTCCTTCTAGTGCATTCTTCATTTCAGTTACTATATTATTCACTTCTGATGGGTTCTTTTTCATGGTTTCTATGTCCTTTTTTATGCTTGCTATCTTTTTGTTGAAATTCTCACTAAGTTCTTTGAACATCCTTATAACCATTGTTTTCAACTCTGTCTCTGGTAGGTTGCTTGCCTTCATTTCATTTAGTTCTTTTTCTGGAGTTTTCTCCTGTTCTTTCATTTAGGATGCATTTCTTTGTTTTCTCATTTTGGCTGCCTCTCTGTTTTTGTTTCTATGTAGTAGATAGATCTTCTATGTCTCTCAGACTTGGCTGGGTCACCTTATGTAGTAGGTGCCCTGTGGGACCCAGTGGCACAGTCTCCCTTGTCACCTGCTCCAGGTGCTCCAGGAGTGCCCCTTGTGTAGGTTGGGTGTACCCTCCTGTCATAGTTGAGACTTGACTGGTATTGGTATGTCACTGGGTGGAATTGACCCTTAGGCTGATTGGCTGTAGGGTTTGGCCACGTCCACAGCTTACGGGCTGCTGAGCGGGGAGTTGAATGCATGGAGTGGGATTCACCCAAGTGGGCTCTGGTGTCTGTTGAGATAACCCTTTGTGTGTCTTGCTATGAGGGTAATTTGGCAGTGCTTTCCTGTGGTCTGAAGCCAACTTCCAAGTATGTTAGTTCTGGGCCTTTTGGGAGTGGCTCTAATGCAGTCCTAGGTCACCCACAGCCTGTGACCAGTCAGGGACTACCTGGTAATAGCTACAAAGCTATCCATTGTTGATTGCTGCCTGTGCTAAACCTGGAGGCGTGTGGGAGAGGCCACATTGCAAACTGAGGACGTCTGCCACCAGTTCCAGGCCTGGGGTAGCTTTGCAAAAAAGCCAAGACAACCCAAGGTCTGCTAATACCTGTCAGCTCCCATAAAGTTCAGCCACTGATATAGCGTCATGCAGTATACAAGTTGGGTGTGACAGGGTCTCAGGGAGCCACTAGAATGGGAGGAATTGTGGTCACCATGTTAATATAGATTCTGGTTTGGTGCCAGTGCTGAGCTTGGAGCTATTCAGCAAAAGTCTCAGAGCACACTGAGGCCAGTTGTCTCTTGCATGGGGCCTGTGGACTCTAATAGTTTTCCAAGAAAAATTGCAATGTAGGCAGGGCTGGCTGCTCACAAAGTGCTTCTGGCATGGGGGAGTTGGGTGGGGCGGGGTCCTAGTGGAGTCAGCAGGGTGGAGCAAGCAGAGCTCAACAGGTGACTCATGTTCAGTTTTGGCCATGAGGGGTAGGACTCAACATAAAAAAAATGGTTCCTGCCTGTTGGCTGCATGGGAGCAGGACCCCACACAGGAAAAATGGTGACGGTCCTCCAGTGCTTACTCTGAAGCCACACACCTCAGTCGGCCCCCTGTATCCCTCTGATACCCCCCTCCCCAGTCACCATTTCTCCACCAAAGCCCAAGGTGAGTGCCTACAAGTGAGATTTTGCACGCCAGCCCCTTAAAATGATATCTGGATTTCCTGCAGCCTGCCATCCCACCCAGTCATTTGGAATCCCTACTGTTTATCACAGCCAGATGTTGTGGAGGTTCCTTTTCTCAGCACCAGTACTCTGGGCTGGGGAGGCCGGTGTGGAGCTGGGGTCTCTCACTCGTTTGAGGGGAACCTCTGTAGCTGAGAGATCCCTCCTGGTTTTCAGTCACTACATGGAGGTTTGGGGCCAGCCTGTTTCGTGTCTCTACCCTGCCTACCAGTATCGATGCAGCTTCTTCTTTATATCCTTAGTTATAAAACTTCTCTTCAGCCAGACTGCAGATGGTTCTCTAGGTTGATTGTTCTATAATTTAGTTGTAATTTTAATGTGTTCATGGAAAGAAGCAGGCAGGGTGTTTATCTACTCTGCCATCTTGGATCTCTCCGAAATTAGGTAGATTTTTAAAAATTGTTCTTTTTAAAAGTTGCTTTGACAATTTTAGGTCACTTGCATTTTTATGTACATTTAGAATCAACTTGGCAATTTCTTAAAAAAGATCCCCACTGGAATTTTTATTTGGATTGTGTTGAATCTACAGATTAATTTATGAAGAACTGATAACTTAAAACCTTGAATTTTCCAGTCCATGACCATGGCTCTTTTATGATATGTTTTTAATTTCTGTCAGCAGTATTTTGCAGTTTTCAGTCAGGAGATATTTCACGTTTTTTTCAAAGTTTTTGTTGTTGTTGTTGTTGTTAAATTATTTCTATTTTGGGAGAGGGACTGTTATCAAATAATTTTTAAAAATTCTATTTTCCTCTCATTTGGTAGCATATAGAATGTAATTGATTTTTGGATAGTTACTTTGTATCCTATGACCTTGCCACCTTCATTTGTCAGTTCTATTGTTTTGTAAAATCTGTAGGATTTTCTAGATAAACAATCATGTCATCTGTAAATAGAGACCATTTTACTTCTTCCTTTCCAATCTTTATGTTTTCTATTTCTTTTTCTTGCCTTATTGCAATCTCTAAGACTATCAGTATAACATTTAGTGGAAAGTGTTCGATGTTTCACCATTAGGTAGGCTGTTAGTTTACTTTTATTTTCTCTTTTTGATAGGTGCCATTAATCAGATTGAGAAACTTTTCTTCTATTCCTAGTTTGCTGTTTGTTTCTTTTTATTTTTAACCATGAATTGTTGTTGAATGTTTTCAAATTCTTTTTCTAGATCTATTGAAATGATTATGTGTTTTTTTCTCCTTTATTCTGTTAATGTGGTGAATTGTATTGACTTATTTTTTAATGTTAAATAACCTTTCATTCCCGGGATAAATCAAAGTTATTGTGTTACCTTTTCAATATGTGGTTAGACTTGGTTTACTAATATTTTATTAAGGGTTTTTGCCTATACATTTATGACAGATAGTGGTTTCTTTCTTTCTTTCTTTCTTTCTTTCTTTCTTTCTTTCTTTCTTTCTTTCTTTCTTTTTCTTTCTTTCTTTTATTCTTTCTTTCTTCCTTTCTTTCATAATATCTTTGTCAGGTTTTGATATTACGATAATGGTGGATTCATAAAATCATTTGGCAGGAGCTCCCTCCTCCTCCATGTTCTGAAAAATATCTGTTTTATCCTGTCAAATTTGATAGGTTATATATATCAAGAATTTGTCCTTTTACAGTAAGTTATTGAAATTGTTAAAATAAAGCTCTTCAAACAATTCTTGAAATTTTAAAATATCTTCTTAATATCTCTAGGACATGCTTTGCTAACTGCTTTTTCATTCCTGATAATGATTTATATTGTCTCTTTTTTCCTTAATCAACCTAGCTAGGGTTTTGTTTATGTTTTCATAGAACTGGCTTTTGACTTTATTATTATTTTTTCTGTATTATCTATTACATTTATTTTATTTTCTTCCTACTACATACTTTTGGTTTATGTTCTTATATTTTTAGCTTCTTCAGGTGGAAATTAAATCATTAATATTAGTTTTTTCTTCTTTTCCAATACAAGCATTTAAAACTGTAAATTCCCTTCTAAGCACAGTGATTTTTTTTTTAAAGCACAGTATTTTGATATTTTATTTTCATTACCATTCATTTAGAAATAATTTTTGGTTTTCTCATTTCCTTTGTCACTTCTTCTTTGGTCATAGATTATTTAGAAGTATCTTAAATTACAAATATTTGAGGATTTCCTAGATTCCTGTTGTTATTGGTTTCTAATGTAATTCTGTTGTGTTCTGTATTATTTCAACCATTTTTAGACACATTGAGATCAGTTTTATGGTCATACATTGATGAATATACCATGTGTATGTGAATATACCATGTGCATGTGAAAAGAATGTGTATTCATAGTTTTTGGGTAGTCTATAAATATTGATCAGATCACCCTGCTTGATATTGTTACTCAGATTCCCCTGTTTAACTTGATTTTTGTCTAGATATTCTATTAATTACTGAAAGAAGGGTGTTAAAATCTCCTATATGATTTTGGAAATGTCTGTTTCTCTCTTTAATTCTGTGAATTCTTGTTTCATGGATTTTGAAGTTCTGCTATTAAGCACATGTACATTTACAATTTTTCCTGACAGATTTATTCTGTTATCATTATAAATGTTACTCTTTACCTTAGTAATACTCTTTGTCATAAAGTTTCTGTCAGCTAATATAAATATAGCTACTGTGACCCTCTTATGCTTACTGTCTGCATAATAATTCTTTTCAATTCATTTTTTCACGTATGTGTGTCGTATTTAAAGTATGTATGTTATAGGCATTAAAAGTAATGTATGTTTAAGACAGGGTCTTGAATTTTTAGCATTTCTGATAATCCCTATCTTTTAATTGGGGTGTGTCATCTATTATCATTTAATATAATTATTGATATGGTTGTCTTTAGATCTATTGGTTTTTGTTTGTTACCTCTTATTTTTTCTGTCTGTCTTCCCCACTTTCCCTCCTTTAGATTATTTGAATATATTTTAGAATTTGATTATAATTTATCTATTAGCTTCTTAACTACATCTTTTAAAATTTTTTTAGTAGTTGCTCTAGGGATTACAGTATACATTCTGAAGTTGTCGTAGCCTTCTAAGGATCAATATTTTACCACTTACATAAAATACCTTACAACACATGGGTCCATTTTCCACCCTTCCTCACCTTCTTTGAGGTAATGTTTATCATAAATATTACAACTACCTGTAGTTTCACTCCACAAGAGAAGGTATTGTTTGCTTTAAATAGTTGCACTACATATGGATATTTATTTAAGAAGTGATCCCTTGATTGTACACCTGAAATTAATATAATATTGAATGTCAGCTATAACTGAAAAATTTAAAAAAGGGGGGGAAGGTAAAGAAGAATAAGAAGTTCAAAGTTCCAGCTATAAAACAAATAAGTCGTGGGGAATGTAATGTACAGCATAGGGAATATAGTCAGTAATATTGTGATAGTGTGGTACAGTGTCAGATGGTGGCTGGACTTATGGTGATCACTTCTTTGGGTATATAAATGTTGAATAACTATGGTGTATACATGAAGCCAATATATTTTAATAAAAATATCTTTAGAAAAAAAAATATATAGTTGTACCTATTTTAAAGAAATTAAGAGAGAAAATGGTCTTTTATTTTCACTCAAATATTTACATTATTTTGATTCTTTTCATGTATTTTTGAAGAACCAAGATTTTTTCAGGTGTCATCTCTTTTCCACTTGAAAATTTTTCTTTGGCATTTCTTATAGTTCTGATCTGCTGGTAACGAATTCTCTTATTTGTCTTTTGTCTGACAACATAAAATTTATTCTATGCCTGTTGCTTCTTCCAAACTTTGACTCTTCTCTCAAATCCACATGCTTTTAATTTATAGTATTTAATTTGTCAGAGGATTGTTTTAAGTTTACTCACCCATACTGGAAGTAGAATTCCCATTAACCTGTTTTAAAAAAAAAAAAAAATTTGAAACATGGGAAAGTGTTGATGCAATAATGATAAATGAGGAATATGATGATTAGCAGAATGTATTCCAGTTTTTGAAACAATGTAGTTATACATTTATGATGTATAGAAATGAAAAGGAAACTTATCTAAGTCCTAATAGGAATTATTTCCTGGTTGTTGGATTACGGCTGATTTTTACTTTATTCTTTGGAACTTGCTATAAGTCATATTTTTAAGAATAGCACATTTAATTTTATGATCAGAAAATAACAAAATTGACTTAAAATGATGCTGGAAGGCAATGAATTAATAAATAATAAATGAATCATATAGCCAGTAAATCCTTTAGTATTTCAGAGGAAGAAAAGATTATTATCTTGACCAGAAGATCAGAACAGTTTTTCACGGAGAAGGTAGGATATGAAATGTTTCTAGAAGCAGACAGTTTAAACAAGTGTTGGGTGATAATGGTGAAGTGGAAGGGACATTTCAATATTTTTCTTATTATGGAATTTTAGTCCTTGAATTCAAGAAGGTATATGGCAAGCTTGTCTCTTTTTTGAGTTGCACTATGAGTTTGTTTCATTGCATTTCATCCATAGTCTGATTCTGTTAGCAAGGGTAACCAAGGGATAGGTTACTCATTGAGCCTTCAGCTTGGTTTCTATTTCTGGCTCATTGGCTGGGACTGGGGAAGTAAGCAAGAGAAGAATGAAGTAATTTAAAATTTTATTTAACTTTTTATTTGTATTTCTTTCTTTTTATCTCCTTCAACATTTTATTTTTCATCTAGGGAAATATTCGCAAACTGTGATAATGATCTCATAAACTTCCATTTTCAAATTTCTTGGGAGAATTATTCCTTGTTTCTCTGATGTCATTTTCTCTGCTGTTATCTTCTATTTTTTTTTTTTTAAAAACACACATTTTTTAAATTAAAAAATTGAAAATTTAGCTTGCAATTAAAAGTTAAATGTTTTAAAACATATCATGTAGCATTTTGTTAGGAAGTTCAAAAAGCTAATTTGGAATACAATATGACTATTTTGCTTTCTAATTTTAACAAAATTTTAAATGAACAAGCCGCCACTTGCTGGAAACATCAAATTATGTAAACATTTTTTTTTTTTTTATTCTTTGAAACTTAACTTTTATATGAAAAGAGCAAGTTATAATAAAAATATACTGCATATAAGTTATTAAATCACAAATCCAGCCTCCAGGGTACATCCTGGAGTGAACACTGACTAAAGCCATATTGCCCTCCCATCCTCTACAGGGATCACTGATGTTCACTATGATGAGCCTGAGGCCTTGCAAGATTCTGAATCTTCAAAGGAAGATTCAATTATGTTGTGAATACAACACAGATAAATGAGCTTATATATGTTAGAAAGATTACTAGTAAGAGTGTTGGAATTGTAAAGTTTTTTCTTAAACATCAGATAAAAATTATTTTAATCAAAGTACCCTATATCTTGAACATCTGAGCTAATGCTTACACATTAAATGCTTATACATTTTGAAATAGTATAACCATGCAATATTCTTAGAAAAAATATAGTTTATAATAAATGAAATGATACTTTGTGTTCATTTTCTTGTCAGTATTCTATATATTTATCATTGCAGTTAGTCAAGTTTTCTAATACGTGGGCGTCCAAATCATCTCTCTACAATCAGCAATAATAAATATCAGGACAATACTGGATCATTAAAGAAATGTATACTTTTTAATGAGGCTCTAAAGAGCACTTTTTCACTGATCATTTAAAATTCACTTAAGCATCTGGAATAGATATGGCTACTACAACTTTCTGTGAAGTTGGAAATGTTCTGTATCTGCAATGTCTGTTCCAATAACAATTAGTCACATATGGCAATTGAGCACTTAAAATAAGGCTAGTGTGCCATAAAGACTGAATTTTAATTTTTATTAAATTAATTAATTTAAATGGCAACATGTGGGTAGATTTAGATTTTGAGTCCTCATATATTATTGAAATGCTAAAGTGATGATAAAACTTTAAGTAGTTTTTCCTTCCTTTGTCTTCCTTAATTCTGAATTGAGAATTTAGTTAGAAATTAAAAATTCAGAAAAGCTTTTTAATCCATCCCAGTCGGTCTCCAAATAAACAAGAAGAGGATGACACAATTGAGCATACAATCCTAATGTTTAAGTTGTTCGTCCATTTGTGACATGGTTTAAACGTTCTCCTGACTTAATTTTTTTTGAAATGCTCTGTATTTGATACTCTGTTAAACTGGTTCAAATTGTTTAAAAATTATATGCATAAAATTAAAAATGAATATTAAAGTTTGCTAAAATATTTATATTTATTCTTGAAGAAAAGAAGCCTGAATACCTAGTCTTGTTGTGCAAATCATATAAAATTATTTTCACTGTCTGTGGATTTTGGTAGTGGCTAATATCCTAATATACAGCATGACAAAAATTTCTCAAGTGAAAGGAGAATGTAATAATTAAGCACATTTATCCCTCTTCAAATTCTATCATCAAACTTTTAATGGTTTGCCATGAATACCTTCTAGCAGTTAGGGTAAGAAATATTTACTGCACATAGCTCTTCCCCTTTTTCTGTGGTAAAACATTTTATGAAACAGTGGTGGTATGTTGTGACAAGAGGGGGATTACACAAGTTAAAATACTATAAAATGCCGTACACTTTATATACTCATCTAGGTATTCTTGATCTCCCTCTCTCTCTCTCTGTCTTCCTCCCCCAACACCCCCCCCCCTCCTGAATTTGAGACTTGAGTACTTTTAGTGTACTATTATTCATAGATTTAATGGGCATCATTCTAGTCATAGTTAGGGGAAAAATAAATTTCTTCTTATGCTCAACGGGCCTTTTTGGACTAGCATTCAATATTTTGCCTTTAACTTTTTATTTGTTAACTTTCCCTTCATCGTAGCCTCTCTTTCTGCTCCCTGACTGAGGTTAAGGTAAGAAGTCCTGACAAAAAACTTGAGGAAAGGAAGGAAGAGCAGTCATCTGCAGGCTCCATTTTCATCTGCAGGGTCGCTATAATATAAGATATGGCAGGTCTAACGTTCTTGGTCTTTAAAAGTGGCTTATAGCATACTCCAGTTAACTGTTTAGGCCTTCCGTTCCTCACCCCCCTACTGTGGAGTGTCTTGTTAATGCTGGGAAATCTGTCGATTACATGTTGCCAATCCCCACTGAAGACAGGAATAAGTGCTCAATTGCATTTCAACGTTATTTTCCACTTTTAATACCCACTACGCTATGGCTCAGCAGAGCACTTTGTAGATGGCTACATTCAAATTTGTTTTTCTATCAATATAATGTTGTAAAATTTGCCCTAATGGCCTTAATCTGTATTATATGCTGTATAGATAATAGGATAATTTTCCTAATGACAATAGCTAATATGTGCTATGCATATGGAACTCTAAATTGTGATAATAATGCCTTTTGGGTGACTGTAGTCTCCACTTTTCTGATGTAAGATTTTGTAAAAATGGCTAGTGATTTTACTGATTATTCCCAAATGGTTCAATGAACACATTCTTAATGATGCTATGAATAAACTTTTAAAAATTATTTTGCTCAATAAAGTGCCTATGTAGTAGGAGTTTTAAGCCCTGCAAAATTTACTCAAAAGAATTTGATCTTTAAATGTTGCAGTCAATAATTGATTTTATTTATTTTAGAAAAAAAATAATAGCTCTTTTAAAATCGAAAAGTGATTCCAGAATTGAGACTTTTGTTCATTGCACACAATATTTATGTCTGTACACTTATAAAGATCTAAAAAAAGGCCTTTTCAAAGGAAAACTGTACTTCCTAAACTCTTAATGCTTTGCCTCTATCTGGTTCCAGTAGCTTGCTAAGGCTCTCCACTGATTATGTTGCGACACTGATGGAGTGCATTGTTGTGGTGATACAACTGTATGAGCACCACAGGAATTAAAGGAAAAGGGAAAATTCATTTGCAAAGATTTGAAAGAATGACTCAAAAGAATGGATTCTGGTACTCCTTTCAGTGCTTATGCTTCTTTCCTTGTGAAAAAAGAAACATCACCCTTAGTGTGGCAGGTCAATAGAACTAGTTTCTTAGATTGAAAAACAAAACAAAACAAACCAAAAACACCAACAAACTGTCCAAGGATCATTCCTGTCCTGGCTGAAAGATTCTATACTCTGAGAGATTGCAGAAGGTACTGATAAAGAAATCCTATCTTTCTTGTCTATGGCCCTTTAGGTGTCAGACTATCTCAGGATTTAGTACTGGTTATCACTCTGTATTCATTCAGGAGTACGAAGTAATTAGAAGCAACTTATAGTTTGTCAGAAAAAGAAAGCAGTCCTTCATAAGACCCACACATGTATAGTGACTCCGTGAAAAGTAATTATTCTAAGGTGTTTTACCTAAGGCCCAAGAAGCTAAATCTTGAGATGGCATTTTGCTTATTCTAGCTCTCTAGATAATTAAACCTATTAAAATTGTTCTAAAATTATAGAAGCAATCTATACTCTTTGTAAGACAATACAGAATGATACAGTGTTACATAGGAAAGTATTATTAGGTCAACTAAAAAATTGGCATATGGTTGGTAGACTAGATAAAAGTATTTTAGCAATGTTAAATTTTATGAAGTTGACAATTGTACTGTAAAAATGTAAGACATTTAGTACGTAAGTATTTAGAGGAAATGCTCACCGAACTATTTAGGAGTGAAGAGCTTTATTCCACTTACTCTCGAATGGTTCAGAAAAAAATGTCATATATATATATACACATATATATATGTCATATCACATATATATATATATATATATATATATCTGTGTGTGAGTTTATGTAGAGGTATGTATATATGGGAGAGAAATAGCAAAAAATAAAGCAAATGGAGTAAAATGCTTATATTTGAATCTTTGTAAAGGATATGTGGGGGTTCTTTGTACTACTGTTACTTTGTTACTCTTCCAACTTTCTTTTAAGCTTGTAATTATTTCAAAAAAAGTTTAAAAAATAAATGGTAAAAGGTCCTCCTATCCAGGTATTTTTCTATGTATACATCACACACAAGATGTTTTAAAATGTAAATCGGATAATGCGATATATTTAATTTTGTGCCTAGATTTTGTTTTCTTTTTCACTTATTAATATATATTGAATTGTGTTAGTGTTTTGGGCACCTGATTTCCAAGTATAGGTTTATCTTATTGTAGTCAAGCTTCTTGAGGACCTGGTGCTCTGTCTTTGTCAATGGCCCACTGAATCCTATACATGCGTTTTAAAGAATTTTGTCAACATTTGCATAATAGTAAGAAATATCACTTTGAGAAAACCATAATATTTCTGGGGTCCTACTATGGGGGAAAACCACGCTATGAAATCCAACTTAAATTGTTCTTTTATTCACTTAGGTAAAAGATAGTTCATTCATATGTTTCAAAGTTCAAACAGTGCAAAAGGGCACATCGTGAAAAGCATTCTTTCTACCCTTTTTCCTGCTACCCAGGCCCTCTTTTCAGAAGCAGTCAGTGTTCATTCTTGTGTATCCTTCCAGAGATATTGTATATGTTTACAGTATGTATATATATATATATGAGTTACATGTTCATAGCATATATATATATGTATATATGTGTATATCTACAAGTATTCATATATCTGTATATTACATACAAATTCATCATACATTTATTGAGCCCCTTCTATGTGCTAAACACTATTTAAGTGCTTGTGACATATCAGTGAACTAAACAAAATCCCTACTCTCATGTAGCTATTATCATAATGGGAATAGACATACAATAAACCACATGCATAATAAATACATTATATAATATGTTAGAAGCTGAAAGTACTATTAAACAAACAAGGCAGAAAAAGTGATGTTGAGAGTGTCAGGCGATGGAGCAGGGGTGGACTGGGTTGGAATTTCAAATAAGATGGTCAAGATAGGTCTCCTCCTGTTCCAAGAAGGAACAGTCAGTGTAAAGGCCTTAATTAAGGTTAGAGCATCATGTCTGGCATCTTCTAGGAATAGCAAAGGAGTCAGGTGACTAGATCAGAGTGAACCAAAGAGAATACATTTCCATAGGGGGTCAGAGAAGAAATGTGGAGTCAGTTCAAGTGAATGGAGAGACATTGGAGGATTTTGCACAGAGGAATGATGTTATCTGATTTGGTTTTGAGAAAGTAATTCTCTGACTGTTGTGTTGAGAATACACAGTAGTAAGGCATGGGTGAAAACAAGGACACTGGTTAAGTGACTCTCGGAAGAATTCAGGCAAGTTTATAATAATGGTGGTTTGGACCAAGGTGATAGTAGTGGTCAGGTTATGCATATATTTTGAAGGCAGAGCCAAAAAGATTTCCTGACAGATTGGAGGTGGGGTTTGAGAGAAAGAGGCAGAGTCAAGAATCACTCCAATAGTTTTGAGGGGAGAAACTGGAAATATGGACTTGTTATTGGGGCAGACATAGGTTTTGAGGGACCTAAATTTTCTGTACAATTTTGGGGGCCAACCTCAGGAAAATGAACACAAGATTACAAAACAAAATTAGATATTTGGTAAAATGGGAATATTTATTTATAATGAGAGAATCAATCACACATTTACAAATATCAGAAGCTAACAATTACCATGAACATCACAAAACCCAGAAAAATAACATAGTTTTAAAATCAATTACCTGAAACATCTTTACCTGCTATTTTTTGTTTACTTTCTAAGAGTTCTTCTATCTTTGTTCTCTGAATATTCCTTTTTAAAGCATCCTGTTCTTGCTTCATGCATATATGTAATGTCTTTTCTGAGTTATATCATTGTTTTATAAAGTTTTCTCCTTGCATAAGTCTTCGTTTCCTTCAAGTTTCTTTAAAAATTTTTTTTTTTGTAAGTTCTGTTTGTGTTTTAGTTTCTACTCTTGTCTCTAACTTATGTGTTTATTACTGTCCACAGGGTTTGCTAAAGCTTGGTTTTCTGCTCATGTTTTGAGAGTGCTGATCGTACTTCAGGGCCTGGGATGTAGCTTGTTTATTCGGCGTGTGGGCAGAAGATTCATTTGTAATCAATCCCCTGCCATCTGCATATTTAGGTTTTTCTTGTTTTCCTTCATGGGCTCATCAGGTTCTCCAGGGAAGACTTTTCCAATCTCTTGCCTGAAAGATGGGAGACTGGCTGCCACTGTTCTGCAGGCTTAGTGAGGGAAGACTTCAATTTATTATGCATGTAGTTGCCTAAGCCCATTGTTTTAGGTAGTATCCAGGTCTACTGTGCCTGGTGTCTTCTAGTTCAGTGACCCTCTATCTTCCATCTTTAACTGGAGAATAAACCTCTAGAGGTAGGGAAAGGACATTTAAATAGCTATGGAATGAAGGAGAGGATTTTTCTAGATCAAATTGCTTTTCAAATAGTGTGGGGACAGAACCTTAGAGAGCAGTTTCCAGGCTCTCGGCCTCATGTGGAAAGGTGCTGGCTCAGGTAGTAGATGGTCATCAGCTGTGACTAGTTGGCCATCAGTTGTTACCGGTTAGCCATTAGCCACTGATGTAACTGCCGTGGCTAAGCTAGTAGGTGGCGGAATGCGAGTTGCGGATTGCAGAGCAGTGGACAGCAGGTTGATGATAGTGTGGCTTCTGCTTCCTGTGTCTCCAACCCAACTGCCAGCGAGACTATGGCGGTGTGACTCCCCTATCTATGGCTCAGTGGGTGTTCCGTTTTGGCCTCACCATATCCTGTGTTGTTATGCGGGGAGCGGGAGCTGAGACCCCACATGATTCTCTGCACGACAATCAGGAATCCTGTTTCCATTCATTTTTCAAAGTAACAACCACCATTACCACAACAACAAACTTACCTAACCATCTTTCATTATATGAGAATTAACTGTAGACAAGAAGGCTTATTAATACATGTAAACGATTCAGCAATTGTGAAGTGGGCATCTATTGGGTACCTGGTACTTTGCTTGGCATTTGATATATAGAAATAGATAAAGTTTAGTACCTATCCTCATGGGGATCACAGTGTAACAGGTGTGATGTAGACAAAAATGGTATGTGTAATATCAGAAGTAGGCACAAAGTTCCAATATAGCCCAGACGAAGGCAACATTAACTCTGTTGGGATCAGGCTCAGGGAAGTCTTCCTGGAAGGGTTAATGCTGCAACAGAATGAGGGATAACAGCTTGCAACTTAGAACAATATGATTAAATTGTATTAAACAATATAAATCCTTTATACTCCTGATTTTTAGTCTGAGAGCTCTTTTAGAGCTCTTCGAGAATCCCAGATATAAAACAGAAGAAATAAATATTTCAGATCATATTAATTCAAGGTGACAGAATGTCACAGTGGTGATGTTCACGTCATAATTCACAGAAGCAGAGAAGAAATGCAATGAAGTCATTCTGCTTCTTCTGTCTTCATTAGGATGTTGTGGTGTTTAATATGATGGTTTATATAAGAATGCTTTATAAGAGTGTAACAGGAACACATTTTATTATCAATTCAAAAAGAAAAGCTGAAATTTAGTGACATAAGTTTATTCAACAAGTACTTACTAAGCACCTGCTATGTGCTGGGAACTCTTCAGGCGCTGGAGATACAGTGATGAACAAACCAGATGGTGGGGGAGACCGCTTAAAATGTCAAGAGTATAATGGACACATACAGATTGCAGTAGAAGCATATAACGGGTGAGTCTAACCTAGCTTTAGACTTTTGGGAAGGTCTTCCTGAAGAAGCTGTACTTACACTGAGGTATAAGAAATGAGAAGAAGTTAGCTAAGTAAAAGTGTAAGTGAGGGAAAACAGTTTTGACAGAAGATCAAGCACATGTGAATGGCCTGAAGTGGTCTGGAGTAAGACCTACTGAGAACTCTGCGATAAAGTCAATGTTTCTCGAGTCCAAAGTACAAGGCAGAGAGTCATCAGATAAGGTTGTAGTGATAGGCAGCTCTCAGTTGGTAAACTTGTAAGAATTCACATTAAGGAATTTGGATTGTATCCCAACAATAATGGACACTGAAGGGTTTCATGTAGGAGAATGACATGTTTATATGTATATATGTATTTAAAAATCATTCTATTGATACAATTAGATTATTATAATTTTTCAAACTTTTAACAAAATCTAGAAAAAAATCTTCAATGGCTCCTAAAATAAAAAAAGGCACTGGGTATTGTGTACACAAGATGACCTATGACATATTTATACAAACATTAAACCTAAAGGAGATCAAACTTCTAGGTTTAACTACAAGTTTACAGAAAATGCAGGAGGACAGAAGAACAAGTTCAGTGACAGTACATGGATACAAACAAGAAAATCCAGACTCTTGGGAACACTATAGGACAAAAGACTCAGTACGTTTAGGAAATAAACTATAAGAAATAAAAATCTGAAGGGGAACCTATAGAGTAGGAGGAGACTTAAGGGCCGCATCAACCAAATGCAATGAGAAAATCTTGTTTGTACTATGATTCAAACAAACAAACAAACAACTGATAAAACATCATGAGCTTAGGGAAATTTGAACAGTGACTGGATATTTAATGATATTAAGGAATTATGATTGATTTCATAGGTGTCAAAATGATGTGATGGCTATGTTTTTAAAAATAGTTCTTATTTGTGGAGATATATGCCAACATATTTACAAGGGAATTAATAAATAAGACAACTAGCTGCTGCGTTTGTTGCTACCTATTGTCTCTTACAATTGGTTGCAGGAGAGGAAGATTGGAAGCAGAATGACTACATAGGTAGGAGGCTTTTGTAGTACCAGGAGAAAGAGGATGGAAGACTAGACTGGGTGGTGGCAGTGGAACTGGAGAAGAGTGGATGATTTCAAGACATGCTTCGGAGGTAGACCTGACAGAATTTGCTGATGAATTAGATGTGTGGGAATGTTGATACAAGGAAATAGACAAAAATAATTGCCAGATTTGGGTTTGATTAGCTTGGTGGATTGATGATGCGAGGTGCTCCAATGGGGAAAACTAGAGGATAAGTAGTTTTTAGAGAGAGGGGGTAAGAGATGATTAGTTCAATTTGATAATGATTTGAGTCCTTGATTTGAGGTTTCAGAGAGATATAATAATGCAATTGGGGTTTAGATATTCAGGTCTAGAGCGCAGGAAATAGCTCTGCTTATGAGATGTCAAATTAAGATTCATTGGCAGGTAGATAGCAACTGAAACTACGGCACTACACGAGATCTCCTCAGAGAAGTGTGTTTGAGAAGGAATAGAGGAAAAATGAGAACAGGAAAGGAGAAAGAGAGAGTCTAGGACACAACTCTGAGAAATGATGACACTTCAGTTTAGGTAGGGGAGAATTAACCTGTAAAAATAATGAGAAGATAGGAAGACAATATGAAACATATTCTCCTAATGTTCCAGGAGCCAAAGGAAGATAGTGTTTCCAAAAGAAGTGTGTGGTTAACATTGTCAATTGCTTTGGAAACATCAAATAAGATGAGGACAGAATTGACATTGGATTTGGTGACGTGGGAGTCATTAGTGACCTTATGATGATTTTTTTGTTTGTTTTTGATGGAATGATTGAGCAAGACTAACTTGAAGTAGATTGAAAAGTGAACAGGACATGGGGAAATTGTGGTAGAAAGTATAGATAACTTTTTCAGCAAATGTGTGGAGAAGAGACATAGGGTGATATCAGGAGGGAAAGATGGGGTTAAGATGCTCTTACAAGCATATAAAAGCACGTATAAATGAAAATGGAAAATAAAGATACAAAAAGGAGAGGGGATAATCAGAAGTGAAAAATCTTGAGACTCATGAAAAGGTTGGGAACAACAGGAGAGGTGGGGGGGTTTGACTTTAGGTAGGAGAAGAACCACCTCTTCATTTGTTATAGAAAAGAAAATGGAAAGGATTGATGTGGATAGCTGTGTAAGTTTGATGGCTCTGTGTGTGTGTGTGTGTGTGTGTGTGTGTGTGTGTGTGTGTGAGTGTGTGTGTGTGTGTGAAAGATAAAAGGGAAGATTATCTGCTGAGACTTGAAGGAAGATTTGGAGATGAAGAGTCACAAAGGTTGTAGAACAATGGGGAAAATTTGAAGTAGCGATGGAAATATATACTGTTAGTGAACAAGGAAACAGTGAGAATGTTAGGTAATTCAGGAAACAATGGTGATCATGAATATACAGTTGACCCTTGCACAATGTGAGAATTAGGGGCACTAATCCCCACATAGTAAAAAAACTATATATAACTTTGACTCCCCCAAAACTTGACTATACCCCAGTTGTCCCTCAGTATCCATGGGGCATTGATTCCAGGACCCCTGTGAATATCAAAATCTGTGTATGCTCAAGTCCCTTATATAAAATGGCATGGATCAATGCACAAAGTCAGCCCTGCTCATCTGCGGACTTCTAAGCACAGATAGAAAATAGTATAGGTATTTATTGAAAAAGTATGCATATAAGTGGACCCACACAGTTTAAACTCGTGTAGTTCAAGAGTCAACTGTAGTGGTAGCAACATGAGCAACACGTCCAGTTGTATGATTTTCTCCAACAGTATTCGGCAGTCTGAATAGAGTAAAAACAAAATCACTTGACATTTACTATGCTGTACACCAGAAACTTATATATAAAATAATATTGAATGTCAACTAGAATTTAAAAAAAAATAGTCATGGGGGTATATAGTACAGCATAGGGAATATAGTCAATAATACCCTAATAACTATGTAGTGTCACATGGGTAATAGACTTGGGTTTATCACTTTGTGAGGTATATAAATGTCTAATCACTATGTTGTTTTGTACACCTGAAACTCATGAAAAAATAATGTGAGGGGTCCAAAACAAGTTTTATTTACCAAAGTTATAATTCTTCTTTGTCTCCCAGGGACTTTGTGAGTAAAAACAAGATAATAGATTTGAAATTTTTTGAGATCTTTGGAAGCAAAGTCTTTTGAAATACAAAGTGAAAGTACCATGATTATCACATAAAATTAAGCTATCTGAGATGTTTTTCATGTTGCTTTTTTGTTTGACTCTTGCATTACATGCCATTGATTTCCCTTTGATCCATCACTTCAGGATTAATTTAGGTATGAGTTTCCTAATACTTGACATTATCCTGTCAGTTTAAGAAACTTTAGAGTGAATCAAAACCAATGATGCCTATGATCGCAAAATAACAAACATGTCAAAATAGAAATGTCATTTTTCTTAATCTAGTAAAAACTTATACCTCCCATCAAAATCCACTCAAGGAATTTCCAAATATCAGCTACTTTATAGCTGTGAAGTTAATTCCATTCAAAATTTAGACATGTATTTGAATGAACATTTATTCTATTTTATCAGTATTTATTTTGAACCTAGCACTGCTGTTAGCCCCTAGGGATTTAAAGATGGATAAGACAAATTCCTTTTGTGTATTCAAGGAACCCATGAATTAGAGGCAGGAGTGAAGACAAGGGTAAAGTGTCAACTGATGAAGAGCCTTATATTTCATCTTAATGGAGTTTGGATTTTAACATTTGGACAAATTAAAGCCTCCAAAGGGTTTCCTTTTTTTTTTTTTTTTTTTTTTAGATGTTTATTAAAAATATACTAACATACAATATTATATTAATTTCAGGTGTACACCATAGTTATTCAACATGTATATATATAAAGAAGTGATCACCAAGATAAGTCCAGCAATCATCTGATACCATACTGTGCTCTCATAATATTATTGACTATATTCTCCACGCTGTACATTACATTGAGGCCAGTTGCGGCCCACCTGGGGCCTGCCAGACTCTGATAGTTTTCCAAGAGAGAATACAATGTGAGTGGGGCTGGTTGCTCACAAAAAAATGCCTCAAGCTGTGGGTGTGTTGGGTGGGGCAGGGTTTCTACTGAGTCAGCAGGGCGGAACAGTGGAGCTCACCAGGCCAATGAGATTCAGATTTGGCCTGTGGGGGGTGGGGTGGGGTCGGGCTCAACACATGCAAGATGGCATCTGCTTGCCAGCTGCTTGGAAGGAGGATTCCTCACAGGAAAAATGCTGGCTGTTCTACAGTCTTCCCCTCAAAGCCACACAGTTCAGTCTGCTCCGCAGTACATCTCCGAGGTTCCCCAAGTCACTGTCCCTCCACCGGAGCTCAAGGTAAGTGACTGCGAGCAAGTGAGTCTGAGTTGTTTAAGAGGGCATCTGGGTTTCCTGACACCCTCCATCTCACCTGAATGGTGAGAATGCCCACTGTTTTTCACAGCCAGATGTTGTGGGGGCTCTTTTTACTGGCACCAGCACTCCGGGCCAGGAAGCCTGGTGTGGGGCTGGGGTTCCTCGCTCCTCTGGGGGAAACCTCCACGGCCGAGATATCCCTTCTGATTCTGAACCACCACACAGAGGGTTGGTGCCTATTCCATGTCTCCCCAAAGGATTTTCAATAGGGAAGTGGCATGATCAGGTTTGTGTTAATAATAGTTACTTTTATAGTAGTATAGAAAAGGGACTAGAGGTGAATAAACTATGCTGAGAGAGAGAATTAACATTCCTTGAGTAATTATTATATGCCTGGTGCAGTATTAAATGTTTTGCACATATAATATCACCACAATAACATGCATTGTCATCTCCAATTTTATAGCTGAGGAAGATAAATCTTAGAAAGGTTAATTTCCCCAAAGTCACAACTGTAGTAAAATATATTGTTGGCATCTGAACATAGCCCGACTGCACAATTCATGCTTTTCTTTTGGACAATACTATCAAATAGGTGGTACTGTATCAATCTAGAAGTGAAGGATAATGAAGGCCTGAATCAAGACAGTGACTGTAGGAATGGGAAGGAAAGGAAAATGTGAGAACTATTCAGGGAGTATAATTGGCAACAAAATTTTGGTTATTGTATAGATTTGGAGGCGCGGTGAGCAAGGGGAAGTAAAGAGTCAAGAACCTTTCCAGGCTTTAATTTGCCTAAATGGGAGCATGGATGATGATGTTATTAACTGAAACTGGCTAAGGAAACAAGAATGAATAGAAAGAAACATGTTGAAGATACAGACCAATATGAGAATGACTGATGGAATAAATTGTTGGAGGAGATGGGAAACAACACAAGTGGCGGGATTACTTTGATTTCTTTCTCTGAAAAGGGAAGAGACTAATTAGATGTAGATAAATTATAACAGTTGGGGAGGGAGTAGTGTTGAGAGATTTTAGACTCAAAAGTCTCTATATTATCTCTGAAAAAGGAAATAAAGACAGGAGGCAAGAGAGGGGAAGTGAGTTTGAAAAGAATAACATTAAAAGTTTGAATTAGCCACTGAGGGGAAAGGGAGAGAAAGCTAATCACCATTTTCTAAATCACAAGGCAATTATTTTGTTTCACTATTATAGCATACCCAGACTACAACTTGGTTTTGAGTTTACGTCTTTAATTTTTCCCCCTATTTTTCAAAATAAAGTTATCAGAAATCATAATTTAGATTTTTGATCTCATTATTCATTTATGAGGATCAACATTCTTTTTGTTCTTTTGCAAAATGGTGGGTACAAAGTACACTCTAACCAAAAACATATAGGTTCTTCTTTAACTATTCTTGTCTGGTTCTGATATGAACACTATGTTAGCCATGTAAAATGAATTAAGAGTGTTTTTATTATTTTATGGAAGAGTGAGTAAGGCTGAAATAGTATGTTTCTTAAATTTGTCTGGAAACCTTTTAGAGTCTGATGTTTTCTTCATTGGAAGAATTTTTAAGTGCCAGTTGAATTTATTTAATGGCTATAAGGTTATTCAGGTTTTCTATTTTTTTCTTGAGTAAGTTTTGATAAATTATATTTTTCTAGAAATTTACTCATTCAGTTCAGTTTGCAAATTTAGTATCAAAATTTGTATATACTATCCTCTTATTATCTGTTTAATATCAACATCTATAGTTATACTTCACTTTTTCTTCCTAATATTGTTTACTTCTACCTTTTATTTCTCATTCTTATTTATTTGTGTCCTTTCTCTCTCTTTTTACCTTAATTCCATTAGAAGTTTATTATTTAAAAAAACTTATCAAAGATCCAACTTATACCTTTGTTAATCCTCTTTATTTGGTTTGTTTTCTATTTCATTAAATATTACTCTTTATTTTTTCTTTTCTAATTTTATTTGATTTATTTTTCTGTTTTTGCTAAGTTCTTGAGACTGATGATCTAATGATTATTTTCAAACTTTCTTCTTTCATAATATACCAATTTAAGGATATACAATTTCTTCAAAATACCACTTTAGGTGCATTCATGTGTTCAGATGCATAATGTTTCTGTGATTATTTAGTTCTAAATATTTGCACATTTTTATTATGAAGTTTTCTTTGATAGATGAGCTACTTGGAATTTTACTTGTTTGTTTTTAGTTTTCAATAATGAGTTTTTCTTGTCACATATAAAAATATGTGGGTTCATTTCCTTTGGATATATATATATACCCAGTGGTGAGATTGCTGGATCATATCGTAGTTCTAAGTTTAATTTTTTGAGGAATCTCCACACTGTTTTTCATAATGGTTGTACTAATTACCATTGCTACCAACAATGTACAAATATTTCCTTTTCTCCGCACCCTCACCAACACTTGTTATCGCTTGTTGTTTTGATAATAACCATCGTAGCAGGTATGAGGAATCTAAAGAAGTTAAACTCATATGACCAGAGAATAGAACAGTGGTTACCATGGGCTAAGGGGTGGGGAAAATGGGAAAATGTTGGTCAAAAGGCAGAAACTTTCAGTTATAAGGTAAATAACTTCTGGGGATCTAATGTATAGCATGGTGACTACAGTTAATAATACCATATTGTGTACTTGAAATTTACTAAGAAAATAGATCTTAAATGTTCTCACCATGCCCCCCCCAAACAAAACAAAATAAAACACACACAAAACTGTGAGGTGATCAATGTGTTAACTTTATTGTGGTATCATTTCTTAATGTATACATACATCAAACCATCCCATTGTACACCTTAAATTATACAGTTTGTATTTGTCAGTCATACTTCAATAAAGCTAGGAAAAAAACAAATGGCAGCATAAATTTAAAAAAAAACACCATGTGATTTTTAACTTAATTACATTGTAGTCACAGAATGAGCTGTATGATGCCAATCTTTTCAGATTTGACATTTTGTATCTTTTATAATCCTACTTATTTTTTCAATCTACCCAAATTGTCAATTGCAGAGACAATTAAAATGAACTCTCCCATGACGATTGCATATTATTTAACTTTTCTCTGTAATTCTGTCATATGTTTTGGGGGCTATGTTACTAGATTAATAGAAGTTTAAAATTGTTTTATTATTCTGGTGAATTACTTCTTTATTAGTATGTAGTGACCCTCTTTATCTCTAGTACAGGGTTTTTAAATTTTTTTTTCATTATCAAAGTCTATTTTGTCTGGTACTAATGTGTCTATAGCAACTTTCTTTGGGTTAATGTTGCGTAGTATAATATTTTCGTTCTTTAATCTTTTTACATATTCTTTTGTAAAGTATATAATTCGATTTCAAAAAGTCTAGTAGAACAGTCTTTGTCTTTTAGCTAGAGAGTTTAGTCCATTTATATTTGCATTTATTTAAATTATATTATGTATTTTCTGTTGTTTTTTCTATTTGTTTTGGTTCTACTTTCTTGTAATCTTTTACACTGATTTCTTTTTTTAATTTTCAGTGATTATCTAGCTATTGTAACATGTCTATTTTAACCTAGCAAATTCTAAAATCACTCAACACTGTTACCCTCTACCTGAACTACACAAAGACTTTTGAATGCTTTAGTTGTTATGATCACCCTTTCAAGGCTAAAACCTGCAGTAATAGTAAAAATCCTTTTATCTTCCTTCTGACTTTATTGGAAATGTGCCTAGTGTTTCACTATTAACACTTCTGTGATACCATTTATCAAACTATGAAACTATCTTTCTAGTCAAATCATATAACTTTTATCACACACTTTTTTGTTTCATTGACATGGTAATAGCTGCCTGGATTGTTGAGAAGGGCTATGAAGCTGACTCTGGGCTTAGTGACAAAAAGTGGAATACCTGATTAATGTGGTCTCCTGGGGGCATGTTGGGAGCAGAATGACAACATGTGCACTATGTCACCTTAGAAAGCATAAATTAATGATGAAGTGAAATGGAACATGGAGGAGGCATGCTTTGATTTGGGATGGGTAGGAGAGTAAGGAAATATGCAGAGCATAAGGCTCTTTGGAGAGAACAGGAGAAACAATTCTGTGGGGGTCCTGGACAGCTAGAAGATAAGCAGGGATACTAGTTTTTGGGAAAAGCACGTGATGGGCAAGGTGGGCAGTTTTCAAGGACAAATTATTTGTATTTGAATTTTTTTTTATGGTTACCTTAGAAGGAAAAACATAATTTGTATGACTCTCCTGTGGCAACTCCTGCATCCCTTTCTCTCTGCTCCCCAGGTTAATGAGGAGATCAGCAAGTAACCTGCTGCTTTGTATTATCTGTTTTATTGCTCCTCTTCATTAGTGTGGATGACAGAGAGTGAATTGCAGTGCATTTTGGAGGCAATACAGCAGGATATTACATACATGCTAGTCAGCAGCCCAAATCACAACATCATTTGCTAGTGAATCTGCAAATAACCAGTCCTTCAGGTACTTTTGTAATTTTCACCAAATGTTACACTTTTAGAAGCTTCATTAATCCAGCCCCATTAGGATGGATAGGGTGAATGAGTTTATGGCTGTGGAAGGTGAAGTAGCAGAATCTGCAGCTCTTAAGAACATTGCTGGCGTTCATTTATGATAATGGAGTCTAAGTGGTATTAACATTCCCCTACAAAATATTACTTGGAGTAAAAAAGCACCAAATACATGGTGAATTTATTAATAAAATACTTAAACTCAACAATTGCTTATTTACTGAAATTAATGACTCTGAAATGACAAGCCCCTTATTTGTCTTGGAATCACCTATATATAACTCTAGCATTACAGCAAGGGCGAAGCTGAAAGCAAACAAGGGGCATTCCGGAAGGAAAGGAGCTATGTATGTTCAAAGGAGAAATATGATTGAAAAAGTCATTAGTATTGCCAGGGATTTTCATCCATACTTGACCTTTTCTTGAAATGAGAATGCTCTATTTTATGGTGAGAAATATTCTGTTTAGAAAAAGCAAACATTGGTGTTTGGGGAGGAATAGTTCAGGCAGCCACTATAAGTCAAGACAGGGTTTGATGATCCAAAGCCATAACCTCTGGGCTTGGATTTTGGTTTATGATCAATAGATAGAACATCAAAAAGATGTCCCTTGCAAATATTCTATCATGTTTGTCCTTCATTTTCATTTCATTTTGTCCTTCCTTTGATTTGCCATTTGTCTTTAGTCTTGCCTGCCCTGCTGCTAGAAATGACTGTTGGGGAAATAAAGCATGAAATAGGTAACCTCACGTGGGCCAGGCAGCTTTTTTTTTCTTGATTTGTCCATTTTTATGTGTCAACCTGCACAGGTGCACACTGTGACCGAAGGCTAAAAGAGTAGTACACACTGTCTAGAGCAATGGATTTTATGAAGGAAGCTTTTTGCATCCAAACCCATACAATCAACAGATTTAATCAAGTTTTCGCTGTGATTAGGCTTTGAAAGCTGTAACCAGTTCCCATAATAAAGAAGTACTATTTAGGAACAAATTACAACTCTTGTCTTTATGACATGTATCAATTTACACACAAGCTGCATAAATCATTTTTTACATTTTTCTGTAACGGAAAAATACTGCAAGGCATTTTAATAACCAATAAATTATATGTTTAATGAACCAGACCAAAATATAAATGGTCTGAGTCAAACAACTCTAAGAAAGAGGACCGGGTATGGACTTGATAGAAATTCTGATCACATAAGCTACAGGCTATTAGATCCATCACAATTCAAGAGAGTAAATGCTTATACTTCATCTATGATCATCCACATGAAAATTCTTTTTGGGACTTTATCGCTTATTTGCAGACCTCACTTATTTACTGGTTATGTTATTCAAACAAATCCAGTGAAAACAGAGCATTTCAACCTTTCACAAGTATTACTTTAACCTTTTACAAGTATTACTCCGCAAAGTTATAAGTAAATGTACTAGCCCTGGTGAATTAGTAGAGAAAGCTTTTCTGAACTCTTTATGCAAAGCAACTATGCCCATTTGACGTCACATTGAAAGCATGTAAGGCTCCAGTGATAAAGACATTTAAATGTAGTCACAGAGTCAACCAAGTACCTTTTTAGCTTTCATGATATGTGAATGGCATTCACTCGTGCTGGGGGCCCTTAGCAAGGTAAATGAAATTGGGTGAGAGAAATGAGTGAAACTTGAATTATTGTGATAGGAATTAATATGGGCTACTTCATCACTTCCCTATCCTCTTGTATTCCGGATGACATAATTAACCTAGAATTTACTGATGTTAGTTTTGCTTCTTATTAAAGAACAGCGAACTGGTATAGTTTAAAGGAAATGAGGCTGGGAACAAAGGACACGAGTCTCGCAAACGACAAATGGGGGTGCCACTTAATTAGCTGTATAACTGACTAAATCACCTACCCTGAGCTTCCATTTCCTCATCTAGAAAATAAGGGAGTCAGAGAAGATGATGAATAACTTTTTTTTTCTCTTATCTTTTCGGTCTTTGTTGGAAGCCTCCGAGTTTGCATATGAAATCTGGCAAAATTGTATCCTGTTTATAAAATAGTCATATTACAGAAACATCGTGTACATTCGTGTCTTTCTTTTCTTTATGTGTGTGGAGGAATCCAATCATATTCTGAGCACGATAGGGGAGATTGTTGTTTAAAGGAAACCTGTGATGATTCTTTGTGAAGCACATAAACCTTTGTAATGCAAATGTTCATGTTCTAATGTTTTTATTTTACAAGTTTCTATTTTAATATATCAAGTTTGCTTATTCCAAAGTACAACTAACCTTTACATAATAATGAAAATTCACACCCAATAAGTACTTATCATTTTTAGCCTAGGGGAAAATTTCCCACTTTCCCCAAATATTTGCTGACTATGCCACTTATTTAGATATTTGCCATAAGAGCAATGGCCATTTGTTGGTGAAGAGCTCAGTCTCTGAAGTCGGACAGCCTGGATTTGAGATCTGGTCTGTTGCTTATTAGCTGGGCAGCTTTGACCAACGTACTCACTGTTGCTCAGTTTCCTCATCTGTAAATCTGAGATAACAAAAGTACTTATTTTGTGGTGCTTGCCTAAGGATTGAGTATGATGAAAGGCGATTAACTACTTCACCTGGTGTCTGGCACATAATATGTGATTTTTAAATTTGAGCTCTTAGCATTGTTCCCAAACATTTCCTGTATTGTGAGTTTTCTCTTTATATAAACAATATACATAGTACACTTTACCAGGACTGTAATCTCCGTGAAGCCAGGGAACATATATAATGCTTCTTTGTATATGATCCCCTACACTGCCTAATAGAATGTCTTGAATTACAGTAGGCATCCAATGTTTGTTTATTTTTACTAATTCTTCCCGATTCACACTGGAGAAGTTTTTATCCCATTTTAAAATAGACCACAACTAAGAAGGAGGATGTAAGTGGTGGTATTAGGATCTTTAAAGTTGCAAGTAAAAGACACACCCAAGTTACCCTCAGGGATCGTGGTTGATTGAAAGGATCCATGAGAAAATAAGGTAGCAAGGTTACTCATGAGTTTCACAGTCACTCTGGTTATTGATATTTCCAAGGCTTGGCTGTCTGCCTTGGTTTGAATTCTGGCTCTGCCACTTCCAAGCTGTGTGACCTTGGGCAAGTTGCTGAAGCTCTTAGTGTCCAAGTTTCTTAATCTGTACATTGTGGATAAAAAATAGTACCCACCTTATTGGGATGAATGAGGATTAAACAAGATGATGCATGTAAAATGCTTATTGCAGTGCCTGACCCATGGTAGATGGTCAATAAATGGCAACTACTTAGCAGCAGCAGCAGCAGCAGAAATAATAGTAGTAGTAATAATAGTTGTTGCTGTAGTTATTATTGTACATGACATAGAAAATAAGAATATGGCTTAGTGCTATTCAGGATAATGTCCTAAGCTCAAATGATTTGTCTTCTCTCTTTCACCTAGTGTTTGTACTTCTCCAAACAGAAGATTTGATTGGGTTGGTTTACCAACATTCAACGTGCACAGCCAAAACCAGCTCAGAATTAAGTGTATTCCCTTCTGCCCAACTTCTTTAGTGATTGTCTTTAGGTAACCCATTAATTCCTGGTTCAGTCTACTGGGGCTAAACTAGCAAGATTGTTTTCACTCTCTAATACACACACTGGATGCACAACAGCAAGGGGAAAGAAACAAACAGATAAATAAAAACTGGACCATTTTCCTTGATAGGAATCTGTTTCTAAGTTGGACACTTCACTTTTATGAACTCTTATTTGAACACATCCGGTCTAGTGACCTTCTTAAATAATTTCATCTGGAAGAACACATTTTCTTTCAAGCATATACTCATCTTTTTACTCCAGGACTTCCCACTCTAAGTTTCTTCATCAAGACACCTTGAGCTATTTCTTCGCTCGTTTTGCTCAGTGTGAGCTTCCTTAAACCTCCTGAGACTGTCAGTCACAGTATTAAATCAAATGAATACTATATAATTAAATCACATACAATGTAAAAACCTGTTTGATAGGAGATTAACAGCCTGGGTTTCCAGAAATCATGCTGCTTCATTCTATCCCACTGCAATTTTTATCTAGCTGTGTAAGGTCCAGATAAAATGAGTAAGTTATTCAAAATGAATGAAAAATCACCAAGGATTCCCACTGTGAAGTCCTTCACTCTTTATCAAAGGAGACAGGCCTGTGGATAGCTAGGAAATAAAAGGAATCTTTTGAGGCCCAAAGTTACCTTATAGCCCAGTTATTAGTCCTGCCTTGAATACCATGTTTATATTTTAAACATTTGCACTATTGAAGCAGTTCAATTCATGGCTACGTCTTCCCAATTTTTCAAAATTAACTTAAGCTTAACTTTGGTGGATTTCTGAAAGCTCTTCTTGTATAAGAATTTTTGATAGTTTTGGTCACAGTTAAAGCAAACCTTTGTTTGAAACTTATGTTTAAGACATGAGCTGCTAGCAGATAGAGGGCATTGGCATGCCAGTGACAAACATGGCATGGGGTTAGATAACATCCAACAGATTTTATAGCTGAAGGACCTACAGGGGAGAAATGGCTGCTCATCCTGCTTCCCAGAATCCTTTTGGACTTGCTTGCAGCTGCAGAGCTACCATTCAGGTCAATAGGCCTCTTGTGATCAACAATGTCAAACAGCTTATCAATCTCAAATAATCAGCATCCTGTAAAGAACACTCTGAGCCAAGGTGAATAATATTTTGGAAGGAACAATGATAATTTCTATTTCGCACCTGTACATTTTTGATTATTATACATTTTCAGGTAAAAGCAAGATATGGTTTATGATGAAAAATGCGTGCTAAATACATTTCAGAGGGAGGTGAACTGGTAAACATTTTCAAAGAAAAATAAAGGAAATAAAACAAATACAACATAGAAGCCCATGTGATTTTCGGAAGTAACATATAAGGCTTACTATGACTGACCACAAAAGATTCCTTCTGTAGGCTGAATGATTTGGAATGCATTGAGCTATTACATTGATTCTTTGTAAAATGAAATTTAACACTTAGGGTGCTGTTTATTATACAGCATATAAAAATTATCATGGAAAAGTATTCATACCCATATATTTTGTTTTCCTCAGGTAAACATTACCACGAGAATGAAATAATAGTGCCACTTTCTCTTCATTAAATTTTTGTCATAAGCAAACAATATCAGAATTTCAATGCCTCATCTCTTCTTCAAATTCATATTATTATTTCTTTTTAATGTTCTCTATTTACATTGTTTGACATGTTATAGTATTGCTCAAAATGTTCAACCCATACAATCATGAAATTGTGTGTGAGGTCACAAATATGGCTGGTGATTATTCCATTGTTTTGATAATTTCAAAGTAGTCCCAAAAGAATCCACTCCCATTTTGTCACTACATTGTTTCAAGTTTGAGTTTCTCTTCAGTAAACAGAAAATATTTATATATTCCGACGATTATTATAACATAGCTTAGCCCATATTAATGTCCTATAAAGAAACACGAGTTCACTTCTACTATGTTTCAGGGATACCTACATTTGTTTATAGGTATAGATGTTTCTTATAAGGTACCATATTTTTTCCCCACAGTGTAGAGAACTTTTCATGAAAAAAGAACTCAAAAAGTCACATTTGTCCATTTTGCTTTACAATGTTATGACAAAGAACTTTGTGGGCCACTTCTATTCCCTATTCCTGTGCCCCCAGTGGCTGCAAATTTTCCAAGAGTAGAATTTGGAGGAAATAATTGAAAACAAAAACTGTGGGCTGAGATTCTACTTATTAGCTGTGACTTTGGAGTCATCATTTAGTGCCTATGGGTTTCAGTTGACTTTTCTATAAAAGCAGGGACTCATATCAGGGCGATTCTCAAAGTCTCTACTAACTTTAAATATTATATGTTGGAATAAGGGAGCTGAATTTGTCAGAGGAAGAATTTCTTTTCCTGATTTTGTCTGGAAAGGAAGAATCTTCAAGTCTGCACAAGATGCTTCTTTTCTTAACCTAATTTTCTTGTTATCCGAAAATTCCCCTTTCTTTGGTGAAAGAAGATAAGCCAGAGGGAAAAGTCTCCATACTCGTATGATCTTGCAGTATCCAAAGCACATTTTCATCTGTTCTGTAAGTGTGGGCAATCACTTTTGTGGTTTGGGGTTTCTCAATTATACTGAGGTATAAAGTATAGAAACAATCTTAAAACCACATCTGCAATTCTGTGGTTGTGACACTAGTACAAGCTTCTATGCTTGCTAACCCAAATATAGCTTAATGAAAAGTCTACAACCTATCACAGTGTTAGGGACAAATACTTAACCAATTTTTCTTAGCAAAAGTAAGTTCATTAAACACACATTTTGATTTTTAAAATTATAATGGTAATAAATGTGTTTTATAATAAGAGAAACAACACAGAGATATATAAAAAAAACTTAAACATGGACATTCATGCACAAAAACTGAAACTAGATACAGACCTTACACCCTTCACAAGAATTAACTCAAAATGAATGATAGACTTAAATGCAAAATGCAAAACTATAAAACTCCTGGAACATAACATAGAAAACCTAAATGACCTTGAGTATGGTAGTATCTTTTTAGATACAACACCAAAGTCATGATGTATGAAAGAAATAATTAATAAGCAAGACTTCATTAAAATTAAAAATGTTAATGCTCTGTGAAAGACAATATCAAGAGAATTAGAAGACAAACCACAGACTGGGAGAAAATATTTGCAAAAGATACATCTGATGAAGGAATGTCATCCAAAATATACAAAGAACTCTTAAAACTCAACAATAAGCAAACAAGAAATTTTATTTAAAAATGTGCCAGAAATTTTAACACACAACTCACCAAAGAAGATATACAGATAGTAAATAGGCATATGAAAAGATGCTTCATATTACGTCATTAGGAAAATGCAAAATAAAACAAAAATAAGAAACCACTACACACCTATTACAATGGGCAAAATCCAATACAGTGACAACACCAAATGTTGGCGAGGATGTGGAGCAAGAGGAACTCTCATTCACTGCTGGTGGGAACACAGAATTGTACAGCCACTTTGGAAGACAGTTTGGCAGTTTCTTACAAATCTAAGCATACTTCTACCATATAGTCCAGCAATTGCATAACTTGGTTTTTACCCAAAGGAGTTGAAAACTTATGTCCATACAAAAATCTGCACATAGATGCTTATAGTAGCTTTAGTTAGAATTGTCAAAACTTGGAAGCGATCAAGATATTCTTTAATAGGTGAATGGATGAATAAGCAGTGGTACATCTAGAAAATGCAAAGTTATTTAGTGCTAAAAAGAAATGAAGAAATAGTTAATACTATATTGTATATTTGAAAGTTGCTAAGAGGGTAGATCTTAAAAGTTCTCATCACAAGAAAAAAATTGTAACTGTGAGGTGATGGGTATTAACTAATTTTATTGTGATGATCATATATATATATGTATATATATATATATATGTATACATATATATATATATATATATATATATATATATATATATATATAGTCATTATGTTGTGCACTGTAAGCTAATACAATGTTATATGTCAATTATATATCAATAAAATTAGGAGAAAAAGGAAAAAAAAAGAAATGAGCTATCAAGCCATAAAATAACAAGGGTGTATCACTAAGTGAAAGAAGTGGATTTGAGAAGGCTACAATTACATGATTCCAACTCTACGGCATTTTGGAAAAGGCAAAACTATGGAGACAATAAAAATATCAATAGTTGCTGGGGGGGGAGATGAATAGGTGGAGCACAGAGGTTTATTAGGGCAGTGAAAATACTCTGTATGTCACTATAATGATGGATACATGTCATACATTTGTCCAAATCCATAGAATGTACTATACCAAGAGTAAACACTAAGGTAACTATAGACTTTGGGTGATTATGATGTGTCAATTTGTGTACATCCTTGGCAAAAAAAAGTACCATTATGGTGAGTGATATTTATAATGGGGGAGGCTATGTATATGTGGGGGCAGAGAGTATATGGGAAATCTCTGTACCTTCCTCTTTGTAAACCGAAAACTGCTCTGCAAAATAGTCTTTTTTAAAAAAAAGTCGCTCTCCACTCCCACTTCCTGTGTCTCTTAATGACGATAATCGATGTTAACCACCCTGGGATATTTTCTTCACCACCTTGCACTGTGTACATGCAAGTAAGGTTTTTTTTTGCAATTTATACAGATGTCATAAACACAAGGCAAGTAAAGAAACACGACTCTTTTCGGTGACTACCAACATTTATTTGATTGGCAAAGTCCCTGTTACATGTAGCCTATCTCCCCCTGAGCTCAGTCTCAGAGCTCAGTCTCCTGTGCCATTTGTATGGTTTTTTATTCCTTAAAAATGAAAAGAAGCCGTTTATTTCTGAAGAAAGCATTCTCTTGGGGGCTATGAGTGAGCACAGCACTTCCTTTCTAGTAGCTATCAACTTTACTGTAGATATAAAATTTACTTTCCACACTATAACATTTGAATGATTTTGGTACGTAAACATTTAGCCCTATTGTGGGATGTTCAGAGCAGATTCAAAAATTTCTTTTAAAGAGATTCAACAAAGAGGGTGAAAAAAATGTAGTTAACTGACCACAATCGCACTTCCAAAATGATAGCCTTATTCACACAGTGTACCAACTTTGATCTCATTTGAAACTATGTACAAGTGTTAGTGATAGAAACAAAATGGAGATTCTTAGAGGGTTAGAAATCCCCTATTAGGAACAGGGTTGGAAGGTATCCCTTACATTATTCAACCATAGAGATTGTCTAGTTGCTCTGGCATATACAGCCCTGACCCAAGTTATCAGTAGAAAATAATTTGCATATCAGTGTTTCTCAAGGAAATAATGGGTTTTAATTAGAGGAGCAGGTTCATCCTTTGTGCACAATGTTGATCCTGAAATGTCACTGCCTAGATATGGTTTATAACTGGATAAAGAGCCAGCTCAGCAAGAAGTCAGGACTTCTGTATAATATAATGATGAGACATTTTTTAACCTAACGGGACTCAGCATGACAAAAATTTTTTAAGATGATAATAGTACTGGATAAATTATGATCAGCTAGTTCAACCTCCAGAAGGAAAGAATCCGTCTATATAATGTTGCCAGAAGAGTAACCAGAAGATTTATAGCTTTTGCAGGAAGAGTTTAATATTTATCTATAAGAGTCTGAATTAGCAGCAGAGAATCTGGAATAAAGCAGAAAATTACTTCAGTGACTGCAAATCCTCATATTCTGGAAGCCTAACAGACAGAAGTGTCATTGCCTTCTGCGCAGACCCCAGGATGAGCACAGTTTTAATTGGCATAATTAAAAAGGAATTAAAAATGTGGATTGGGGACCTTAAAAGAACCTCAGTGAGGACTTTCTTCAGAAATTAGGCACAATGACTCATAGGAATTGGGAATAATTATGCCAACAGTTTGCCAATGGCACCTTTGTTCAGATTTATATCCAAACAAAAGAGAGACATTTGATAATCCTTTCAGGGATATCAAGTCTTATCCAAAATATACACACAGAAAGAGTTTGTGTAGCTTGGATGCAGTTGTAGTTCAGACAGGTAGATCTCTAAACCGACAGGAAAGCAGCGCCTTTCTTGAGAAAGTCCCCAGAGACACCTTACGTGCTAAGCCTGGTAAGAAAGAAGATTAGCATTAGTGTCAATAGACACAGGCAACTTGAACAACAGATGTAGGTAATCCACAAGAACTTCAGCTTCCAACAACTGTCTTAGTTATGCCCAGCTGTGCATCTGCCAGCGCTAATCCATCATAACACAACCTGCTATTTACTTTCCTTGCAATGATAGGGATTTAAGAGGAAGGTGCAAGAGAACCAGGGCCTATGAGGTAATTTAGAACTTTCTTGATTTTAAATTTCTTCCTTTTACTTTCTATCATTGGGCATTATTGACAAGATAACATGATACCTAATTGAAACTAGAGTAATCATTTGCTGCCAAAATTAATACAGTGGAATAAAATAGTTTACTGAGTTTCTTGTATATAGTATTTGCTAATACCATACAGAGCCATTTGGTAGAAATCAGACAAGAAGATCATTTCTTAGTTATCCATTTTTAATGGTCTGGTTCTTTCACATAAGAATGATCTATCAGGTATTCTTAAGGAAGATAAACAGCTAAATATGACTAAAGCACCATAAGCAGTCCTCTAAACAAAGTAAGTTTATCATAATCCTGTTCAACTGAAAAGAGTATAAAAAAAAAAATCCGCCTCTGTACCAACACATATGATTATCATTTTTTTTTGTGTGTGTGTATGTTTAAAGTCAGAATTAGGTCAACAGTTCTTCCAGATATAAGACATGTCACTCCAAGCGAGAATTTTTTTCCATTAGGTATTGCTTATAGTTAGTACTGTGTAGTTCCTTGCTAAGTCAAAATAGAAGCTCAGAGCTCTATGTTAATGAAACGGGGATTCTAGTTTCTATCCTATGCCGATAGAGTAGTTCATGTCTTGAAGTCTACGTGCCATTTTGACATACGAGCTGTGATGTAGCCATTGCCAAATAATGCGAAAAACAGACATACTTATTTCTTCCCTGAACCTTGCCCTATTCTTGAGCTTTATCCCAACTCAGATTTTCACTGTGACAGGTGTTGAAAAGGAACAAGGTAAAGCTCTGAGATGGAGTCTGGGCTCCTGCCATACTCAAGTTGAACCAATAATGTCTCTTGTATTTGTAAGAGATCCTACAGTTTTCTATTCCTTTTATTAAAAAATTCAACATTAATGAAAAATAAAACACAATTAGTTTAGGAGACTGACTTGGAGCCACGTGGATTCCCTCATGGGTGTAAAGCTTTTTAATGCTTCTTTAGGAGGAAGGAAAGGAAGGTTCAGCAGTACATAGGAGATGGATTAGCATCAGTAGATCCCAACTTCTTAAGCAAACTAAAAGCTTTCTGTGGGCTGGTACAATAATCATTCTTTCAAGGTCCATTCCAAGAGAAAGAAAGCATCCAGTATTTACTTAGGTTAAACCTTATAAAATTGTCATTTTTATAGGTGAAAAAAATGACTTAATTTTGGCAACGTCAGATGGTTCAACCTAACTTATCTCACTTTAGCATACTGGACAAAACATGGGAGCTTTGAGCAAACAGAACTGGCTGAATGTTCCCATTCTTCCAAATAAGTGACTTTGGGAAAGTATCATAGCCTGCCTGAGCCTTAGTTGCTTTATTTATAAATTGAGGAGACTAATATGTACTTTATAAGATGGCTGTGTGAATCAAGGATAAGATGCAAAAAGCACCTTGTACAGTATTTTTCAGTAAATAGTATTTACTGTTAGCCCAGAGAGATTATTCTTAAAGTTAGCATTATAAATGTCATAAGGAGGATGTATAGACAGGAAGCAGACTAGTAGCTGCCTAGGGCTTGAAAGTTTGGGGGGAAATGTTAAGTGATTGCTAATGGATTCCTTTTAGGGTGATAGAAATTTTCTAAAATTAGACTGTGACTATAGTTACATAACTCTGTGAATATACAAAAAAATAGGGACTTGTACACTTAATATGTGTGAGTTGTGTGGTATGTGAATTATATCTCAATAAAGCTGCTTTTAAAAAGTCATAAAGAGAGACTCACATACAGAAAGTAAGATCAAGAGCTTGAAACTATTTGGAAAAAAAATGTCTAGACTTGGCCTTTCAAAAGGCTCATTTATAGGTTTTAAACAAACAAACAAACAAACAAGCAAACAAACAAACCTCTGAGTACTTCTTGAATTAGTCCACTTTAACGTGAGCTAGTCATCACAAAGCATTATTTTTAATTGGTTATTTCTTCTGCTAGCTGCTGAGGAAGGGATTGTTGTTTCTTGCTGTTTTGCATCTGGCAAACATCTAGTTTCGATATAACAAATGTCATGAAGTAAAGATTTATTTCAAGATTTACTTCAGAGTTGCAGAAAAAGCTACAATTGACAGACTGTTTGGGCTGTCTCCCATCTCAAACCTCCCAGTGTTTGGTGCATAGTCATGTGAATAAGAAAGCTGTGTTCCCAAACACTTTCTCATTCCAATTGCACAGCAGCACAGCTTGGACAGTGTTCAATCACCATACAGAGTGTGGGCAATGTAAAAAGCAGACCAGGGAGGCCTAAAAAGAGGGCATAATAGTAACTTGCCCAGATGATCGAATTACATTTTCCTCTTCTAACTGTTAGACATTTACAGGGACACAATTTGAAGGCGCCTTTGGGTCCTATTTAATCCCTGTGTGGAAACCAAGCATTTGGTAATAGAGGGCCAGATTCTTATACAGGGAATTTTATAGAACTTTACTGAATGCAAATCTGGACAGAAAGGGATTCCAGTTTTGAATACTGCATGCATTATGATGCATTTGTAAATACTCCTTCCTGTTATGGATGATTTTTTTTTTACTCAAAAGTGTGATGCAGTGTATTGATTTTCCTCCCTACCATCTATGTAATTTATGCATAAAATAAGAACAATTATCAAGGATTATAGGTCAGTAGTTTCATCTTCATTTATACATCACACTCTGAAGATGCAATATCTTGCTATTAAAATGTATGTATTTTTTTTTAAATCAACAGTACCTATGAGTCATACCCATAATTAAATAGCAACAATAATGTGCTAAAATGTAACCAGGCTACCAACACTGAACTGACTCCTTTGACATCTGAAGTAGAAGACAACAGGGAGGGTCAGCTGAATGTAAACCTGTGAAATAGGCAGTACCTTTCTTAAGTACTTTTACAGCCCATTTGTTCCCAGGCACCCAGTGCCTTATGTTTTCTTCTGGATACCCAGAGCCTGACACTGTTAAATATCATGGGAACCAATTCTGTCAGGCAGCCCAGTGCTCTGGATTTTTTTCTTCTTTGGTCCCTTCCATCAATATTTACCCATTCAGTGTATCTCACTCTTCAGTCGTGTTATATTGTATGGCTAGTCTGATAAAGTGAAAATCAAGCTGAGGAGTTAATGCACGAAAAAGTTCTGCATTTGGCCCTTCCCAGGAAGCATTTGTATCTTAACAGGGGGGTTTAATGTCTTAAATTATAGTTAATTAAGTCAGGGAGACGTTTTATGCCCCCCAAATAATATTGTATAGATTATGATATCTTCTTGGTTTGTATGTAGGAATAAGACTGACGATACATCTATATCTATATCTCTATATATTACACACACACACATATATATACTCGTATGTAGTAGCATATGAAATCCATGCCACTTGAAAAGGGGATACAATCAACAATGATTTAAGATATGCTACAAGGACCTAGAAAAAATAAGTCTGAAGTAATGAAGCTTGCTTGTAGATGACAGGTAAATATTAGCAGCAGACAGAACAACCAACAGTGGAAAAATCAAAGATAGGTTAGCATTTTTAGTATTCTAGCAAGCACAAAGGAACCTATGCATTTATGTAGGCTCTACCAACATAAGCTATAGTCACAAACCAATGGCTGTTGTCACAAACGTGGGAAGCAGAACTGAAGTTCTTGGTATTTTGAGGTCAGCCATTTTTAACATAGATAAACAGTAGGGCTTATAATTTACACATGTACACAAACAAATATATTATTAAAGAGCACATATCTCTCCACTACTAAACTTCAGATGTATAAATTATATAACATTTAGGATTTTGAGCAATTTGCCCTCTTTTCATTTTGTGACTGTGAGTTATTTATAGATAAAAGAGGACTTTTTTCAATAAAGAAAACAGAGTAAAGGATTTATTACATCTAGAAATTTACTTATTTCTACACAAATGCAGGCAATATATACATAGATGCTGGGGACGTAAGACATCCATGGAATAAGAAATGCTAATTGTTGAATTACTTAAAAGCAACCACTTCTGTACACTTTTCAGAGAAGCACTTTATAATTTTTTTGGTAAAATTTGGACTATATTGTTTCTATGCAGTATTATTCGTGTAATCTCTAATCATTTCAAACACTACTCTCTCTTCATACTATTTTCTAATGGCTTTTAGTACATTTTTAAATTCTTCTATGACCAAGATGATAAGGTATAATTTAGATTTGAGCATTATTCTACATATAGAATTCATACATTATGACATAAACCAATGCATTCTATTTTTTTCCCAACTAGAGAAAATAGTACACAAATACCTGGAAAATCCGATATATCTTAACAAATTTTACTGGTTACTCCAAATCAGATAATGTGGAGACACTTCTCAACTGTTAAGATTGAGCACTTGGGGAACAGGGCAAGGGATTTCCTTTCCTTCAGTAGAATGTGTCACACTCTTTGCAAATAAAAATAGTATGAAATTTAGGTACAGAATTCACTGAAATTAAGTGGTCTAAGTTTTAATTGCAATACACTGATTATGAACCAATTACATACAAAGCTCTGTGCTGAGGGAATATGGGAATACAAAGATGGGAAAATCTATACTCTGTTGTCAAAGAGTTTACGATCAAATGGAGGAGCAAGAGACACACTAAATGAGTATGTGATAGAATCAAATCACACGGTATTCGTATTGTATTTTATTTCTTTTAAAAAAAGATTTGTATTAAAATACCGCTAACGTATAATATTATATTAGTTTCAGGTGTACACTATGGCTTTTCAAAATTTATATACCTAAAGAACTGATTGCCATAAGTCCAGCAACCATCTAACTCCATACAACAACATCACAATATTATCAACTATATTCCCCATGCTGTACATTACATCCCATGACTTATTTGTTTTATACCTGGAAATGTGAACCTCTTATTCCCCTTCACCTCCCTCCCCCTTTTAAAAAATTTTCAATTACAGTTGACATTCAATATTATTTTATATTAGTTTCACGGGTGTAGCATAGTGGTTAGACATTTATATAATTTATGAAGTGAACTCCCTGACCAACCTAGTACCCACCTGGCAATATATGTAGTTGTCATCATATTTTTGACTATATTCCTTATGGTTTGCTTTACATTCCCAGACTATTTCATGAGTACCAATTTTGTACTTCTTAATCCCTTCAACTTTTCCACTGCACCTCCAACCCCCCTCCCTTCTGGCAGCTACCAACCAGTTCCCTGCACCCAAGAGTCTGTTTCTGTCCTGTGTGTTTGTTTATTTTGTTCTTTAGTTTCCATATATAAGTGAGATCATATGGCTTTTGTCTTTCTCTGTCTGACCTATTTCACTTAGCACAATACCTTCCAGGTCCATCCAAGTTGTCACAAATGGTAAGATTTTTCTTTTCTTTTCTCTCTCTCGTTTTTTTTTTTTTTTTTTTTTTTTTTGGCCGAGCAATATTTCATTGTATATATGTACCACTTCTTCTTTATCCAATCATCTATCAGTGAGCACTTAAGTTGGTTCCATATCTTACCTATTGTAAATAGTGCTGCAGTGAATATAGTGGTGCATATATCTTTTCAAATTAGCGTTTTGGATTTTTTTTTGGATAAATACCCAGAAGTGGAATTGCTGAGTCATATTCTAGTCCTATTTTTAATTTTTTGAGGACCCTCCAAACTACTTTGCAGAGTGGTTCCACCAAATTGCAGTCCCACCAACAGTGCACGAAGGTTTCCTTTTCTCTGCATCCTTGTCAACACTTGCTTTTTAATTTATTGATGATAGCCATTCCAACAGGTGTGAGGTGATATCTCATTGTGGTTTTAATTTGCATATTTCTGATGATTAGTGATGTTGAGCATCTTTTCATACATCTATTGGCCATATGTATGTTCTCTTTGGAAAAATGTTCATTCAGGTTCTCTGCCCATTTTTCAATTGGATTGTTAGTTTTGGGGTGTTAAGTTGTGTGAGTTTTTTATAAATTTGGGGTATTAACCCCTTATTGGATGTATCATTGGTGAATATCCTCTCCCATTTAGTAGGTTGTCTTTCCGTTTCGCTGGTTTCCTTTGCTGTTCAAAATCCTTTTAGTTTCATTTTTTTTTTTGTTTGTTTCCCTTGTCTGAGGTGACATATCAGAAAAAAAATATTACTGAGAGCAGTATCAACAAGTTTATTGTCTATGTTTTCCTCTGGGAGTTTTATGGTTTCAGGTCTTACATTTAAGCCTTTAATCCATTTTGAGTTTATTCCTGAATATGGTGTAAGAAGGTGGTCTAGTTTCATTGTTTTGCATGTATCTGTCCAGTTTTCCAACACCATTTATTGAATAGACTGTCTTTACCTTACTGCATATTTTTGCCTCCTTTGTCATAGATTAATTGACCACATATGCATGGGTTTGTTTCTCAGCTCTCTATTCTGTTACATTAATCTTTGTGTCTGTTTTTATGCCAGTACCTTGCTGTTTAGATTACTATAACCTTGTAGTATTGTTCATACCTATACTACATGTACTATGATACCCCCAACTTTGTTCTTCTTTCTCAAGATTGCTGTGGCTACTCAGGGTCTTTCATGGTTCCATGTAAAATTTAGGATTATTTGCTTGAATTCTGTGAACATTTCTATTGATATTATGTTAGGGATTGCATTTAATCTATAGATTGCTTTGGGTAGTATGAACATTTTAACGATGTTGAGTCTTCCTATCCATAAGCACGGTATATGCTTCTATTTATTTGTACCTTCTTAAATTGCTTTCTTTAGTGTCTTAAAATTTTCTGAGTACCAGTCTTTTACTTCTGTGGTTAAATTTATTCCTAGGTATTTTATCCATTTTTTGATGCAATTGTAAATGGGATTGTTTTCTTAATTTCTCTTTCTGATAGTTTGTTATTGGTGTATAGAAATGCAACTGATTTCTGAATATTAATTTGTATACTGTTACTTTCCAGAATTCATTTATCATTTCTTATAGTTGTTTTTTGGTGGAATCACTGGGGTTCTCTATGTATAGCATCATGTCAGCTGCAAATAATGACAGTTTTACTTCTTCCTTTCCAATTTGGGTGCCTTTTATTTCTCTTTCTTGTCTTATTGCTATGACTAGGATTTCCAATACTATGTTGAATAAAAGTGTTGAAAGTGGGCATCCTTGTCTTGTTACTGATCTTAAAGAGAATGCTTTTAGCTTTTCCCCATTGAATATAATGTTAGCTATGGGTTTGTCATATTTGGCCTTTATTATGTTGAGATATGTTCCCTGTAGTCCCACTTTGCTGAGAGGTTTTTTTGTTTTTATTATTATTATTAGTTTCAGATATACAGAACAGCATAGTGATTAGACATTTACATACCTCACAAAGTGATAACCCCAACAAGTCTACTACCCATCTGGCACTGTACGTAGTTATTATAATACCATTCATTATATTCCCTGCACTGTATTTTATATTCTGTGACTATATATTCTTTAATTATAGTTGACATTCAATATTATTTTATGTTAGTGTCAGGTGTATAGCACAGTGGTTAGGCATTTATGTAATTTGTGAAGTGATCCCCCTGCTAAGTCTAGTACCCATCTGACACTACACATAATTTTTTCCAATATTATTGACTATATTTTCCATACTATATTTCACCTCCCCGTGACTGTTTTGTAGCTACCAATTTCTACTTTTTAATCCCTTCCCCTTTCTCACCCACTTACCCCCAACTTCCCTCCCTTCTAGCAACCCTCAGTTTGTTATCTGTGTCTATGAATCTCTTTCTGTTTTGTTCATTTGTTTATTCTGTTCTTTGGATTCCACATGTAAGTGAGATCATATGGTATTTGTCTTTCTCAGACTGACTTATTTCAGTTAGCATAATACCCTCTAGGTCCATGCATATTGTTGCAAATGGTAAGATTTCATTCTTCTTTTATGGCAGAGTAATATTCCATTGTATATACATATACCACCTATTCTTTATGCAGTTGTCTATTGATGGGCATTTTGGTTGTTTCCATATATTGTCTATTGTGGATAGTGTTGCAGTGAACATAGGGGTACCTATATCATTCATTTTTAATTAGTATTTTGGATTTCTATGGATAAATACCAAGGAGTGAAATTGCTAGGTCATAAGGTAGTTCTATTTTTAAGTTTTTGAGGAACCTCCATCCTGTTTTGTATAGTGGCTGCACCAATTTGCAATCCCACCAGCAGTGCACAAAGGGTTCCCTTTTCTCCACATCCTCAGCAGCACTTGTTTGTTGATTTATTGATGATGGGCATTCAGAGAGGTGTGAGGTGATATCTCATGGGGTTTTTATTTGTATTTCTCTGATGATTAGTGATGTTGAGCATTTTTTCATATGTCTATTAGTCATCTGCATGTCCTCTTTGGAGAAATGTCTATTCAGGTCCTCTGCGCATTTTTTAAATTAAATTGTTTTTTTGGTGCTGAATTGTAGGAGTTTTTATTTATTTATTTATTTATTTTTAAATAAATTTTGAATATTAATCCCTTATCAGATGTATCATGGCAAATATCTTCTCCCATTTAGTAGGATGTCTGGATGATTTCCTTTGCTGCGCAAAAACTCTTTAGTTTGATGTAGTCCCATTTGTTTACTTTTTTCTTTTATTTCCCTTGCCTGAGGAGATATATCAGTGAAAATACTGCTAAGGATAATGTTGAGGGTTTTATTATAAATGGATGCTGGATTTTGTCAAATGACTTTTCTGCATCTATTGGTATGATCATTTTTTTTTAATCTTTGTTTTTTTCTTTTTATATGATGTATCACATTAAATGATTTATGGATATTAAAACATCTTTGCATCCCAGGAATAAAATCCCACTTGATCATGGTGTATGATCTTTTTAATGTATTATTGAATTTGGTTTCCTTATTTTTTTTTTTTTCAAGATTTTTGCATTTATGTTCATCAGGAATATTGGCCTATAATTTTCTTTTTTTCTAATGTCTTTGTCTGGCTCTGGAATCAGGGAAATTTTGGCCTCCTAAAATGAGGTTGGGAGCCTTCCATCCTCTTACATTTTTTGGAAGAACTTGAGAAGGATGGGTGTTAAATCTTCTTTGAATGTTTGGTAAAATTCACTTGTGAAGCCATCTGGTCCAGGACTTTTGTTTGTTGGGAATTTTTTGATTGATTCAATTTTGTTGAAGTAATTGGTCTGCTCAGATATTCTGCTTCTTCTTGATTCAGTTTTGGAAGTTTGTATGTTTCTAGGCATTTATCCATTTCTTACAGATTGTTCAATTTGTTGGCATATAATTGTTCGTAGTATTTCCTCGTAATTCTTTGTATTTCTGTGGAGTCAGCTGTCACTTCACTTTCATTTCCGATTTTATTTATTTGGGTCCGCTCTCTCTTTTTCTTAATGAGTCTAGTTTAAAGTTTATCAATTTTGTTTATGTTTTCAAAGACCCAGGTCTTGATTTCATTGATCTTTTGTATTATTTGTTTAGACTCTATTTCATTTATTTCTGCTCTGATGTTTATTTCCTTCCTTCTTCTCACTTTGGGGTTTGCTTTTCTTTTTCAAGTCCCCTTAGGTATAGGGTTAGGTTGTTTATTTGAGATTATTCTTGTTTCTTCAAGTGGGCCTTTATTGCTATGCATTTCCTTATCAGGACTGCTGTCATTGTGTCCCATAGGTTTTGGGTCATGTTTGCATTTTCATTTGTCTTAAGGTATCATTTTATTTCTTCCTTTATCTCATTGTTAACCCATTTCTTGTTTAGTAGCATGTTTTTTATCCTCCATATTTGTGTGTTTTAAAGTTTTTTCTTGTAATTGGTTTCTAGTTTCATACCATTGTGGTTGGAGAAGATGCTTGATATGATTTCAGTCTTCTTAAATTTATTTAGACTTGTTTAGTGCCCTAATATGTGATCTACCTTGGAAAAATGTTCTATGAGCACTTGAAAAAATGTGTATTCTGCTGATTTGGGATGAAACGTCATAAAAATATTGTTTAAATCCATCTGATCTAATGTGTCATTTAAGACTGCTGTTTCTTTGTTGATTTTCTGTCTTAAGATCTGTCCATTGATGTCAATGGGGTGTCAAAGTCTCCTACTCTGACTGTATTATTGTCAATATCTCCCTTTATTTTGGTAAATATTTGCTTTATGTATTTAGGTGCTTCTATGTTGGGTGCATAAATATTTACAAGGGTTATGTCCTCTTGTTAGATTGATCCCTTTATTATTATGAAATGTCCTTTGTCTCTTCTTATAGCCTTTTTTTCAAAGTCTGTTTTCATCACTTTGAAGATTTAATGTCAGTCCATTCTTTCCTGCCATATTTCTGTTGAGAAACCAGCTGATAGTCTTATGGGAGCTCCCTTTGTAGGTAAGTAACTGCCTTTCTCATGCTGATTTTAAGATTCTCTCTTTTTCTTTAACCTTTGGCATTTAAATTTTGATGTATCTTGGTGTGGTCCTCTTTGGGTTCATCTTGTTTGGAATTTTTTGCATTTCCTGGACTTGTATGTCTATTTCCTCATCAGTATAGGGAAGTTTTCAGTCATTATTTCTTCAAATAGGTTCTCAATTCCTTGTTTTTTTCTCTTATCCCTCTGGTGCCCCTAAGATGTGAATGTTGTTATGCTTGATGTTGTCCCAGAGGTTCCTTAAATTATCCTCATTTTAAAAAATTTTTTTTTTCTTTTTGTTGTTCTGATTAGGTGTTTTCTGCTATCATCTCTTCTAAATCACTGATTCAGTTCTCTGCTTAATCTAGTCTGCTGTTGTTCCCCTCTAGTGTATTCTTCATTTCAGTTATTGCATTTTCCATTTCTGGCTATTTTTTTTTTTTTATGCTTTCTATGTCCCTTTTAATGCTTACTATCTCTTTGTTAAAGTTCTTACTAAGTACTTCAAGAATCCTTATAACCAGTATTTTGAACTCTGTATCTGGTTGATTGCCTGCCTCTAGTTCATTAGTCCTTTCTCTGGAGTTTTCTCCTCTTTTTTCATTTGGAACTTTTTGTTTGTTTCTTTATTCTTGCTTCTTCCCTGTGTTTGTTTCTATGTAGTAGGTAGATCTGCTATGTCTTCCAATATTGGTAGTGTGGCCTTATGTGGTAGGTGTCCTTTGGGGCACGGTTTCCCTGGTCACCTGAGCTGGATGCTTCAGGAGTGTCCCTTATGTGGATTGTGTGTGCCCTCCTGTTGTAGTTGAGCCTTGATCATTGTTGGCATGTCAGTGGGTGGAATTGACCTCAGTCTTATTGGCTGTGAGGACTGGCCATGACCACAACATATGTGCTGCTTTGTGGGAGTTGACCCCATGGAGCACAATTTTCCCTAGTGGGCTCTGGTGCCTGCCAAGACCAACCTTTGGATGTGCCACTTGTTGGGCTAATTGGGTGGTATTCTGTTGTGGTTTGAAACTGGCTGCCATTATGCTGCTTCTGGGGTTACTTGGAAGGCATTCCTGTGCCATCCAAGTTTAGCTGCTGCCTGTGACTTGTCCAGTGCTATCTGGTAGGATCTACAAAGCTATCCACAGTTGGTCACTACCTTTGCTGAACCTGGAGGTGCATGGGAGAGGCCATGTTGGGAACCAAGGCCAGGTGTCACCAGTGCTGGGCCTTGGGCAGCTCAGCAAAAGGCCCAGGGTGCCCACGATCTGCTGCTACCTGTCGCTTTCCATAAGGCTCACCTGCTAAAAGAGCCTCAGTGGTATGGGAATTGGGTGGGGCAGAGATTCAGGGAGTCACCAGCATGGTGTGAAAGGTGTTTAAAAGGTTAATGCAGATTCAGATTTGAGCCTGGGTTGACTCTGCGAAAGTCTCAGAGCACACTGAGGCCAGCTGCTGCCTGCCTGGGGCATTGCAGACTCCTAAAAGTTCTCCAAAAAAGATGGCAGCATGGGCCAACACTGACTGCCTGCCAACTACAAAAAAGCCACTTGAGTTGAGCAAATTGGGTAGGGTGGATTCCTCAGGAGTCACCAGGGTGGAGTGAGCAGATCTCACTAGGCCAATGAATATTCAGATTTGGCAGTATGGGGGCAGGGCCAAACATGGAAAAGATAGCAGCCACCAATGGGCTAGACAGGAGGAGGACTCAACAGTAGGACAATGGCAGATTTCCCTCCATTCCTTACCCTGATGTCACACAACACAATCTCTTTTCATATGTTTCTGTCACTTTCTGAGCCGCCGCCCTTTTGCCCTGGGTGAGTATTTGTGATTGAGTGAGTCTGTGTGTGGGCCTTTTAAGAGGACACCTGGGTTTTCAGCCACCTTCTGTCTCATCTGGGCAGACATCATCCCTGCTGATTTTCATAGCCAGATGCTGTGGGGGCTCCTCTTACCGGCATTAGTGGGATTTCAGTGTGAGGGCTGGGATCCCTCAGCCTTCAGGGGGAGCCTCTGCAGCCACGACATTCCCATCCAATTTTGTTCAGCTACTCTTCACATGGTTCTCCAGGTTGATTTTTCTATAATTTAGTTGCAATTTTAATGTGGTCATGCAAGTAGGCAAGCACAGCATTCACCTACCCCACCATTTTGACTAGAACGTGTATTTTATTTCAAAGACATAAAATGATTTTTCTTGAATGTCTTCTCAAGAGAAACATTAAGTACAGTGGTACCTCGGTTTTCAAATGTAATCCATTCCAGAAGACTGTTCGTGTTCTGAAACGTTTGAAAACAGCCGACAGCTAGGCCTCAGGATCTTGCACTCAGCAGAAGCTGCATGACATGTTCGACTTCTGAGGTGTGTTCTAAAACCGAAGCATTTACTTCTGGGTTTATGGCATTTGTAAACCAAAATGTTTGTCAACAGAGATGTTTGAAAACCGAGGTACTACTGTACTCTTGATTTGAGGGTATTATTTGGAAGAAAACAACCTTTCATATGATATTAGTTTTTAAAGATTTGCCTCTTGGTATTCTGTCCAAACATCACTATCTTATTTTTCTAGGAACTCAGTTCTTTTTAACACAGTAGCAATCAATCCACTCTAAGTGTGTCACTAAGCTTTGGAGAAAGTTATGTTGCTGGTTACTATCACTACTATTATATTGCTATAGTTTTGGAAGAATGTTTCTATGCTTGTATTAGAATATACATGCCCTTCAAATTTCTTTTTATTTGAAAATATCAAAGCAGTGACAGATATAAAGTGTGGCAGGAGTGTTACATGGGGGTAAATTCTATGACAACAGTCAAGTAAAGCCAGAGGCAATTGTTCCAGCTTTGAAGGCCAAGAGAAATGTATTAAAATAAATATGGTTAGAGAATTAAAAAGTCGTACTTCCCTTAATGAGAACTAAACAGCATTTTTTCTTCCTGGCTAAACAATAAAATTCCAAATGTGTAAGCTGCATTACTTCTTTTTTTTTTTTTTTTTTTTTTAATTAAATTTATTGGGGTGACAATTGTTAGTAAAATTACATAGATTTCAGGTGTACAATTCTGTATTACATCATCTATAAATCCCATTGTATGTTCATCACCCAGAGTCAGTTCTTCCATCACCATATATTCGATCCCCCTTACCCTCACCTCCCCCCCCCGCATTACTTCTTTATTCCCCTGGCTAATTGGCAGAGTATTCTGCTGCATTGTAAGTTGTGCTCAAATCACTCATTGAGGTCACATTTTATTAGTATTTTTAGCTTACTGAGCAGATATCACATCAATCAGATCCTAGATGTGAGTAGGTATGAAAGTAGTGCTACCAACAGGCTCAGGACAGAAAATTCAGCAAAGGTCAAGTAGAAACAATTAAGAAGATGAGCCTTTGGTTATAGGGTTTGACACATAAAGTTGGATTTAAAGTTACAATAAGAATTGAGTTACTGAGAAGCAGACGATACTATACTCCATTTTAACCCCAGACTTTGAATGGTTGGACAAAGGAAGAGAAGCAAAGACAAAGCTACCAATGTTGTCCCTTTCAATATTAGTTTGTTGACTTTCCAGTTCTAGTAATGGTGATAAAACTTGTAATAGAGTAACCCGCACTCAAACAACAAATATGAGTTCTATGTTTATGCAGTTTTTATCATGACAGTACTGCCAAGAGCATGAACTGTGGGACAAGTAGAAATTAAGCAGAAAGTTTGGTTTGAGGAATCTAATAATGTAATTCACATATGCCAATTTAGCGTGAAATTAAGGGGACAGATTCCCACAAAGAGAAAACTACAGATTGAGAGTTCCCAAGTTTGTATATAAACTCACCTCAAATCCTTGTGTGATCCATGGGCATGCATTTCAAAGAGTCCAGAAGAAAAGAAGAGCTAGAAAACTGAAAATACTGCACAGATATTTCAGCATATACCCATTGTAAATAAGACAGAGTTTGAAGTTTTAGAGGGGCTTGGCAAATACTTTGGGTTTACCACTGAAACCCCAGAAAGGTCATATATTACAGGCAAAAATGATGTTACAACATTAAGGCATTAACCTTAAGACAATGGGAAAAATAACTAAAAGAGAGACATCCTGACAGAGCATAAAAGAGAGACTCCACAAATTCAATCTGATCATGAAATAATTAACAACAAACAGTCTTCAGAGGAACATAACAATTCAGGGACTCTATAATAAATTATTTAAAATTTCCATTATGAAAACAGAAAACAGATTATGAGACTTGCAGATAAACAAAAAATTTTTTTATCTATATCAAGAGAAAAAGCAGTTAGTGTAAAAGGAATTCTAGATGACTCAGATTATGGAGTTAGCAGAAAAAGACTTTAAAACACTCATAAATACACTCAGTCTTAGAAGAAAAGATTTTCAAATTGAATTAAAAATTGGGGAATCTCAGTAAATAAATAAATATCATCTATTTAAAAAACTAAATCAACATTTTTAAATTTAAAAGTGAAATATCAGATATGAAAAATTAATTTAATACAGATTGGGAATGATAGAAGAAATGGTCAGTGAACTTGAAGACATGGCAATCCAAATTATTCATGTGAAGAAGAGGACGGAATATTGATACAAAAATGAAGAGAATATCAGTAAACTCCAAGACATTATTAAGCATCTAAAATACGTGAAATTGAGATCTCAGAAGGAGCAAATGGGGCATGAAAATATTGTTAAAATAATAATTTAAATGTCTCCAAAAAACACAAAAACAAACATCACTTCACAGATACAGGAAGCTTAGCAAACCCAAAGTAGGATGAATTCCAAGAAAACCCCATCTAGGTGCATCATCGGCAAATTATGGAAAACCAAAGAAAAAGATGTAATACTGATAATATTGAAAGCAGCAGAGAAATAAGAGAGATTACATGCAGGGAAAAATGATATGCTTTGGCCAACTTCTTACCAAAAACAATGGAAACACAGAAAAAGAAATCACATATTTAAAGCGCTGGTAAAAAATTTTGAATCCAGAGTTCAATATCCAGTGAAAATATTCTTCTAAATGAAGGTGAAATGAAGACCTGTTAAGATAAACAAAAGCTGAGAGAATTTGTTAGCAGAATATCTAAGCTATAAGAAATGATTAAGAAAGTTCTAAAGTCTGAGGAAATTATACCAGATGGAACTGAAATCTCTAGGAAAAAATGAAAAGCACTGGGGAAATTTAAGAAATATTATCTTTCTCCCACCTCTTAATATTTTCAAAAGGTAACTGACTGCTTAAAGCAAAAATGCATTGAATTGTTGAGTTTATAACTTATGCAGATATAAAACATATAACAACAGCACAAAGGGTGGTAAGTATACGAAATTTTACCTTTCAAGGTATTTATGTTTTTTAATTATTTATTTATTTGTTTATTTGGGTTTCCAAACTTAATTTCATATTTTATTTGAAAAATTTGTAACACACTTAAAAATTTGGGAAACTCACTGGGATGTGACAAAACTGAGATTGGAAATCATTGGAGCTTTAACCTCAAAGTAAGAGACTACCTAAACATTTTTTCTTTTTTTTCTTTTTTATTAGTTTCAGGTGCACAAGACAAAGTAATACTTAGACATTTATCTTTTATTTCCCTCAAACTGTGTGAACCCCCCTCCCTCAGCCACTATCCCTCTGAAATCGCACAGAGCCATTACGTTTCCACTGTCTCTACTCCTAATGCTGTACTCTGCTTCCTGTAAGTACACACACACACACACACACACACACACACACACACACACACACACACATATACACATAAAAACTTGTAGTTGACATTCATTATTGTTCAGCTTCAGCTTCAGGTGTACAATGCAGTGATCAGGCATCTACATCATCCCTGAGGTGGTCTCCCTAATGAGACAAGTGTCCATCAGATACCCTACAAAACTTTTACAGCATTATTGATCACATTCCCCAAATTAATTTTCAAAATGCCATGGCCATCTTGTGGTTACTGACTGTTTTCTAATCCCCTCACCTCCCCCCTTATCCTCACCCCCCTCCCATCTAGCAACCCTCAGTTTTTCCTCTATGTCTCCAAAACTGTTCCTGATTAGTTCATTCACTTATTCTTTTCTTTAGATTCCACATATAAGTGAGATCATATGGTATTTGTCTTTCTCTGTCTGACTTATTTCACTTAACGTAATGTTCTCTAGGTCCATCCATGTTGTTGCAAATGGTAAGATTTCTTTCTTCTTTATGGCTGCGTAATACTCCATTGTATAAATGTACCACAGTTTCTTAATCCAGTCATCTACCGATGGGCATTTGGTTGTTTCCATGTCTTGGCCATTGTGTATAGTGCTGCAATAAACATAGGGGTGCATAAAGGTTTTTGAATTAGAGTTTTGGATTTCTCCAGATAGATACCTAGGAGTGGAATTGCTGGATCATAAGGTAGTTCCATTTTCAGATTTCTGAGATACCTCCATACTGTTTTCCATAACAGCTGCACCAATCTGCAATCCCACCAGCAGTGCACAAGGGTTCCCTTTTCTCTACATCCTCGCCAGCACTTGTTGTTTGTTGATTTATTGATGATAGCTATTTTGACTGGGGTGAGGTGGTATCTCATTGTGGTTTTTATTTGCTTTTCCCTGATGGTTAGTGAGGTTGTGCATTTCTTCATATGTCTGTTTGCCATCTGTATGTCCTTTTTAGAAAAATGTCTCTTCATGTCCTCTGCCCATTTTTTAATTGGGTTGTTTGTTTTTTTTGGAGTTGAGTGAATTTTTTATAAATTTGTGATATTAACCCCTTATCCGATATATCACTGGCAAATATCTTTTCCCATTCAGTAAGGTACCTTTTTGTTTTATTGATGGTTTCCTTTGCTGTGAAAAAACTTTTTAGTTTGATGTAATCCCACATGTTTATTTTTTCTCTTACTTCCCTTGCGTGAGGGGATGTATCACTAAAAATCTTACTCCGGGTAATGTCTGTGAAGTTTCTTCCTATATTTTCTTCTAGGAATTTTATGGTTTTGGATCCTACATTTAAGTCTTTAAGCCATTTTGAATTTATTTTTGTATATGGTGTAAGGAGGTGGTCCAGCTTCATTTTTTTGTATGTGTCTGTCCAGGTTTCCCAGCACTATTTATTGAATAGACTGTCTTTACCCCACCATACATTCTTGCTTCCATTGTCATAGATTAAATGGCCATATAGGCATGGATTTATTTCTGGACTCTCTATTCTGTTCCATTGATCTATGTGTCTGTTTTTATGCCAGTACCATGCTGTTTTGATTACTGTAGCCTTGTAGTATAATTTGATGTCAGGTATTGTTATACCTCCCACTTTGTTCTTATTTCTCAAGATTGCTGAGGCTATCCGGGGTCTTTTATGGTCCCATATAAATTTTAGGATTATATGTTCTATTTCTGTGAAAAATGTCATTGGTAGTTTGATAGGAATTGCGTTGAATATGTATATTGCCTTAGGCAGTATGGACATTTTAACTATATTAATTCTTCCTATCCATGAACATGGTATGTGTTTCCATCTATTTGTATCTTCTTTCATTTCTTTCTTCAGTGTCTTATAATTTTCTGAGTACAGATCTTTTACTTCTTTGGTTAAATTTATTCCCAGGTATTTTATAGTCTTCGAAGCAATTGTAAATGGGATTGCTTTTTAATTTCTCCTTCTGATGTTTTATTATTGATATATACAAATGCAACTGATTTCTGAATATTAATTTTGTATCTTGCTACTTTACTAAATTCATCTATCAGCTCTAATAGTTTCTTGGTGGAGTCTTTAGGGTTCTGTATGCATAGTATCATGTCATCTGCATATAATGACAATTTTACTTCCTCCTTACCGATTTGGATGCCTTTTATTTCTTTTTCTTGTCTGATTGCTGTGGCTAGAACTTCCAGCACTATGTTGAATAGAAGTGGAGAAAGTGGGCAACATTGCCTTGTTCCTGATCTTAGGGGAAATGGTTTTAGCTTTTCCCCATTGAGTATGATGTTAGCTGTGGGTTTATCATATATGGCCTTTATTATGTTGAGATATGATCCCTCTATTCCCACTGTCTTAAGGGTTTTTATCATAAATGGCTGCTGGATTTTATCAAATGCTTTTTCTGCATCTATTGATATGATCATGTGATTTTTATTTTTCATTTTGTTAATGTGGTGTATCACATTAATTGATTTGCGGATGTTGAACCACCCTTGCATACCAGGGATGAATCCCACTTGATCATGGTGTATGATCTTTTTAATGTATTGCTGAATTCTGTTCGCTAATATTTTGTTGAGGATTTTTGCATCTATGTTCATTAGAGATATCGGCCTGTAGTTTTCTTTTTTGTGGTGTCTTTGTCTGATTTTGGGATCAGGGTGATAGTGGCTTCGTAAAAGTGTTTGGGAGTCTTCTCTCCTTCTGGATTTTTTGGAAGAGCTTGAGGAGAATAGGTGATAATTCTTTTTTGAACGTTTTGTAAAATTCACCTGTAAAGCCATCTGGTCCAGGGCTTTTGTTTGTTGGGAGATTGTTGATTACTGATTCAATTTCCCTGGTGGTAATCAGTCTATTCAGGTTTTCTGTTTCTTCTTGAGTTAGCCTTGGAAGGTTGTACACCTCTAGAAAATTGTCCATTTCTTCCAGATTGTCAAATTTGTTGGCATATAGTTGCTCATAGTAATTTCTTAAATTTTTTGTATTTCTGCGGTGTCTGTTGTCACTTCTCCTCTTTCATTTCTGATTTTATTAATTTGGGTCCTCTCTCTTTTTTTAAATGAGTCTGGCTAAAGGTTTGTCAATTTTGTTTATCTTCTCTAAGAATCAACTCTTGGATTCATTGATCTTTTGTATTGTTTTTCTGGTTTCTATTTCATTTATTTCACCTCTGATCTTTATTATCTCCTTCCTTGTACTCCCTTTGGGCTTATTTTGCTGTTCTTTTTCCAGATCCCTTAAGTGTGAAGATAAACTGTTGATTAGTGATTTTTCTTGTTTCTCTATGTAGGCCTGCAATGCTGTGAATTTCCGTCTTAGGACTGCTTTCGCTGGATCCCATAGATTTGGTTTGTCGTGTTTTGATTTTCGTTTGTCTCGAGACATGTTTTGGTTTCTTCCTTGATCTCATAGTTAACCCATTCATTATTTAGTAACATGTTAATTCAGGCTCCATGAATTTGTGTGTCTTCCAGCTTTTTTCCTGTAGTTCATTTCTATTTTCATAGCACTGTGGTCAGAGAAGGCAATTGGTATGATTTCACTTTTCTTAAACTTATCAAGACTTGTTTTGTGGCCTAACATATGATCTATCTTGGAAAATGTTCCATGTGCGCTTGAGAAGAACATGTATTCTGCAGCTTTGGGGTGAAATGCTCTTAAAATATCGATTAAATCCAAGTGGTCCAATGTGTCATTTAAGGCTGTTGTTTACATATTGATTTTCTGTGTGGACGACCTGTCTCTTGTTGTCAGAGGTGTGTTGAAGTCCCCTACTATGATAGTGTTACTGTTGATCTCTGTTTTATGTCAGTCAATATCTGTTTTATATATTTAGGTGCTCCTATGTTGAGTGCATAGATGTTTACTAGGGTTATGTCCTCTTGTCAGATCGATCCCTTTATTATTATATAGTGCCCATCTTTGTCTTTTAATGTGTTCTTCATTTTAAAGTCTATTTTGTCAGATATAATATTGCAACTCCAGCTTTTTTCTCATTTCTATTTGCATGAAATATCTTACTCCAACCCTTCACTTTCAGCTTGTGTGTGTGTCTTTTGACCTGAGGTGAGTCTCTTGTATACAGCATATAGAAGGGTCTTGCTTTCTTATCCACTAAGCCACCCTATGTGTCTTGTTTGGAGCATTTAATCCACTTACATTTAAAGTGATTATTGATAGGTACATAGTTATTTCCATTTTTAAATTTGAAGTTAGATTGTTTTCATCTTTCTTCTATTTACAGAAGACCTTTTAGTATTTCTTGTAATGCTGGTTTGGTGGTAATAAATTCCTTTAGCTTATTCTTTTCTGGGAAGCTCTTTATCTCTCCATCAACTTTAAATGGTAGCCTTGCTGGATAAAGCAATCTAGGTTGTAGGCCTTTGTTTTCCATCACTTTGAGTATCTCCTGCCACTCCCTCCTGGCCTTCAATGTTTCTGTAGAAAAGTTATTTGATAGTCTTATGGGAGTTGCCTTGTATGTAACCCGCTGTCTTTCTCTTGCTGCTTTTAGGATTCTCTCTTTGTCTTTAACCTTTGCCATTTTAACTATAATGTGTCTTGGTGTGGACCTGTTTGGGTTTATCCTGGTTGGAACTCTCTGCACTTCCTGGGCTTGTATGTTGGTTTCCTTCATCAGGTTAGGGAAGTTTTCAGACATTATTACTTCAAATATGTTCTCAATCCCTTGCTTCCTCTCTTCACCTTCTGGTATTCCTATGATGCATGTTGTTTGCTTGATGTTATCCCAGAGGTCTCTTAAACCATCTTCATTGTTTTTATTCTTTTTCTTTCTGTTGTTCTGTTTGGGTGATCTCTGCTAACTTGTCTTCTAAGTCGCTGATTCGATCCTCTGCTTCATCTAACCTGCTGTTAATTCCTTCAAGTGAGTTCTTTATTTCAGTAATTGTGTTCTTTAGTTCTAACTGGTTGTTCATTATGATTTCTCTATCCTTTTTTATGTCATCTCTAAGCTCCTTAAACATTCTTATCATCAGTGTTCTGAACTCTGTCTCTGATAGGTTGGTTACCTCTGTTTCATTTGGTTCCATTTCTGGGGGTTTCTTCTGTTCTTTTATTTGGGACATGTTTCTTTGTTTCCCCATTCTGGCTGACTCTCTGTGTTTGCTTCAATGTATTAGGTAGATCCCCTAGAGTTCTTAGTTCTTGCTGGGTTATCTTATGTAGTATGTGTCCTTTATATTTGACTTGCACTACTTCATTCTTCTCCTCTGCATGTGCTCCAAAGGTGACTCTTGTGTTGTGTATATTGTCCTGTTAAAGAAGATCTTTAATTGCTTTTCGCTTGTGAGTAGGTGGGGTTAACTCCTAGGCTGACTAGTTGTGAGACTTGACTCTGCCCACCGCAGAGTGTTCTGCTGCGTGAGGGTTTACCACTTAAATGTAGTTTGGCCTCTATGGGCTCTTGTGCCTGTAGAGAATTCCCTCTGGGTGTGTCACTTGTAGGTCAAACCCGGTAGTACTCTGGTTTGGTCTGGAGTTGGCCTCTGAGTGTGTTGAATCTTGTGCCTCTTAACGTGTGCCCTGGTAGGGCAATTTCAGAACAAAGTAAACCACCAAGCACAACAACAACAAAGAAAAAATCAAATACATTCACATGTAAAAACAACTGACAATCCCCACTCAACACAAGCAAAGATATCAAAGACATAAAGACAAAACAAAACAAAAAAGCAGTGCCAGTCTTGGCTTAAGCCCACCAAGTAATCTCTAGGTTGTCCTCTGCTGTACCAAAGAGTCCTCTGTGTATCCTGCAGTCACCTGTTGCCCAGAGTGACGTTGGGACTGCAGATTTAGATTCGTGGGGTTGAGGGGACTGGGTGGTAGTTTCTACAGTCAGTACAGTTTCTGCCCTTGACTGCAAATATGTGCACTGAGAGTAGCACCACCAGCCCTGTGTCCAGTTCTCTTGAGTCTTAGGGCACTTCTTCTGTGTGTGTGTGGCGGGCGGAAGATTTCTGAGCTGCTGAAAGCCCAGAGCTGCGTATGCTGCCTACTGCTGATCCCTGGGAATGCCTCCGCAGTTGTAATTGCCCTGCCCTAGGCAGGCCAGAAAGGGTGGGGCCTGGGGATGGAGGGGTCTTCTCTCTCCTAGCCCAGCAAAAATCACACTCTTCCCAGCCTCTTCCCTGGGTCAGAGCAGCACGCTGGTCTTCCCAGAGCCTGAGCACTGAGGCTCCTCTGTAATCTGACACTACTCCTCAGTTCAGGGGCCAGTTTAAATCTCTGGAAGGGCTGGGGGTAGGATTGAAAGAGCGGGGGAAGTGGCCCAGGTATGGAGTTTGTGTACTTTGTCTGAGGTAGAGCCGAACTGGAGGTCTCAGCTTAGGTTATTGCCTCAAATGCTGGATATGCTGCCCCCTTGGCGGGAGAGATCAGCTGTGGGACACAGGGAAAGAGCCCACCTTCTGGCTTTTGTGTTCTCTGTTTCTTCCTGGGATCCCCTGCGTCTCTGCAGATGCGGATGCTGGTGGTGTTTCCACCACCGCAGATGCGGGCTGCATCCCCCAGATGCAAATGCGGGCCGTGTCTCCACTCCGCTCCCTTCCCTCTTCCCCTGCTCATCCAATTTGCCCACGTTCAAGTAATCCTTGCACGAGTCTCTTAGCTGTTATGTGTGATGAGCAGAGAGTCCTTTGATGGGTTATAGATGTCCTTTTGTGATAAGATCCGGAGGAGAACTCAAAAAGTGTGCCCCGCTGCCACCATTCCTATGACATCACCTCCAAGGTATTTATTTTTTATATGAATGGGTACAGTATTTACTTTAAGTATGTGATAAGATTAGGATATGTAGTTTAATCCTTAGAGCAACTACTATAAATGATACAGAGATATAATTAAAAACCTAATAGAATAATTAAATGGAATAATAAAAATTATTGAATTTACACAAAGGAAATTTCTGAATTAGAAGGTATTGCTTAGTGTATTTATATTTCATGTTATATTGATTCAGTTAGGTTTAAATCAACCATCTTGCTAGTTGTTGTGTATCCTTTTTGTTTCTGTTTTCCTCTTTTGTTGTCTCCATTTGTATCATTCCAGTAATTTTTACTAGATCAGAAAGCAAGACACACCATATGTGGCTTTCAAGAGCCACACTTAAATATAAAATGTTTAGGTATCAAAAGTAAAGAATGTAAAAAATATATGCAATACAAATGGTATGCACAAGAAAGCTGAAGTGATTATAATAATATCAGATAAAATAGAATTCAACAAAAGAGGGATTATTGGCAAATAGGGATATTTATCTTGGTTGAATATAGTAACATCCTTCTCTGAGAGAATAACTAAAAAAATATGAGTAATCTGAAAATACTATTAACTAACTTGACTCTCTTAATATTTTATAACACTTCACCCAACAATAGCAGAAAACTCATTCTTTTGATATGCACGTGTAACCTGAAGCAAGATAGACCATATGCTGGGCCTAAAAACAAGGCTCAGTAAAAATCAGAAGATTTAAATAGTGCAGAGACTATCCCCTAAGCACAATAGAACTAAATCATAAATTAGTCACAAAACAGTACCTTAAAATATGCTCAAATGGTTCAAAATTAAACAGGCTACTTGAAATTACACTTGAGTCAAAGAAGGAATTACAAGGGGAATTATAAAATAAATGTACCTGGACAGTTGACACCCAGAACCCAAGATGATTTCAGTGATACCAGTGAAGGGGAAGAACTACTCATGGATGACAAAATTCCTACTAAACTGGATATCAATGTAGGAGTTCATCCCTAAAGGTGTTATTGAAGCATTTTAAAAAGGTTATTACCACTATTATGACAAGCATGACAATTAAAAAAGGGAGCATCTCTGGGGTTTTTATGGTCCTGGCAACTTACATGCCTTTCAACCATTACCTTTTGCAGAGGAAACTCAAATATGAGTGGCTATGCAAGTACCACTAATGAGGGCCTAGTGTGGAGTGCAACTCTGAATTCCTAACCATGACCTTTTTTGCCTGGTACACTTCCTTGAGGAACATGATGGTGTAAATCTTTTCATATCCTAATTGAGAATTAATGCCAAATAAAAGATGATTGGTATATATAAAAAAGAAAAATAAAATAAGTCTACCTGAATGATAATGAAAATACAACATAACAAAATATGTGAGAAGTAGCTAAAGTAGTGCATAGAAGGAAAATTTGTAAATTTGACTGTATAAAACAAGCAAGTCGGTTTTATTCAAAAGATCTTTTATATCAAGACCAAAGTTCTTGATCTTAATGTTTACCTCATGAAGCTAAAAAAAGAATAAATTCAACCCAAAGTAGAAGAAAATAATAAAGAGCAGAAATCAATGAAATAGAAAACATGAACATTAAAAAAATTAACAAACATAAAGCTAGTTCTTTGAAAAGTTTGATAAAATAGATAAACACTGTTTAAATCAATGAATAATAAAGGGCAAATATAAATTACAAGTATCGTGAATGAAGGCAGGGATATTACAGATTTTCCACACATTAAAAGGATACGTAAGGAATATTATGGACAACTTCATGCTAACAAAACCGACAAATTGATATGGACTAATTTCTTGAATGACAAAATTTGCTAAAAGTGATATGCAAAGAAATGGAAAATTATAATGAGACTACATTTATAAAAGATATTGAATGTGTAATAAAAATATTTCCCCATGAAGAAAATTTCCAGATCACAAGTTTTTTAAGAACGAAATAACAATATCACACGAACTCTTTCAGAGAATAAAGCGGGGGCAAATCCTTCCTAATTTGTTTTATGAGGTTAGGATAAGCCAGTTACCAAAATCTGAAAAAGGTATTACAGGAAGAGAAAATAACAATACAATGGTCTCAGGAATATACACCAAAAAAAAAAAAAAAAAAAAAAAATCCTTAACTCAATATTAATAGATTGACTACAGCAATAAAAAGATAATGCATCATAAGTAAGTGGGGTTTATTTCAGTAATGCAAGATTGGTTGGAAATTCAAAACCAATCAATGTAATTCACCACATTCAGAGAATAAAGAAGAAAAATCCTAAAATCATCTCAACAGATGCAGAAGAATCATTTGACAAATTCCACATCCTTTCATGATTTAAAAACAAGATATTCTTAACATTTAGTAACAGAAGGGAGCTTGCTCAATCCAATAAAAGGAATCCACAAAAAACCTATAGCTAACATCTGGTATACCATTCATTGCCCACACAACAAAAGGGCTAAAATTAAAAAAGAAAAAAGAAAACACCAAATGTTGGTGAAGGTGTGGAATGACTGGACCTGTCATATATTGCAAGTGAGAGTGTAAAATGTTACAACCTCATTGGGGAACTATTTCGATGTTTCTTATAAAGTCAAAATATACAATTACCCAGTGACCTGCAATTCTTCTTCTACATATTTACCCAAAATAAATGAAACTACATATCCATAAGAAAGATTTCTGTAATAATATTCATTGCATCTTTATTCATAATATCTCCAATCTGGAAACAACTAAAACCTTCATTTAAAGGAAAATGAATAAAAATTATAGTTTTTATAAAATAGAATACTACTCAACAATTAAAAGGAGCAAACTACAAAAGTACAGAATATGGATGAATCTGAAAAAAACATTATGCTGCTAGAAAGCAGCCAGACACAAAAGATTACATACTGTACACCTAAATTTATATGAAAGTTTGGACCAGGCATTACCAGTTTATGGACATAGATATCAGATCAGTCACTGCCTGGGACAGGGGGTAGAAAGAGTATCTTCTCAAATGGGGATTGACTGTAAAGGGACCAAAATAACTTTGTATGATGAAATTGTTCTACATTTTGATCATGGTGGTGGCTACGTGGCTATGTACATTTGTCAAATTCATAAAATTTTACTCTTAAATTCTGGGTATTTGACTGTAAATAAATTTTATCTCAATAAATAAAAGATTTTAGAAAGTAGGTATTAAGACAGTTATCATTTACATTCTTTATAATTACTAAGCAATTGCTTACAAGAAAGGTAGGTTAGTGATTTTTATAAGGAGAATACATTTTCCAGAAGATCTAGATGTTTGCTTTGTGATTCCAAATTCTATTCTGGAACCAAGAGCTTGGATCGAAGGATTCTTCTTGAAAGAACATGTTTTTGGAGGAAATTTTATAATCCATTTATATCAACTGGATTGAAAACCGATGGTGCATACCTGGAGGGTTAGTTATACTTGACAGTCCAGGGCCTAAACTTTGCATCAGGAAATGGAGTTAATCCCCTGAATCACATTTCCTATTGGCATAACATCAGTTCATTTGCTTCCTAAGCAGAGTGGATGATTATTCTTATCATGTTACAAATGATAATAATTGAAAACGGATGCAAGAAAACTTCTTGAAAAGTTAAGTCCCAACTTCAGTAAAACAGAAGAAAAGTTTGCATAACTTGCATAATATGGGGCCAAAAGGATTAATCAGTCTTTCTCTAGCCACCGTTGCTTGGGGATGTTAACAATGTTACACTGGGAGTAAAATGATGCCACACAAATGGAGACTTCTTCAAGGGGAATGATATCCTTAAACCAATGTGGCTTTGGTCTCCCTAGACCAGCATAAAGAACCATACAGGGAGACCACAAAGGTAATTTACCTGTTGCTTGCAAAAGAAACTCAGAACTCCGAGGCTGGAGAGAGAGAACTTCCGTATTTGTCTTTGATTGACACCAATCTATAGACTGCATTTTGGGCAAATGCACATTTTGAGCAAATGCACATTTTGAGCAAATGCACAAGACCAAGACTTGATTATTAGGAGAAGAAGCAAGGAGAGTTATTTGAGAGCAGATACAATGATGATGAAGTATGTCTTTTGAACATTTATTATGTGCCAGATTCTATTCCAAATGTTTTACAAGTGTTAACTCATTTAATCCCTTGAGGTTGGTACTCATTTTGTTTTATCATCTGTATTTTATAGATTAGGTACTGTATTTGAAATTCTGAGAGTGTAAGTAACTTGGACATATCACTGAGTATATGAGACGTCTACTAGAGAAGCAAAACTGGACAACAACATCCAGAAAACACACTGATTAACAATTTTCACAAGTTCTTTAGGCAGAAGACATTGGAGACAAACACCAGAATTGTTGTTTCAGGTTTGTAGTTATGTCAGTGCTTTTCATATTAGCTTCAATTGCTGCTATAACAAATTACCATAAATATAGCAACTTAAAGTGACAAACATTTATTATCTCACAGTTTGTGTAGGGCAGAAATTTAGGTGGGCTCAACTAGGTTCTCTGCTTAGGTTGTCACAAGGCCAAAATCAAGGTGTCAGAAAGCCTGGGATCTTATCTGGATATTCTGGGGAAGAATCTGATTCCAGACCCATTCAGGTTGTTGACAGAATTAATTTCCCAAAGGTTCTACCGTGTTTCCCCGAAAATAAGACATAGCCAGACAATGAGCTCTAATGCGTCTTTTGGAGCAAAAATTAATATAAGACCCAGTATTATATTACATTATATATATTATATTATATTATATTATATTATATTATATTATATTATATTATATTATATTATATTATATTATATTATATTATATTATATTATATTATATTATACCTGGTCTTATATTACAGTAAAATAAGACCGGGTCTTATATTAATTTTTGCTCCAAAAGACGCATTAGAGCTGATTGTCTGGCTAGGTCTTATTTTCAGGGAAACACGGTAGAACAGAGGTTCCGTTTCCTAGCTGGCTGTTGGCTGGGATTATTCTCTGCTCCTAAAGTCTGCCCGCATCCCTTGGTTCATGACCTCCTCCATCTTCAAGGCCAGTGTGTTGAGTCCTTCTTGTGCGTTGAATCTTTCTGACTTCTTCCTCTGCCTTCTTCTTCTGTCACCAGTCAGGAAAGCGCTCCACTTGATGAACTATTATCTGATTGGGTCAGGCCTATGGAGATAATCTTCAGATCTTAAGGTCAAATGACTTGGAACTTCAATTAGATTGGCAAAATCTTCCATAGCAGTTTCTAGGTTAGTGGAATTCTGCCTACCACATCTTTGTTTCTGGTCACTTAAATATTTCTGCACAAGGTAGAGTAGAGACAATGGCAGTAGGTATTGGAAATAAGGGGAGTGCTAACTACATTCAGTTTTGGTTTCCATTTTTTCCAATATGCTCTTGCCAAAAAGAGAGAGCAAACAAAATAAAAGTGATATTTTTATTAAACATCCTTAGTGATGAATACTTCTTTCCTTCTCTTTCTCTTAACTCTTTTTTAAAAATGAGATCTAATTGACATATAACATTGTGTAAGTTTAAGGTGTACATATATTGATTTGATACAATATATTGTAATATGATTGCCACTGTAGCATTAGCTAATACCTCTATTGTGTCACAAAATTATAATTTCTTCTGGTGATGGGAACAGTTAAAATCTAGTCTCTTAGCTAGTTTAATGTTTATAGTACAGTTTTCTTGTCCATAATCCTTGTATGGTAAGATTTCCAGGACTTATTTATTTACTGGATGCAAGTATGTACCTTAAATGACATCACTCCCATTGCTCCATGTCCCAAGCCCCTGGTAACCACCATTCCACTGTGTTTTTTTGAGTTCAATTTTTGGTTTGGTTTTATTTTTGTTTCCTCATATAAGTGATATCATATAGTATTTGTCTCTGTCTGACGTATCTCACTTAGCATAATGTCCTCAGGGTCCATCTATGTTGTCACAAATGTCAGGATTTCCATTTTTTCATGGCTGAAAACTATTCCACTGTATGCATATACCACATCTTCTTTTTCCATTCAACCATTGATGGACACTTAGGTAGACTCTTTTAATACTAATTATGCAGGTTTTCAGTGGAGCCAAATTGAGTCACGAATTCAACCAATCAACATTCAATTTTTAGTGCAAACTTTAATCTCTGTGCTATAGTCTGTGCTGGCTGAAGTACACAGGACTAGAGCTATGATAAATACCTCACTATTTTTCTGCACAGAATCTTACAGGGCCAAGTTCAATGTGTTGCCTGGTCCGAGCTCAGATCTAAAGACTTGGAGGAAGCATCTACCTCTAAGCTCATTCAGGTTGTTGACTGAATGCAGTTCCTTGCGACCATAGGGCCGAGGTCCCTGTTTCATTTCTGGCTGTTAACTGGGAATCAGTCTCTCTCAGCTCTAATCATCATGCTGCTCCCTCCACCTTCAAACCAGTGATTTTTTCTTCTGTTGCATCTCTTTGACTTCAGCCAGAGAAAATGTTCTGCTTTTAAGGGTTCATGTGATTAGATTGGGCCCAACTGGATAATCCCGGATAATTCCTCTGTTTTAGGTTCTGTAACCTGAACTACATCTGTAAAGTCTCTTTTGCTATGTACTATAAGAGTCATAGGATCCCGGGATCAGGACATGGGCATTTTGAGGTTGGGGGGAGGGGGTCATCACTTTCCAGAAGTGATGAAAAATGAAGCTGACAAAAGAAATTGGGGTGAAATTGTGAAGTACAAATGCCTTGTTAAGAAATCTGTAACTCATTCTCTAGACTTGGCAGTACTGTATCATCCAAGGACTTTAACCTCTAAAAAAATTACTTGGGGTGTTACATAGAGGTTGGGCTGGAGGAAGACTAGGGACAGGAACCCAGCTAGAAAATTATTGCATCATTCAGGTAAGAAATGGAGAAGACTTGGACCATTTCATATGAAGAGCAAGGACCTTGTCTTTCTATGTGGTACGTTTCCCAACTGGAACTCCTGCTTAAGCTTCAGATCTCACAGTCAATGTCATTTCTTCAAAGAACACTCCCAGGTAACCCCTCCCCTACAATAGCACTCTCTACTCTTTATGGCAGTTGCCTAATTATTTAATTGTCCGTCTTTCCTGTTTCTCTTTCAGGTCTGCGAAACCAGGTATTGGTTCTAACCCATCCACTTCTATATAACTGACACTCAATATTATGTGTGTGTGTGTGTGTGTGTGTGTGTGTGTGTGTGTGTGTGTTGAATGAAAGTTTTTAAATTATTTCGTTTCTAGCTTGGGCATTGAGGTAGAGAACTAAGTTATGAACTGAGGTAGGAAATATGCTCACATTATGCTTCATCCCCCTTCTAATAGATAGCATTGGGTTTGCCTTAATTCCATTGCCTGAACACTCTGAACTTTGTACAAACTTTAGAACCAGCTGGAACTGAAGTCTCAAGTGATAATATTAACATTTATTATGAATATATTAACGTTTTTTTGGGTTGTTGTTGTTTTTCATTTACCCTGTTTTCTTTGGAAATAGAGTTTGGCAATAGAATTCAACATTTTAAATATTTTTAGTGATAAAATCTGGCCTGGAAGAGTTAACTCATGGTAGGAAGGTTTTTATAGCCCTTTTAAGGCTTAATTTAGTAATAGGTGTTCAGGGAGCATTTTTGAGCCAACACTACTCAGAGAAGGATCTCACTTTGTCATTATCAGCAATGGGCCTGACCACTGGCAAAGAGAATAACAATCAAAGAATGCATTGATTTCCTTTAGCAAGTTTAAGACATTACCGTCATTAGTTCTAAGGCTTCAAATCATTTCCGAAGGTTTGGCCTCTTTGAACAAGTTCCCTGTAACTCCTTGCAGTTTGTCACCTTATTAACAAAGCTTTGCTTTTATTTATTTATTTTTATGTTTTGAACTGTAAGAGCAGCTTTATAATATATGTTTTATGTAATAATGTCAGTTACTGATGTTTTACAGAAATGCACACTGGGTGGTATAATTATTTAAAGTTTAAAATGTACTGAACAGGACTCTGTTTTAATAAGCATTTCAGAAGTTGAATAGACTGAAGTTCAAAGGACAAATGCTTTTTAAACAAAATTATTTATTTCATTTCCAATTTTTGAAATGATTATTTTAAAGCTTTTATTCAAGCTAAAATGGATTTCCTTTGTCTTAATTGGTAATACAATTAACTGCAGTGTAATATCTACTAGTTTGAGCAATAATACTACACATTAATGAGGTTTATGCTAATTTTTATCCTCAGACATCAATTTTCCAGATAAAAGCACATAAAAATTTTGCATTTTTCCTTTACTTTAGGTTTACAATATTTGTTTACTTTGCTTACTATCCATATTAGCTAATATAGGAGCACATTATAACCAATAAAAATATAATTTTAAAATTTCCTTCATTGAAGTCTATTGTATGAGCAGCATTGGGACACTGAGCAGGACAGTAAATTTTGAGTAAGATCAATGGTCTTCCTTCTGGTATGGTAGATACTTAGCATAAATGCTAGGATGAACTATTTGTCTCCTTTGAAATGTATCCATCTTAGGTAGAATTTGAGATAGTATCAGAAGCATGAAGTTGGAAGAAACCAGCAAAATAGTCCTGGAGTTTGAGTGGCTACAAAGGGAATGAATGAAACACTAATGCTAGATTTTCTCTGCATTTATTTTTATATTGTAAAATGGAAAATCTCATTTTGAAACATGCTAGCAAACCCTTTTGTAAATCAGCTTAAAATTTTAACTCACATAAGTTAAATAAAATCATATAGCTATCACTGAGACTTAATGGGATGGTACTGAATGAATAATTACTGTTAAAGTTAATAATCTGTTCAAAAATAGATTTAACAAGACAAAGAACATCAGATCTTGCAAAGATACAGTGTGGGGAAAAAGTTGATGAATCTAGAGGCAGAAGCATGCTGAGGAAAAATACCAAAAAAATGGTGGGAATCTCCTACCATCTGCTTGGTCAAATGGAGGATGTGTATGATACCTTCTAATAGTTATCCCAAAACTGGCAAAATGGCAAAAATAATAATAATATAATAATAATAATCATCATCATCATCATCATCATCATCATCATCATCATCTTAATGGAGACTTGAATTTCAAGAAATATGCCTGAAGTCTTGGCATTGTGAAAGCAGAACATGTGATGAATTCTTGTCTTGCTGAACAATTTTACCTCAGAGTACTTGAAGAAGCAATGAAAGGAAAGGCTTCTCTGGAATTAGTATTCCACAATAGGCATTGCATGTCAGGTATTTTGATTTCAGCAAAACATAGAGCAAAAATGATCTGTGATTATTTTGTGGATTAAATGCTAAAACAGAGATATGGATCATAATGTAAAGGAGGGTTTATATTTGTAATGTTTTGAATAATAGAACCCAACGTCTTTATTGGTGAATCATTGTTAACCAGAAGAAAGGTCTCTAGTTCCTTGCCACAGAACTCTGTATTTGTTTCTGTCCCTTTCAATATATTGAGCCATTATCTGAATAAAGACATAATAGTCTTGCTTGCAGAATTTCCTGATGACTCAATTCTGAGAAGGATAACAGGTAAGATGGATCAAAGACTCAAGATTCAAAGTTATTTATAGGTTGGAAGAATGCCCCTGAAGTAATGAGATTAAATTTAATGGGAGTGATTATGAAGTTTTCCAAGTTGATTTAAAAATAGAAATATTCATAGAATTTCTACTGCCCAATTCACAACAGGGAATAGCTTAGTATTATAGCATAATTATTACAAAGACTATAGGCCTTTTATTTCATTGCCAACTATACAAAGGCTAACAACATGATACAGCTGTTAGAAAAGCAAATGACAATCTTGGATTGTATTAACAGAAGCACAGAGTACAGGAAAAGGGGGCCAGACCATTCTTAAAGCACTCTGGTAAGTTTTGCGTGCCTCTTATTTTTATTGATGAGCTCCTCCTGTACAGGTGGGAAGGCCTGGGTAATATCATGCCACATGGAAAATGATGGAACAAGTAGACTATTAATTCTAGAAGAGAAGAAATTTAAAAGGCATAAAAAACCTGCTTTTATTTATTTCAAGAACTATCTTGAGGAAGAAGGACTAGACATCTGTAATTTTAGTTCCTGGAGCAACCTAGTACATCTAAAAATATTTGTTAAAATAATTCATTAATTGAACAATTATTTCTAAGCATCTCATATGTGTCAGGTATTATTTTAGGTGCTGGGAATACAGCATTGAACTAAATAGACATAGTCCCTGCCTTTATGGAACTTACCGTATTTGGCTGTGCATAATGTGCCCCCACATTTTTGGCCCAAAATTTCAGGGGAAAAATATCTTTTGTTTTAATTTTTTAATTTAAATTTTTATTTGTTTATATTTAGATACTTGTTTTTTGTACTATAAAGGAATTTTAGCATTTATTTTTTAATATATTATGGTACAAGAAATTTTATGTAACAAATAATTACAAAACACAAGAACAGTTACAAGGTACAAGAAATTTTATGTACCGGTAACAAATTTACAATATTTATGCATCGTAGAAGGCCAAGAACTCTTTGTCATTGTAAGTTCGTCATAAGTTTAACAAAACCCATTGTTGTAATCCAAGGTATTATTTTGCATATGGATATCGTTGTTGATTTCTAGAGTTACACTTTTAACTCCTAAGCATAAATAAAATAATTAAAAACATTTATATAGATACAGAATTAGTACTACCCATGTATAATGTACACCCTTATTTTTCCCTCACAAATTTGGGCAAAAAAGTATGTGTTATACACAGCAAAATACAGTACATCCCAGTGAGAGGAGAGAGACAATAAACGGAACAGATAATTACATAATATAATGCCAGCTACAGAGGCAGTGTAGTGGTTAAAAAAGCAGTCTCTCGAGCTAGACTGCATGGCTTCAAATCTTTGCTCACCCACGTACTGGCTTTATGACCTTATACAAATTAGCTACTTTTTATGTGCCTCAGTTTTCTCATATGTAAAATAGGCATATTAGTAGTTCCTACATCAAAGACTTTTGTGAGGGCTAAATGAGTCATTCCATGTAAAGTTCTTTGGACAGTACCTGGTATATAATAAGTATTCAATAAGTAATAGCCATTATTGTTACAGTAATAGGTGTTCTGCAAAAAAGTAAAGCATGTAAGGTGACAGATGAAAGCATGTAAAAATGAATATTAGTCCGGAGAGTGCTAGGTAGAAGGTACATGCAGGCAGCTTGTAATTGTGATGTGTTCTAGTTCTACACTTTTCCACATGCTCCTCTGACCCCATTGTCCCCCTCCCCTTTGTTTGCTTGGTCCATCTTTATTTACCTTTTGAAACCAACCTTACAGTGCACCTCACCTGGATGGCTGAACCTCTCCCCTTTGCTGCTAGAGTTGGCTACCCCCTTCTCAATGATACTTCGGTTTTTATTGCAATTTGTTTTATTTTTTGCAATGTGTTTTATTTAATGCATTTATTGCAATGTGTTTTATTTAAATGTATGAGAAAGTCTAGGCTTAATGGTTAAGATCACAAGTTTTGGAGTCAGATGAAACTGAGTTTGAATTACTAATCAGTCATTACTGTCTATTTTACCTTGAAGAATTACTAAATCTCTCCAATCTTTGATTTCCTCCTTTGTAAATTGGGGATAATAATATATACATTATAAGGGATTTTTAAGAATCAAACAAGAGGAGCGGCTGGATGGCTCAGGTGGTCAGAGCATGAGCTCTTAACAACAAGGTTGCTGGTTCAATTCCTGCATGGAATGGTGGGCTGCACCTCCTGCAACTAAGATTTAAAATGGCAACTGGACTTGGAGCTGAGCTGCGCCCTCCACAACTAGACAGAAGGACAATGACTTGGAGCTGACGGGCCCTGGAGAAACACACTGTTCCCCAACATTCCCCAATAAAAAATAAAATAAAATAAAAAGAATCAAACAAGAAAATGTATACCAGAGGCAGTACAGGGTTTCAATCCATTTTGCCACTTAGTTATGTGAACTTGGACAAGCCATTCAGCCTCTTAGAATTTCATTTTCTTAATCTACAAATGAAGGCAATGGTATCTTTTGATAGAATTACTATGAGAATTAGAAATAATATATATAAAGTGCCCGGAACATAGTAGGTTCTCAATGTGGTATAAGGTTGTCAAATTGAATTTGATTAGCAGTTAGAGCTTTTAGAAAGTGAAGTGTGTTGCCATTTGAAGCCATAAGCTCCTTGCCCCTGGAGGTGTGCATGGTAGATGACAGTATATTGGAGACGTTGTGGACCAGATTCCTGCAGTGGCATAGAGAATGGATGAGGTCAGGGCTTCCCAAACTTTGATCCATGGACCAACTGTCCCATCCCCATCAAGTCTAATTTATTAGGGCTGGGATGAGAACCACCCATGTAAGCAACCACTATATTGCCTACTTCTCAAAGGTTAATGATTCTGTAAATCAGAGTTGGGTTCATAGGTCATGCACTTGGTTAATTTCATCAACTGAGCTCCCTTCTGCATCCTCTCTACCCAGGCTTCCACTATTGGCACCCACACATATTATTAAATGGTTTCTTAACTACAGTAAATCCAAGAAAAACGATTTTAATTCATCTTCATTTATTTATTTATCCATTAAGTTTAAGTGGAGTCAAGCTATTAAGATACATGCAAAAATCATAATTTCGTTTTGTGTCAGAGAATTAGTGGCATTAAGTTTTCCCCTTATTAAATACACTTACTTTTTCATATAATGTTATGTTTCCGTTATCAAAGTTTTTCTGAGACATCTTCTAAAATCTGAATTTCCAAATTAGAAGTTGCCACAGTAAACTATGGCACAGCAAGTTTAGAAGGTAAGAGCACATCTATCACATGACCTTGGGCAAGAACCTTTTTCCTGCTGCATGCCAACTTCCCCATCTGCAGAATGGGAAGAAGAAAATGTGAATAACTTATTAGTTGTAAAGCATTTTAAATATAAGTAAGTGTTATCTTCTACTTTGTGGTTTTCATTAATTTCAATATTCTAGATAGACTGTTTTGTTCTGAATGATATTTGACACCTGGATTCGTTTATTATTTTTATGTATTTGAATTGTTTTTCATTTTTAGAAGGCTTAAATAGCAAGGAAGTTTAATCCACAGTAGAAATGTACTTGTGCTTCGTACTTAATGTATAAAGGACATATCAAAGAAATATACTTAGGGAATCTTGGAAAAAAAAGAAAAATCATACAGGATGGAATTATTCTGGGAAAAGAAAATTACTGTCCAACAATATGGACTCCTCAATGAAAATATTAGCAAAAGCTGAAGTTTTGAACTCTTCTACTTGGGAAATGTTTTAGAAATGCTTACTTCCAGTTCTTACGTATTTTGGGTATCATGACTCCTTACAGCTTCTTTTCTTTTCCCTTTAACATGGATACGTGTGCAGCATTTATGATAATGAGTATCTTATCAGGTCTTAGAGAGCTTATTTTGAAGGATTTCAAAGCACAATAATGAAAAGCATCTCTTTATATTCCCTTTCATGGTCTTTGTGAAAAAAAGTATTTGAGGATTAGGAAATATTTGGGTTTTAAACAAAAAAGAGCTATTAAGTGTTTTATTGTAACCGACAAATTCTATTAGATTTTTACAACTCAACTCTTGTTTTTTCCACTTTAATTTTTAGTATTTCTTTGTCCTATAGGAAAGACACTATTGGTTATACTTTAACAAGTCTCCCTGTCTTCTCATTTTTCCCTGCATTATTTAGTCGCAGAAGGTAGATAAAATTTAACAGGTTAAGAGAGCTAATCTCTTGATAAAAGTAACTAATTCTGCATCATTTCCCATTAAACTAAGAATTGAATGGAACAGTAAATCAGAATTTTTCCACACTGTGGAAAAAGCACTTAATTTTAACTGAATGTCAAATCATTAAAGGTAACAAAGATGGAGTATATGTAGAAACACTTGTAAAAGAGTTATGATTCTATTCTAATTATACCAATTTATTTTTTTAATGAAAGTATTCTCCAGCAATTATTTTGATAAATTCTCTTAAAACTCGCCTCCTTCTTTGCTCTGCAGTTAGTATCCCACTGGTAGTAGCTAGTGTAGGCAGTTGCCAGAATTATCTTTCTATTCAGTGAATAAGAAGTTCATAATTTTGCAGGTGACCAGATAGAAGATGAGAACAGCCCAGATCCCTTGAGGAGTTAGGCTAGTTGCTTGGCTTTAAAGATGTCTGACCAATAAGAAGCTGTGAAAGGAGGCTTCATCCATAAAATTCTATGCATGTCTGACATCTTTCTAGCTCTCTCTTTGCTGCTGGGTTTTGATTGCCTAAACTTTATACTCCTGGTCTTTGAGCTAGTAGGTTAAAGTCTATTTTTTAGAGAGGCATACTTAGCTGAAGTAGTCACCATGTCAGTTAATGCTTTGTTTTCTAGGGATAAAATTATTTGTTGATGCATTTAAGTGTATCAGAAACTCATATGACTTATGGCTATAAAAGCTACTAAAAAGGTAACTAATTCTTCTGCCCCCAGAAATAAATATCACCTTCAATAAATATAACACTCTTCCGTTTAGGATCTTGCCCAGTACTCTCAGAAACCACTTGGATAGTAGGATTTATATCCATATTTTATCATCTTATCCATAAAATAATCATGGGGCATTTTTGTTACACATTTTACTGAAATCAGAATACTTTACATGTAAGCAATGCATGTTCTTGACAATTTTAATTCCAGAGAAACCTTTTCCTTCCTTGCTTCTTCAACTACTTATGAGGTAAAATTGTTAAGCAAGTTAATTAAATGGTCTGTTTTCAAAATACTGAGACTTTAGGTGTATTTTTTTGAAATGGAATTCTCCATCAAGATTTTTTGCCATTGTCCCAGTTGTGTGATAGCTATTAGAAAGTATCATCTATGTCCTCCAGGTTGCAAAACAGGTTGTACAGGATTCCCACTATGATACTATTTTAGTATTTGTCCACAGCATGCTTCTCTGCCTCTAGATTCATGGATTTTTTCCACTTTGTATCATTGCAGCATATGATTTTTCTCTCTCCTGTTAAATCTATTTTTGAACAGATTATTACCTTTAATTGCATCTTTTTCTCACTGAGTACCATCATAGCAAGCCTCAGTGACACTTATTCAACTCTAACCTCTTTGTGTGAGAATTTTAAGTTTCTTTCATTTATTACCCATATTCTCGCCATTGGTATAAGACATCTGAGACTAAAACTATGGTCCCAAATATTATTTTCTTGCAAGAATTTCTGAGATCTTTTTTCCAAGTCTCTTCTTGTTTTGTCCTATGCACTGTCATACATTAGATTTGGGCACACAATATTTTAAAGGAATTTTCTCTCTCTTTGTATAGTTTCAGTTTAAAACTTCTTAATAAGATGGGAAAACCTCCTTTTCAAACATATTCCCCTAGGTTTTCCTAAGATGAACAACCTTATCTCTTACACGGTCAAGAAAATAACATCCTGTTCACTGATACTTCTATTTTTCCCTCCATGCTCTCTATGAGCTTTCATCCTCCCTAATTATCTGTGGCATGGGGAGCTATTTCTTAAGCCCTTTCTCCCTCTCCTTCAGGGGATCACATGACATTTATACCATAACACTAGTAATTGGTGAGCTCCACAGTCAGGAATACAAACTTAAAACACACTCTAAAGGTCAAGGAAACACTGTTTTCCTCAGTATTCTTACCTTCTGGGTTCAAGTTGAACTATTATCCTTTCTTCCTTTCTTTCTTTCTCTCTCTCTCTCTCTCTCTCTCTCTCTCTCTCTCTCTCTCTCTCTCTCTCTTTATTGGGGAATATTGGGGAACAGTGTTTTTCTAGGACCCATCAGCTCCAAGTCAAGTCATTGTTTTCAATCTAGTTGTGGAGGGTGCAGCTCACTGGCCCATGTGGGAATCAAATTGGCGACCTTGGTGTTATGAGCACTGCACTCAAACCAACTGAGCCAACCAGCCACCCCCAGCTATTATCCTTTATGGTTTCCTTTGGGGATACCCTTTCTTGTGTAAACTGCTCATGTAAACTGCTGCAATAATTGTGAGATTTGTCATGACTCTTTGACAACTAGGTTCTTGGCAATGAATGCTACTTTTGGGGTGATCATTATCTAATCTTTCAACTTTATTCCAATTTTCTACCTTTAAAACTACATGGATCCTTACTGGCAAGCTGCAAGCTTCAATATTCCAATGGATCATGGAATCCTGGAGTTGAAGGTATTTGTGTAGCTCATTTAATCATCTCTTTTGTTCGCAAAAAGCATGGCAACAATTACCAAATATGGCACATTTGTTGTATCTACCTATTCATTTGATTGCAAGGGAATTTTGCCTGGGGGTATCTAAAATGATGCTAAATGAGGAGATGCTTGTATTAGAGCTGGTTTACATTATTCATTTATTTGTTCAATCAACAAATATTTATTGAGTATCTATGATGTTAGAAGGATTGCAATAGGTGTAGGAATATCATGATGAACAAGACAGACATGATCTTTGCTCTCATGGCTAGTATACTTTGAGTGACATATGCTCAAATACTCACTCATTATTTCAGATTAAGTATTAGGAGGCTCATACTAGGTAGCAGTTGAGGGTGGAATCAGGGAAATAGCATATGACAATTCCTCTACCACTTTCGTTGTCAACCTCCCAAGTACTCAACTGACTAGATGTCTGAGGGAAACTAGATGGCAACAAATAGTTTCCAAGTGCTTATGGGTCATTAACAAGGCTTCATGTGATACTGATCTTTTATAGGGTAATAAAAGGAGATGGCCCTGTTTTTAAGGAATACCACCTATGCATTTTAGTAAAAGCAACAGATAAAATACAAGTAAATATTTGTAGATGCCTCATCTCCTCACTTGGTTTTAAGTTCCTTATGAATAGTACCATATGTACTCTCACTCACATATTCCAGTATGGTTCCTTGTGCCATGTAAGCATGCAATACATAATTGGTGGGTTAATGTAAAGAATACTGAATGACAGAACAAGGGAAGAGCGTTCTTGAGGCTACTCTAAGTATAAGCAAACTGATCTGCGCATCACTGTGAAGTAATACAGACCCTTTAAGCTAATACCAAGTAGCTTTCTCTTGGGCTAGTGACAACATAGGTAAACAGCATACTTAAGGGGGAAAACATTTCTGGTGCATTATTTTTATTAGAAGAGGTGTGTGTGTGTGTGTGTGTGCATAATAAATTAAGAATCTATTTTTTGGTAAAGCTATCAGCTTTAAATTTTGCCAATCTGGGCAACAGTTTTCACACAGCTGTACCTGTTTCCTATTTGCAATGTGTAAAGGTAAAAAAGAAACCCCAAACCCATCACAACATAAAGTTTTGTTTTGAAACCTAAATGGTAGAGGTTTTTCTTACTGAAGTGTCATTTTTAAAAAAATGAATAAGACATTAAGCATGTTCATTCGACCAATGGACAGACAATTTTAGTAAGACTATGTACATTGACATTTATATTGGGAGCAATAGCAAGAAGTTCTGTCGTACCGTGTTTCCCCGAAAATAAGACCTAGCTGGACCATCAGCTCTAATGCATCTTTTGGAGCAAAAATCAATATAAGACCCCGTCTTATTTACTATAATATAAGACTGGGTCTAATATAATATAATATAATATAATATAATATAATATAATATAATATAATATAATATAATATAATATAATGTAATATAATACTGGGTATAATATAACATATAATATAATACCGGGTCTTATATTAATTTTTGCTCCAAAAGATGCATTAGAGCTGATGGTCCGGCTAGGTCTTATTTTCAGAGAAACACGGTATTCCTCCTCTTCCCACCCTCAAACTGCAGTGTGGTGTCCAAATCAGTTTGCAGAAAGAATAGGGAAATCGGTCACTAAACAGGGACTATTGGCTCTAAAGTTTGATGCAACTCGTCAGTAATTTGAGAGTATCTCAGGCTAGCTATTGACATCTCATAACTTTTGGGATTTATCAGCACACATCACCCCACACACAGCACACATGGACGCACACGGGAAATGGCTTAGGGCAGAACCCCCATGGGAGCAGTTTTAACATCAGTAGATGAGCCTGTCTTCTGTGCAGTCACAGTGTCCCGTTCACTGCATCAACCAACAGAACCAGGTTGAGGCTGATGGGTCCAACTTTATCTGCCATTGATACATAGGAGGACTTTGCAGGGCACCAACTTTGGATTCTTAAATCTACTTCACTCTGACTCAGGAAAAACCAATTCTCCAAAACATATTTGAAATCGTTACCAACTGCCAATGCATTTGCTGAGCTAGAGGTTTTCAACTCTGCAATTTTATTTCCCATGTGCTCCAGAGACATACCCAGCACCATAGCGCTCCTATATGTGGCAGAGCAGACTAGTGAACGATATAGGCAGCATATGGCTCTTCTCACCTTCCTCACAGTTGAAGAGGTTTTCAGGCAAAATCAGAAGGAAAAGCATTTCTTATGCCAAATGGTCTTCCCCTTATTCTCCTTTGAAGCAATAAGAAATTCTAGGCAGATATATAGGGGAAAAGGCCATCCAAGCTTGCACCTGCAAAAGAAGTGCAAATTGCCTGCTTTCCAATGGATTTTACTCACTGTTGAGCTGATTCTGTTTGTGACCCTGCTGGATTTTGAACTCTTATACAAAAGCAACAATAACGGCAAGCCCAGGGGACCCTACTCAATTCATTATAAAGCCAGGTATAGGAATAAGTTCTACCAGTGAGTAATACAGTTACATGTCTATACTAAGGTGTTCCAACACAGGTTTGAAGCCTTTAAGCATAAGTCACATTCACATAAATCCATCTCTGTCTATAGCACGCATATGGAGTTGTTACACTTTCATTGGACTTGGAATAAAAATCCGTTCTTGTGGAGGTTATCACAGGACACAGAGGTTATTCTGCCACCGACAGGAAAACAAGGATGCTAAAAGCACATGAGCTGTCAAATCGGTGAACTTACTGTGACCTGGAACATCAGAAATACACTGACTGCAGTGAGAGAAGAGCATTTTGAATTGTTTCTTTTCTATTACAAGCATAGAGTTTGGAAGCATGGGGCTACAGGAAACTATTTTGGAAATGAGATCAGATGATCTCTAATGTCTCTTGCAGCCTTAAAATTCTCTAGGCCAACAGAAGCTATAAACTGAAAGGTATCTAGTGCCAGGTGTGTGATGCAGCTATGCAGCGAGGCGGGTGACAATAGGGTGTGTGGGGGGTGCTACTTGAGGAAAATCAGAGAGTGTGTTCTTCACTGAAAAGCATTCATATTAAAACATAATGACACAAAACAAAACTCTCTGCTACCCATTCCCCCCAAAAAAACCTCCAGGAAAAACAGAGCCCTTGGACTACCAATTTTTTTTCTTTCAAAATCCAGATGAGATTTCAAAATTAATAGTTCACTTGCTTATCAATGGGAACTAATTTTCTCAGGAGTTATTTTTCTTAGTAAGATAAGTATATATATTAAAATTTGCAAAGTTTTTTCAAAGGTACATTTGGAAGTTTCTTGTGCTTATTTCTGTGTAATTATAGATTTTTCAGTTTTGTTGAAGTACTTGTTTTCATCTTGACTTTATTTTATTGGACTTTTCTGTAAATGTCATTATTACAGGTCAGACTGGTATTATAATTGTTCACCAAGAAACTCAGAAGAACAGTTCGGGAGTGAAACCTAAGGGAGGAGGCAAATTGAAATGTGGATTACTCGGTGTAGGATGTCGGGGATCACTAGAAGGCAGTGAGAGGTCGGTCTGTGGCAGCCACTGAGAGCTTTCACTGTCTAGAAAGGAAGAGGATACAGGTTTCAAGGAATCAGTCTACTCCACATGCCCTTTGGCCTTACCTTTCCCATTCTCCATGAGCAACTTACTTCATACAAGCAATAAGAAGAGGAAGTCTCTGCAGGGAGTTCTCTAGAGTCTCACCATGGATCTTCCATTTCTTGTAAGGCTTTTAAATTAAGGCAAGAATTTATTCTGCATGACGCCTGAACTCCTGTCTTTACTCAAAGAGATGGTCTATTAAGAACAGTTTGGGCACAGTGGGAGGAAGGTGGACTGCAGCTCCCTAGGCTCACCATTAATGAATAAATTGAATGATTCCATTTAGGGTAAGACAGGGAGTATCTGGCATCTTTTGTTAGAAGTACATTTAAATGGAAGATCTTTTAAATGACTGTATTTCAGTTCTTTGTGTGCACACTGAGTGCCAGGTGTTCCATAGAGTCTCAACTCACTCCAGAGTAATACATGACTGTGCGATTCCTGCACTGTTCTGCAGTCTCTTTCCGACTCATGTACCAAAAGGGATGTGAGGGGGAATTGGAGAAGCTGAGGACGAGCAAGGAGGATGTATTCACACTGTCCAGACAAAGGACAAAGATTCAGTGCAAAGGGCAATGACAGAGCACTTGCAATGAACTGAAACTTACTCGTTAGGCAATCGAGGGAGCTTTGCCTGCAAGTTTCTTTTAAAGACTGAAGGAACACTGTGCATTTAGACAATACTTTATGCATGCTTTATCTTGCTGTCAGATAATTTTTTTTCAACAAAGAAATTCAATCCTGAGTAGCTTCAAAGCTCCAACCTCACAGCTCAAGTCCAGGTTTTATTATTTTTGTAAGAAGCAGTTTTATGTGTCATCAGTGTTAATGAAAACATTATATTCCATTCTTAAGTTGAATTGTGGATTTGAAGTATGGAGTTCTCAGAACCATATGCTCATGTTCAAAACTGATGTCTTGTAGCTGTGACTATTCAGGGCACGAAAATGTATAGAAGTAAATGTGCATTTGAATATGCAGGTTATACTTTATCATTAAGGCTGATTATTTATAGAAGCAGAGAAGGCAGAGAGCTGTCAAAGTGGTTTTAAATAAAACAAACAAGCAACTGCAAAAACATATCATTTGCAGCAGGAATACTCGCCATAATCAGAATCCTTTATCTTTCATAGAAAGAGCTGGCCATGGCTGTCCCCGCAAGCGAATCACTTTAGAGCAGCTGGACAAAATGCTGGAGGAGAGATGCAGCTGGGCTTGTCCTCTCTGGAGAGGAAGATGGATTCCTTGGAGGTAGACTCAGATGGCTGTGAAATCTCCAGTGACTAGCAGGCTCAGTTCTTCCAGTTAATCACACAGTATTTTTCAGAAATCATATTTTCAGTAGCCTTGAATAATATTAACTTTCTAACGTGGCTGGAAAATAAAATAATCTGTTCCTAGAAAGGAATAGTAAATGCCTTTTATATCTAAATTAAACATAGAGCTAAAATGTTTTTTCAAGTAATGGTGATTGGTGCCGCAGACAGTGGTGTAGTGTTCTGGTTACAAAGAATCTAGGCTCTGCCACTTCTTAGCCGTGTGAATTTATGCTAGTGTCTTAATTTCATTGAGTCTCAGTTTCTCCATCTGTAAAATGGTGATAATAATGGCATTTTAGTTTATTTTTAGTGAAATGCTCCTTTACAAATGACCAGCCTTTCCCTGACATTTAGAGAAAATCTCCTCAATACATTTGTTACTAATGATACTATCTTGCTATTTATTATAGAATTTGTAAAGTGCTTTCAGTGAAACTGTTCAATCTGAGTCACTTTTGGTGGGTCCAGGTTTAACTGCCATCTATGTTTAGACACTGTGAACAACTGTGTTTAAATCTTCACTGTCCCTTTGAGCTTCGCACCTGACAGTCTGAAATATTCACAAAATCTTTGTTGATCCAATTCTCTAATTTCTTATTGACTAAAACTTCACTGGTTATATGTTCTTCCAAGAGCCAATTACATGACTGCCTGTTCTCCTTATTCCCAAAGATTGTCTTTTGCCAGGCTTAGTATATTTTTGGCATGATTAGGTATTCTTTGGGCTTATTTTCAACCCGTAAAGCTGGCTATAATTATTTTCATATTTGACAGAGACTGCTAGCTACCTAACTAATGTCCATTGCCTCTTTCTTAGTTAATAACGAAACTCAGTTTTATTCTGGATGGCCTGTGGGATGTGAGATATAGGATGGGATTTCCAGAAGGTCTCCTTAAGAAAATGATAGCATTTGGTATATGCATTCTTTTCCCTTCCCATTTCCTGCTTCTTGCTGGTAACATAGACATGAATGGCCAGAACCCCAGTAGCCATATTGAACAATGAGGTAATCTTGAGCCATTGCAAAAAATGAAGGATCATAAGCATAAAAATTTATCCCTTGTGACTTTGGATTTGCTATGGTCAGTTCTGAATTATCTACTTTGGAACATCTTTTGTGTTAGGAAAAACAATTTTAATCTTGTTTAAACCCCTGTTTTTTAGGTCTCTGATGCTGTTTCTAGATGATACAGTGCATTTTGCTGAGCATGTGTTCTGAGAGCATAACCTAGTAATATTCTAGTAGTTGTTATATTGGTCACACTCAGAAAACATATTCTAAATATGACTAGATCATTTTGGATGATGGAGTTTACTTTCTCAGCACAAATTCCCCACTTCTTTCCCCAGAAGCCTTTAATTCAAATGAAAAATGCTATAAACTTGCGTATCATATTTTATTGAGACAATTTCTCTGGATAAGTGTCAGTGGATTAGGGTCAAAAATGGACAGATTTTGTGTTATTATTCTACATTTTTATGACACCATCACCAAAACTTTAAAAAGTAGAAACCCAGGGATTAAAATGAATAATCTTGAACTGAAGCTTTATTCAAGTAGGATATGCCTTAAATCTCATAATTGAGATTAACAAAAGGTCTCTTGCCCTCGTAAGTGGTTGTGTTGTCTATGTTTTTTCTCTCTACCAGTGTTTTCCAAACTTTTAATGTCTCATGTCTTCTGTTTTTTAACTTTTTGTTTTGAAATAAATGCAAATTCATAGGAAGTTGCAAAGACAGTACAGAGAAGTCCCACGTACACTTCACCCAGGTTCCCCCAAAGGTAACATCTTAAGTAGCTGAAGTACAATATCAAAATTAGAAAATTGACTTTATTTAATATATGTGTGTATTAATCAGGGTTCGCCACGAAAACAGAACCTTAATAGATAATGCTTATTTATTGTGAGGAATTGGCCCACGTGACTATGGAGGCTGAGAAGTCCTGTAATCTGCCATTTGCAAGCCGGAGACTCAGGAAAACCAGTGAGGTAATTGAGTCCCAGTCCAAAGGCCTGAGAATCAGGAGAGCTGATGGTGTAAATCCCACTCTGAGGGCTGGAGAAGATGAGATGAGATGCCCCAGTTAAATCAGGAAGGTAGGAAAAAAAGAGGCAAATTACATCTTCCTCCGCCTTTCATTCTATTCAGGCTCTCAGTGGATTGAATGATGCCCAGCCACATTGGAGAGGGCAATCTACTATACCGAGTTGACTGATTCAAATGCTGATCTCATTCAAAACATCTGCACAGCCACACCCAGAAATAATGTTTAATCTGGGCACCCTGTGGTCAGTCAAGTTGACACATTCACCATTACAATGTGTATAGTTCTGCGTTAGTTTATGATGTGCAGATTTGTATAACTACCACCAAAATCAAAATACAAAACTTTTCCGTCACCACAAAGATCTCCCTCATGCTATTCTGTTATGAGTGGCACTCATCCTTCCTCCATATTACCTCTCAGTCTTAGAAAGCAGTAATCTCTATAAGTTTGTCATTTCAAGAATGTTAGATAAATGGAATAATAAATATGTGACTTTTTGAGATTGGCTTTTTTCACTCAGCATAATCCCTTTAGATTCATCTAGGCTGTTGTGTGTATCAATAGTTTTTTTCTTTTTACGACAGAGTAGTACTCCGTAGTATGGATGCGCCACCATTCATTGAACCAGTCACACATTGAAGCATTGCTTCTAGTTTTTGGCTATTAAAAATAAAGATGCTATGAACAATGGTATGCAGGTTTTTGTGCAGAAATAAGTTTTCATTTCTCTGGGATAAATGCCCAGGAGTACACTGGCTGGATAGTACAGTAATTGTATGTTTAGTTGTGTTTTTTGTTTTAATCATCAATATTATTTTATTTTAAAATGTATTTATTTATTTATTTTTAGTTACAATTGACATTCAATATTATTTTATATTAGTTTCAGGCGTACAGCATAGTGGTTAGACATTTATATAATTTATGCAGTGATCCCCCCAATTAGTCTAGTACCCACCAGGCACTATACATAGTTGTTCCAACATTATTGACTATATTCCCTCTGCTGTACTTTACATCCCCATGACTATTTTGTAACTACCAGTTTGCATTTCTTAAACCCTTCACCCTTTCACCTGGCTCCACAACCCTCCTCCCCTCTGGCAACCATCAGTTTGTTTTCGGTATCTATGAGTCTGTTTCTCTTTTGTTTGTTTATTTTGTCCTTTAGATTCCACATATAAGTGAGATCATATGGTATTTGTCTTTCTCTGCCAAACTGTTTTCTAGAATGGATGTAACCACTTCACAGTCCCATTTCTGATCAACTGTGGTTTCTTTCCCTGAGTCCTAAGTTTCCTACTCAGTCTGTTTTCTTCTTTCCACCTTTCGGAGTCTTCTTATGTTTACTTTACATACAATGTTCTAAGTTTACTAGTTGTACTTAGCAGAAAGAATAGGGAAAAATACATCTACTCTTTTTCCTGGAAGCCAAAGTCTTCCCTGTTTTCTTTTGATGAGCACAAAAAACTCATAATTGAGTTAATCTATTTTGAAATTTTTATACAACTTTGAAAGAGAGTATGAGATTTTGGTGTTCATCAAAGGTACACAGGAAAGACTTGTGCTTCTGGGAAGAGAGGCAGGCAGGGCAATGGGTAAAAACAGTTGAAGAGGAGTGAGAAGTACAAACTTCCAGTTATAAAAAAAATAAATAAGTCATGGGGATATAATGTACAGCATAGGGAAGCTAGTCAATATTATTGTAATAACTTTGTATGGTGACAGATGATTACTAGAATTATTGTGGCGATCACATCATAAGGAATATAAATGTCGAATCACTATGCTGTTCACCTGAAATTAACATGATATTGTATGTCAACTACACTTTAATAAAAATCAAGACAAAAGCAAACAAAAAATAGATTAACTCATGATTAAAAAAACAACATTGAGACAGATTTCTGTTTTGTTTTCAAAGTAACATACCATCCTTACTTTTTTTTTCTTTAAACTTTCATTTATTTAAGTGTGTTTTTTCAGGATCCATCAGCTTCAAGTCAAGTAGTTGTTTCAATCTAGTTGTGGAGGGTGCAGCTCACAGTGACCCATAGTGGGGATCGACCTAGCAACCTTGTTAAGTGCACCGTGCTCTAACCAATTGAGCTAACGGCCACCCTCACACCATCCTTCTTACTTCACTACTTTCTCATCTGATATTTACATATGTTCCCTCGCTTCATTGAAATTCATTGTCCCCATACATTTTCAGAGTTCTGACAGTTTGGGTTTCTAATCCCCCTGTTTTTATTTCTAGCCGTATCTCTACCTCTTTTTTGGGCTTTTCTTTGGATACTTGTGACCTATTATGAACCAAAGTACCAAAATCAATGTCAGATTTTTGGCCTGGTGTTTTAGAACAAAGTTGTTCGATTTCAGATAACTTTGGATGAGCATCAGATAAGCATTCATACTCTTAATCAATGCTTAGTTGAACCAGCCTTCCACAAGCTTTTGAGGACTGCTCATGACGAGATTTGTTTTTATCAGTGTTTGGCTCATGACAAGAGATTAAAACTAAGCTGCTCACCTTTTTGCTTTGTGAAAAATTGGACCAGTTTGGAAGCATCAGGCTTGGAATTGGTGTATGGGTCTGTCACATATAGTTTGGGAGTATTTTAGCACATAATACCACTAGCCAAATGTAATTATAAAGGGCTATTAGATGAAGTTCAATTTCAGAATGGATTTACATAAAGGGAAAAAGATTGCTTTTTTCCTCTTCTTTTGAAGAGGAATAAATTTGTATTGTCCCTAAAATTTGTTTTTCCTATGGAGGGTTTGAAATTATTATGTTAATATTTAACTGCTGTGGCAATATGAAACCTTTTATAAGTGTTGTTTTCATCAAGAAAGGCGTAATTATACACACACACACATCATTTATGTATATATTTTTGGTTCCTTTTGTGGTTAGTTGGTTTTAAATTGTAACGGAAAAACAATACTACATTGGAAACAATCAAATGAAAGAGAATAAAAGCTCAAAAATTACCAAATGGTTATTTTATTAGATTTTGTTTGATCATTAAATGTATTTTGCAGACCAAAGTAGTTATTTCAAGTTTGCTGTGTTTTTATGTATTTATTTTTATTGTAATTTTTTTTTTTTTTTTTGTAAATTCCTTGGCATCACCTTTTTTGTTGTTGTTTAGAGGGGATGGGTATCCAGACTGCCATGTACAAGTCAAGACGGACCTTTCTCTTTGTGCTGCCACTTTCCAACAATTAAATTTTGGTTTCTTTAGGTTGTGAGTTGGTTTTGTTTTGCTTTGCTTTGCTTTGTTTTTATCTCGGAAGTCTAGATTTTTATTTTGACCATTTGTTAGTGTTTTCCCTAAAATAATGATAATAATTAACAACAACCAAAAACCTAAAAAAGTGTCTTTGTTTGTTTTATTTTCCTTTTTTTTCCCTTTTATATCAACTGTGGTCGATCAGTAGATAGAACTTCAGTTAGTTTTACGGAATGCAACATTTAGCACTTCCCCACCTGCTTTTTTAAAGGAAAAGATAAAATTCAATGAATGACTTGAAGTCAAGAATGTGGCTATAGGTTCGTTCACCCATACTCAGGTTGCAAAGTATTCCTCACCCCTTTTAGCCTGAATGCATACAGTGATGTGTGGCAAAGATACGCAAACCCAAGCTCCATTACCATCATCAGTAGAATAGGTCAAGCTGCTTTTTATGACAAAGCATAACTGCTGATTCCAATCTCTACTCTCTGGAAAACTTTGTCATTCCACTCCGCACGAGCTGAAATACCGAAAAGCAAATTGTAGCATTCATGCGGAAGAAATCACTTCCATTTCTTCCCCTTCTCATTGCCCCTCTGCTTTCCCCTCTTCTTTTCCCCTTTCTCCTTCTCCTCCTCTTCTGCAGCCTTCTCCCCTTTCCTCAAATAAGTAAATCCATTATTTCTCTCTTTTCTAAGATGGCTCCTCTAATGGTTTTTTCTGAAGTCAGTGTTTACAAAGCTAACCAACAGTGTTGCTGCTAATAGTTGCTGGTAGAAGTTTCAATGTGGCATATTTTCAGCATCTGTGCACACTCTTTATTTCCAAGTTTTTTGAAAGATTGCAAATTTTCAGTGATTATTTTTAAGTATCATTTCAATGGTCACGCATTGACTTTGGTTCTTTCGTTTCCTCAGTTATTTTGCTGTCTGTGAAGCAAAAGTTTAGTTTTGCTAGTTTTGAATCGCTATCGCTTCGTTAGCACTTGAAGAATCATCAACCTAGTTGCTATTAATTTCAGTACATTTTTTTCAAATGCTGTTTATAAGTTCCCTATCAGTTTAGCAGCACCAGTTTTTATGCTCTCTATATGACCCTCAAATCTAGCAGTGTGGTCAAAGAAAGACTAAATTCTACTCTTGGTTGCATCAGCAGTGCATCTGGGTATGCATTGTCCTTCGATCTTTGGATAATTACAGTATCGGCTTCCAAGCAACCTTCCCTGAGCTCATTCAGATAATCCACAGTGTTGCAATCTGACTTGTTCAACAGGAATTGGCAGGTTTGCTGAGACATACTCAATACTACCTCTGGGTATTTGCTAAACTCTCCACCAATAACAAGGGTACTATCACCAAACACAGCATCTGTGGCTTTACAGACCTATGGACATTCTCATTCCTTATGCTCTCCATCAACAACAGGTAAGATACTGGATTTCAAGGTGTGACGTAAGTCTCCCACTTATCTCAGTCACCAATAAAAGTCCTTAATAATGAGGCCATTACCTCATCTTGATACTGCACATTTCAGAGAACATTTTGAAGAGTTCTAGAAAACTCTTAAGAGTGGGTTTTCCCTAAAATAATGTAACATCCTCAACAGGGACACCATCATCTCATCTCAATGCTGCACTTTTCAGAGAACATTTGAAGAATTATGTGGAACAAAGACTGAAGGTAACTTAACTGGATCTTATCAGAAGTGCTTTTATATGTGACTTCATCTGAAGTGGTATACTGTTTGCTGTTAGACCAGAACTTCCATAGTCAATATTTTAACTGAAGGGTAATAGTACTTGGTATGATTTTTCACAGTTTTCATTAAAGCAGCACTTCTCAGGTTTTTCTGGTGGCCACCAGGCCTGTCTGTAGTCTCCAGGAGTTGCTGATTTATGAGAATAAGCAATAAGTAGCTGTTTCTTACTGATTGTCACTTATGAAGTTTCATAAGCAGCTTCAGCTAAACTAGAAAAAGCCCAGCACACATTTGATGCCATTCTGGGTTCAGAAGTCAGGCCTTCCATCGGACAGAGAAGCCAAGTAGACATCATTGGTGACAGCTTCAGTGAGCAAATGCAAAATCTGCCTTCTGTCTATATACTTGTATATCAAACAACTTACACCAGGGTCTTTGATTAATTATATTAAGATAGGCATTGCCTGTATAACTAGGAGTTTGAGCTTATTTAGTTTCTGTTCTTCCAAGATACAGGCAAAAACCATTGCAGGGGTATCCTGGTATCACTAATCAGGGTTCCTGATAGGTTCTTGCAGAGAGGGAAGGACAAGTGGGACAGTGTCATCTTTACATCAGGTGGCCAGGAGCATCATCATCTTCATCATCCTTGCTATTGTCTGTGTGAGAATTCAACCCTTAGTTGTAGTGATCTGTAGTGATAGATCTTGTACGTGTGCTCTGGGGCCTTCTTTGTTCTGCTGCCTCTTTAGCATCAATGGTCAAACATATTATTTAAATAATTTAAAAAATTTTTTCAATTACATTTCACATACAATATTATCTTAGTGACAGGTGTACAAATAGTGATTAGACATTTATATAATTTACAAAGTGATCACCATGATAAATCTACTACCCATCTGACATCATACATAGTTATTATAATATTATTGACTGTATTCCTTATGTTATACTTTACATCCGCATGACTATTTTGTGACTACCAGTTTGTACTTCTTAATCCCTTCCCCTTTTTCACCCACCCCCAACCCCCCTCACATCTGGCAACCATCAAAATGTTCTCTGTATGTATGTTTATTTCTGTTTTATTTCTTTGTTTATTTTGTTCTTTAGATTCCACATGTAAGTAAACTCATATGGCATTTGACTTTCTCTATCTGATTTACTCCACTCAGCAAAACACTCCCTATGTTCATCCATGTTGTTGCAGATGGCAAGATTTCATCTTTTTTATGGCTCAGTAATATTCCATTGTACATATGTAACCCCTCTTCTTTATCCATTCATCCAGTGATGTGCAACCAGGTTGCCTCTATATCTTGGCTATTGTAAATAATGCTGCAATGAACATATGGATGCATATGAAGTAGTAGTCCATTTGAAGGAGTGCTTTGAGATTTTTTTCAGATACCCAGAAGTGGGATTACTGGGCCCTTTTTTGTCTCTTAGATTTTGTTTTAAAGTCTGTTTTGTCTGGTATAAGTATCACTACCCCAGCTGTTTTATTCATTTCCATTTTCATGAAGTACCTTTTCATCCCTTTACTTTCAGTTTGTGTGTGTTTTTCAATTAGAAGTGAGTCTCTTGCAAGCAACATATGTAAGAGTATTGTTTTCTTATCCATTTAGTCACCTTATGTCTGATTGGAGCATTTAATCCACTCACATTTAAACTAACTGGTGATAGATATGTAGTTGTTGCTATTTTATTCTTTTTTTTTAATTTTTATTTTTTCTTCTTCTTGAACATGTCCTTTTAACATTTCTTGTAATACTGACTTGTTGGTGGTGAACTCCTTTGTCTTTTTCTTGTCTGGTATGCTCTTTATCACTTTTAAAATTTAAATGATAGCCTTGCTGGGTAGAGCAGTCTTGGTTGTGGATCCTTTCTTTTCATCACTTTGAACATTTCATGCCAACTTTTTCTTGCCTGCAAAGTTTCTGTTGAGAAATCAGCTCACAGTCTTTTGGGAGCTCCCTTGTAAGTAAGTACTTGCCTTTCTGTTGCTGCTTTTAGGATTCTCTTTTTGTCTTTAACCTTTACCATTTTTAATTTCATGTCTTGGAGTGGGTTTCTTTGGATTCATTTTCTTTGGAATTCTGTGTGCTTTCTGGACGCATATGACTATTTCCTTCACCAGGTTAGGAAAGTTTTCATGATTTCTCCAAACAGTTTCTTAATCCCTTGCTTTCTCCTCCTTTTGGTACCTCTATGATGTAAATGTTTTTATACTTGATGTTATCCCAGTGGTCTCTCTAACTATCCTCATTTGTTTGGATTCTTTTTTCTTTTTTCTGTTCCAATTGGGTATTTTCTGCTACCTTGTCTTCCAAATTACTGATTCATTCCGCAGCTTCATCTAGTGTACTTGTGATTCCTTCTAGTGCGTTCTTCATTTTAGTTATTGCATTCTTCACTTCTGAATGGTTTTTATGGTTTCTATGTCCTTTTTTTTTTTTTTTTTTCATGCTGGCTATCCATTTGTTGAAGTTCTTACTAAGTTCCTTGAGCATCCATTGTTTTGATTTCTGTATGTATCTGGCAGGTTGCTTGACTCCATTTTGTTTAGTTGTTTTCTCCTGTTTTTTTATTTGGAATATATTTCTTTGTTTGCTCACTTTGACTGCCTCTCTGTTTTTGTTTCTCTGTATTAGGTAGATCTGCTATGTCTCCTAGTCATGTCCGGGTGACTTTATGTAGTAGGTGTCCTGTGATACCCAGTGACACAGTCTTCCTGGTCACCTTAGCTGGTGCTCCAGGACTGTCCCTTGTGTGGGTTGTATGTGCTTACTTATTACAGTTGAGCCTTGATTGATGTTGGCATGTCAGTTTGTGGGATTGACACTCAGGCTTATTGATTGTGGAGTTTGGCCACATCCACAGTTTATGGACTGCTGTGAGGGGGGCTTGCCCTGCATACTGGGAGCCCTAGTGGGCTCTGGTGCCTGTTGAGATTGCCTTTTAGGTGTGCTGCTTGAGGGGCTAATGTGGTGGTGCTCTTCTGTGATCTGAAGTAGATGTCCTAGTATGTTGGTTCTCATGCCTCTTGTGAGGCACTCCTCTGCAGGTCCAGTTCAGCCACTGCCTGTGACTAGTCAGAGAGTACTTGGTAGGAGCTATAAAGTGATTTGTGATTAGTCACTGCCTGTGTTTTACTGGGAGGCACATGGGAGAGACATCGCTGTGAATCGAGGATGGCTACCACCAGTACTGGGCCATGGTAGCTCTGCAAATAGCCCAGGTCACCCTGAGGCCTGCTGCCTCCTGCTGGGTCCTGAAAGGCTCAACTGCTGATAAAGCCTCATGTGGTATGTGAAATAGATGAGGCGGGGTCTTAGGGAGTCACCAGTTTGGGACAAATGGTGATCACGAGGTTAATTTAGATTCTGGTTTGGTGCCAGTACTGAGCCTAGAGCTACTGAGCCTAGAGCAAGTCTCAGAGCACACCAAGGCCAGCTGCCATCCAACAGGGGCCTGCAGTCCCCCAAGACTTGTCCAAGAAAGAGTAGAACGTGGACAGGGCTGTTTGCTGCATGGGAAAGTGCTTCTGGCATTGCATGAGTTGTGGGGGTGTGGTGGGGTACCAGGGAGTCACCAGTGTGGAGCTAGTGGAGTTCACTAGGCCAATGCAAATTCAGATTTGGTCATGTGGAGGAGGGCTCAACACAGGAAAGATGGCACCTGCCTGCCAGCTGCACTGGAGAAGAGCCCCACACAGGGAAAATATTGGCTGTCCCTCCAGTCCTCACTGTGAAGCCACACTAGGCAGTCTCTCCCTGTATGTCTCTGACACCTTCTGAGTCACTGTCCCTCCATTGGAGCCCAGGGTGAGTGCCTGGGAGCGAGAGAGTCAGTCTATGCTTGGGCCCTTTAAAATAATATCTTGGTTTCACACAGCCTTTTATCCCACCTGGATGGTTGAAATTCCCACAGTTTTTCACAGCCAGATGTTGTAAGGGCTCCTATTCCTGGCATTGGTACTCTGGGCTGGGGAGCCCAGTGTGGGGCTGGGGTCCCGTGCTCCTCTGTGGGGGGCAGACCTCCACAGCTGAGATATCCCTCCCAATTCTCAATGGCCACATGCACGGGTAGGGCTGGCATATTCCAAATCTCTGCCCCTCCTACCAGTCTTGACTTCTTTATATCCTTACTTATAAAACTCCAGTTCAGCTAAATTTCAGATGGTTCTCCAAGTTGATTTTTCTATAATTTAGTTGTAATTTTAATGTGGCAACTGGAGGAGACAAGCACAACATTTATCTGCTCCACCATCTTGGTTCTGTATGTTCAACTGTTCATCTAATCTACTGTGTTTTTCCTCTAATGTATTCTTTTTTGCAGTTATTGTATTCCTCATTTCTAACTGGTTCTTTTTATATATTCTATCTCCACTTTTATGTTTCCCATTTCTTTGTTGAAGTTCTCAGTGAGATCATTGAGCATCCCTGAAACCAGTGTTTTGAACTCTCCTTCTGGTAGATTGCCTATCTCCATTTTGTTTAATTCTTTTTCTAGAGCTTTGTTCTGTTCTTTCTTTAGGGCATTTTTAAAAATCTCCCCATTTTGGCTGCCTTCCTGTGTTTGTTTCTATGTATTAGGTAGGGCTGCTATGTCTACTGGTCTTAGTAGAGTGGCCTGATATAGTAGGTGTCCTGTGTGGTACAGTCTCCCTTTTTTTCTGAGACAGGTACTCCAGGTATGTCCTTTGCATGGATTGTGTGTACCCTCCCTGTTGTAGTTGAGGCTTGGTTGCTGTTTGCATGTCAGTGGGAGGTATTGGCCCTCGGGCTGATTATTTGTGAGGACTGGCCAGTACTACAGTGGAGGAGCTGTCATGCAGGGGCTGACCCTATGGAGCAAGGTTCACTTTAGTAGGGCTCTGGTGCCTTCCCAGTGTGCTCTTTTGAGTGTGTCATCCTTGGAGGTGGCCAGTGGTGCTCCGGCTTGGTACAAATCAGGTCATCCTGTGTGCTGGTCCCTGAGCCTCCTGGGAGGGGTCCTGCCACAGGCTAAGTTCAGCTACAGCCTGTGCCCAGCCTGGGGCCACCCAGCATGAGCCACAAGGCAATCTGCAGATGGCAGCCACCCATGCTGGTCTTGGAGGTGTCTGAGGGAGGCTAAGCCACAAACTGGGGCTGGCTGCTGCTAGTGCCAAGCTTAGGGCTGCTCAGCAAGAGACACAGGGCATGCTGAGGCCAGGTGTTGCTTGTATGGGGTTTGTGAACCTTTGAGAGAGTTTAGGAAATTCTATAGCATGAGCCAAGACAGGACATTTGTATGGAAATTCCACTGTAAGTGGCTTGGGTGGGCCTGCAAAGTGAATGGGGCAAAGTCTGTGGTGTCACCAAGGCAGAGTGAATAGTGTTAGGTTGATGGAGACAGATATAGCAGTCACCTACTTCTGAAAGCTGGCTGGGGGTAGGGCTCAATAAAGAAATAGTGGGTTCTGCCAACACACCTGAGTGAAAGCTGCCCTTTAGCCCTTGTCCTGAGCCAGACAATTCATTTCTTCCCTGTATGTCCTTGGCTTCATTCAAGCTGCTGCCCCAGCACTAGAGCTCAGAGAAAGTGATCCCATCAGTAAGTCTGTGCATGAGCCCTTTAAATGGGGTGCCTGGGACTCTAGCACCCTTCCATCTTACTCAGACACGGTCTCCACTGGTTTTCACAGCCAGTCATTGTGGGACTTCTCTTCTTGGCCCTGGAACCCTGAGCTGGGGAGCCTAGTATGGGGTTGGGAGCCCTCGCTCCTCAGATGGAGCCTTCACAGCCAAGATATCCCATCTGATTTAAAATCACCAAACACAGGTGTGGGACCAGCCTGTTCCATGTCTCTGCCCCTCCTACCAATCTCAAGGTAGCTTCTGTATATCCTTAGTTATAGGACTTATGTTTAACTAGATTTCAGGCAATCCTCAATGATGGTTGTTCTGCAGTTTAGCTGTAATTCTGATGTGGTCACAAGAAGAGGCAAGCACAGTGTTTACCTACTTTGCCATCTTCACTGGATCATCATCCTTATTACTTGCTTGTTTAGATCATTTCTGGCCCCAAATCTCCCTCCAGTAACAAGCTTTCTTTCTCCAGTGCTGCCAAGGATGACCTCCTTCCCTCAACTATGGCCCTAATCACACCAATGTTTTTTTTATGTCTATAGTTGTTTTTCTAATTCCAGCTACTTCTTATCTTCTGCACACCAGTCTTGGCCAAATCTATTCTGTCATCATAAACATTGAACGAGCATTTTATTTCTTATAGGGCCACTTTATTAAAGTCACTGTGTTACTTCAGTTGTGATCATAAAAAGAACAGGACTTGTATGTGTCTCTACGTACCAATAATACAAAGGCATTTTCACTAAATTCTGTAATCTAATCACTAATACTTAATTATCTTGATAATAGGTTGCTTCATAGAGTATCTGAAAAAGAAATTGCTTTTCAGCTTCTTTATCAGAATTTGCTGTAAAGAACTCCAATTGTTCAGGAGTACCTCAGCAGCCACTAACTTCACATTAATACTGTGATCTTATTTCCTCTTCTTCAGGATTATGGCAGTCAGAATTTCATTGACTTCTCTGTGTGAATATCTTGGCAGATAATAACAAATTGCATCCAGTGTCAACTCTTTCATGTGCTCTGTGCTTTTGGGGTTTATGACATTGGTTACCAGCTGAATAATGAATCTGACTACTGGTTCAATGGGATCTCTGCACAAACAATATCAGCCATCACTGTAGGAGGAATTAAGATGGTAGGTTTCTGAGCCCAATGTCTGCAAAATAGTTCTTGTCTTTTCTGTCAAACATAAGCATTAATGGCAAGACATTCCCCTGATGTTGTGCCTTGATGTTTGGATCCTTAGATGACAAATAATTTTTGAACTGTAGACCAGCTGCAACCCTACCATTCTGGCTGTTTACTGAATTTTCTGGCACTCTGGACAGTTCCAGAAGGACATTTAGCAAGTTTCACCACCCCACACTTCAGGAACTTCTATGCATCTTCTAGTTCAAGCAGTGGTGGGGCACAATTTTCTAAAGGCTGGGATCAACTTCTAAGTAAAGGTGGTGGTAGTTGATTCTCTTCAGATGATGCTTGGTGTCTCAGGGGTGAGATCTACCTGAAGATAAGTGTTGGGAGTAGAGTGACACTAGAGGGTGTGAAGGGGGTCAGAGTCACCACAAGTTCATTCATCTGTTCCTTCATTATAATGCTCCATCATCCTTTCCTTCTTACTCCTTCCCTCTTTCCTTCCCTCCTTTTTTCTTTGCTACCAGCAGTGGCAGCTTCTCTTGTGGTGGGGGCAGAGGGGAAAACACAAGGGCAGCTCATAGCATGGCTGGACCTTGGTTGGCGAGGAAAGGAAGGAGAAGGGGAGGCAGCGAGTGAACAGAATCCGATAAGGAAGGAGAACTTTGCTACACTTTAGATTACAGAAAGTAAAAGCTAAATCATGAACACCAAAGGTCATTAAAGTGACATACTGTATGTGGGAGAGTGTGTATCAATATCAGTAATCAGTTCATTTTTTTGACCAAGTGTCCAAATAGGCAAAGATATCTTACAACCCCAGTGATTTCCTTAAAGGAAGTTACATTATAAAAAAATACTTACAGTTTGCCATTTGCCAAAGCTTCTTCATGCCAGGTTATATGAGAGAATTAAACTTTCAGTATTGATTAAGTGCTTTGGGATTCAGAGAGGTGATAGGAACTTTTTAAAAATCTGCTGTTTATATGGTACTAAAAGACTACACCATAGACTTTTCAGCCAAAATTGCACAAATGTACAACAGTACCATCATCAGTGTCATCTGCAACATATGGAAGTGAAAGGGCTGTTTCTTTGTCAAGTCTTAGACTCATCTGGTACAAACTTGAAAGACAGGGGTAGTAACTACATGTATTAAACTGTCAAGTTAGCATGCATTTCAAATAAGGTTCAAAGTTATAAGGACAAAAGAACTCTAGGAGTAAGAAAGAAACTTTGATTTTGCTTTCAAACTGTCAAGATTAAGTGGCTAGTCGTTCCTGCATATCAGTTTGGTACAGCTATCTGGGAAAGCAAATAATCTGGTGGGTAGGGATGGAAGCAATGTAGCTTAAGGGCTTCATCCTGGAAGGGGCAGATGACTGGTATAGCCAAGAGGTAAAAGTCGGCAACATATTCTGAGAGATACAACCTAGAGGAAACCTTTAAAAGATTGGGAAGGACTAGACAGGAAATGGATTTTAGACAATAGAGCTTAGTGAACATGTTGTACACGAGGCATAGGCAAGCAGATACACAGCTGGGTTTGGTTGAGTTTTGATATATTTTGTTGAGTTTTGATATAAATGTCTTGGAAGGTTTCTGCTGAGAAGAGAGTAGCAAAGTGTTTCTGTAAAAGTTGTCCAATTTGTAGTTATAGCTAATGGTGGCATAGAAGTTAGCTTTCCTTATCATCATAGACACACAAAATGTGCTTCCTAGCCTTGGCAAGAAAGTTTGTGGAGCTGGTGAGTGCTTTGCACAAGGTAGTCATTTATTGAATATGAGTGGATCTGATCTGTGCCATCTGCCCCATACTTTCACCGAGTGCCCAGATGTCTATCTCTGAAAAATAGCAAAATAAAGATGAATTGTGGAATCTGAAAGTATTAAGTACTTCATTGCTGTGATTCTCAATTCAATACTCCCTTTATAATGTCTTAAAACCTACTTTAAAATTCTTAAATATTTTGTACATAGTATTACCTATTGACACACATTATTTAAAAATATATATAATACCCTGACAGTAATATGAAGGGTAAATGAAATAAAAATAATTTATAATAAAATAATATGTATTTCCATATGCAAATGCACGGGCAAAAGCACTCTAAAAGACCTACATGAAATAGTCAGATACTTACAACTGTAGGTAAAATCATTATGCCATGAAAACTACCAATTTTGACTTCATATCTACCCAACACTCAAATACCCAAATACTATGTGTCAGTGCCATCTTTTATATAATTTCTCCAAATCATGATAAATGCTTATTAAACTTTAGACAAAACAAAGAGTAATATTTTCTCAAATTACAGTGTAGGAAAATATTTTTCAACAACACGAATGTGTATTAGGACTTTTGAAAGTCATATAACAAATCTTTTAAAAAGATTTTTATTAAAATATAGCTAAGATACAATATTATATTAGTTTCAGGTGTATATCATAGTTATTCAACATTTTTATACCTAAAGAAGTGATCACCATGGTAAGTCCAGCTACCATCTGACACTATGCCAGTTATCACAATATTATTGACTATATTCCCCATTCTGTACATTACATCCCCATGACTTATTTGTTTTATACCTGGAATTTGAACCTCTTATTATCCTTCAACTTTTCCCCTCTTTTAAAATTTTTCAATTATAGTTGACATTCAATATTATTTTATACTATTTTTAGGTGTACAGCATAGTGGATAGACATTTATATAATTTAAGAAGTGATCCCCCTGACTGGTCTAGTACCCACCTGGCATTATACATAGTTGTTACCATATCATTGACTATATTCCCTATGCTTGACTTTACATCCCCATGACTATTTTGTAACTACAAATTTGTACATCTTCATGCCTTCCTCTATTTCACCTTGTCCCCCAACCTCATCCCAATAATCACCCCAATAAATGTAGTAACCATCTGACACCATACATACTTATTACAATATTATTGACTATACTCCTTATGCTATACCCTACATAACCTTGACTACGTTGTAACAACCAATTTGTACTTCTTAATCCCTTCCCCTTTTTCACCAATTCCCAACCCTATTCCCATCTGGCAACCATCAAAATGTTCTCTGTATCTATGAGTTTGTTTCTGTTTTGTTTATTTGTTTTGTTCTTTAAATTCCATATATAAGTGAAATCACATTGCATCTGTCTTTCGCTGTCTGACATACTACACTCAGCACATTATCCTTCAGAGAACCCATTCCCTTCCTTGGCTGAGCAATATTCCATTGTATATAGGTACCACCTACTCTTTATCCATTCATCCGTTGACGAACACCCAGGTTGCCTCCACACCATCTTGGCCATTGTAAACAATGCTGCAATGAACATATGGATTCACATGTCCCCTTAAAGTAGTGTTTTGGATTTCTTCAGGTTATTACCAGAATTGGGATTACTGGGTCCTTCTTTGTCACTTGTTATAGCCTTTGTTTTAAAGTCTGTTTTGTCTGGTATAAGTATTGCTATGATAGCTTTTCTTTTAATATCCATTTTTATGACATATTTTTCCATCCCTTTACTTTCAGTCTGTGTGTGTCATTTGATCTGAAGTGAGTTTCTTGTAGGCACCATACGAAAGAGTCTCTTTTTTCTTATCCTTTCAGCCACTCTTTTGATTGGAGCATTTAATCCATTAATCCATTTGCATTTAAAGTAATTTTTGGTAGACATGTAGTTATTGCCATTTCACTATTCGTATATTTTGTCTTTTTTTTTTTTCAATCTTAAAGAAGTCCTGCTAACTTTCCTTGTAATACTGGTTTTGTGGTGAGGAACTCCTTTAGCTTTTTCTGGTCTAGGAAGCTGTTTATCTGTCCTTTGATTCTATTATAAATGAAAGCGTTGCTGGGTATAGGCGTCTTGGTTGTAGGTCCTTAGTTTTCATCACTTCAAATATTTCCTGTTAATCCCTTCTGGTTTACAATGTTTCTGTTGAGAAATCAGCTGATAGTCTTATGGGAGCTCCCTTGTGGGTAACTTAATTGTAAGCGGGCATTTTCCCGCCAAATAGCGTCATAACGCGGGGCTTTTTTGACATTTTTTCGCCAAAATTAGACTTTCCGTAAAATATTCATATCTTTCTATCTATTTGATATTTTTCTATGAAACTTTCAGTGTTTCAGTTTAAAAAGAGGTCTCTCTTTATTTATTTTGCAAAATTTTTGCCGGTTCCAACTAGAGGTGATATGACGAGTTTACTCGTTTCACACAATGTGTTAACTGCTTTTCTCTTGTTGCTTTTAATATTCCCTCTTTGTCTTTTATATTTTAACTATGATGTGTTTCAGTGTAGGCTTGTTTGGGTTCATCTTGTTTGGGGCTCTTTGCACTTCCTGGGTTTATATATTTATTTCCTTTACCAGGTTAGGGATGTTTTCAGTCATTATTTTTTGAAATAGTTTTTCAATTCCTTTTTCTCCATCTTCTCCTTCTGTTACCCCTATGATGCGAATGTTGACATGCTTGATGTTGTCCCAGAGGCCCCTTAAACTTTCCTCATATTTTTGGATTCTTTTATCTTTTTGCTGTTCTTTTTGGGTGTTTTCTGCTGTCTTATCTTCTAGTACACTGATTTGATCTTCTGTTTCATCTAGTCTACTGTTGATTCCCTCTCATGAATTTTTCATTTCAGTTACTGTATTCTTTATTTCTGACTGGTTCTTTTTTATGTTCTCTGGCTCCATTTTTATCTTCCTATCTTTTTGTTGAAGTTCTCCCATATCACTGAGCATCCTCAAAACCAGTGTCTGTAGCTCTGCATCTGGTGGACATTTGTCTCAAATTTGTTTAGTTCTTTGTTCTGTTTTTTTTTCATTTGGGACATGTTTCTTTGTCTCCCCATTTTGGCTGCCTCCCCATGTTTGTTTCTATGTAGAGCTGCTATGCCTCCTGGTCTTAATATAGTGGCTTTATGTAGTAGGTGTCCTGTGGGACCCAGTGGTACAGTCTCCCTAGTCACTGGAGCTGGTTGCTCCAGGTGTGTCCCTGTGTGGATTGTGTGTGGCTTCCTGTTGTAGTTGAGCCTTGATTGCTCTTTGCATGTCAATGAAAGGGATTGATCCTCAGGTTGATTGGTTGTGAGGACTGGCTGTGACTCTAGTGGAGGAGCTATTGTGCAGGAGCTGACCCTGCGGAGCAAAGTTCATTTTAGCAGGGCTATGGGGCCTGCCCAGTCTGTCCTTTGGGTGTGTCATCTTTGGAGGTGGCCAAGTGATGCTCCAGCCCAGTCTGAAGCTGGCCACTGGGCCTGCCAGCCCTACGGCCTCCTGGGAGAGGGCCGGCTGCAGGCCAAATTCAGCTGCAGTCTGTTCCCTGCCTGGGGCCACGTGGCATGAGTCGCAAAGCAATCCAGAGATGGCTGCCACCCATGCTGTGCTTGGAAGTACTTTGAGAGTCCAAGCCGTGAACCAAGGTCAGCATTCACTAGTGCCAGGCTAGGGCTGCTCAGCCAGAGGTATGGGACACACCAAAGCCAGATGCTGCTTGTTTGAGTTTTTGAATCTTTGAGAGAGTTTTGGAAATTCTACAGCATGAGCCAAAGCACACTGTTTATACAGAAAAGCCACTGGAAATGTCTTGGGTAGTCCCAAAAGTTAGGTGGGGTTTGCGAGTTTTCAGGGGATCACTAAGGTGGGGCAGACAAAAGGTGATAGCCAGTTTGATGGAGACTCAGATATGGCATCTGCTTGCTTCTGCATGCAGGGAGGAGGAGGGCTCAGCAAAGGAACAATGGCTTCTGCCAGCAACTCCCTCCAGAAGAAAGCTGCATCTCCAGCCCTCACCCTGCAACCAGATAATTCCGTTCCTCCCTGTATGTTCTTGGTGCCCCCCGAGTCACTGCACTAGCACTCAAGCTCAGAGCAAGTGAGTCCATCAGCAAGTGAGTCCATGAGCAGGCCCTGTAAGAGGACCACCTGTGAGTGCAGCCACCCTCCATCTCACTCAGCCACAATCTCTGCTGTTTTTCACAGCCAGAAATTATGGGGACTTTTCTCCCTAGCACTGAAATCCTGGACTTGGAAGGGGCTCGGACCCTTCACTCCTCGTGGGGGAAACATCCACAGCAAAGGTATACCTCCCAATTTTTAATGGTCACACATGGGTGTGGGACCAACCCGTTCCATGTCTCTGACGTGCCTACTAGTCTTGAGGGTCTTCTTTGGTATGTCTGCAGTTGTAGGGTTTCAGTTCAGCTAGCCTTCGGGTGATTCTCAATAATAGTTGTTCTGTGGTTTAGTTGTAATGATGTGGTCCTGAGAGGAGGCGAGCACAGCATTTACCTACTCCACCGTCTTGACTGGAAATCTCAACAAATCTTTACTGAGCACTTAGTATGTGTGAGACACTGTCCCAGATACTTGGATTACAATAGTGAACAAAACAAGCAAATATCTCTGCTCTCATGGAGCTTACAAACAAGTTGGTAGTGGGGTCAGAAGGACATAGAGAATAATCATGGTAAGCAAATTAAATAATATTTTATAAGGTAGTAGGTGCTTTGGAAAAAAAAAAATAGAGCGGGGTAACTATATTGGGCTTGCCAGGTAGTGGTAGGTGGTAGGCCTCACTGAGAAAGTAATATCTGCACAAAATCTGGAAATATGGAAGGAACTTAGGGAGTTAACTATGCAAATGTATGGTGGAAAACATTCCAGGCAAAGGGAATAGCCAGTGCAAAGTCTCTAACGAGTGTGAATGCCTGGCATTTTTAAGGCTCAGTGAGGAGGCCAATATAGTTATAGCCAAATGTGTGAAGAAGGAAGTAGGAGTATATGAGGTCAGAGAGCTTAGGGAAGAGCATATCATGTGGGGCTTTGTAGGCCACTCTAGAACTTCAGATTTTATTCTGAGTGAGGTGGGAATCTATTACAGTGTTTTGAGCAGAAGAATGGCATGGCATCTGACTTAGATGTTGTGTTAGGGATAATCTAGTGTTGGTGGGAGTAAGATGGGTGTGGGGGAGGAAAGAGTGGAATCAAGGAGTCCAGTTAGGAGGATATTGCAGTAATCCAGGCAAGAAATGATTGTGGTTATACCAGGTGTTTAGCTCTAGAGATGGTGAAAAGTGGCTGGATTTTGGATAAATTATAAAGAGCCAACAGGATTTGCTGACCAATTGGATATGGAATATGAGGTAAATACAAGAATGAAGAGTGATTTCTAAGTTTTTAGCCTGAGTTTATGGATGATAATCTTTTCCATTTACTGAAAAGGGAAAGATTTCAGTTTTTGTAGTATGGGAGAAGAAAGATACTGAGTTTAGTTTTGAAGATATTGAGTTTGAAATGTATATTAGACATCTAGGTGAAGATGCTGATAGGCAACTGGAAATATAAGTATGATATTGAGAAGGGAGGTCTAAGCAAAGGTGTACAACTTGAGATTCTTGGCCATCTATATGGTACTTAAAGTCATGTTATTGGATGAGTTCACCAGTGATGGGGATAAAAAAAGGGGACCAATACATTTAGCACAATACATGGCTTCCCCAGAAGTCATCTTCAATTCCATAAACAGCAGTTAAGGGAAATCCACACAAATCTTAAAAATATTGATTCTCTTCCTCCAAAAGGAATTAATAGTGGCCTCTGTACACTGGAATTAACATCACACTTTTTCAGGATGTCTATCCCATCATCAGAGTTTAATAGGGAACCTGAGTATTTGAAATGACATTCAGCTTCTCCAGGTGTTTTCAACACCATCAATGGGTCAAGAGTGAAACCTCATACTGGGACTAAGATGCTGTTTCCTCTAGATATTCTACCATCCATAATCAGGAATCAAGATGTGCTCTGAGCTCTGGTACTAACACCTGGCTTCCTCAGTAATCCTCAATTCTATAGACATTATTATTCACCAGTTCTTGTCATTACTAAGAACTTTCTCTCTTCCATAATCTTAGTTTCATTATAATCACTCATTTGCATACTCCCACAATCCCTATGTCATGCAACAGTGTTCTTAAGTGCAGGATTATCTTCCATATTGCAGGATGCCTGGCATCCCTGGTTCCTGTTCACTAAATGTTAGCAAGGCCCTCCAGTCATTATGACAACAAAAATGTCCCTATACATTTCTAAATGCCCCATGGGGAAGCCACATCTTCATTATTGAGAATCACCGCTCTATTTTTTTGGCAAAAATAACATAGTTACTAAATTGCTGAGTGAAACAGTATTCATTTACTCAGAGTACCATTAAAATTTTCATAATTTTCCCTTCTGGCTAGCAAGATCTATAAAGATATCCCATTTTTACGTATTAATTGTGACAATTCTCTCAAATAACATGTAAAATCACCACCAGTTATTTTCAGTCTTAGCTCGTCCATCTTTAAAATGGAAGTACCATTTTCTGGAGTATCTCTTAGATAATGATGCTGGAACAAGGAAGATGCTAGATAATATACTTGAGTTCTTCAAAAGATAAGACATTACCTAACTTATTAATAATTATTCTGAGACAAAACTGGAAAATACACTGGCTGTAGAAAAGAAGGAAGATGTATAGATTGTGATTTTATTAAGTTTATTAAAAAAAAAAAAAGAACCCGACATTTGTTTTCCTATCTAAAGAATAGCTCTATTGCAGAAGAGCTATTTCTAGTCTTTTTGGAAGCAAAATATGGTCATCACACGCATGGGTAGTCTAAGAGACTACAGAGACTCCAAGGACATTTGCCACAAGTTGGCAAGTGAGTTTGGGACAGATTTAGGCAAGCATTTTGCAAAATGTACAGCTCTTCAACTAATTTTCAGTGCTCAAAGAAATAGAATTTACATACTCTTAAACCAAAAGTGCCACCATCATCACCGTTTTAATATTTCTTAAGTGCTCACTGGGTGTCTAGTACTGTTCTAAGTTTTAAAATAAGTGTTTTCATAGTCTTTATGGATTTTAATCTCACAGCTGAGACATTCACTTATAAATTTTAAAAATCATCTCTCTGTGCTATCATCATAAAAGGTGGCAGAATTTTGGCTTGATAGTAAGAAGTGTTAAATAAGTATAATGAAAGGACCCCTGGGCACAGATCCCCTGCTGCCAACTAAGAAACCTCCCTGTAGGATATCTGCTTCAATGAACCCCTGGTCGTTGGAGTCAGAGAAAGATCTTTATGATCATTAAATTGGATTGACAGATACTGCCTTGAGACAATGATAGGGGTTTCTACTGAGCACATGCAGATCACAATGTGGTTAAAAGTGAACACTCTTATATAAGGATATCATTTCCAAAGCTTGACACTGTATTTGCATAACAGACATGTGTAGTAAGTTAAAAAAAAAAAGAAAAAAAAGGAAAATGTAATCCAGTTGTGAAATAATCGCCCCATTCAACTCCAGAATATTATCTATGCTATCTCTATGAATGGGTACTCCAGGAAAAGGTTATTTCTGAACAGCTTCAGAGTCAGATGGTTATATAAGCTACACCCCAACATTTTTGGCTTCAATTGCAGTGCATTTTGAAAGGCCAAATGCAAAGTCTGACTGCTGGCAAGTGTTAATATTTCTGCCAGTAAATGCTGCTGAATCTTTTAAGCAGCAATGTGTTATTTTGATCTCTTTCCACTGCCCCTCAGTTCTTCTCTGGCCTCTGACACTAAAAGATAATCACTTCTGGGAGCAATTAATTCACCTAGAAATTTTCTTTAAATTCATTGTATTTGTTATGATAAAATGTGCAACTAAAATAGTAATAAATAATAGCCTTGGTTTTCATGTCAGATGGGGTTAAGAGTGTAGATTGAATAGATGTAAAGAACATCATCATTTCTGACCTGAGGTAGACAAATTTTTCTCAATTGTTAATCTTTATCACAAGTCTCTTTGGATTCTGGGTAGCACAGCTACCTGAGCCACATCTTTTGAATACAGAGTTTCTTCCTTCCCAAGACATGGCATCCTCTGTATTCCGCCATCCCTTCCTTTTATGAAAGAGTTTCAATTCAATGACTTTTTGCCTTCTTTGTTATGACCTGAAAAAAACATGTGCACTTGGTTGACTCTTCTTCAGTAACAGCCAAATATGTTGCTATAGACTGAAGTTTTGTGTCTACCCAAAATTACTACGTTGAAACCTAATTTCCAATGTTATGGTATTAGGAGGTGGGGCCTTTGAGAAGGAATTAGGTCCCTAGTGTGGAACCCCCATCAATGGTATTAGTGTTCTTATAAAAGAGATCCCAGAGAGCTCCCTTGCCCCTTTCGCCATGTGAGGATAGAGAGAAGATGGCCATCTGTGAACCAGGAAGTGGGTCTTCACCAGGCACTGAATCTGTTGGTGCTTTGATCTTGAAATTCTAGCCTCCAGAACTGTGAGAAAGATTTCTGTTGTTTATAAGCCACCCACTCTCTGGTATTCTGTTATAGCAGCCTGACTGAACTAAGACACATGTTGTTTCCAAGTTCTGTCTTTTATACTGCAAACAGTTCATTTTCATTTACTAATATGTGTTTTTGAATGAAAACCTTTCCCTCTTTCAAATGTAAAACCTATCTGAAGAGCTCATTAATTTACCTTATCCCAGAGCTGTACACTGGCACATAGCAGCACAGTTACTTTATTAACGATGCAGAGTTACACAATGAGCACTTGGGTGAATGTTGTGAGAGTGCTTGGCAGATTGTCCATATGCTAGTAGTCTGAAGTACTGTTTGGTTAATAGTAGTATCTTCGTGAATCACCTTAGTAAATAGTAAACACACTTGGAAACCCATAGTCATTCTGCATCTGAAACAAAAGCTAAAAAAAAAAAAAAAAAGACTGACTCTTTTTCTAACTCCTCCATGAAGAGGAATTTGCTTCCCAAAACAGGACACTATTAGAATGTGGGATGCAGAATAAAAGTGGGTTAAGGATGAGGGAGCTAGTGAGAATGAAAACAATAGGACATTCTTGAACAAATTATGTGATAAAGCCAGATGTTCCAGTTAAACCGACAGAGTATCAGATAAATTAAGCAAAATGAAACCTGGCAACAATACAAATATCTTCAATATGTCAGGGTGGAAAGAGACATCTCTAAGTACAAGTATACCCTATTTTCATAGTTATGCATGTGGTAGATATGCTGATGTGATCTTTTTTTCTCACTTAATTTTTTTATTATGATAAGAGCACTTAATATGAGATCTACCCTCTTAACGAATTATTAGGTGGAGAGTACAGTACTGTTAACAATGTTGTACAGCAGATCTCTCAAATTTCTTCATTTTGTATAACTGAAACTTCATACCCTTTTCATAGCAACTTGCCATTTTCCTTCCCCCAGTCTCTGCAACTATCATTCTACTCTACGCTTCTAGGAGTCTGACTCTTTTAAATAGCTCATATATAAGCAGAATCATGAAGTATTTGTCCTTTTGTGACTGGTTTAGTTTACTTGGCATAAACTAATGGTTCTGCATGTAGTCACATGGGGCAGGGTTTCCTTTTTTTTTTTTTTAAGACTAAATCATTTTCCACTGTGTGTGTGTGTGTGTGTGTGTGTGTGTGTATGTGTGTGTGTATGTGTCACATTTTCTTTATCCATTCATCCATTGATGGACATGTAGGATATTATCGTATCTTGGTCAGTATGAATAATGTTGATGTTATCTTTCAAAATCATTAACAGTTTTCTAAAATAGCAATTGGGAATAGGGCCTTATCTTAAAAGTACGTATCATAACACCTAGTAACTCCCCACATTAACTGTTACATAGGTTTTTCTACTTTATATTTTTGACCTAAAAATACTTAAAATGGAATAAAATGGTACATCTAGCTGAGTGAGAGGTATAAGGTCTCATCCAGCCAGCCAGCCAGCCAGCCATTGAACAAATATACATTGAGTATCTGCTATATGTTAAATACCATCAAAAGTATGAAAGCGAATGAATCATTGATCCCACACTCAAAACACTGATAGTCAAATAGAGACAACAAGATATGAAGATTAATAGAAAAAAATGAGAGAGGACAACCAAGATGGCACAGTAGGTAAATGCTGTGTTTACCTCTCTCACAAGAACATAAAAATTACAATTAATTTACAAAACATCCATTATTGAGAATCACTTAAAATCAAGCTGAACTGGAGCCTTTCAACTGAGGACGTGCAGAAGAAGCCACATCCAGACTGATGGGAAGGTCAGAGACGAGGAACAGACTCATCCCACACCCACATGTGACCATTAAAGATTGGGAAGGGTATTTCAGCTGTGGGGGTGCCCCCATCCCCTAAAGGGGTGAGAGGTCCCAGCCCCACACCAGCCCAGGGTTCCAATGCTGGGGAGAGAAGTCCCCATAATTTTTGGTTGTGAAAAACAGCGGAGACTGTGACTCAGTGAGACAGTGTGGCTGCACTTACAGGTGCGCCTCTTAAAGGGACTGTGCATGGACTTACCCACCAGTCGAATCACTCGCTCTGAGCTCCAGCACTGGGGTGGCAGCTGGAAAGGCAACAGGGACAAATGGTGGGGAATTGAGTTGTCTGGCATGTGACAGAAGCTAGAGAGATGGCTTTCTCCTGGACGGGGGAGCTGGTGGAGGCCATTGTTTCTTTGTTGAGCCCTCCCCCTTCCTGGTGCATGAACACAGGTGACTGCCATTTCTGAATCTCCACCATTCTTTTGCCACACCCTGTTGATTTGAGACCTGGCCCCACCCAACTTTCAGGCACACACAGGCTGCTGTCAGTGGCCACTTGCCTTGCCTCAAGCTGCACTTTCTTAGGGTCTCTCAAAGGTTTGCGGAACCCAGACAAGCATCATCTGACTTGAGCATGTCCTGTATCTCTGGCCAGGCAGCTCTAAGCCAGCACTAGTGGCAGCCGGCCTTGGTTCGTGGCTTGGCCTCTCAAGGTATTTCCAAGCACAGTATGGGCGGCAGCCATCTGTGGATTTCTTTCTGGCTCCTGCTAGGTGGCCCCAGGTGGGACACAGGCTGTGGCTGAAGTACCTACAGCAGATCCCCTCCAAGGTGGTTGTGGGGCTGGCGCCCCCAGTGGCCAGCTTCAAAACAAGCTGGAGCATCACCTAGCCGTCTCCAAGTACGACACACCCATGGGGTGAATTGGGCAGGCACCAGAGTCCTGCTGAGGCAGATCCTGCTCTGTAGGATCAGCCCCTGCACAACACTTCCACTGTAGTCAAGGCCAGTCCTCACGACAGTGAGCCCACGGGTCAGTCCCTCACATTGATTTGCAATTATCAACCAAGGCTCAACTAGAAGAGGAGGGCACACACAACCCACACAAGGGACACACCTGGAGCGTGTGGCTCAGGTGACCAGAAGGACTGTGCCACTGAACCCCACAGCACACCTACTATATAAGGCCACTCTACTATGACTGGAAGACATAGCAGCCCTACATAATACATAGAAACAAGCACAGGGAGGCAGCCAAAATGGGGAGACAAAGAAACATGTCCCAAATGAAAGAACAGAACAAAGCTCCAGAAAAAGAACTAAGCAAAATGGAGATAAGCAATCTATCGATGCAGAGTTCTAAACAGTGGTTATAGGAATCCTCAGTGATCTCAAAAATGGAGATTGAAACCATGAAAAAGAACCGGTCAGAAATACATGATACAATAATGGAAATGAAGGCTATATTACAGGGGATCAACAGTAGATTAGATGAAGCAGAGGATCCAGCCAGCAATGTAGAACATAAGGTAGTAAAAAACACTGAACCAGAACAGCAAAAAGAAAAAAGAATCCAAAAAATTGAGGAGAGTTTAAGGGACCTCCAGGACAATATCAAGCATACCAACATTTGCATTATAAGGGTACCAGAAGGAGAAGAGAGAGAACAAGGAATTGAAAACCTATTTGAAGAAATAATGACAGAAAACTTCCCTTACCTGGTAAAGGAAATGGACATATAAGCCCAGGAAGCACAGAGAGTCCCAAACAAGATGAACCCAAAGAGGCCAACACCAAGATACATCATAATTAAAATGCCAAAGGTTAAATACAAAGAGAGAATCATAGACTGTTTCTGATTAGTTCATTCCTTTATTCTTTTCTTTAGATTCCACATATAAGTGAGATCATATAGTATTTGTCTTTCTCTGTCTGACTTATTTCACTTAACATAATGTTCTCTAGGTCCATCCATGTTGTTGCAAATGGTAAGATTTCTTTCTTCTTTATGGCTGTGTAATACTCCATTGTATAAATGTACCACAGTTTCTTAATCCAGTTGTCTACCGATGGGCATTTCAGTTGTTTCCATGTTTTGGCTATTGTGTATAGTGCTGTAATAAACATAGGGGTGCATAAATTTTTTTGAATTAGAGTTTTGGATTTCTCTGGATAGATACCTAGGAAGGGAATTGCTGGATCATAAGATAGTTCCATTTTCAGATTTTTGAGATACTTCCATACTGTTTTCCATAGTGGCTGCACCAATCTGAATCTCACCAACAAGAACAAGAACAACAACAACAACAACAGAGAGAGAATCTTAAAAGCAGCAAGAGAAAATCAGTTACCGTGTTTCCCCCAAAATAAGACCTAGCTGGACCATCAGCTCTAATGTGTCTTTTGGATCAAAAATTAATGAAAGATCCAGTCTCATTTTACTATAATATAAGACCGGGTCTTATATAATATAATGTAATATAATATAAGACTGGGTATAATATAATATAATATAATATAATATAATATAATATAATATAATATAATATAAAATAAAATACTGGGTCTTATATAATATAATATAATGTAAGACTAGGTCTTATATTAATTTTTGCTCCAAAAGATTCATTAGAGTTGATGGTCCGGCTAAGTCTTATTTTTAGGGAAACATGGTAGTTACCTACTAGGTAGACTCCATAGGACTGTTAGCTGGTTTCTTAACAGAAACTTTGCAGCAAGAAGGGATTGGCAGGAAATATTCCAAGTGATGAAAAGCAACAACATACAACCAAGATTGCTCTACCCAGCAAGGCTGTCATTTAGAATTGAACGACAGATAAGGTGCTTCCCAGAAAAGAAAAAGTTGGAGTTCATCACCAACAAGCCAGTATTACAAGGACTCTTAGAGGGACTTCTTTAAGATGGGAGGGGTTTAAGGACGGGTGAAAGGGGAAGGGATTAAGAACAAATTGGGTGTTATACAGTAGTCATGGGGATGTAGGTCATAGCATATGGAATATAGTCATCATAGTTATTGTAATAACTAGGTATGGTGCCAGATAGGTACTAGATCTATCAGGGTGATAGATGGGAATGGGGTTGGGGGCAGGGTAAAAAAGGTGAAGGCATTAAGAAATATAAATTGATAGTTAATACAGTATGGGGAATATAATCAGCAATGTTGTAAAGATCATGCAAGGTGCCAGATGGGCACTGGACTTATCAGGGTGATCACGTCATAGACTATGTAGATGCCTGACCAATGTGCTATACACCTGAAGACTGGAAGTAGAATAATATTGAATGTCAACTGTAACTCAGTATGTAGGTATATATAGTCATGGGATGGGGGATACAATATAGGGAAGCTAGTTGATGGTATTGTAACAGCTATATAAGATGTCAGAGGGGTAGTAGCTTGGGGTGTAGGTTATCACTTTATGAGGGGTTTAAATGTCTAACTATTATGTTGCTTTGTACGCCTGAAACTAATTTTTTAAAAGTTGAAAAACAACAGCAACAACAACAAAAAAACGAGACCTCTATTTAAGGTATACTAATTTGTAAATCACATCTATCTACAAAGGAATTGAAAGGACTTATAACATGACAGGCATAATAGGATAGTAAACTGGAAAAAATATATAAACCAATAAAAGAGGGGAATGTATGTATGATGATTATAAAAATAAGTATAATTTCTTTAATTGAACTGCAATGGTGGCTCTGAGTTTCTTGGAAGCCAGAACAAAATAAGTTACAAAATTATGAAAAGTAGGACCCATATCAAATCCATATCAGTTTCTCAGGAGAGACAGAGTTTCCCATGGTGCTAAAGTCTATCATGTAGTTTATTGAATGGTGCAATAAAAAAATGAATACTTTTAAGGGAAAAGGCAGACTATTTCATAATTGTTTATAAAAGCTGAGAGGGCAATATACAAGGCTAACACTGTGAAGGGAATTTTAGGAGAGACTATGTTAAGGTGGTTGAAACATGGTTTTCTGTTGTCTCAGTAATGAAAGTACAGAACGTACAGCAATGATTCCAAGATACTGGTCTTTGGACTCGTGATTACCCGTGGTTCTGTTTTTACTGATGCATGGGGAATAGGAAAAATCAGAAAAATATATTGAGTTTTTAATAAACCTTAGTTTGTTTAACTTAATGATCTTTTATTCTGAGATAATTTCTTCCTCTATCATGTGTTGCTGAATAATCTATATATTTTAAAGTGAAGTGGGAAACGTAAAATGAAAAAGATAACTTGAAATTACATTTAAAATAGAAAACAAAGATTCAAAGAGAATTGTGGATGTAAAGGAAATCTAACTCATGTATCTCAGGCTTCAATAGCTTGTAAGTTTAAAAAAAGAATCCTTTCTAAACTCAATTAATTATGTCATGAACCCCTCACTTCCCTAAATCCCTGCCCCCAAATACGGTCTAGGTTCATTATATAGCCTTATGTGTGCTTCATCATGTACCCTTCCAGAATTTCTGTTTTATGTTCCATGTCTTGACACTATAGGGCTCTCTCTTCAGCCAGTATCCCTCAAAAAATTGCCGCTCTCTTAAATTGTTGCACCATGAGTACCTGTCACATGTACTCCTCCCCACCAACCTCTGAGGACAGACACATCTCTTTACTTGGATAAGAATACTTCCTCATAGTGTATTTGAGGGACATCAATGAGAACAATGCAGATAAAGCACTTAGAAGAGGGTGAGTAGAGAGTAAGCAATCACTAAATTGCAGTGACAATTATATTTGCTAGAATGTTCCTGATGGTAGATGGTATTGTTTCCAATTACTCTCTGCATAGAGAAATTACACATTCTCGACTATGGCCATGTGACTTGCAGTGTTTCCATGTCAAGTATATTCCCTGACTCATTGATTTTTAACTTGGCCACGTGACTTTCTTTAGTTAGTGAAATATGAGTGAAATGATAGGTGTCACATCTGAGCTGAAATTTTAAGAGGTTGAAATAGGGGCTGTTCCTTCAGCTGAAGTCCCATAATGAAAAGGCACAAATTCTTAGAGTCAGAGCTGACCCACAATCAGTGATAGGGAATCTGAGGGAGAAAAAAACTATTGATTGTTGCTAAACTAATAAGATTTCTTTTTACCTTGGTATAATCTCAAAAAGGTTGACTGATAGATATCTTCATGTATATCTTTGGTTACTGTAAATATACTGTATCTTCAGTTACTATAAACATACCAGTTCATATCTCAAATCTTCAGTTATTCTAAATATACCAGTTCTTGATTGTTCATCCTAGATTTTTACTCTTGCTTTGCGATTCCTTCTTATATTGGTTTCTTTTAGACTATGGTATCTAAACTGTTATTTGTTTAACTTAAATTTTCCCATTTGTGGGAAAATATAATACTGGTGGGACACAGGTACATGATAGGTGATTCATAATGAGACAGTTAGTCTCTTTACAATGCTCATGTAGTTCTTCTGATTACATTAATGAGAAATTCTTAGTTTGGGGTAAGTCTGTCATTAATGACTCTTGAACAGTTGCTAATGTCCTTTTAAAAGAAAGACAAAAGTAATCTTTAAGCAAAGAGACTAGGATTAGCAACAGTGTCTATTTGGAATTTATAATATTGTTTAATGGATATTGTATTAATTGTATGATTACTTTATTAATAACAAATAATAATGTCTGCCAGTTACAATATTAGCTCCCTTTTTTTTCTTTAATTTATTGGGGTGCCAATGTTAGTAAAATTACCTAGATTTCAGGTGTACAATTCTGCATTACATCATCTATAAATCCCATTGTGTGTTCACCACCCAGACACAGTTCTCTTGCCATCACCATATATTTCAACCCCCTTACCCTCATCTCCCACCCCCCACACCCCTTACCCACTGGTAACCACTAAACTATTGTCTGTGTCTATGAGTTTTTCTTTCTCATTTGTTTGTCTTGTTCTTTTGTTGTTTATGGTTTATATACCACATATCAGTGAAATCATATGGTTCTCTGCTTTTTCTGTCTGACTTATTTCGCTTAGCATTATACTCTCAAGATCCATCCATGTTGTCACAAATGTTCCTATATCATCTTTTCTTACTGCCGAATAGTATTCCATTGTGTATATATACCACAACTTCTTTATCCATTCATCTATCGAAGGACATTTTGGTTGTTTCCATGTCTTGGCCACCGTAAACAAAGCTGCAATGAACATTGGAGCACACGTGTCTTTATGGATAAATGTTTTCAGATTTTTTGGGTAGATACCCAGGAGAGGGATTGCTGGGTCATATGGTAATTCTATTCGTAATTTTTTGAGGAACCTCCACACTGCCTTCCATAACGGCTGCACCAGTCTGCATTCCCACCAACAGTGTATGAGGGTTCCTTTTTCTCCACAGCCTCTCCAACACTTGTTACTATTTGTCTTGTTGATGATAGCCATTCTGACTGGGGTGAGGTGATATCTCATTGTGGTTTTGATTTCCATTTCTCTGATGATTAGTGATGTTGACCATTTTTTCATACGTCTATTTGCCATTTGTATATCCTCTTTGGAGAAATGTCTCTTCAGGTCCTCTGCCCATTTTTCAATTGGGTTGTTTGTTTTTTGTTGTTGAGTTGCATGAGTTCCTTGTATGTTTTGGATATTAGCCCTTATCGGAGGCACTGTTTGCAAAAATCTTCTCCCATTCAGTTGGTTGCCTCTTTATTTTGTTGATGGTTTCTTTTGCTGTGCAGAAGCTTTTAAGTTTCATATAGTCCCATTCGTTTATTTTAGCTTTTACTTCCATTGCCTTTGGAGTCAAATTCATAAAATGCTCTTTGAACCCAAGGTCCATAAGTTTAGTACCTATGTTTTCTTCTATGCAGTTTATTGTGTCAGGTCTTATGCTTAAGTCTTTGATCCATTTTGAATTCATTTTAGTACATGGTGACAAATAGCAGTCCAGTTTTATTCTTTTGCACGTGGCTATCCAATTCTCCCAGCACCATTTATTGAAGAGGCTGTCTTTCCTCCATTGTATGTTTTTAGCTTCTTTGTCAAAAATTATCTGTCCATATTGATGTGGTTTTATTTCTGGGTTCTCAATTCTATTCCATTGGTCTATGTGTCTGTTTTTCTTGCCAAAACCATGCTGTTTTGATTATTGTAGCCCTGTAGTACAAGCTAAAGTCAGGAGTGTGATACCTCCATTATTGTTCTTTTTCTTAAGATTGGTTTGGCTATTCGGGGTCATTTGTGGTTCCAAACAAATCTGATGATTTTTTGTTCTATTTCTTTAAAAAAATGCCATTGGGATTTTGATGGGGATTGCATTAAATCTATATATGGCTTTGGGTAATATGGCCATTTTAACTATGTTGATTCTTCCAATCCATGAGCACGGAATGTCTTTCCATTTCTTTGTATCATCTTCAATTTCTTTCAAAAGTGTCTTATAGTTTTTAGCATATAGGTCTTTCACATCCTTGGTTAAGTTTATTCCTAGGTATTTTATTCTTTTTGCTGCAATTGCAAAAGGAATTGGTTTTTTGTATTTCTTTTTCTGAGATTTCATTGTTAGTATATAGGAATGCAATTGTGTACGTTGATTTTGTAGCCAGCAGCTTTACTGCATTCATGATTGTTTCTAATAGCTTTTTGGTGGAGTCTTTAGGGTTTTCCATATATAGCATCATGTCATCTGCAAAGAGTGATAATTCAACTTCTTCATTCCAAGTTTGGATGCCTTTTATTTCTTTCTCTTGCCTGATTGCTCTGGCAAGGACTTCCAACACTATGTTGAAAAGCAGAGGTGATAGGGGACAGCCCTGTCGTGTTCCTGAACGTAGAGCAAAGGGCTTCAGTTTTTCACCATTAATTATGAGATTAGCAGAGGGCTTGTCATATATGGCCTTTATTATGTTAAGGTATTTTCCTTCTATACCTATTTTATTAAGTGTTTTAATCATAAATGGATGTTGTATCTTGTCAAATGCTTTTTCTGCATCAATTGATATAATCATATGATTTTTGTCCTTTATTTTGTTTATGTGATGTATCACATTGATGGATTTGATGTTGAACCATCCTTGTGCCCCGGGATGAACCCCACTTGGTCGTGATGAATAATCTTTTAATGCATTGTTGTATTCGATTTGCTAGAATTTTGTTTAGGATTTTTGCATCTGTATTCATCAGAGATATTGGTCTGTAGTTTTTTTTGTGTTGTCCTTACCAGGTTTTGGTATCAGGGTAATGTTGGCCTCATAAAATGAGTTAGGGAGTACTGTCTCTTCTTCAATTTTTGGAAGAGTTTGAGCAGGATTGGTATTAGATCCTCTTTGAAGGTTTGGTAGAATTCACTAGTGAAGCCATCTGGTCCCGGACTTTTGCTTTTGGGAAGGTTTTGGATGACTGATTCAATTTCCTTACTGGTGATCGGTCTGTTTAGATTTTCCAGTTCTTCATGGTTCAGCCTTGAAGGCTATATGTTTCTAAGAACTTGTCCATTTCTTCTAGGTTATTGAATTTGGTGGCATATAGTCCTTCATAGTATTCTTGGATGATCCTTTGTATTTCTGTGGTGTCCGTGATAACTTCCCTTTTTCATTTCTGATTTTGTTAATTAGTGTCTTCTTTTTTTGTCTTAGTGAGTCTAGCCAAGGGTTTGTCAATTTTGTTAATCTTTTCAAAGAACCAGCTCTTTGTCACATTAATTTTTTCTATTGTCTTTTTGTTCTCTATTTCATTTAGTTCTGCTCTGATTTTGTTATTTCCTTTCTTCTGCTGACCTTGGGTTTCACTTGTTCTTCTTTTTCTAGTTCTTTAAGGTGTAACATGAGGTTATTTATTTGGGATTTTCTTGTTTCTTGAGATAGGCCTGTAATGATATAAATTTCCTCTTAAAACTGCTTTCGCTGCATCCCAAAAATTTTGGTAGGATGTATTTTCATTGTCATTTGTTTCTATGTATCTTTTGATCTCTCCTCTAATTTCTTCTTTGACCCAGTTCTTCTTAAAAGTATGTTGTTTAATCTCCATGTATTTGTGTTTTTTTCCGCTTTCTTTTTACAGTTGATACCCAATTTCAAAGCCTTGTGATCAGAGAATATGCTCAGTATGATTTCAATCATCTTAAATTTGCTGAGGCTGATTTTATGTCCCAGTATATGGTCTATCCTTGAGAATGTTCCATGTACACTAGAAAATAATGCATAGTCTGATGTTTTAGGATGACGTGCTCTATAAATGTCAATTATGTCCATTTCATCTAATGTGTCATTTAGGGCTGCTATTTCGTTATTTATTTTCTGTTTGGATGATCTATCCATAGCTGTCAATGATGTATTTAAGTCCCCTAGTATAATTGTGTTTTGGTCAATTTCTCCCTTTAGTTCTGTTAGTAGTTGCTTGGTGTATTTCGGTGCTCCCTGATTGGGGGCATAAATATTGATGACTGTTATGTCTTCTTGTTGTATAGTCCCCTTCACCATTATGAAATGTCCATCTTTGTCTCTTGTTATCTTTTTCACTTTCAGTCTGTTTCATCTGATATCATTATGGCTACACCTGATTTTCTCTGGGTACCATTTGCTTGGAGTGTCAATTTCCACCCTTTCACTTTGAGTCTATGCTTGTCCTTGTAGCTGAGATGTGTCTCTTGGAGACAGCATATGGTTGGGTTTAGTTTTTTATCCAATTCTGCTACTCTGTGCCTTTTTATTGGTGAGTTCAGTCCATTTACATTTAGGGTGATTATTGATATGTGAGGACTTCCTGTCATCTTATCTTTAGTTTTCTGGTAAGGCTGTGTCTGCATTGTTTCTTTGCCTTTTTGTTGTTGTCTATTATTTCTGTGTGGTGGTATTCTATGATGTTTCACTCTGTTTCTTCTTTTATTACAGTATATATTTCAGTTCTGGATTTTTTTGAGTGGTTACCCTTAAGTTTATGTAAAAGAAAGTTTGATATTTAGAGTATTCCATTTTCTTCAGCACTTACTTTCTCCATTCCCATATTCCGTTCAGGCCTTTACTCTCCCCTTTTTATGTTTTGGTTGCCACAAATTGTCCCTGTTGATGGTGGTCGAATAGCCTCCTTTAGTATTTCTTGTAGTGCAGGTCGTGTATTAGAAAATTCCCTCAGCTTCTGTATGTCTGGAAAGGTCTTTATTCCTCCTTCATATCTAAAGGATATCTTTGCTGGATATATTATTCTTGGCTCATAATTTCTCTCTTTCAATAGTTTGAATATTTGGTTCCACTCCCTCCTGGCTTGTAGAGTTTCTGCTGAAAAATCTGATGATAATCTAATGGGCTTTCCTTTGTAGGTTACCGTCTTCTTTTCCCTGGCTGCCTTGAGGATTCTTTCTTTGTCGTTGATTTTAGACAGCTTCAATACAATGTGCCTTGGAGAAGGCCTGTTGGGATTGAGGTAATTAGGTGTTCTATTTGCTTCTTGGATTCGAGGATCCAGTTCTGTCCACAAGTTTGGGAAGTTCTCATCAACAATTTGTTTGAATATATTCTCTGTTCCCTTCTCTCTTTCTTCTCCTTCTGGTATGCCCATTATTCTTATATTGCTCTTTCTGATGGAGTCAGAAAGTTCTTGTAGAGTTCTTTCATTTCTTTTAAGTCTCAAGTCTCTTTCTTCTTCCATCTGTGTCATTTCCAGGTTTCTATCTTCGATGTCACTGATTCTTTCCTCCATCTGGTCAACTCTACTACCTAAGCTGGTTATTTCATTCTTAATTTCTTCTATTGAGTTCTTAATCTCCAGAAATTCTATTTGGTTCTTTTTAAAATTTCAATCTCTTTTGTAAAATGCTCATGTTGTTCTTTGATTGTGTTTCTGAGTTCATTAAACTGCCTTTCTGTGTTTTCTTGCATCTCGTTGAGTTTTTTCAGAACTGCAATCTTGAATTCTCTGTCATTTAAGTCACATATTTCCATATCTTTAAGTTCCTTTTCTGGAGACTTTTCACTTTCTTTCTGAGCTGTCTTGTTGCCTTGGTTATTCATGGCAATTACTGATTTATTATTTCTCTTCCTAGACATCTACAGGAGTGGCTTCTGCAACAGGTTGATAGGAAGAGGTCTTTCTTTTGTTTTCCAGTACTTCTTGGTAGAATGTTTTATTTTCTCTCTGACTGCAGCCTTTTTTTCCTCTCTCACATGGTAGTGCTATGTTTTCTCTGCTCTATTCCAGCTTCTCACACAATGGGGGGTATTCCCTGGGAGACAGGCTTCTCTTCTGTTAATAGTTCGCCTGGGTCACAGGTAACAGTGTCCGTGTGGGTATAAGGAGAGCTTTTGAAGTTCCAAAGGTCTTCCTGCACCAGATTCAGAGCCTGCATGTTTCAGCAGTTCTGTTTACTCATGAAGGGATCCGCCCAGATAGGTGGGGCCAGGTGCAGGGTGAGTTGTGAGAAGTAGCCCAGAGCAATGGCAGCGACCACCACCACAGCCGGTCCTGCTTCCACAGCTCCCTCCCTCTTGCCGGAATTAGTTGGGCTGCGAATCTGTGTCTGCGGTCCACAGTTTTCAGAACATCAAATATTCTGTTCTTTTGATCTTACACTGCTACTGTTCCACTTCTAGCACCGGGCAGTTGGGGGCGGGGCGAGCTCTGGGAGGGTAGGGAGGGGGTGGCTAGTCTCCGAGCCTAAGGCTTCCGTTTTCTGCTCAGCAGTGAGGGCTTAAACCACCGTTTTCAGCCTTCTCCTCTCAGTCTTTTCTCCGAGGTCTCTGCCGTGAGCGTTGGGTTCAGCCGTGTTATATGCTGCCCCCTCAGCCCTGTGGGCCATAAACCGAGCCCTAGCTGTCTGAGTTCTTCCCTCTCCCGCAGCTGTGGTAGTTCTGGGAAGCAGCGAGCTGGGAGCACCGAGCTAGGTCTGCGTCCTGCGCCCGCGGCTCCGTCTCCGCACTTCTCCCTTCCCTCCAATCCCGCTCGCGCGATTCGCCCACCTTTAGGTGAATTCAGTAGTGGGCCTCTTCGTCTTGCCTGTCTGCTGTGCAGGGAGTCCTTTGTGGAGTTATTGTTGTTTGATTAGTTGAAAATTCCAGGGGAGCTTTACAGAGGCTCACCTCATGCTGCCCTTTTGATGACGTCGACTCCAGCTCCCTTTTTAAGCAAATAAATTTATTGAAGTAAATAAATGAGCTGATTTAAATAAAATGGCAAGTGATGAAATTTTGGAGACTCTGCTCTATCTAAAGGCCTTGCTTTCACCTTTAGTTCTGAGAAGGTGTCAATGTGGATCTCTGCATCTCCTGGGTTGGCTCACTTCCTTGTTGACTTCAGGCCTAGCTCTTAGATTTACACCCTTTACCTTCTGCCCCAATACAAGTTTCTGGGACTTACACCTTAAAATTCAACTCTTGCTTCTAATTTTCAATTTCCACTGAAAAGACAAATCCATTTTATCTTGTATCTGCCTTCCTGTAGACTAATTTCAAAGAATACATATTGCTCTAATTTTGTTGCTGATTCTAGTACATATGCAGCAGCTAAATACCACTAGGACTGTTTTTGCTATGATCCCCCTCGCTCCCCTTCTCAGCTTCACATACAGTCAGTCCACTACTCAAAGCTGAGTCTTGGATCCCAAGTGTAAAAGGGATATATTGCCTCTAGTAACTGCATTTCCTTTCCCCTTATTAATGCCCCCAATCATCTTTAAAGGCTGTGGGGAACCAACTGCTACACATAGCTAACTTGATTTAGCTATTTGCAATAACTCATGGTTGTTTTCCTTAGAGAAAGCTTCAACTATAGAGTCCTATTAATGTTTATCAGAAAGCTAAACTGTTTCTTCTATAATATGTATTTTTTCTTATTTAATATAAATGTCTTTGTTGCAGCATGTTGCTCAGTTTCCCAAGGCAAATAACTTCATTTGAAATTAATCTATTTTGGGCCCCTCCCTGCAAAGTAATAAAATTAAGGTTTGCTTTGTACCAGTTAATGTACTGAGCCACTGTCAGACACTGGCACAGCCTCAGGAGTGAGCATTCTGAGAAGGCCAGGACCAAAGGCTACTGACCAGCTTGGGACTAGGCAGCCACTAGTTAGGTCTAGAAAGTTTGAAAATGAGGTCGCACTGAATTCTTCCTCTTTCTGTTGCTACTAATAGTATTATTAGAGTTACCTCCATGTGATGAGACGCCTCCACAGACAACTTAACAGAGAACCAAAGAACAGTTTAAATATTACTGGATTCTCCAGCTTCCAGCAGCAACTACAGTATGATACCCTATTGCACTGTGTTTGTGTGAAATGGATACCAGTGGCGTGTATGTGAAATCTTCTGAAGCTCTGGCAGATTCTATAGGTTTTCCCATCCAGACTTACCTGTAATCAATTAATTAAGCACCTTGTGCTTGTGATTTCCAAGTTTAGCATTTACATGGTGTTTTAGTTTTTCAAAGTATTTCAATTACTCATCCATCATCATCATCATCATCATCATCATCATGCTATAACTTATTGAGCACCTATTATTCTTCAGAAAGTTTACATATTCATTCAGTCAACAATTATTGAAATCTTACAAGGCTCTCCATGTGCTTTCCTGGGCACTGGGGGCATATCAGTGAATGAGATAAACAAGATACTCGGTCAGTATCCTGGAAAAAACAAAATACTAAGATAGAAAGTAAACAGACAATAATAATAAATACATTTGATCCATTGTATAGATAATATAAAGTAGTATGTGGGCAAATGCAGAGTGTGAATGTAGAGATAGCTAATTTATAGAGGGTTGTGAAGGAAATCTTCCCTGATAAGGTGACATTTAAGCAAAGACTAAGTGAGAGGTACTTCACTACCTCTCTCATTGCATTTCCCACCATTTTTCTTTTATCACATCCCAGACACACTGTGTGAGCCACACTGGCCTCCTTGTTTTTCCTTGAGAATAACCATGCCATCTCCTCTGCCTGGCATGTTCTTCTCCTATTTATTTACATGGCTCCTTCTCTCATCTCATTCAGAAAGGCAAATTTAACAGGAATAAGCAACTGCTTGAGTGTGCGAATTCAGAAATTGGCAGGAATGAGGAATGAGACCCATATTTTGGGCTTGCGCAACTGGGTATAAGACTATATAAAGAACACAGCATGAAAACAGTCAGGAAGATGAACTCTGCTGTGAACGGATACACATGTCTGACAATTACAAAAGAGATATAGGCTGGCAATATATACAGAGGGTGCCAAAAATTGTATACAGATTTTAAGAAAAAAAATAAAATTGTAATACTCAATATATACTGATAATAAAAGATGAATACAAGTCATGTGTATACATTTTTTTAGCAACCCCGCTACTACTGGGTTTGAAAAAGAAATGAGTTATAGATTTTGGAGTCAGCAGCTCATAGTTAGTCAGCCACAGGCCTGAGTGAGATCACACAGGGAGAGTGTGCACAATGACAAGAGAAGAGGGCTTAGTATGGAGAAATAAAAACAGCTGGGTAAGGGAAGATGAGCTCTTGAAGGATACAGTGGTACCTTGGTTTTCTAACGTAATCCATTCCGGAAGACCTTTCGAGTTCTGAAACGTTCATAAACAACCGACAGCCAGGCCTCAGGATCTTGCACTCTGCGGAAACCACGTGACACGTTCGACATACGAGGTGTGTTCGCAAACCAAAGCGTTTACTTCTGGGTTTACGGCATTTGTAAACCAAAATGTTTGTCAACGGAGACATTCAAAAACGGAGGTACTACTGTACTTGGAAAGAATAGCCACAGAGAGATAAATGGATATCTAGGAGAACACAGAGACATAGAAGCCAAAGAATAGAGATCTTCAAATTAGGAGGTGAACAAGAGTGAGAAATGCTATTAAGAAATCAAATGAGATGAGAACTGAGAATCTGTCAGACTTGTCAATGAACAGGTAGGTGATAGATAAAAAGCAAGTTTAATTTAGTGGTAGGTCTGAAAGACAGGTTGCTGTGGGTAGACAAGTGAGTGGGAGGATAGCAAGGAGAAAAATGTGAATTTACCGTGTTTCCCTGAAAATAAGACCTAGCCGGACAATTAGCTCTAAAGTGTTTTTTGGAGCAAAAATTAATATAACACCTGGTCTTATTTTACTATAAGACCGGATCTTTATAAAATAATATAATATAATATAATATAATATAATATAATATAATATAATATAATATAATATAATATAATATAATATAATGCCAGGTCTTATATTAATTTTTGCTCCAAAAGACGCCTTAGAGCTGATTGTCTGGTTAGGTCTTATTTTTGGGGACACACGGTAGGCAACTCTTTCAAGACATTTGGATGTAAAGAGGTGATGAGAGATAGAGTGATAGCTGGATTAGATCTTTATCTCATTTGATTCTCATAACAACTTGATGAGTCAGGCACTGATATCCTTCTCCACTATAGAGTTGAGCTTCAGAATATTTAAAAAATTGGTAGGACCAAAATTTTAAACCAAATCTTCTCTCCCCAAAGTTCTTTTTTCTTTAGTCCCTACCTCTAGTTGTTGTAAATTGCAAATCTCTCCGTCAGAAAAGCAAAAAGCTGATTATACCAAAGTTAATAACATATACATTGGTTCTTCCTTTAGCTTCATAAATGAACCACAGAAATATAACAGAAAGTGCTACCTACTTTCTGGAGTTTCTGTGAGTGTTCCTCAGATGTCAAAATGAACATGGATAAAAATCTTTGCCACAATTAATTTTGGTAATGGAATGTATATAGAAATACATGCATTGACTGGGGATTTTGGTCAGCATCAAGATGCACTGTTCATTGAGGTAAATATTGGTCTGATCTTGGATCAATATTTATCTCACAACATGATACATGTGACTGCCTTCAGTGGATGTCAATATCTGCTTAATGTCTGCAACCATTAAAGCTTAATGTCTGCAAGCTTCTTATCAGTGCTTTTGAAACTTCCCTATAGCTCCAAGGAAGTTTGGAGATTTGTAGTGTTCTGGATCCATATAGGTTCTTTACTGTCCATATATAAATAATAGAGCTCTATGCTATGACTGTTTCTAGTATAGTTGTAATTTCTACACAAATAGTTTCTGCAGCTTATAGAAGCCCTAATGGAGAAAAGATGGATGAATATATATTGTGATTGGCCAGAGTGTTCATGGGGGCAGTGGTTTAAAGGTAATTCTTTTAGGGACATTTGATGTGGGAGCATTTAGTACTCAAATCCAAGACCCAGCTGTTTTATAAAACAGTAGCAGTTTACATATCCAAATTTTCCAAAGTTGCCTATGGCTAACTATTCTTTATTCATAAATAAGACACTAGATTCTTTTAAACTGATTCCTATGTCCACTGTGCTTCTGGTTTTTTTATTTTTCTTGCTTAGAATAATCTTTAGTGTATCTCATAAGAACTCCTTTAGCTGACCTAGGATGTGTAATAAGCCTGAATGTACACAATCCTGGACTCTGTTTTGTTTAGTTCCTTTCATACAGTGTATAATATGAATTAATAATGGAAAATGGCTATGCATAAAACATACAATTTTGACTGAGGTCATGATAATGTCATTTCTTTATATTAACTTTACCTTTTTGTCCTTTGGAGCAGACCTAGCTAGAATCAAGTAGAATGGAAAAGTTACTATTCTTACCCACAAGCTGAATAATGGAACCTAGTAGGGGTTTAGCACTCAAGGTTAGAATATACTTTCATTGGAACCAACATTAGTCAAAATATTTTTTGAATAGTATGAAGAGTGAATTTTCATAGTGTAAAAAGAATATAGAGATATGGTCAGTTTTAGAAAAGCATAATAAAGAATTTCAAAGGAATGGAAAACAGGCTCTATAAGAAAAGGTTAAAAGAATTGGAGTTACTTAGCTTAGCAAGAAAAAGTCTAAGGCATGAAAGATGTGATCTTAAAGTATGTAAAGGGATTATGTGATAAGACCACTGAGTACCTTTCTGTCTGTCAGTAGAAAACTGAATTTGAGAAAAATGTGTTAAATTGAAGTAGTGATATTTGGAGAATGATTAGGCCAGACATAGATTTCAGAGTTTTCAGTATCAATGTAATAGTTAAACTCATGATATTAATTAAGAATAACAAAAGAGTGTAGAAAAGAATAAACTGTGGGTAAACACATAAAAACAGGGATGAGGAGGAGAAATTAAATCCTGTATATATATTTTTTAAATGGAATAAGAGGAGAGGACAATGCACTGTCATCAAAGGAGAGAGATTTATTAAGTCCTTACTACGTACCAAGCACTTTTCAAAGTACTTACCATGTATTACCTCATTAATCCTCATGAAAACCATATGATTTGGGTACTCTGGTACTATAATTACCCCTTTGGTACAGATAAGGAAGCAGAGGCATGGGCAGGTTCATTCACTTACTCAAGGCCACAGCACTCTCAAGTGAAAGAGTCAAGATTCAAATCCAGATAGACTGGCTCCAGTGTCCACACTTCTAATATCTCTATACGTCCCCTAAATATAGAGTTTCAAGTGGTATAAGAATAGGCAAATAACATATAATGGAAAGATGGCAAAAAGGATGAGGACCAATAAAAATGTCCGGTGATTGGGAGATGAATGTTAACTGAAGAGAGCAAGAACAGAGAGGAAGGAAGCTAGGCCTTAAAAAGGGAATGTGTATAAACTGCATAGAAAAAAACGTAGGTACTAAACTTATGGACCTTGGGTTCAAAGAGCGTTTTATGAATTTGACTCCAAAGGCAAGGGAAGTAAAAGCTAAAATAAATGAATGAGACTATATGAAACTTAAAAACTTCTGAACAGCAAAAGAAACCATCGACAAAATAAACAGGCAACCAACTGAATGGGAGAAGATTTTTGCAAACAGTGCCTCTGAGGGGCTAATATCCAAAATATACAAGGAACGCACGCAACTCAACAACAAAAAAACAAACAACCCAGTTGAAAAATGGGCAGAGGACCTGAAGAGATATTTCTCCAAAGAGGCCATACAAATGGCAAATAGACATATGAGAAAATGCTCAACATCACCAATCACCAGAGAAATGCAAATAAAAACCTCAATGAGATATCACCTCACCCCAGTCAGAATGGCTATCATCAACAAGACAAATAGTAATAAGTGTTGGAGAGGCTGTGGAGAAAAAGGAACCGTCATACACTGTTGGTGGGAATGGAGATTGGTGCAGCCGCTTTGCAAGGCAGTGTGGAGGTTCCTCAAAAAATTACGAATAGAATTACCGTATGACCCAGCAATCCCTCTCCTGGGTATCTACCCAAAAAATCTGACAACATTTATACATAAAGACACGTGTGCTCCAATGTTCATTGCAGCTTTGTTTACAGTGACCAAGACATGGAAACAACCAAAATGTCCTTCGATAGATGAATGGATAAAGAAATTGTGGTATAAGTACACAATGGAATACTATTTGGCGGTAAGAAAAGATGATATAGGAACATTTGTAACAACATGGACGGATCTTGAGAGTATAATGCTAAGCGAAATAAGTCAGAAAAAGCAGAGAACCATATGATTTCACTGATATGTGGTATATAAACCATAAACAACAAAAGAACAAGACAAACAAATGAGAAACAAAAACTCATAGACACAGACAATAGTTTATTGGTTACCAGAAAGTAAGGGGGTTGGGGGGTGGGAGATGAGGATAAGGGGGTTCAAATATATGGTGATGGAAGGAGAACTGATTCTTCCTGCACCAGTTTCACAATGGGATTTATAGATGATGTAATACAGAATTGTATACCTGAAATCTATGTAATTTTACTAACAATTGTCACCCCAATAAAAAAAAAAGAAAGAAAAAAAATAAGGAAATGCGTTATCCGGGAGTGGCAGCAGCAAGTGTAGATTGGCATTGAAGGGAAGAAGAAAAATGTAATAATTACTTGATGGAATGGCAAGGAAGAGTGTGCTGTTTTCTACTTTTTTAAGGCTAGACAAAACTTGAACATCTTTTTATTTATCTCTGAGTAAATGCTATTATCATTAATGTACTTAATTGAGAAAACTGAGGCCACATGATATATGTTCCTGCAACGTGTTAACTCTCCTTCCCAAAATACATCTGTATATGTGTACAATTGTGTGAGTCTGCTTTCCCAACTTACTTCCTCATTCTGATTCTCAGCCCAGAATCAGAAAACACATTGTGTGGTTTCTTCACAGTTGGGATGATAAGAGAGGTTTAGAAAGACAAAGCCATGTTTTCACAGACCTCTCTGACAGAGATTTTACATTTATGAGCAATGTAAAATTAAAGAACGATTTAAATGTCACTCCATTGATTCAATAAAGTGGATAGATATAGATATAGATGTATAGATGTATATCTATCTATCTATATAGATAGATAGATCTATCTATCTATCTATATAGATATATATAGATATATAGATATAGATAGATAGATATAGATATATATATAGGTATATATATCGGTATAGATATATATAGGTATATAGAGATATATATAGATATATGGTCTGACAATTAAGTTAGCAAACTCATCCTAGAAAAAGTACCTCATTGCTGAATATCACTAGGGTCACCTTCAAGTACTCCCCTTGGACAGCTCTGCACCAATGCCAGCACCTAGTCCACCCTTCAAAGTAATTTTGGAACTCTTTTTCTGGAATGGCCATCAGAGCTGTCATCGTATTACCCTTGATGCCCTGAATGTTATCACAGTATCTTCCTTTCAATATTTCCATTTTCTTTGGATAAAGAAAGAAGTCAGTGGGGGCCAGACCAGATGAGTAGGGAGGGTGTTCCATTCAGTTATTTGTTTACTGGCTAAGAACTCCCTCACAGACAGTGCCGTGTGAGCTGGTGCATTGTCGTGATGCAAGAGCCATGAATCTTTGGTGAAAAGTTCAGGTCATCTAACTTTTTCACGCAGCCTTTTCATCACTTCCAAATAGTAAACTTGGTTAACTGTTTGTCCAGTTGGTACAAATTCATAATGAATAATCCCTCTGGTATCAAAAAAAGGTTAGCAACATCATTGCAACAAGTTCGTGAACTTAATTGTCAATATGTTTATTGTTGATCTGCTAATATCATTTGTGTATCAATTAGCAGACCACATTTTAGTTGCAAATTTTAAAAATATATGCATAGAAAATTATGTGTTGGAACAACAACAAAAACCATGAACTCTGGCATCAGCTTTGCAACGTATAACCTCTACGACTTGAGCAAGTCTGTTAAACTCTCTATTTTCCACTTTCCTAATGGTAATGTGGAAATAACAATACTATCTTGTGGGGATGTGCTAAGGATTAAATAAAATAGTGTATATTTGAGATTTCATTAATGGCCCCAGTTTTTTACCCCATCCTGTATCCATGCCCTTTGTCCAGTGACTTGACAGTTTCTTTCACTAAAGACTGCTAGAATATAGTAGTCCTCCTTTATCCGCAGGGGATACATTCCAAAACCCCCACTGGATGCCTGAATCTGCAGATAGTACTGCACCCTATATATATTATGTTTTTTCCTATACATACATACTTATGATAAAGCTTAATTTATAAATTAACCACAGTAAGAGATTAACAACTAATAATAAAATAGAACAATTATAACAGTATGCTCTAATAGAAGTTATGTGAATATATGGTTTCTCTCTTTGTCTTTGTCTCTGTCTCTCTGTCTGTCGCTGTCTCTCTGTCTCTCATAAATGATCTGATAACCCAGATGGCTACTAAGTGACTAATGGGCAGGTAGTGTACGCACCATGGATATGCTGGGCAGAGGGATGAATCACATCCCTGACAGGACAGAGCGGGATGGTGCAAGATTTCATCACACTACTCAGAACAGCCCGTAATTTAAAACTTATGAATTTTTTTTATGGAATTTTCCATTTAATATTTTTGGACCTTGATTGATGATGGATAATAGAAACCATGGAAAGTGAAACTGCAGATAAGAGGGTACTACTCTATATTTCTCCATCTGTTGACTTTGAGTTTGGACACATAGCATGCTGTGGTCAATGGTATGTTGTAGACATAACACGGCGAAAATATGTGAAGGTCATGCACAAATCAGCTTGCTCTCTTGTACTGGTGCCATCATGACATGAAGAATATTCCTAGACTACCCTGCTGCTTGCTGGAGAAAGGTAAGAGATATTAGAGCAGAATAAACTGCCTTACCTGTGCCCAGCACAGAGCAGACAAATGCTAGTTAACCCCCAGACCCATGAGTAAGGCTAGTTTAAGATCAGAAAAACTGCCCAGCTTTATCAACTAATGCTTAATTGACCCACAGTTTCATGAGAGTAAATAATCATTTTAAGCCACTGAGTTTGGGGATGATTTCACAGCATTTTTGTGGCAATAACTATACTTGTGAGGGACTTAGCACAGTGCTTGGCACATGATTGGTGTTTAGCAAACGTTAATTGCCTTTTATTTTTATGTATAAATGTAATAAATATTTTATACATTTCAGCTATGATGTCAAACTTGCAGCTATTAAGAAACATTTGGATGATTCCATTTGGTATCATGCAGACAGAGCTTTTGCAATAAATAGTGAACAAATCCATCACAAAAAGTTCTCTTAGACTTTGCATGTTGATTCCTGTATTTTTCCAATGCAAGTATACTGTCCTCCCACTAATGCTAATATGATTTATGTGTGTGCATTGAAATAAAAATATATTCCATGAATATTAGACTAATGAATTAATTTAGGAACTCACAGTCTCATCTTTTTATTAACTTACTACTCATCACCTTATATATTTTGCATGTTGTAAATGCAAAGGGAAACATTTAGAAATATTCACTTGCTTATTCACAGAGATCAATTCAGAATTTTATAAGGCTACCTTAATATTACATGTATATTGAGGAAGTATCATTAAAATTATCTTGACCACTCATTTTCTGTTATAATTATTTAAACCTGTCGATTTTAATTTATTGCCTTCAAAGTTTCCTTTGATTAATGTAATCACAAACCTTCATTTACCAGATGTTTCAACATACTCTTTGATCCTGTAAACTACTTGTCATATTCCACTGGAATCTGTTTATTTCTTTGTTGATGATCAGTGTACTAAATACAAGTACTTGACACTGCTTTCTTTAAAAAGTCTCCATACCTCCTTCATTGACAGCTTCTAATAAAAATCTTCACAACATGCATTGCTTTCCTATTAACCTGATTCTATTTGGAATTTTGTTTTTGAAGGAAGTGGAGGTGGATGGTAGGTTATGTAGCAAGGGATAGAATGAGTGCCTGCTCTTTATCTGTTTCTGCCTTCACATATTACTTAAATCTCTACCTTGGTTTTCACCTTCACATATTACTTTACATATTGCATAATTACAGGAGTGTCATCACAAGACAAATTCTTTCTAAAAGCTTGCAAGGTGTCCAAGTATATGGCAGTGTATTTGTGAAGGAAGTAGAGTTTGAGTAAAATAGGTTTTTCTGTTCACTCATCAGAGGACAACTTAGAAGTAATTGAAAGATGTTAAGTAGACAATAGAATGTGAGGGATTAGGTAGGGGAGAAGATAAAACTCGCAGATATTAGCTTATATCCCAATTCTGTGCTCTAACATCTATAAAACATCAGTATTTATGTTTCTATTTATCCCAGTACAAGATAATTTAGTTTAATTCAGGTGGGGTTTATGAATCAGACCCACTCCCTTCCATCTACTCCAAGGCCTTGTTCCATTAATCATTCCGTCTTACATCTATGACCTCAAACTCTTTGGGTCTTTCCACTAGAGAGATAAATATTATCAAATATTCTCCTTCGAAAGCATCTTCCTTTGAATCTCTATTACCCTTTTTCTAGAGCCTTTTCTCCTCTTCACATGCACAACTTTACAAACACTATTTTGCTTAGTTGTCTTTGATTTCTTCACCTCCAATTCAACCAACTTCAATATGGCTTCCATTCCTATCATGTTGCTGGGATATCTCTAGAAAAAGTAATTGACTTTTAAATTGGTAATTTCAATTTTAGTCACTTTATCACTTTATCATTTTATAGCACTGGACATTGCTGAACATACTCTACCTCTTGAAAATCTTTCTTTCTTTGGCTTCTATGATTGCCTTTTCTTATTTCTCCTCTTTTGAGCATTTCTTTTTGTTCTCCTCTGTTGGCCTTTCTCATTTCATTGCTCCTTAAATATTGGCATGTTTCCATTACTAAAATCTTGAGCTTTCTTTTTACTCTACATATTGTTCTTATGTTTTCATCTATATCTTCATAGTTTCAACTGTCACCTATATTCCTAAAAAACTTTCAATAGTTGAAGTCCAAATTTCTATTTTTAATTCCTTATAGAAAAGTTTCCTTTGGATATCTTATAGACAATTCAAAGGAATTTATTAAAAACTACTATCATTATTTTTGTCCAAAGAATTTTCTTCTCTCTCTATTTTCTACCTTGGTAAATGGCAACATTAACTAGTCAGCCACCCAATACAAAAAGAAAACTAATAGATTCCTTCTAATCTTCAGTTCGCATTATCATAAAAATGCCAATTTCCATGGATTCAATCTTTTATATATTTGTAAAATCTCTACTCCTACTCATTATTTTAGTTTATGCTTTTATTACTTCTACTCTATACCAATTCAGTAGTCTCTTCAGTTATTTTCGGATTTCAGGGACAAGCAAAATTTTAAAAACAATTAGATTTAATTAGTGGGTTTATCAAAATTATTTGGAAAAAAGTCAAGATGCAAAAATTGTTTGCATTT